>NC_141694.1:231440109-232040109 GCF_964263255.1 Lissotriton vulgaris | reverse complement strand
ACTATACCTTACCGAAACTCTTCAAGCAGGAAGCACCTCACAGGTGCCAACACATGAGGGCCCCAAATTTACAAAAGTGGCACTGAACGTAGCACAGCAGCCAAAGGTGCTTCACTGCATTGCGTGACAAGGATAGAGCAAGAGAGTGCCATCTCTACAGAAAAAAGGCCCTCTCCTCCCCAGGGCCGTTTCTGCCATTAGGCAGGACTAGGCGGCCGCCTAGGGCGGCAAAATGGTGAGGGCGGCATTGTGTTGTGGCAATTGGCAAAAATCATGCAGTGGAGAGTGCACTGTCTCTGCAAGCGGCGCACCTGCTTTCAACTATTGAACACACAACGTTAGAACGCCAGTTTCAATTGACTTTCTTTGCTATAAAGAATTAAAGACAAGAGAAAGAGTTAAGACGAGAAGAAGCACAACACAGACCAGCCTTTTGTCACTTTACAATTTACCCATTTATAATCAACTACATATTCCTGCAAGCGAAGGACACAGTTTGAAGTTTTTGGGAAAGTTGTTGCTCAAAAGAGAGCTGACAACATCTTATCACCCCGTTTGTTAATTCCGTTGTGCAGTCATTCACAAACAACTTTAGCAATAGGTGTGTGAGAAATTCGAATTCTGGTGGCAGAGTTGTGTAACGTTGACAACGTATGAACTACGCACAGCCTCGCTTATTTCCAGAACATTTTTCCATGTGAATTTCTCATCAAAAACAATTTTTCTGGGAGTTTTGTTCGTCAAAGGGTGATTGTTTTCTCCTCCGCTAAGCTAACTATTAGTTAAAGTTGTCTTTAGTCTTCGAAACCTGAAAACTTCATCAGTTTCTCACACTAAAAAATTAAAAAGACATTTATGGGAGATAACTCACACAGACGTGTACACACATACGGGCATTTTCTGAAGCTGTGATTTTTATAAATTTTTTTGTAACTGTGGCTATTCATATCCTTCTGCTCCCAAATGGAGATCATCTCGAGGTAGCCAGTGCACAAATCCTGTTATCTCCGCAGTTGTCTCATTAGGGATGGGGCCAGGCACTGGGTGCTTCCACAGTGATGCTACTGGGGTGGGTCTCAAGAAGGCTGCCTGCAGAGAAAGAATGACAGCTCCAGGTCAGGAAACTCCCACTTAATGGATGGCGCACACTGACAATCCTTCATTCCTATCGGTCTCCTGAAATACAAGAGGCTTTTTAAGACCCGAGCAAGTTCTGTAAAGCACAAGGAAACAAAATCCGAGTTTGATTGCAAGACTAATATTTAGGGAGTTGAATGCTCCAGATGTTCAAGAAATCATCGGTTTGAGCTTCCTCCATCTTTAAATCACAGGAAGGACGCACCCCCAATCCTACGCCATCTTCCTCCTCATGTTAAGTGCCTCTTTATATGTTCCTTCTGCTTATATTTGTATATGCGTTTCACACGAGCATCTCGAAAACAACGCTGCCAAGAGGTCACAACAATCAGTACATAGGCTTTTTCTTTGTGCCTGGTTACAAAAGCCAGCATAACAAGAGCGTGTGGCCTAACGGTCAGAGCTACCTGTAATGTTGCTCAGTAATCACTCGAGGCACGTTGTGGATTTACCGCTATATTTATTTAGCATATAATGAAATTATACCGAGGAGCGCCGGCCGGCACTCTGCTCTCTGGGATGCTCGGCGCGCTAATGCCTGCGCGCGCACCCCGGCGCCAACATGGCCGCCTGCGTCACGTCAACGTGACGTGACAACAACTAGACCGCTACATATCTCCCCCTTTTACCAAACCAAAGATCAGTCACTTACAGTTCGCAGTTTAGTTCAAAGTCTTGGAACCTGGCAGGCCTTACAACTTGTCTTCCGCTCCTGGTCACCTTACCAATGTTCCCTCGAGCCCCTTGGCTCTGCGTTTCCTCGATTTCTGTTCCTCCACTCATCGCTCCTTCGCTGTTCATATTGCCTCTCGGCCTATCCATCTCTACCACTGGAGTCTCACCCCCTAACTCGCCTTCTTGCTCCTCTCCTGCACCTGCTTCTTCCATTTTCTCACTTCCGCCAATCCTGTTCTCTTCGTCCACGTCTTCCATGTCTTCACCTTCCGGACACCACTGTTCCCATCTCAATATCTTGTTGCATCGGGCCATGCGGTCCTGCGACCACACGTTTCCATCACTGAGCAGGGCCGCTCGATCATAAACTTCCTTAACCTGCATCGGCTTGCTGTACTTGCTGTCTCCCTTTCTTTGTAGGGTAGCCAGCTTTACTCTCACCCATTCTCCTCTCTCTAAATGAGTGTCCTTCACATTCCTCCTCTTATTGTAGTTGTTGGTGTAGATGGCTTGTGCTCTTTCCAGATTGGCTCTTACTACCGCCGGAGACCATTCGCTGGTCACCACCTTCTCCTTCCAGATTCTGTTGTCGTGCGTGAAGGGTTCACGTCCTCTCAATATTTGAAACGGGCTGTACCCCGTGCTTGTGGGCGTTATTCTGTAGGCCCATACCATGTTCTCCAACGCTTTCTTCCAGTCTTTATTACAGGTGATGGCCGCTTGTATGGCCCCCATCACCACTCTGTTAAATCGCTCAACCAGACCGTTGCCTGCTGGATGGTATATGGCCGTGTGCTTTACGGAGATGCCATTTCTCCCCATGAATTGTTTCCATCTTTCCGACGTGAACTGTGGTCCATTGTCACTTAAGATGGACTTGGGAATTCCTTCTCGGGTGAATGTTTCAGATAGAAACTCCAGGATGTTCTCCGTGTCCATGGATGCGCTCACTTTTATTTCTGGCCATTTGGAATAACGGTCGATGAGGACACACACGTATTTCTGTTTGCTCTGGTCATCCAGCACCGGTCCTAGAATGTCTATTGACAACTCTTCCCACGGGTTTGAGGGATTGTCGAATTTTCCAAGGGCTGGACGTAGTGGTCTCAATGTTTTGTCGGCCCCTTGACATTGGGGACACTCTCTGACATGCCTCTCTGCTCTTACGTCCATACCTGGCCACCAGTAATTCTGTTTCGATCTGGCCTTGAGCTTCCCTATGCCAAGGTGGCCTTCATGTAATAAGTCCAGCAGCTTGTTGATGAGATTCGTGGGGGGAATTACTCTGTCTCCCCGGTAGATGAATATGCCCTTGTCTCCTACTGTCAGTTCTTCTTTCACTTCATAAAATGGTTTGAGGTTAGTTCTCACCTTTTTCTTATCAGGCCACCCTTGTGTGATGTGCGCTCTTACTTCCTTGAGGTCAGAATCTTCTTCATAGGCTTCAGTCCACTCTTGTATGCTGATTATCTTCTCTTGGTCCTCTATGAGAGCTACCATCTCTCCTCTGTCCGCTGGGTCTTCTTCTCCCGGCTCCATGGCCGCCGCTCGACTCAAGTAGTCCGCCACTCAATTCTTGTTTCCAGGGATGTACTCCACATCGTATCTGAATTCCAACAGTTTTAAGGACATCTTCGATATCCTGGGTGTGGCGCTGGCGTGTCCGCACGATGTTAATACCTTCACTAACGGCTTGTGGTCCGCCTTGAGCAGAAATCGGGTACCCCATAAGAACTGCCGGAACCTCGTCATGGCCCACACTACCGCTAACATCTCCTTTTCAATGACGCTGTACTTGCCTTCTGTCTCCGTCAATGCTCTGGAGGCGAAGCTGATTGACTCCATGTCCCCTCTTCCTCGGTCTTGCATGAGTACAGCGCCTAACCCCTTGTCGCTGGCGTCGGTGATGAGTACGGTGGTGCCTTGTGGGTCGTACCCCTTGAGTGGTATGGTTCCAAGATTCCCTTTTTGATGACTTCAAATTCCGCTTGGGCTTCCGGTGTCCACTGAAATACCGTGCTCTCTCTGGTCAGCATCCTCATGTTGTAGGTCTTGGATGCGAAATGTACCACGAACTTGCTATAGTACTCCGCCATCCCCAGGAACGACCTGACTTCCTCCTTGTTCTTGGGGGGCGGTGCTTCAGCGATGGCTTTCACGTTCTCCGTCTTGGGTGTGATCCCCTGTCGTCCAATTTCGTGGCCTAAGTAGGTTACCGATTGCAGTCCCAACCGACATTTCGACCATTCTGCCGTGAGACCTTTGGCTTCCAGCGTTTGTAGTACTTTTTCTAGTTTCCGGTCATGATCTCTCCTATCTCTCCCCATCACTAGGATATCGTCCTGGAAGTACTGTACATCTTTGCAGTCTCTGAACAATTGGTGCATCATCTTCTGAAAGACAGCTGCCGCCGAGGCTAGTCCGAACGGCATGCAACAAAATCTGTAGCACCCAAACGGGGTGATGAACGATGTCAGGCTTTTGCTGTCCGGGTGTAGAGCTACCTGGTGGTAAGCTGATGTAAGGTCAATGGTGGAGTACCACTGAACTCCTCTGGTTTTTGCCAACATCTCCTCTATCTTGGGAAGGGGAAATTTCTCCACCACTATGTTTTTATTGAGTTCTCTCAGGTCCACACAGAGCCTGACCTTCCCGTTGGGTTTCATCACGACCACCAAGGGCGCCAGCCATTCGGCGCAGGTAATGGGTTCTATGATGCCCTTCTTCTCCAGATCTTGGAGTTCTGTCTGGACGGCATCCCTTACTGCAATGGGCACATTCCTCACTTTATGTGCTACTGGTGTGGCTCCTTCCTTAAGCACTATTTTATGTTGAAATTTCTCCATTTTTCCTACAGTGCCCCCAAACACTTTTGGGTAGTTCTTCTTCCATCTGTTCATGTCCGGCCATTCCTCCTGTTCTGTGAGCAGAATTTGTTCCTTCCCTCCTGGGTCGAGTTTTATGCCTAGGTCGCCCTGGTCTAACCATCCTAGGACGGAGGGTCCTTTCTCGGCCACATATAGTTTGCACCACGCTGATCGGCCTCTGAACTCGAACAGTAGACGTCGGAAGCCTAGCATGGGAATGCGATCCCCATTATAGGTAACTGGTCGTATGTCTAGTTTCTCCAGATCAGGGCCCAACTTGGTTTGGAACTTTTCTTCCCACACTGCTCTCTGTACAATGGTAAATGGGGATCCGGTGTCTGCCACTACTGAAATGGTGATGCCGCCCATGGACATCTCTAGGACTGGTTTGGTTGATCTCTTGTCGTCTACGCTCAACACCTGATCGTATATGCATAAGACGGTGACCACTTCTTCCTCTGTGGCTTCCTCCAGGTCTTCTTTGCTTTGGTCAACATATTTCACCACTCCCTTCTGTTGTTTCTTCCGACATACCTTCTCGTAGTGACCTATGATACCGCAGTGCAGGCATTTGGCTCGGAATGCCGGGCAACGTCTGTCGTGGGCTTCATGGGACCAACTTCCACACCTGTAGCACGTTTTCTTGTTCTCACTGTTCGCTTGTTTCCCTTGCCATCTGCTAGTCCCTTTGGCTATAGGTTGTTTGTTTCTCTGGTCCTTGCGGTGATCTTCTTCCTGTATCCTGTTCACCATGGTTGGGGTGACCGCCTCTTTTTTGGTAGCATTTGCGCACCTCTTTGCGAGTTCTGCCCTCTTCACTATGACCAGTACTTCTTTGAGTGTGGTGTCCCCGCTCGCCCACAGCTTGTCTTGTACGTTTGCACTAGTGGTGTGCATGACCACCTGGTCTTTTATGAATTCGTCTTCCCACAGTGCGTACTTACACGGGGCTGCTAGCTTTCTCAACGCTGCTACATACTCTTCGATGGTTTCTCCCACCTTTTGTTTCCTTTGCTGGAAGTTATATCTATCCACTGAAACACAGATGGTGGGGCGGTATCGCTCATCTAGGTCCTCCACTGCATGCGCATACACATCGTCGTCTGTGTCTTCTCTCTTCTTTGGTACTAGACTCTTGTATATTCTCAGTCCTTCTGGGCCTAGATTTAGTAGCAGGATGCGTTTTTTTCTCTGAGGAGTGAATTTCTCTTCATTTTCGTCCTCCAGTACCCCTATGAAATTGTCTATATATTCCTTCCAGTCCTCCCATTTCATCAGTGGGTCTCCGGGTTTCGGTAGGAATTGCACGGGTGAAATCGCATACCCTGCCGGGGTACTCATCTTCACTTCCTTGGCGTTCGTTCCGTCGGTGGCTTTGCTCGGGGGGCTGCCTTGGGTGTTGTTGTTGTTCCCTGTGTGCTTGATTCTCTGGGGGCTCTTGTTACTAGACCCCACTTCCTCCTCTTTGGTAGCCAGCGCAGCGCTCCCTGTACGTGGTTATGTGTGAAGGTGGCAAGTGTGCTCTTGGCCGTTTGTGGATAGCGCCGTCTCTGTGGCCTATATGCAGCTCGTGTGCTGTACTGTGGCACTGCCACGCTCCTCGGTTGCTCCGTACCTCGGATCGTCCATTGTGGTTGACTAGGACGTTTTCCGTGACTCCACCGCTCCAGGCAGGCCTGTCTGGTGTTCGGTTTGGGCCTGGTGACCTGCTTGCGTGTCTTCCTTCGCCTCGTGGGGGCCACGTGGAGTGTTGCCCTCTCCTGTGCTCCCGCGTCGGTCTGGTCTCTGTCCCGACCTCGTCGCCACTGTAATGTTGCTCAGTAATCACTCGAGGCACGTTGTGGATTTACCGCTATATTTATTTAGCATATAATGAAATTATACCGAGGAGCGCCGGCCGGCACTCTGCTCTCTGGGATGCTCGGCGCGCTAATGCCTGCGCGCGCACCCCGGCGCCAACATGGCCGCCTGCGTCACGTCAACGTGACGTGACAACAACTAGACCGCTAAACTACCGTCTTTGGAGCTGGGGGGCCAAGTTCGAGTCTGGGGCCGGTGTTGTGTAATATGTGGTCTCCCCAATGTATCGTGTATCCCCAGCACTTCGGCACTTTTCGGAAACGAAACTCAGCCCGGGCAGGTTCAGACAGAAGTAGCTGATCACTGCTCGGGCTGAGTTAGGAGATACACGATTCAACAGGATGCCAAACTCGGTTCTGGCGATAAATCACCGGAAACTTTTGCACGTATAGAGACAGACAGAAATAAATAGAGAGATTCTAAATGGAAATAGCAATTACGTCATTAATAAATATTGTGAAAGCAAAGAAACTATTGCTGAAGCATATCGAATCGTAAGGAAATAACATGAGGGTAAGAGAATAGAAACAACGGCAGGGGTTCAAATAAGGTGAAAAATAATATCAAACCGAGCAAAAGATTAAAGGAGAAAGGTAAAAAAATAAAAAAGCAAAGTATTAAAATGGGGAAAGAAAGTGTTTTGATTTTCATATAATGAATATGTTACAAGGTGTTAATGACAAACATATAACTTGCACACTAAGTTGAATAACCGTGCATGTTTAGTTTGACTCATACAACTTACTTGCCATTTTACCAGCTGCCCTATCTTTTTGTGTCCATGCTAATTAAACAAGCATTGGCAACACAATCAGTCTCATACTTTTGTGAAGTTAGAGCTATTCGCATTGTAATTAACAATATTTTTTACTTATTCTTTAGGTTGAGCCTAAGCGCATGCGCTACTCTGTGGCATGATGTATTGGAGCATGGAATAGAATCCCGCCCACTCTCCTCCCATATTTGCCATTGGCTTATGTCATTGTCTTTCGTATTGGCTTGTGTCATTGTCCTTCGTAAATGGTGGATTCGGATTTGTTAATAGGCTTGTAAGTCCCTCCTTAGTACCGCCTTATCTTCATTTGTAACCTCTCATGAGGACTGGCCCTTTTACTTCAGTTGTTACACGATACGTCTTTTTTAGTCTATAACCTCTATTTTCTTTAATGAGTTTCTCCTACTGCGGGCACAACACGCTTTCTTGCAACATTAAGTGCACCATGCATGCTTTCACTTTCCAAGCAGCCAGGGATAATGGCGGCCGCTTCTTTCAATAGGTTTCGAATTTACAAGAGTTTGAACTATTGGGATTGTAAATGACGATGCTTTTTATTTATGTGTTAATTAGCAAAACAGATAAATAAAAGACATTGTCATTTACAATGCCAATAGCTTAAACTCTGGCAAATGCGACACCCATTGCAAATGCTTGTCATACATGGTTCCTGGTGCACACTGGTGGCACACATTCTGATGTTCGTTTCTCACCTTGCTGGTTTTCGAACCCAGATACTGGCGCACGCTCGTGTCTCAGGCTACACAGCACACATCCTGGACTAGTTCCCCTACTGCCTTTGTTCGTACATGGATCCTGGTGCACGCTGGTGGCTCACAGCATACATTCTGGTGCCAGCTTCCTACATGGCAGGTTTTTGTACAGGAATTCTGGTTCACGCTCATGTCACTCACTGCACAGCGAATTCTAATGCTGGTTTTTCACATAGCAGGGAAGGTTTTCCTACACAAATCCTGGTGTACGCTTGTGGTGCATGCTGCACAGCACACTCTAATGCTACTTTTCCTAATGTCTGGTTTTTATGCACAGATTCTGGTGGACGCTCATGTCTCATGCTGCACAGTACACACTAATGCTGATTTTTCACAGGGATATTTTTCATGCACTTATCCTGGTGCACGCTTGTGTCTAACATAGCACTGCACACATTTATATGCTGGTTTTCGCACACAGATCCTGGTGCATGCTCGTGTCTCACGTTGCACAACACACACTAATGCTGGTTTTTCACAGGGCTGGTTTTAATGCAAGGGTCCTGGTGCAGGCTCATGCCTCATGCTGCACAGCACACTCTAATGCTGGTTTCCCACATGGCTGGTTTTTGCACACGGATCCTGGTGCACTTTCAAAGTAAACATAGAGGTTTAATACTGCAATATATGGAGGGCACTCAAACACAAGAACAAACGTTACGTTGGCACTGGTGGCACTTGTGCAGGTATCGAAAGCAAACAAAATGTAAGAGGTAGAAAACAGTGTGTTACAAGAGAAAAGTGACTTGTGCATGTTACAAACGAGTACCAAACACAGGTAGAAGGATAATACTGCAATAAATGGCAGACTATCTAATGCATTTCTTCTTCTAGCCTGGATGACGGGGGAGAGACTGATGGTAGAAAAAGGGGGGGGGGCGGCATTTTTCAATTCTCGCCTAGGGCGGCACAACACCTAGAAACGGCCCTGCTCCTCCCCTCTCCTTAGCGCCGCCACACACCTTTGCACCTTAGTGCAAGGATATTTGCATAGCTAGTCTAGCATAGGTTTTCTACTGGAAGGTTACCTTTCCAGTACAATTTACTCTGCCTAGGCAAGCTGTACTTGGTACTTGTGCTGTACAATGCAGCACACATGCAAAGTCAGAAAAGAAAGGAAATAAAAGTATTTCTCCTTTTAAAGCCTGCTTTCAAGTGGCATTACTTTTTGGCAAAAAATCCTGTCTTCTATTGTTAGTAGATAGGGTTTTGCATAAAAAAAATGTGTGGTGGCACGGGAATTCCCATATACCTTTTATGGCAAGCCCCCTTGATGCAGAGTAACGCAAAGCACTGCTTCACGTTGGTTTGCGTTACTTTTTTTTTGCGTTGGTTTGTAAATCTCAAAATGAATTTTGCGTCCGGTCTGCATTAAAAAAGTTACGCAAACCTGACGTAGAACCTTCGTAAATCTCGTCCGTTGTTTAATGATCTTCTACACCAGCAAGCATAAATGGCTCTCGACCAGCACAGGCAAAGCCGTCACTCATGCCCTTGTTACCAGCAAGTTAGCCTACAGGTACACCCTCTACACCTGCATCAGCAAACTCACCAAACAACTACAAACTATTCAGAGCACGGCTGCAAGAATCACACTTCACCTCCCACACTGCACACTTATCCCTCTGAATCTAAAGAACTCCACCAGCTCTCAATCTTCAAATGAGCACAGCTCTAACTCCTCACTTACACCTTCAAAGCTCTTCACGACACCCAGCGTACCTCTACAGCCACATCTCTTTTCACAAACCATCCAGAACCATTGAATTGGCTGGACTCCTACTTGCAGACACCCCACTTATATCCAGAGCCAGAGTATGAGGTCAGGCCTTCTTCTACATAACCCCTGAAACCTGGAAAGACCTGCCACTGCATGTCAGAGCCACCATTTCAATTCTTGCATTCCTGAAGACCTGGCTTTTCAAATAGTCCCGGCAGCCATCCTAAGTAAAGCTATAATCACACCTGCTTAGCACCAGGATACCCTCACGTCTGATAAAGGGCTCTACAAATATGCTAAACGTAATATAACACTGGGGTACTATATTGTCACCTATTTAGATTGAGCACTGATCCTCCATCATGAGCTACGTACCACTCTCATGGTCAAGCTATGTTCTCATGCATTTTGTCCTACATGGGGAAGCTGGTAACCAGTCCAAATCTAAAGGCACTTGGCTCATGGATACCATGTTTAAATACCTTAAAGCGATCACTTTTAAGTTATTTCTTCAAGCGTTCTGCACCACTGACATTACCTATGACTGTTCTTTCCAGTCTCTCGGTCCCAATTTAAAGATGAAGTAGTCCACATGGCAAACCAGGTGGTTCTAAAATAAAATAAAAGTAATGCAGCAACAGGAAGGTAATTTGCTGAAGATCATTGAGCCATGAAAGATGCAATAGAGTCCCAGATGGATACTTACAAAAGCCTATGCTACCTATTGACAGCATTGAAACATGGTGGATCCCAGCCTGAAAAATAAATCGTCGGCCCCTCTTTGGGGGTTTGCTTCTTTGAAATAAACAAAATGGCCACTTGGACGCCCAATTGTGATAAAAGTACTATTATCATGTTGGTGGAAGCACTTTCCTCATAAGTGCCCAACCCAAAAAGCAGCAAACTAATAATATTAGGGGTGATCAGAATACACAGGGTGGGGTTAAGCGGGAACATTGCTTTGTTGAGGTTTCATTGGAAGCACATTGAACACTCCGAAAACTTTAAATGAACCCCCTATCTTACCTAGTACAGGGGCTATCAACAGGTCCACTTAAGAGTCAACAAGTTACATTTTCAATCATACATTTCCAAGGTAAGGGGGTCGTAGCCTGCACCCGGCTAAGATGGCCACCTGAAGTGGTAGCTCCAGTCCCTGTCAACCTCATCCCTCATCATCCGAAAGTTTAAGCACCCTAGTGGTACATATCCTCAAAGGCCCTACTCCAGCTTCATGCCCTGAAATAAAATTTTGCCTCCTGAACCTCTCTTTTCCCCTACGATGGCTCTAGCGCCTTGCAGTGAAGCGACTGAGGCCTAAGCGGGCCTGTAAAAAACGTCATGGCGGATGTTGCAGACTGACGCCCAACATTCCCAAAGCACTACTAATGAATCCTGTTGATGAACAGCTGCGTTGGCATTGGGGAAGCAGTGGTCACATATTGCTCAAGACTGGTGAGGAGCACAGGGGCTTATTCATTGAGGTGGCTGCTCTGTGGGCCTGTGCCCACTGTGGCATAAGGGCTGATCCCTAGACCTTCTGCCTGGTGGTGTGGTGTAAGAAGTAGGACCGGCCCGTGAAACCGGGAGCCCGTGCATACCATGGAGCAGCCTCTGAGACTGCCACACAAGGAGCGGTGCCATGCTGCAATGAACATTATCTCTCAGAAGGCCTAGATGCTGACAGCATGCTGCCCTCAATGGTCCCTGCATCACAGGTGAGGAACGAGGACGTTGCAATATTTGACAGACTGCCACATGGCCTGTGTGGACTTACTGGAGCTGCCGGTTGGAAAGAATCTGTAGCTCTCTGATCTGAGCTGCAGGAGCCATGTTTGCCTGTACCGCCAGGCCAGTGAGGAGAAGATCACAGGTTAGGAGCCTGAAGAGCCCTCATCTGGTATTGGGTGCCAGCCGCTGGAGCGGGAATAGAGGCACCTCCCTAATAAGAGTTACACATGGGGCAGTGCAATAGGACCTCCCTCATGTTCAGTGGCCGGTTGGGATTTCTGAGAGCACAGGAGGGGGCTACACTGCACTTGAGAGGCCTGCTGGGACCTACACCAAATTAATGGTGAGTCCTAGCTACTAATCAAAGCACTTCCTTATAGTGGATAGACTAAGGGACATTAAACTAATTGCTCATAGATATTGGACACTAAAGGACTCTCAGCAGAGCAGTTGCCATACAAACCTTTGCTGTGCAATGGGCAGACTGTGCCTGAAGCGCTTGCTGCCTCACTGGCCATGGGCATGAGGACTGCAGAAGATTTGGGTCTGGGGAAGCTTTGAGATTGTTATGTAGTAAAGATCACTGGACCAGAAGTCTTGGGAGTGCTGTCTTCCATGCAGTGCCACTTGGGGGCCTCTTTCAATCCCGCCCATCAACCTATGTTGGCTCAGGGCTCCCCCCTTTAAAGAGGCAACCACTCACACACTGAATCGTGGGCTCTACAGAGGTAATCAAGGTCAGGAAATCAATTCCTACAGGAGTGTGGCCTCTGAGAATGCAGTGAGCGAAACTGAAGCCCTAGAACTGCCACTGCTGACCTCATCATATCAGACTTTTCCCACTGCTTTCAACATGGGGAAAACAATCCCAAACAACCACAGATAGCATTTGTATCCAAACAAACACACAGAAACAGACACTGTGGAAACTGTTAATAATGAAGATGACAGACACAAAAATCCTGTTGTTGCAAATGAGGTCTAACTTGCAGCACATAGAGGGCAAATTAGATCAAATAATGGGTAGACTTGACAAAATAGATGGCAACTGGAAAAAACAAGATAGCCAACTCAGGGCGGCTGAGGGTAGGACATCGTCACTGGAGGATACAACTACCGAAGTAACCCACACTTTTGCCAAAATAGTAGCCAAAATGCTGTGGATTGCCACTAAGAACGGAGGCTTAGAATCACGTTAATGTAGAAATAATATACGTATCATTGGCATTGTGGAAGGGGGCGTGGCCTAACGCTGATGGAGTGAGCAGCAGTGCCCCGGAGCCCCCGCCGGCCGGCCGCCGTTCCCATTCATCTTGAACCCCTACACAGGGCCAGAAACCTCGCACAGCAATCCCACATTAGCCTGGGCTGAAGGGATGCACAGGAGATAACATGAACCCCCCCCCCACTACCTAGAACGGCTGAAATCGAGCGCAAAGGACGCGCTCGGGGAAAATACAAGATGGCGGTGCCAGTGGGTGCTGACAAGCCCGGCTGGCGCGGAGAAAGCCAGCGTGGGCTACACGGGGCCAGAAACCACACACAGCAACCTCACCATAGCCTGGACCGAGGGGATCCACTGAAGGTAACACAAACCTCTCCCTGCAACATGGAACGGCTGAAATTGAGCGTGAAGGACGCGCCTGGGTTAGACACAAGATGGTGGCGCCCAGCGAGCGCTGACAAGCCCAGCTGGCGCGGAGAGACCGAGCGCGGATGCCCCGGGCAGTGGACTGCTGTGTCCCCACATTGGCCCCACACCAGCCACAGGGTCCCAATTGAGAGTGCAAGCCTCGGGAGAGCGCTCCCACTACCTGTGGTGCCTGAACATGCACAAAATGGTGGTGCACCGGGACAGAGATGCCTGAAGAGCGGCCGTGGAGCAGCTGGGACCCTGTAAAGCTTCTTTCCTACCCCCCGACTGAGCACTATCCTGCAATGGGCCTGGCTGCCCCAGAAGTAAGGTGGACGGGGGAAAGCTGCTAACTAGCGGGCGCAGTGAAAGCGTCCAGGGGCAAGGCAGGGAAGGAGGCGCCCAGCGGGACCTGGGGAACCCGTAAAGAGAGTAGAACACAGCATAGCACTGTGTGAGTGGAGGACCACTTCAGCCCCGCACCAAGCATAAAGCACTGATTGGCGAGACCCCCCAAGAGCTAGTGGAGGGGGAGTAAACGTGCCACCTGAGGCGGCCAGGCCTAGGCAAAATAGTGGCACGCTGGGACTGAGACCTGTAGTGCTTCACCCCGGTCCTCTAGGCATGAACCAGCACGGGATCTTGGGGCCTCTGTGGCAGAGTTGGTGGAGGACAGAGGGACATCCCGCCAGGAGGGGAGACTGAGACGCGGCCAGGGGACCTCTCGAGGAATCCGTGCAACACAACAACGGCCACAAGGCCCGGTCCCCAGCTGCTTGGGCGAATACTGGAAGCAGCGCCCCTAACGATGAGGAGATAAGAAAACTGAGCTGCGAATGGATCCCACGCAAGCCAAAAGACATGTGCACACTGAGCAGAGGGGCTTGGAGACCCCGAGGAACACTGTTCTGAACCTTGTGGAGACTGCCGCACTAGGAGTGGACTCCGGGAGTCCTGTGCTTGGCCCGGAACTGAGGACGTGGTGGGGTGCAGCGGGGCTGGAGGACACAGGGTGGGAATCTGACCCAACGCGATGCGCCCCCGCAGCGGTGATGTCCGGAGGCCCCTGGGGACTTCACGAGTTAACACACCACGAGAGCCGCCCAAGGTGCGCACACCGACAGAGACCAGATTGCGGTCCACGAGGAAGGTTGACATTGTCTCATGAGCACAAGCAGTGCCCGGGCCATCGGGGGAAGAGAGAACACCATGGGGAAGCCCCTGAAATGGAAAGACAAGGAGGAAGCCACAGCGACGAGGTTGAGAAGTCTACAACGGGGACAAAACGCCCTGCAGACCCTACGCCTACACCATCACTACCTCCAGCAAACGCCTGGAAGGAAAAAATGACTCTCTCAGCCTGGACATGGGATTGCTCCGGGAGGACCATAAGAAGCTAACGGACCGGGTCACGACAAATGAAAGCACATTAGCCAAAGCCATCCGAGCGATCGCAGACATGCAACACCGAATGGATGTACTGGAGGACAGGGTGGAGGATACCGAAAATCGCTTGTCCAGAAGTATCCTCAGAATAGTGGGTTTGCTGGAGAAAATTGAAGGCCGTAACCTGGCGGACTACCTCGAGAACTGGCTCAGGGAGGAAGTGGCGCTGACCAGCTTGTCAAATTTCATCGCCCTTTAAAGAGCACACTGAATCCCTGCCAAACCGCCTATACCAGGAGCACCCCCACGAGTGGTAATAGCAAAACTACTCCACTACAAGGACAGGGATCGCATTCTAACTCAGGCGTGGCTCAAAGGCGACATCCAAGTGCACAATTCGGTAGTACGCATTTTTCTGGATTTCTCCCGTGAAGTACAGCACCAAAGGGTATCGTACCAGGATGTGAAACAGAGGCTGCGCCAACTGAACTACAAATACGTGACACAGTACCCGGCCATGCTATGGATTACCACGACGGAGGCCACAGAATTCTTCAGAACACCGCAGGAGGTGTCCGAATGGATAAACAGACAGGGAGGAGCAGAGCAACCACAAAATCAGCTGAAGGTATTGAGGCGAGGACTTCAACCACGCAATCGGAAGAACGGGAAAGAGACCATGGCACCCTCGCAGGAGGAGGCACAGCTAGAACGGCGGAATGCGATGCAGGTGGTGGCATTAATCAGTGGCGGAACTTAGAAAGCACGCACGCTGAAATGGACAGATCAGGCTTGCTTCTGGCGTGGCTGACGAACCCTACAGCCATGGGTACTCTTTTAGTGGAGATGGAGGACGAAGAGGGGATCAGACACTTTAACCCAGATAAGATCAATGAGATTTTTGCACATTACTATACTAACCTTTACACGAAGACGTGCATATGCGAGCCAGCAGACAACGAGGACTATCTCGCTGACCTACCACTAACAGCTTTGAACCTTGAGGTGGCGAAATTATTAGGGGCTGATATTGCACAGTGGGAGATATAGATTGCTATCAAGGGCATGGCAAGAAACAAAACCCCGGGCACAGATGGCTTACCGGCCAAATTTTACGCAACATACGCAGACGAGCTGACCCCCCACTTGGCTACGATATACCAAGGGGCCCGAGAATTGGGAGAGCTGTCTGAGAGTGCCAGGGAAGCCCTTATAATCCCCATACCTAAGCCTGGGAAGGAACCTCATAATTACACGGCCTACAGGCCACTGTCCATGCTGAATATATACAAAATCCTAAGTAAAGTCCTAGCGTTGTACCTTTTGACACACATGCCCCTACTGGTGCACGCAGATCAGGCAGGGTTCATACCAGGGCCGAACACAGCCATAAACATCCGGCGGCTCCTGGCAGTAATGGACATGGATGGGCATGACAAACAAGAGGCAGCAGTATTCGCAGTAGACATAGAAAAAGTATTCGATAGCCTGGAGTGGCAATATTTATACGAGGTCTTAACCAGGACGGGGCTGGGTGGCGGATTCCTGCAGTGGGTGCAGCTCCTGTACACGTCCCCTACGGGCCGCGTCTGCACCGGGAGGAGTATCTCACCCAGACTGAGGCTGGAGAGGGGCACGAGGCAGCGATGCTCCCTCTCCCCCCTCCTATTTGCCCTGGCCATGGAACTGCCGGTGAGCAAGGCCAGGAGTGGCTGGGACTACAGGGTTTTGAAGACGACGATCGCATTATATGCGGATGACCTCCTGATATTCTTGCACAACACGACTGAGGAGTTGCAGGGCGCGCACAGCATGCTGGCTCGGTTCGGCACTATGTCTGGTCTCAGGGTCAATTGGCAAAAGTCCAGCTTATACCCATTGGCGCCAGATACCCCCCCACCGCTTACACTAGAACAGCTGCACTGGGAACCCGACTGCTTGCAGTACCTGGGAGTTAAAATATATCACAGTGCGGCAGATCTGCTAGAAGGTAACGTAGGAAGGGCTATGAGGGCGGCAAAAACAGCAATGGACTTCTGGGGAATGCTCCCGCTATCTGTGGCTGGAAGGGTGGCAGTCCTGAAAATGGTAACACTGCTGCACTTACTATACTATTTCAGGACACTGCCAGTATGGATTCCGCGAGCAATGTTCAGGGAGATAGACTGCAAGATTATATCGTTTATCTGGGGGGCAGGCAGACGGAGGGTGGCATTGACAATGTTGAGACGCCACACGGCAGAAGGTGGCCTGGTGGTGCCGGACCTCGAGGCATACTACCTGGCAGCACAACTATACTGGCTAATACAGTGGCTAGGGGCAGATTGAAACCCGGACAGGGAGCAGGATCCAGCTGCGCCAGACAAGGCCACGCTGGCGAGAATCCTCCTTCAGGTGCATCACGCTTCGATTGGCGACACAGAGGCGGCTAAGGTGATAACGCGCTGTTGGACCAGATATCTTAGGAAAGTGGGCGCGACAACTCCATACTCCCCTAACATACCACTCACAATGCTGCGCTATGTCCCTCCGGGGGAACACTGGGCAGGACAGGAGTATAGGGTAGAGGCTGGACTTCGGGAGATGGGTGACTTATATCACAAGTCTGCGCTCCTTCCCTTTGCAGACTTGCAAACCGCGTATGACTTACCTGGGGGACACATCCTGAAGCATAGACCCCTAACGCGCAGAATTTGGATGCATTGGACGACTGGGAATGCAGAGCCGAGAGCACTGGCGGGATGCAGGTATGTTGCGCTATCAGAAGGAAGGATCAAAACAGTGACCTCCCTCTATAGAACAATATGGCTGTCCAAAAACAAACACAGCATGAACTAAGAATGCGTACAGTGAGTGAGTCGTGACTGGTGACTGGGTGTTCAAAACATTTAATCAAACATACAGTAAATCATAAACATAAACAAAAACAATACATCAGGACATATCATCTGTAAAGTATAATAGTCTCAGGTAGATTAATTAATTCTTTGATTCTGCGGGACTCTGTACAGAGGAATATATAGACAGAACATCAAAGTTTCGACCCTATGAAAGATGCGCTGATTTATGTGCATCGGAGGCGGGTCTTCATCAGGACTTCTAAAATATTAGGACAGCTATGAATGTAATAAGATATGGGCAGGCTCTCATGTGTGTCAGAGTTAAAAACAAGGTGAGGAGAGCTCTGTGGGCATGATGCGCTCACCTAGATATTCATTGGTGTATTATTCGTCTGTTCTTCAACTTGGGTTGGAGATTTGTCAGCCGACAAACTCACGTGGCATGATTGACGGAATGTCTCTAAAAAAACATATATAAGGAAGACCTCGGGATTCTGATTTATGGAAAGGTCGTTAAACCTAGATGGTATGTACAGGGGCAAACATATCTCTTTATTATATGTATTTATTCAGCACCGGCCGGTATGAAGATCTTGTGGCGCGGAAAACTTTGGCGATTGCGTGGAGAGATAAGGGATCAGGTCTAAGTACATGGACATCGCCATTCGTGAAATCGATCCTGATTGATTCAGACGTCGCAAATTCCCGCCTGAGTAAGTACTCTGCCACAGTTCGCAATACCACCTGTTTAGTGTGATCACTCGCCCACACGTTTTTTCAGATCTCATAATACCCTAGTGTATAGCACTGTAATGGCCCGATTACTTTTATGCATGTACCGGTCATTCTGACCTCCGGTACCAACATAGCCACAACACCAAAGTTTATGACAGAACCATTGAATGATGCTTTTATGTACCCCAGAGACTCGCGCCAAAGTGCACTCCCACCACTGTTTCCTTAACTCAGTAGTCATGCCTCTGCATCCTCTACCTGTCGACAGTATTAGCACAGTTACTGCCCCACCATCTAAAAAACATGTTGTTGTCCTGCATTCAGACAGTTTATTTTCGGTATTAGTAATCACTTGTCACACTGTGGCCTAAGAACGAGAGGCCATATGAGATAGACCGCTCGTAAACGATATGAGCTTGTGTTTAAGAAAGACCATAGTAATCACGATGCTGATCTGTGGACCCTGCTACTGAGTAGTTTAAAATGAGCCCACAAACTATATTGAGCACTGCCAATACACCACGAGCACGGAATAAGAAATCACACATGGAATATGCGGGCCTATGTGAATGTGCCTGTACGTAGACCTGATCCCTTTTCTCTCCAGGCAATCGCCAAGGTGTTCCGCTCCACATAATCTTCAGACCGGCCAGTGCTGAAGAAATACATATAATAAAGAGGTATGTTCGCCCCTGTACATACCATCTAGTTTTAACGACCTTTCCATAAATCAGAATCCTGAGGTCTTCCTTATATATGTTTTTTTAGAGACATTCCGTCAATCACACCACGTGAGTTTGTCGGCTGACAAATCTCCAACCCAAGTTGAAGAACAGACGAATAATACATTGACGAATATCTAGGTGTGCGCATCATGCCCACATTGATCTCCTCACCTTGTTTTTAACTCTGACACACCCGAGAGCCTGACCGTATTTGATTACATTCATAGGCTTGCTAATATTTTCGCAGTCCTGATGAAGACCCGCCTCTGATGCACATAAATGAGCGCAACTCTCATAGGGTCGAAACGTCGACGTTCTGTCTATATATTCATCTGTACAGAGTCCCACAGAATAAAAGAATTAATTCATCTACCTGAGACTATTGTACTTTACAGATGATCTGTCCTGATGTATTGTTTTTGTTTATGTTTATGATTTACTGTATGTTTGGTTAAATGTTTTGAACACCCAGTCACCAGTCACAACTCACTCACTGTACCCATTCTTAGTTCATGTTGTGTTTGTTTTTGGACAGCTTGTCTAAAGTCATTTTGAATTAAATATGTAAAAAGGTTGAATACAAAAATTAACTTTTCCCTCCCTTTGTGGTCAGTGTCAGTTTTTTTGATATATCCTTCATTGGATATATTGGTTTTCTCTTATATGTATTCAGTAAATGTTTCAAAGTAATTGTGTTCCTGACAGAACCAATGTTTTTGTTCAATTACCCACCCAGATTCTGAGGGTTACTGGGTTACCCCAATATTGTAATGGCAATCTATAGAACAATACAGCAGGATATGCAACAGCTGCTAGAGTGCTTGCAAACACAATGGGAGGAGGACCACAGTAAGCAAATACCTGAGAAAGATTGTAATAAAATCTTAGAACGCACCCCGAAAGTTTCTCGGAATGCCCACTTCAAATTAATTAACTACTACGTACTGCATAGAGCATATCTAATGCCGGCTCGCATCAGGAGGTACTTTGGCGTAGACTCAGCAGCTTGCCCCAGATGTGGAGAAAGAGAGGCGCACATACTCCATATGTTCTGAAGCTGCCCAATACTGCAAACATTCTGAGGGGAACTTAGACATATCATAAGCGGCCTGATCGAAAAAGAAATTCCACAGACCCCAGAACACTTCCTGCTAAGGTGGTACCCTCACACAGCTAGAAACAGGGTGACAGGAAAGTGTCAGTACCTTGCCTATATATCAGCTAAGTGGGAGATAACCAGGAACTGGAAGGTTCCGGGCGGGCCGAGACTCTCTGTTTGGAGAAAAGAGCTCGAAAGATGGGCAGGTGCGGAGGGGCGACTGCTACCCTGAGAGGCCAGCAAAGGAATAGGTACGATAGAGAAAGCCAGGGCATGGGAGGCTCTGGTGGGCAAACTAGTGGCAGCAGATGCTGACAGCGAAGGGAACACCCAGAGGGTGGCAATACCGGACCCGGGGGACAGGCACGAGGAGCGACCAGCCCCACACACCTGAGAGACACAGCTGGCCAGCTGCTGCTTACCGGGGCCCTAGAGCCCAGCAGCCTCCACACATGCTTATTCCACATCTCACTTCTTAGCAAGCAACTCAAGGGGGGGGGGAGGGAGGATAGTTTGATTGGGAAAGGCTATAGATAAAGGTGCATTGTAGACTGAACCAGGATATGAACTACTGCTAGCACTTTCAATGTTTAAATGTCAATAAAATATGGTTAAAAAAAAAAATCATTGGCATTGTGGAAACCACTAGCATGGGGAAACGTGAGACATTTGTAGAGCAACTACTCACAGAAATGTTTGAAAGAGATAATTTTTCATTATGCTTCATTGTGGAAAGTGTCCACAGGTCACTGGGCCTGTGGCCACCTATGGGGGCGCCCCCTCATCCTATCATTGCAAGACTGAAGCGCTATAAACCTAGCGATATAGCGCTCTGCCTGGAACCGGAGAAGGGTAGCTTACAATATCAAGAGTCATGCATATCGCTATTCCCTGATTTTACCATTATGGTCCAGGAGGCCAAGAAGGCTTATACCAAAGTCAAGAAATTATTACAAGCCTATGCGATCCCTTTTCTGATGCTTCCACTGCTGCATGGACAATACAACCGGGTTCTTTATGACCCAAAAGGAAGCCATGGCACAGGTCAAATCATACCTGAAAGGTAAGGGGGAATGACAAAGTTAGACTTCTCATCAATTAATATTTTTTGAAGAAATGAACTCCACATGTTAGTAAACAAGTTGAGCATATATGTCACTGACAGACTGGGCAGTCAGTGTGGGTGGGAATACGCATTTGATTTTGCTGTGGGTAACAAGACATACTTGAGTAAATTGCATTGGTTTATATGTATTGATTAGATCACATTGCATATAGACAGACCATTGGAGAACTTCACTCTTCTCAGCACTGAGGCAGTTTTGGTTCACTAGACACCCAGATCCATACATGAAACAGACATGACCAGAAATCCAAAAACTGGCGGTGTTATGGACACATAAAGTTTATTACATAGAGTGTGTGGCTTCAATCCCCCCCAAAAAAGTACAACAAATCCTTGTATGTCTTGATCGGCAAAGAGTTGCTGGTCGCTACTACAAGAAATACACCTTTCCAGGCAAGGGTGCAACATGCGCCACTAAATAGGCGGTACATAGGGCCATGTTGATGTACTCCATACATTCACAAGGCACTGCTATATACCTCATCGGATCCTTGCAGAAGAAAAGGACTTGGATGGATGATATAACATCCTCCAACTCATTTATCGGGAGAAACACATATTACTCATAACAGCTCTGGCCCGATGACCTGGGGGGACTCTGGGAGAGATGCCTCTGACTCACATCTGGCAGCATACTATGGGGTGGAGATTTTAACCTTGTCCTAAATAAAAAAGGTTGACTCTTCCAATCTGATGATCCACACTCACAGGGCAGCAGCCAAGGACCTCACCAATATCATGGCCGAACACACATCGTGGACCTTTTGAGACTACTACACCCACAGAAAATACAAGGTGCTCACATATATCAACATCCCATGGATAATGGGCATGGCTAGACTATTGGCTGGGCACAGGTGGTATCAGTAGCTGGATGCTGCACATTGGCACACACCCTGCTGCTTTCTTGCACCATTGTTCAATCATTTTAACGTCCTCTCTCCCACTGGAGAAACGCCAAGCATACACCTGGCGACTGGCTCCCTTGGCCCTAAAAGATCAGGTATTTAGGGAAGAAATATGGTCTGAAATAGAAACATACTATTAAAATAATGAGGGTACAATACAATCAAAGCATACACTCTGGAAGGCTCTGAAAGCACACCTTCGCAGGATATGCATAGTGAAATAACACACCATTCGCAATACACTGTGCTGTAGTCTATCTAAACTGGAGGTGCATATCAAGACACTAGAAACACAATACGAGAGTGCCCCTTATCCTAGCTGAAAGCAACAAGCTACTCTCCAAGTACACAGAACTGGTTGACAGGGAGGTAAAACACATACACAAATATGCTGAAGCACTTAAATATGGGGAGGCTGAGCGATCAAGCCGAACATTAGCTTACATGGCACAGAAAGATAGGAAACCACTATTCATACCGCAGCTCCTGAATAATAAGAAAATAATGCTATACAAAGAAGAGGACATCCTCTCAGAGTTTGTGGATTAAGATTCACATATCTACTCTGCTCAGGCTGCCGAACAAACCGAGGGCTATTGTACCTATTTTGAAAGAATAGCACTGGTTCGGATAGAGGGACAAATATCTCTTTTTCCAAATCAACCTATAACACTGGACGAGAATTTGTCCGCTTCTAATGGACTTCCCACCTGTGTATCATCTGGCCCAGGTGGGATATCAAGCAGAATTCTATAAGGCTTAAGCCGCTTTACTGGCGCCTCTACTCTCAAAGGTGTTTCAAGAAGCTGTTGAAATAGAGGAACTCCCTCCTTTAATGTGAAAAACCATCTTGATTTCCCTCCTAAAACCAAACAAGCAGCACAGAATGTGAAGTCATATAGACCACTCTCATTAAATAACCTTGATGCTAAAATCCTAGTTAAAGTCATAGCAAATCGACGAATGCTACTACTCCCATGCTCGGTCCTCCCAGACAGGGCCGGATTTGTACTGAGCCGGTCTACATCTTGTATTCTGCTGACCCTGTTTGAGCCTCTTCATCAAATCAATCAAGAGTGCGAAGCAGTTGCTGTATTTCTAAACACCACTAAGGTGTTTGACTCCCTAGCTTGGCCCTTTTATTCATGGTCCTTCAACTATGGGGCTGCCTCAATACTTTAACTGACTGATTAAGCTCCTATACACAAATTCTACTACTCGACTCTGCCTGAATGGTCTAATATCAGACTCTATCGCTATATAAAGAGGCACTCAACAGGGCTGCCTACTATATGCAATCACCACAGAACCACTGGCCTGCTCTGTCCATCAGTTGCACAGCAACAAGGGCTTAGCCTTTTCTCTTACAAAAACTATTATTTCTCTCTATGTGGACAAAATTACATTATTTCTAACTAATCCAGCCCAGACCCTAACCCCTGTAATTCAACATTCTCCATTTTCAAGCCCCTAGCGGGTTTCATAATCAACTGGAATAAATCCACCATCTTCCCATTGACGGATGCACCATAGCAAAGTCCCCAGCTATTCTGGACATCGGACACAGTACGCTATTTGGGTATACAGGTGAGGTGGGACAGGGCCACTAAAATCAGGGAAAACTATGCCAGGGTTATCATACGTATTGGGTTAAAGGTAAACTATGGTGCAATCTACCTCTATCGGTACACAGCAGGATTGCTTTAGTAAAATGGATCAAAATTCCCCAGCTGCTCTCCCTCTTTTGTAATATTCCGATCCCGCTCCACACACTTTTTTAAACCTTTAAAAGCTATCAAACTGATCTGGTATGGGCAGGAAAAGAGCATGCGGGATTCTTACTCTACTATATATGCAGGGTAGGCTTGCAGCACAGGAATTCAAACTATGCTATCACTGGCCACTAGTTCGCTATGGTCACTATGCTCACTAAGCTCACTAGGCATACTATTGAAGTAGCCACCCACATATTTGCCGCACATAGCAGTGAAAACTGACTTGATTCACCAAAAATCACTACCCTCCCTGCTGGGACAACCACCTAAGAGCTCCAAAACAGAAAAATACACACCTATGGTTACACAATTGCCATGGTTAGCCTTATGTTGGTGCATGGGCTGCCTGATTCTTTACCCCCCAGTACAACCCGTCTCATTTTTTCCCCACTAAGCCCCGTGCATCAGAGAGAATTGCACATGAGTGCTTTGAAAAACAGGGGTTCACCACTCTTGACGATCTCTTCCCAAAGGGACACTTCCTGGAACAGCCAGTTAGTGATAGCACTCTGCAAAAACTACTATGCCACATTCCCAGCTGCACCAAGAGATTTGTTACATTTAATTTGCGCCTGAAGCCCTGGTCCCAATTATATGAAAGCATACATGCTAAGGACCATGTGGTGGCCCCAACAGCTTGCATCAGATGGAAGGCCAGGTTGGGGACCCCTTGTACGCCCAAAGAATGTACCTATATAGGTGGAGGTACTGGGGAAGTCACAATGAACAGTCGATTAAGACTAATACAGTTTCATTTTATACATCAAACATATTATAAACCACTTCGGCTCCACCTATTGCAGATACTCCACGATGATTCATGTACACGATGTAGAGCTGGGCAGGCAGACGTCTTGCACCTTACTTGTACCTATCCCCTTGTTACAGGTTACTGGATTGACATTCTACATGCCCTTTCTAACATTATTGACATTCACTTAGCCTTGTGTTATGTGGAGAAGTGTGGCTCAGTGGTTAGAGGCAGCAGACCCGGAAGCTAGGATCGACCGTGGACCAGGGTTCGATTCCCCGCCTCAGTGGATCTCGGGCTCAAAATTCCACGGCCTCGATAATTCTCGCTCCGGTGCCTACTCGACTCACGAGGTCTCACTCTGCAACTCTGGGCAATAGCTTGCTTAATCTCCACTACGGCCCCTCGCAGCGGGATGCCTGGCTTTCACCCTGTGGACACCCTGCCGGGGCCTCTCACAGGGGAATACCAGGACGGGTTCCCTAAGCAAGCGCCAGGATGCCCTTTGATTTGATTTTATTTTATTTGATTTTGGGTTTTGTAGAGCGCACAGCTACCCTTGGGTATCCCGGCGCTAGTGAACACAGTCCTGTAGGGTGGGAAGTCATGGGGGGAGTGCTCAGGGGAAGAGTAGGGTCTTCAGTCTTTTCCTAAATCTGAGGTGGTTTTGTTCTTGCCTCTGGGAGAGTGGGAGGGCATTCCATAGTCTGGGGGCATTGTACGAAAACAGGCGACCACCTGTTCTGGCCTTCCTGATTCTGGGGACTTTTGCCAGGGAGAGGGAGTTAGATCTAAGTTGTCTGCTTGATTGTTGATGAGACACAAGCGGCCTGAGGATGGGAGGGCCTTCATTGTGCATTATTTTATGGGCAATGCACAGGGTCTTGAAGTTGACCCGTTCCTTAACTGGCAGCCAGTGCAGACTTCTAAGGGCTGGCTTGGCCGAGTTCCTCGCTGCGGTTCCTGTGAGTATTCTTGCCGCCGCATTTTGTGCACATTGAAGTATGTGGACTACAGAGACTGGGGCCCCCAGATATAGGACATTCCCATAGTCCAATCTGGAGTTCACCAGCCCCTGCATCAAGAGCTTCCTGGATTGAAGGGGGAGTAGATGGAGGATCTTTCGTGCCATCTTCATAAGGCTGAAGCAAGTTCCCGCAGTTTTCCTCGCTTGTGTTTTAAAACTGAGATCCTGGTCCAGCCATATCCCTAGGCTTTTTACTTCGGATTTTGGGGATGGTGGAGATCCCATGCATGGTGGCCAGGGAAGGGGTGTGGGGATTTTATTTGGGTTTCCCAGGAGGAGTATTTCTGATTTTTCCCCATTCAGTTTTAACCGGGATTCGCACATCCACTGGTGCACCTTTTCCAGACAACTGAATAGATTGGAGAGGGCGTTGTCTGATTGGTTGAGGGAAACGACGAGCTGAGTGTCATCGGCGTACATTATTGATTTAATCCCAAAAGCTTTAACAACATCCTCGAGAGGTGCCATGTACACGTTAAAAAGTGTGGGGCTCAGGGAGGATCCCTGGGGCACCCCACACTTGAGTGCCTGAGCCTTGGAGATGGAGTATCCATCTGTCACTTGAAAAGACCTGTCTTAAAGGAAGGATGAGATCCAAGCTAATGCGGAATCCGCCACTCCTATCAGTCCAAGACGGTGAACAAGGGTTGCGTGGTCCACCGTGTCGAAGGCGGCACTCAGGTCGAGGAGGATCACTGCCACTGATCCTCCTGCGTCCAGTATGCCCCTAGCTTCTTCGACCACGGCTAACAGTGCGGTATCCGTCCCTTGTCCTGGTCTGAAACCTGTCTGGGTTTGGCGGAGGAGATGATTGGTCTCTAGGAACTCAGAAAGGTGTTGATTTGCTCTCGGCGATTTTGCTAATAGCCGGTAACAGTGAGATCGGTCTGAAGTTTGATGGGTCTGTGGGGTCAAGATGCGGTTTTTTTATGAGAGCCTTCACAGTGGCTTTTTTCCAGTTTGCTGGGACTGTGCCATTTTCGAGGGAGGCGTTGATCAGATTGGTGAGAGGAGGGGCTATGGTGGAAGCAACTTGCTTCAGTTTACTGATCGGGGCTGGATCTGATGGGGCGCCGCTTTTGACTTTATGCAGGACGTTGAGAAACGTTTTGGTGGTGATTTGGGGGAAGGAGAGCAACCTCGGGGTGTCTTGGGAAGCAGGGTGATAAGGGCCTCTTAGTGCGATTGGCGCCGTCGGGAGGGAGTTCAGGATTTTTTCGATTTTTTTCGAAAAAAATTCGGCCATCTGGTTGCATTTTGCGCCATCCAGGTCTGGTGGTGGTGGGGGTTCCTGTATTTTGGAGAGGAGTTTAACTATCCGATAGGTCTCTTTTGCGGAGTTGGTCGCGGATGCTATTTGATCCTCAAAGTAGGAGGCCTGTGCCGTTTTTAATGCATTTTTGTAGAGCCTAATGTGGGCTTTGTATCCGCTTCTGTCTTCTGTGTTCCAGTGCTTTCTCCATTGGCGTTCAAGCCTTTTGCCTTTCCGTCTTAATTCACGTAGTTCCTCAGTGAACCACAGTAGTTTGGAGGATTTCCTATTGGGAGGGAGGGCTTTGAGTGGCAGGACTGTATTGAGAGAGTCGCTAATCCATTTATGCAATTGAATTTCGGCTTTGGAGGGGTCGGGGTCGACTGTGGGTAGAGTGGAGGACAGAGAGCGGTCCCATAGGATTGTGTCTAGTTTTTTCCATGGACGTGCGGGGCCCGGGGGCGAGGAGTATCCGAGATCTTCCCTGGAAGTTGGAATTTGAAAGGAACCAAGAAGTGGTCAGACCAGGGAAGAGGGAGAGGAGTTTGAACAGAGAGTTTGGAGAGGTTAGAGAAGATGGGATCCAATAGGTGTCCTTTCATGTGGGTGGGATCATTGCTGAGTAGTTGTAGATTAAGGGAATTTAGATCAGTTTTTAAGTCTGTGGCAAGTTTATTGCCTTGATCATCGAAGTGGAGATTTAAGTCCCCGAGGATTGTGAAGTTTGGAGTCACGCAAGCCAGGGAGGAGATGGCATCCATGAGTGAGTTTATGAAACACCCTACCTGTCCTGGCGGACGGTAGATTAACACCCCAGTTAGTGTGGTAGATGGTGGCCGGTGTAAAGAAAAAAGGACATTTTCGCTATCAAGAATGGGGCTGTCTTTGAACTGACATGCGAGGTTGTCACGATAGATAATCGCGATGCCCCCTTCCGTACCCGTCGGTCTGTTGAGGGTTTTAATGAGGTACCCAGGAGGTAGTGCTTGGATAATGTCCGGGTCGGAGCTCTCGGACAGCCAAGTTTCTGTTAAGAACAGAACGTCAAAGTCCGACCTTTGGGTGACAGGTTGCGCTATATAAGTACACCTACATTTACATTTACATTTACATTTGCCCCAAGATAGCTTTGCTGGGACTGATGCTTGGGATCCCCAAGCATGCACGAAAACTGGTATCAGTTGGCCTCTTCCTAGCTAAGAGACCAGTAGCAAAACAATGGAGTTGGCACTTTACTTCAACTTTGCAACGAAGGATTATGGCTCTCACGTTCTATAGTAAATGTATGGAAATATACTATCTCTGCCACTGATGAACCACCCTAAAGACAGAGGGGGGCCCTTTCAAACTTACTTACTAAGTCATGCCCAAGGGAACACCGTAAGAAAGTGCCCTCTTTTTGCATGATTGCCACCACCTTTAGCTGAACTGCTGATGTGCTTTGAATGAGTGTGCCCTGGGTTCCTACCAAACAGGTACTCAGGGCCTATGCTCTTTCCCTAAACTGCATTGCAAACAAAACCCAATTGGCACTCTTTGGCCACAGGTCAGTCCCTTGTAAATGGTACTACAGGTACCAAGGGCGCTGTGGCCAGGGAAGGGCTCTAAGGGCTGCAGCACTTATTGTGCCACCCTTAAAGGCCCTGCACCGTTACACACACACACTGCCTTTGCAGGCTGCGTGTTTTAGTGCAGAACAAAGTGAAGAGTTGACATGGCACCCTAGACTTTTGCAAAGCATTTATTTCACTGACATGTACCAGGCTTGGCTTGGTTCAAGAAAGAAAATAACGAAATAATATTTTTATACAAACAAAATAGGTCTGAGTTCAGTCTTTGAGTGTGTGACATCATGTGCTAATTGAGTGTTTACAACAAATGTTTAACACTACCTCTGATAAAGCCTTACTTATCGCCCAACCTACCACATATAGAGACTAAGGTGCTATCTACTTTTCCCTTTGCCTTCCTTTGGGGTTCCACTGGACTATGTGCACACTATACCTTATTTTGGTATAGTATATACAGAGCCAGCTTCCTACATACACCCAGAAGAATGACGAGATAAGGTGGACTGGGAAACAAATCCTGGTAGTCCAGTTAAACTGGTATAAGACGTGGGCAAAAATGTAACAGAAGCTTTGTAAGTGGCTTTCTACTCTGAAATAGGTACTGTTTAACATATTCAAAATCCAACAAAATTAAGTCACAGGAAAGACCCGAAAATCGCATTTCAAAATGGCAGCATGTAAATGTATAATAAGGCATATTAGGATGTTTTAACTAGAGTGTTAGTGACACAAATGCAATGTGACTTTTTAAATATACTGGTATACTTAAATAGTCACTATATCTTTGATTATTAACGTATTTTTCCTTTCCTCAACGGATACAGATACCCTTGAACAGCAGTGTCCTACTTGTAAAGAGAGACTGGATGATGGACAGAAGATTGCGATGTTCGTTGAAAAAGGATCGGAGGGCATCAACACTAAGGATGTCATTAGGATGGCGGGCGGACTTTGCCCGCCCGCCATCCTCATTCCTCACGGGGATTTGGACTGGCCGCCATAAGGGCGGGGGGCCCGTTGTGGGGATTAGGATGCACCCACCACCGTGGTGGGCGCATCCCTCATTTTTAACATTGTGGCGGGCGGTGCTCTCTGCACCTCCCGCCACAATGCTAAAAAAGCATGTATGCATTTGCGTACACGAAGAGGCGGGCACCGGACGGTGCCTGACGCTTCGTGTATGCAAATGCTGGAGGGTACCATAGGTACCTCCCGTGTGCACCTCCCACCTCTCCTTCATTCTGGGGGCCCGCAGGGGGCCCCCAGAGTGAAGACCGTATGCGATGCCGCCAATATGGCCGGCGGTGTCTAATAGACACCGCCACCATATTAATCCATTTCCGCCCCGGCCGCAAGGCGACCGGGGCGGAAAAGGGTTGGATGGTCTTTCCATCCGCCGCGGTCCCCCCGTCATAGTAATATGGCAGGGGAATTTAGGTGCAGATGGCGGGTGGATTGCCCCCGCCAGGCCGGCGGTGGCTACTGCCAACCTGGCGGGGGAAATCCGCCACCATCCTAATGGGCCCTAAGAGTTGAAACCATGAAAGTGATGTTGTTGTAACTTTTGGAACCAGAGTTCATGTTTCATGTCGGAAGAGGTTTACTGATAAGAAAGATTTTGAAGTTAAGAATCTAGAGTCAAGTACAGCATCTATTGCAAAGAGAAGTGCTCGAATAGTTGTTGGGACATTCTGCAGTGCACCTGACTGTATGTTTTATGGAACTTATGTGCACATTTTGTGCAAGCACAAGCTGAGATTAGAACATGTGCATGTACGGACATTAGAATTCTCTGAAACTATAAAAAGGTGCTGTGAAAGTCAGTATACACTCAAAATATTGAGTTTTTAACATCTATTTGCATTAATATCGATTAAAAAATATATACAATGGACACAATATAGACTGGACAGAATATCAACTACTAAAATATCGACTAGGATAGCATTAATATCGAATCAAAAATATAGAATGGACATAATATTGAATGGACAGAATATAGACAACAAAAATATAGAATGGACAGAATATAGACCACAAAAATATAGAATGGACAGAATATAGACTACAAAAATATCGAATTTAAGGTAAATAAGTTAATATCAATTTAATTTTCAAAGTGTTTTTTATCCATACTAATATAATAAAGAGAGAGCCCAAACCTTTGAGGCGGGTAATATCAGGAACCACAGCACCAATCACAACACCCAATACAGCGTTGGAAAGGGCAGTTGCAGTAGAAGGACATAGGATATGCAGACACCCACCATATACATTTAAAAGGTAAAAGAACCGTGCCAGCAAAGTAGTCCCTTGTGGGCGTGTCTGCGTTGTGCTGTGGGCGTGTGCTGGGGGTGTGACAAACGCTGGGGGTGTGTGGTACGTTTCGCCCTTCATGCCATGTCTCATATCGTGTGCTAATCCCACCCTGCTCCCTTTAAATACCCCTGCACCCCATAATCATAACCCACCCTTACTCCTTAAAATACCCCAACACCCTTAAACACTAACCCATCTTAACCCTTTAAATATACCCTGTACCCCAAAAACCAAACTTATCCCTAAACCCTAAAAATACCCCTGTACACCAAAACCCAAACCTAGCCCTGAACCCTATAAATACCCCTGTACACCAAAACCCAAACCTACCCCTGAACCATAAAAATACCCCTGTTCCCCAAAACCCAAACCTACCCCTGAACCCTAAAAATACCCCTGTACCCCAAAACCCAAACCTAGCCCTGAACCCTAAAAATAACCCTGTACCCCAAAACCAAACCTACCCCTGAACCCTAAAATATCCCTGTACCCCAAAACCCAAACCTTGCCCTGAACCCTAAAAATACCCCTGTACCACAAAACCCAAACCTAGCCCTGAACCCTTAAAATACCCCTGTACCCCAAAACCCAAAGCTACCCCTGAACCCTAAAAATACCCCTATACCCCAAAACCCAAACCTAGCCCTGAACCCTAAAAATACCCCTGTACCCCAAAACACATACCTATCCCCAAACCCTAAAAGTACCCCTGTACCCCACAACCCAAAACTATATCTGAAGCCTTAAAATACCCAAACACCCCAAAACATATACCTCAGTACCCCAAAACATATACTCCTATACCCATACTTACCTTATCCAAACATTTAAAAAAAACATGCTTTTATCATTCATGCATTTACAACGAATTTCGTTGTAAATGTATGCGTGGTAAAAGCATATAAAATGTAATGCTATGCTTTATAATGGCATTACAGAGTCATGGTACTTTCGTAATGAAAGTATGCGGAGTGATGGTATGCGGAAAGAAAGCTGCGGAATAATGGGTGTTTACCCTCCCCCGGTAAGTACATTGGTGGCACGGCGGCCCACATCTCCAGCAACATATTCATATTTTTTCACCACCCATTTGAAAAATGCACAGGTCTCTCTCATTGATGGCCAGCACCGACATACACTTTTAGACACACCTCCCACCACAAGTTCTAGAATTGCGAACTTTAGAGCTGGGGAGCTACGTTCGAATCTCGGCTTCAGCTCAACATCCTGTGATTCCAGGCAAATCGCTTTGTCTCCCTGTGCCTACCACAAATGAATGTGTTCTTCTGTAATGTAAATTGTGCTCATGCCATGTTGTCGAGTTTGTGCTATATAATATTGCAAGGAAAAATAAAGTAGGTAAACTCGAGTTCACACACTACTGAACGCGCACTCTTAAGTGCATCAGCAGTGCACTGTGAATTGGAGCGTTTCACAGGCCTGTCACAGATAAGAAATGCTATCAAAACGAAATCCTACAAAACAATATACTACTCTCCGGCAGCAATTCATACCCGGACAACGTCGGGACGGGCTGCTAGTGTTAGTATATGTTTGAAAAGTGTATATTTATTTTATTATTTATAATAATTATTTTTTTGATGGTATTTAATTATTGCGTAATATAATTCTGTAGAGGGTTGTGGGTTTATAGGGGAATAGGGTGGGAAGTAATTTAATTATAATTAATTACATATGTTACTTTATTTATTGGTATTTATTTTGAATTAATTGTTAATTAATTATTAATTGGTAATTAAAATATAATTGGTAATTAATTCTAATTAATTGATACATATGTTGATTTTAGTAATTTATTTTCTGTAGCGGGTTGTGGGTTTATAGGGGAATAAGGTGGGAAGTAATTTCATTATAATTAATTAAATGTGTTAATTTACTTACTGGTATTTATTTTGAATTATTTGCTAATCAATTCTTAATTGTTAATTATTTAAAAGATTTTTGGTAATTCATTTTAATTAATTGATTAATTGATAAATATGTTAATTGTAGTAATTTATTTTCTGTAGCGGGTTGTGGGTTTATAGGGGAATAGGGTGGGAAGTTATTTAATTATAAATAAGCAAATATGTTAATTTATTTATTTGTATTTACGTTGAATTAATTGGTAATTAATTATTAATTGTTAATTAATTAAAATATAATGGGTAATTAATTTTAATTAATGTATTAATTGATAATTATGTTAATTTTATTAATTTATTTTCTGTAGTGGGTTGTGAGTTTATAGGGGAATAGGGTGGGAAGTAATTTAATTGTAAGTAATTCAATTTAAAAAAAAATTTAATCTAATTTTTAATTATTTTTTCATTGTTAATTAATTTATCGTTAATTGGTAAATAATTTGTATTAGTAGGTAATTATTTTTAATAATTAATTTTTATTTGTATTTTTAATTGATTAATTAATGTATTACATACAAGTGTTGATTATTTTAATTAATTTGTACTTGGTATTAATATTTATTATATTTTTATTTATATATGAAGTATTTACTTTCCCTACTGATGCACTCACTGGAGTGGGAATAGTAGTTTTTACCCTCCTGCTATCCAACGCTTTCCCTACCGTTGCACTCACTGGAGTGGGAATAGTAATTTTTACCCCTACGCTATCCAACACTTTCTCTACTGTTGCTCTCTTTGGAGTGGGAATAGTAATTTTTACCCCTACGCTATCCTACGCTTTCCCTACTGTTGGACTCTCTGGAGTGGGAATAGTAATTTTTATCTCTAGACTATCCAACGCTTTCCCTACTGTTGCACTCTCTGGAGTGTGAATAGTAATTTTTACCTTCCCGGTATCCAATGCTTTCCCTACTGTTGCACTCTCTGGAGTGGGAATAAGTAATTTTTATCTCTCTACACTATCCAACGCTTTCCCTACTGTTGCACTCTCTGGAGTGGGAATAGTAATTTTTACCTTTCTGGTATCCAATGCTTTCCCTACTGTTGCACTCACTGGAGTGGGAATAGTAAATGTTATGCCTACGCTATCCAACGCTTTCCCTACAGTTGCACTCTCTGGATTGGGAATAGTAATTTTTACCCCTACGCTATCCAAAGCTTTCCCTACTGTTGCACTCTCTGGAGTTGGAATAGTAAATTTTTCCCCTCCCGCTATTCAATGCTTTCCCTACTGTTGTACTCATTGGAGCGGGAATAGTAATTTTTACCCCTACGCTATCCAACGCTTTCCCTACTGTTGCACTTTCTGGAGTGGGAATAGTCATTTTTACCCTCCCGCTATCCAACGCTTTCCTTACTGTTGCACTCTCTGGAGTTGGAATAGTAATTTTTACCCCTACGCTATCCAACGCTTTCCCTACTGTTGCACTGACTGGAGGGGGAATAGTAATTTTTACCCCTATGCTATCCACCGCTTTCCCTACTGTTGCACTCACTGGAGTGGGAATAGTAATTTGTACCCCTACACTATCCAATGGTTTCCCTACTGATGCACTCTCTGGAGTGGGAATCGTAATTTTTACCCCTACGCTATCCAACGCTTTCCTTACTGTTGCACTCATTGGAGTGGGAATAATAATTTTTACCCTGCCGCTATCCAACGCTTTCCCTACTGTTGCACTCTCTGGAGTGGGAATAGTAATTTTTACTGCTACGCTAACCAATGTTTTTTCTACTGTTGCACTCACTGGAGTGGTAATAGTAAATGTAACCTCTCGCTATCCTATGGTAAATATATTGTATATTTTTTATTAATACTATGTTTATATATGTATATATATATATATTCACTGAAAAAACCATAGGTTATAGACCATATATAGTTAGGAATTCGCATTTACAAAACCTTATTTTACTCACACAAAACCATTGAAATTCCATATATAGTTAGTTGCACTAACTATATATCGCGCACCCGCAATCAACTGCTGATGATGTCACATATTACATCATTCATGACATGGTCAGTGACATCACTGATGACATCACAAATGACATCACTGATGACATCTCAAATGACATCACTGATGACATCACTGATGACATCTCATTTGACATTACTGATCACATCACTGATGATATCATTCATGTGATAATACGATGAACTTCTTCAGACTCTAATATAACCTTAGATACAATCAGTGTAAACAGACACTCACAGACTGTCACTCATCCATGGAGTTACTCACACACCTAGTCAGTCATGCAAAGAATCAATCACACCTCCATTTCCTCAACTATACAGTTATACAAACTTTACTTATTCAAACATATACTAACACATATTTACTCTCTTATACAATCCCTGATACAAGTTCACAATGATCCATACAGCCACTCACACATTCACTGGCTCTTATGCACAGTTATTTATATATGTCAACTCTCACATGTACTGTGTTTTACATATGTACTTACTTTGACATGTAGCACTGAGATATCCATTCACTCACCAATACACTCATGCACACAGTCAACCGCCCATACAGCTGTTTCCACATTCACTTTTGAAACCATACATCTAGTGAATCAACTGCTCACACATCTATGCACAGAGTCATACACCTCCCAGCCACCCACACACACACTCAGTCTCCCATACAAATACTTGGGCAACCAATCAATAACCCATATAGTTACTCATATAGCTACTTATCAACACATGCAACAGTTTACAGAACAACAGACATAATGATGCACAAATTAAGACAGTTTAGTCACTAACCCATGCACTCAGTGAGACACATTTAATCACTCACTCATACAGTCAGTCATGCACCTACTAAATCCTTCATCCAGACACTTATACATCCACTCATTCTTCAATATGTAAGACATATTTTAACTTTACAGAAACATACAATCACTGGATGTTGTCATCAGTGATGTCATCAGTGATGTCATTTGAGATGTCATCAGTGATGTCATCAGTGATGTCACTGACCATGTCATGAATGATGTAATATGTGACATCATCAGCAGTGGATTGCGGGTGCGCGATATATAGTTAGTGCAACTAACTATATATGGAATTTCAATGGTTTTGTGTGAGTAAAATAAGGTTTTGTAAATGCGAATTCCTAACTATATATGGTCTATAACCTATGGTTTTTTCAGTGAATTTTCAAGGTTTTGTAAATGCTAATTCCTAACTATATATGGTCTATAACCTATGGTTTTTTCAGTGAATTTTCAAGGTTTTGTAAATGCTAATTCCTAACTATATATGGTCTATAACCTATGGTTTTTTCAGTGAATATATATATATACATACATATATAAACATATATCATCTGTATATCTATATAAATACAAACATAAATGCATGCATACATATACTTATATGCATACAGATGCATGTTATTTACATGAAAGTTGAAAAAACACTAATAAAAGCAAAGCTAAAAAGCCACCTCATTACAAACAGAAATGCTTTAACTTAAACGAGGGCGAGATCTATTGCATTTTCAATGCTTGTTTACTTTGGTTCCATCAAGAAGGCATTCAGATGTGTCACACATTTGCCATAAATTCTGAATGTTAGCACTCTAGTTGCACATTAGATCACTGTAGTAAAGCTACTGCTCACCAGGGACGTCTGCTGCTGGTATTCAAAGTGCATGTTTCAGTCTGCATGTCAGAATTTTTTTAATGAAATAGAAGAGGATTTGAGAAGTCACTCAAAATGATCCCTAATTTTTCTTTCTGAAGCACTAATCATACTTTCTATGGCAAAATTAACCCCCTCATGTTGTTCCTTTTTAAATTGAGTATTTTCAGACTTACCACTTCATTCCAATCAAGATGGCTTCTGGTGTGCCATACTTTTGTCATAAGTAAGACTGTTAGCGCTCTAGTTGTTCTTTAGAACACTCTGGGACATTCTGTCATTGGGCTATACTTGGGGTACATCTGGGTGATATTTGGGCTACATTTAGGCTCTTTTGTCTCTGGTGGCCATCTTGGGAGACTGTATGTCAGAACTTTTTAATGAAATTGAAGAGGGTTTGAGAAGTCACTCAAAATGTGCCCTAATTTTTCTTTCTGCAGCACTAATCATAATTCATATGGCAAAATATACCCCCTCATTTTGTTCCTTTTTAAATTAAATGTTTTAAGAGTTACCACTTTATTCCAATCAAGATGGCTTCAGGTGTGCCATACCTTTGTAATAAGTAGGACTGTTAGCGCTCTAGTTGTTCTTTAGAACACTCTGGGACATTCTTTCATTGGGCTATACTTGGGCTACATCTGGGTGATATTTGGGCTACATTTGGGCTATTTTGTCTCTGGTGGCCATTTTGGGAGACTGCATGTCAGAATTTTTTTATGAAATAGAAGAGGATTTGAAAAGTCACTCAAAATGTGCCCTAATTTTTCTTTCTGCAGCACTAATAATGCCTTCTATTGCATAATATACCCCCTCATTTTGTTCCTTTTTAAATTAAATGTTTTAAGAGTTACCACTTTATTCCCATCACGATGGCTCTAGGTGTGCTATACCTTTGTAATAAGTAGGACTGTTAGCGCTCTAGTTGTTCTTTAGAACACTCTGGGATATTCTGTCATTGGGCTATACTTGGGCTACATCTGGGTGATATTTGGGCTACATTTGGGCTCTTTTGTCTCTGGTGGCCATTTTGGGAGACTGCATGTCAGAATGTTTTAATGAAATAGAAAAGGATTTGAGAAGTCACTCAAAATGTGCCCTAATTTTTCATTCTGCAGCACTAATCATACTTTCTATGGCAAAATATACCCCCTCATGTTGTTTCTTTTTAAATTAAATGTTTTAAGAGTTACCACTTTATTCCAATCAAGATGGCTTCAGGTGTGCCATACCTTTGTAATAAGTAGGACTGTTAGCGCTCTAGTTGTTCTTTAGAACACTCTGGGACATTCTGTCATTGGGCTATACTTGGGCTACATCTGGGTGATATTTGGGCTACATTTGGGCTCTTTTGTGTCTGGTGGCCATTTTGGGAGACTGCATGTCAGAATGTTTTAATGAAATAGAAAAGGATTTGAGAAGTCACTCAAAATGTGCCCTAATTTTTCATTCTGCAGCACTAATCATACTTTCTATGGCAAAATATACCCCCTCATGTTGTTTCTTTTTAAATTAAATGTTTTAAGAGTTACCACTTTATTCCAATCAAGATGGCTTCAGGTGTGCCATACCTTTGTAATAAGTAGGACTGTTAGCGCTCTAGTTGTTCTTTAGAACACTCTAGGAGGCTGCAGTAGAACACAAAGGAATCAACTGACAGTCTCTGTCCTTGTTGGATGTACATGTTTTACTGAGAATGTCAGACTTCATTTTCACATGACTGAGAAAGATAATGTGAATTTACAGAAAATATGCTTTCAGTTTAGCTTATAGATCCCCTTCCAAACCACTGTGGGAAAATCATGAGATATTAGTTTTCTTTCAAACAATATTCATGATATCACAGCAGAAGGTTTTTTCACATGGTAAAATCACCTTAGAACCCACCACAATTCCTAAAACGAGTATGGTACCATCAACAAATGATTTATAATGTAACTAAAGTCCTGACACCCTCTATTAACTACAATGCTTTTTAATGAGGTGCTATCATGTATATTGGTCCCAAGATGGCTGCCAACACTTCTTGGATGAAGTGCTGACAGCCAATCAGATCAGATGTGTGGTTAGGCTCCGCCCAGATATATATCTTTTTTTGAACCTAAATTACTCAAAATCCACTGGAACACATATATTGAGACCTAGCAAAGGCACATCGGGCTAACAGTCCCTACAATTTTGCCAAGTTTCGTGCAAATCCATTCAGCCGTTCGAGCTAAAAGTGAGGCCAACCGCCCTATGGAAATTAACATGGGAAAACGCGTTTTGGGACCCCCCTTTTTTCTCAGCCCCCCCTTGATGAAACCCCCCCAAATTGTCAGGGGCTGCTCAGAAACATAATGTTCCATTTTCCTGAAAATTTCAGCCAATTCCGTCCACAAACGCCAAAGTTATTAGACATAGAATTTTCAAAAATCCCATAGAGAAAAAATCCTAACTATATATACCTACTGGCGACCGCCAGTAGGTAATATGTATATTCAGCGAAAAAAACAGAGGTTTCACAATCGTTATAGTTAGGAATTAGCATTAAAAACCTTTGAAATTCACTGAAAAAAACATAGGTTTAACACCAGTTATAGTTAGCTGCACATTTTACTCATATAAAACCATTGAAATTCCCATGTTATAGTTAGTTGGACTCACTATAACTCGCGCGCCCACAATCCACTGCTGATGATGTCACATATTACATCATTCATGACATGATCAGTGACATAACTGATGACATCTCAAATGACATCACTGATGACATCACTGATGACATCATCCATGTGATAATACGATGCACCTCCTCACACTCTAATCTAACCTTTGATACGCCCAGTGTTAAATATAAACTACCTCCAATTCTCATCAAAGAGCTATGTTCTTAAAAAAATGAAAAAGAGTAAGTGAAGTGGAGTGCATTGATAAAGGAGAGGAAAATGAGAAAGAAAGCACAGAAAGGTATGAGAGGAGAAAGGAAGTGAAGTAGGGGACTGAAAGAAGGTGAGTGTGGGGAAGGAGAGTGAGGAGAAGGAGAGTGAACATGGGGAATGTGGATATTCAAAGAAAATGTAGAAAAGGAACGGGGGTGTGGAAGGGTAAGAAAAGATGCATTGCTGGAGTTGCATCATTTTTGTGACACACTCTAGCAATGCATCACTTTTGCGCTTACAGATACGTCTGAAATACTGACGTATCTGTAAGTACTTGCAACATAATGCGTCATAAATTAAATATGACGCATGAGTAGAAGACTGAAGGCCTCATTTATGTGGCCATGCGTCACTTTTACGCCACCGGTGCGTCACTTTTTCAGTCATATTTACAAAGTGACGCATCTAGGTAGATGCGTCACTTTGTAAACCCCTGCACCACATTATACCTACGTCAGGTGTAATATATGCAAAAGGGGCATATTGACGCAAGAAAGGGTCATAGAGGTGACGCAGTGAAATCTATGAGATTTCACTGCATATCTTTTAGGACGCCATTGTGTCAAAATCTTGGGCCTGCCTCACAGCAGGCGTAAGACTGATGCAGTCCCTTTCACATAGGACTTGCCCATTGTGAAAGGATGCATTGCTGGAGTTGCATCATTTTTGTGACACACTCCAGCAATGCATCACTTTTGCGCTTACAGATATGTCTGAAATACTGACGTATCTGTAAGTACTTGCGACATAATGCGTCATATATTTAACATGACACATGAGAAGAAGACTGAAGGCCTTATTTATGAGGGCATGGTCACTTTTATGCCACCGGTACGTCACTTTTTGTGACGCACCTGTCCTGTATAAAATGCACCTTGTTGAGTCATATTTACAAAGTGACGCATCTAGATAGATGCGTCACTTTGTAAACCCCTGCGCCACATTATACCTACGTCAGCTGTAATGTATGCAAAAGGGGTGTATTGTCAGAAGAAAGGGTCATAGAGGTGACGCAGTGAAATCTAAAAGATATCACTGCGTCACTTTTATGACGCTGTTGCGTCCAAATCTTGCGCCTGCTTAACAGAGGCCGTAAGACTGACGCAGGCCCTTTCACATGGGACTTTCCCCCATGTGAAAGGATGCATTGCTGAAGTTGCGTCACTTTTGTGACACACTCCAGCAATGCATCACTTTCCTCTAAACACTAAACATTATTTTTTTACTCTATTTTTTTCCACTGTTTTTCCCCGTGGTGCACTCAGGGTGCGCGTACCGGAGAGCGTACCGGGGAGCGCCGCCAGCGCTTACCCCACGAAAATTTTAAAAAAAACAAAACGTTTTTTAGCCCTTCAAGGTCCTTCTAGGCCCCCCCTCAGAAAACCTAGGGGGTCAGGGGGTGTCTACTCTGCCCCCTTTTAATTATATCCCCCTTTCTTTTTTCACCTCTTGTGTCTCGATTCTACCGAGACACAAGATGGCAGACTCTCCGGACTGTTTAGAATGTTGACAGACACCCGACAGCCAATCAGCTTTCCGCACGCGCACTTCCGTAGCGCGCCGGGTGCGCTCCCCGGTACGCGCACCGGTGAACGCTCAGAGAGCGCCTATAGATATATATGTGTTTTTGAAGTTAATTTTCATAAAAACCACTGGAGCAATTTTCACCAAACATAGCAAAAGCAAATCTGCGTACCAATCCCTACAATTTTGCCAAGTTTGGCGTAATTCCGTTCAGCGGTTCGGGCTGTAGACTTGTCAGACCGTCCTATGGAAATAAACATGGAGAAAACACGTTTTGGGACCCCCTTTTTTTCTCAGCCCCCACTTCACAAATCCCCGCGAAACTTCAGGGAAGGAGCGGAGCACAGTGAGACCATTTTAAGGAAAATGACAGGCAGATCCCTCAATCGGCGCCAAAGTTATTCCCAATAGAATGTTCGGAATTTCCTATGGTAGCCAATCCTAACTATAACTACCTACTGGCGACCGCCAGTAGGTAATAAATATACATATATATATTCACTGAAAAAACCATAGGTTATAGACCATATATAGTTAGGAATTCGCATTTACAAAACCTTGAAAATTCACTGAAAAAACCATAGGTTATAGACCATATATAGTTAGGAATTCGCATTTACAAAACCTTATTTTACTCACACAAAACCATTGAAATTCCATATATAGTTAGTTGCACTAACTATATATCGCGCACCCGCAATCCACTGCTGATGATGTCACATATTACATCATTCATGACATGGTCAGTGACATCACTGATGACATCACTGATGGCATCTCAAATGACATCACTGATGACATCACTGATGACAACATCCAGTGACTGTATGTTTCTGTAAAGTTAAAATATGTCTTACATATTGAAGAATGAGTGGATGTATAAGTGTCTGGATGAAGGATTTAGTAGGTGCATGACTGACTGTACGAGTGAGTGATTAAATGTGTCTCACTGAGTGCATGGGTTAGTGACTAAACTGTCTTAATTTGTGCATCATTATGTCTGTTGTTCTGTAAACTGTTGCATGTGTTGATAAGTAGCTATATGAGTAACTATATGGGTTATTGATTGGTTGCCCAAGTATTTGTATGGGAGACTGAGTGTGTGTGTGGGTGGCTGGGAGGTGTATGACTCTGTGCATAGATGTGTGAGCAGTTGATTCACTAGATGTATGGTTTCAAAAGTGAATGTGGAAACAGCTGTATGGGCGGTTGACTGTGTGCATGAGTGTATTGGTGAGTGAATGGATATCTCAGTGCTACATGTCAAAGTAAGTACATATGTAAAACACAGTACATGTGAGAGTTGACATATATAAATAACTGTGCATAAGAGCCAGTGAATGTGTGAGTGGCTGTATGGATCATTGTGAACTTGTATCAGGGATTGTATAAGAGAGTAAATATGTTTTAGTATATCTTTGAATAAGTAAAGTTTGTATAACTGTATAGTTGAGGCAATGGAGGTGTGATTGATTCTTTGCATGACTGACTAGGTGTGTGAGTAACTCCATGGATGAGTGACAGTCTGTGAGTGTCTGTTTACACTGATTGTATCTAAGGTTATATTAGAGTCTGAAGAGGTTCTTCGTAATATCACATGAATGATATCATCAGTGATGTGATCAGTAATGTCAAATGAGATGTCATCAGTGATGTCATCAGTGATGGATTTGAGATGTCATCAGTGATGTAATTTGACATGTCATCAGTGATGTCATCAGTGATGTCACTGACCATGTCATGAATGATGTAATATGTGACATCATCAGCAGTGGATTGCGGGTGCGCGATATATAGTTAGTGCAACTAACTATATATGGAATTTCAATGGTTTTGTGTGAGTAAAATAAGGTTTTGTAAATGCGAATTCCTAACTATATATGGTCTATAACCTATGGTTTTTTCAGTGAATTTTCAAGGTTTTGTAAATGCGAATTCCTAACTATATATGGTCTATAACCTATAGTTTTTTCAGTGAATTTTCAAGGTTTTGTAAATGCAAATTCCTAACTATATATGGCCTAAAACCTATGGTTTTTTCTGTGAATTTCAATGTTTTTTTAATAGCAAATATCAAAAGCTGTCAAATGTCAAGTACGTGATAGGTAAAAACTTTTTCGTGTTTATGCACGCTGATGTGCTTTGAACGCTGCCCCCCCCCTCCCCTCTTTTCTCTTAGTAGTACTCTCTCTTTGCAGATAGTGAAGGGTAGTTAACGCAGGCCTTTGCCTCGTTGTAATCCATCGTGCCTGTTTCCCTATCCATTTGATTGATTGTTATCCAAGTATTTACTGTTTTACAATTGATTCTCTTTGGTTCATTCTCTATTTACAAACAAGCACAAAGTCGCAATACTCTGTTTAGTCTTTGCAGATAGTGAAAAATCGTGTAAAAAAATAAAAGTAATCGAGCAAAATCAATAGGCCACTAATGGGATCTCTTTTTGACCTCGCTAAAATAGAAACATTAGGAACAACCCTTCATGAGAAATACGAAAATAGTGAGATGAACTGAGCTCCACACCATGAGGGCTGCAAGACAGCTCGGCTCCGTCACCCACCCCGCCCAAAATAACGACAAACCCTATGCAAATATTAAAAATATATACAACACACCAGCAAAGTAACAGGGTAAAACATTCTATTAAATAACTATTTACATAACTATTTTATACTTTTTGTTGCCCGATCCGGCTAGCTCAATCGATCGAGCATGAAACTCATGCACTCTGATAGCAAGCGTTGCTGCTGATGCTATGCAGACCAAAACTGGTTTTCAGTTTGTACATTCTTCTATATTTTTCCATCCAAGGTTGGTTGAGTTTGTAGAACGATGGCTTCAGATTTTCAACATACGGTGTGGTGGCGCGGACTGGGAGGGGGCGCTTGGCTCCTGCCCCCTCCCCAAGTAAGATTTTCATACGTGAAAGTACGTTAATGGTTTTGGTCCCTGAGTTGCTTCGATGTCACTGCCATTCTCAAATGGCATAAGTTCTGGATGTTGGGTGCCATAGTTCAGAGTTCTGAGCAGCGCTTGTAACACTGTCTGAAGCTTATTTGCACCTACTGCAGCTTCACTATTCTCAAAGTAAGTGAGGGTCGTTTGTGGACCTGACTGCATTTGAAAACAATGTGATATGGTACCTCCCTAAACCGCTTGACGGAGGCCCCCGAGGGGCGGTGTGATGGCACGGACTCGGAGAAGACGCTTGGCTCCGACCCCCTCCCCAAGTCTTATAGCACTGGTGTAGCCTGAGATCGCCCCCGACATAGGCGGCCGGCTCCCCGGGTCCGGCGGAACTTTTTGCCTTTTGATGACTCTTCTATTCTGGACCTTGTCCCACAATCCGTTTGACCTGAAGACACGCTGTAGTGGGGCGCCCCTTTACCGTTTTAGTTGCCATTCCGCCCGCTTTTGCTACACTGTGCCTCTTCCGCCATTCAGCTGTTTACCGCCCGCTCTTGCGACTACAGCGTCTCGCTCACCATGTAGTTGAGTTGCTCCCGCTCTTGCGATGCAACGATAGGCGGCTGCCACAGGACTCTCAAAATGGCGGCCGGCTCTTCAGATTTGGGCGTGGTCCACTAAAATGGCCCTGGGACACCTTGGAACTCGGATGCTTGCCTGCTAGGGCTTGGGTCCCATTCTCGAAAGCGTCCCCTCAGCCGTGAAGATTCTACAAAAGTCTTGGGGGCCCTCGACTCCCGCAGGCTTCTGGTGGGGAGCGGCTGCCATGATTGCTCGTGGAATGGCCACGACGGAGCTACGAGATGGTGGTGCTCTCATGCTGACGCCAGCATCAGTCTGAAACATCCAGAAACACTGTAGACTACCAATTCGATCAGTTCCGGTAGCGCCCCAACATGACCCGGTAGAGAAGAACTTGCCCTCCCCTCTTTGACTGATGGTTCTTGTTGCCTGTCCCCTCTGTTGTCATTTAACAGAACTTTTTGGACTGCTGAAAGGGGTTTTGTTCCGAACGCTGGTTGGTGGAGACATTTTGACTATATTCTTGACCTACGTTGTCGCGTAATGCGTTATATGACACGCCGCGTTAGCGCACCCGGAAGTGCTCCGGTGCGCGAAGCGCAGCTTCCCGGAAGCGATCCGGGGCGCAGCGTGTAACGTAAGCATAACAGGTCATGTGACTTGTTAATAAAACTTTTCATTGGTTCATTTTACTTTTGTTATTTTAATGATGAAAAGCTTGGTCATATGACCTAAAAATTACGCTTTTTATTGGTTTCGAACATTATTTTTTTTTAAACATATATGTTATAATGTTCCAGGCTAATGTACTTTCCCGGAAAATTTACAACTATCCTGCAAGTAAAATATATTCCTTTTTCGAGAAAAAGGGCGTTTCTTCGTCCCATGACGGAGCCGTTGAGTAAAAGAGGCTTGGCCTGCTGTCTTAGTCGCCGATACGCCTGATTATCAGATTCTTATCGATCACTTTATGTTGCAGGAGTGGAAAACACAACTGCCCTTGACCATTTATCTTTACTGCGTTCCTACGTATTATACCTTTTATCCGTCATGTAATTGGACTGCTTTATTTCACTTGCCTTTTACTGATTCGAAAACAGTGACTAAAAGTAAAAACTTTACCAATGTAAATACTACTACCATGTTTTGTTTTAAAAACCTTTATTGTGAAAATGTCAGTATACAAATACGGGCCTATAACCACGTGGGCCGGCCACGGAGCAAACTGAAATCGTATATGATAAGGAGACATTTACATTGTAGAGGAACGTAACGAGCGGGCCATTAGGTTGCAAGAACTAAGGTGTCTAACAGTTGCGGAATCGGTGGACGTACATTTTGTAATTAAAATACGACAGGGCCACTTACAAAAAAATTATCTAGATATACAATTGCGGGCAAGTACCATGGGTGACGTTAATTCGAACTTTCAATAGTACAGTAATCAATAACACATCAGAACTTAATATCAATAGGGATGTCGAAATATTCAATCAATTCTCGTCCCCGCCCGCCATGAGCATCAAAACTGCATTCATATCTCGTGATATCAAGGTTGTTCAACCAGTACACAACAAGGAGTTACGAGTCCCATTTATACCGGCGCCATTTGGGGCGAGGCCGGGCAGGTCCAAGATATAGTCAAAATGTCTCCACCAACCATCGGCCAGACCAGAACCCCTTTCAGCCCTTTATGCTACAAAATGGTGTCTTCCATTCAGAAAATATTGTTGGCAGCATTTTGAAAGGAAAGATAAACAGCCGTTCTCCTAGTGAGTCTCACATTGTTACATTTAGGAAGAATGTTGAAGAGTAGTATGTTGAAAATCTGAAGCCATTGTTCTACAAACTCTCAATCAGCCTTGGATTGAAAAAAAAAATCCTGAAGAATGTACAAACTGAAAACCAATTTTTGTCTGTATAGCATCAACAGCAACGCTTGACTCAGCTTTGTGTGAAGCCGCCATTTTGATTCAATCAATAGCGTCCCCCTGCACACATTCAGGGACCTGGTCGTGTCTTCAGGTCAAACGGATTGTGTGACAAGATGCAGAAAGGAAAAGGAAAAAAGTTCCGCCGGACCTCGGGAGCCGGCCGCCTATGTCATGGGCGATCTTTGGCCACACCAGGGCAATAGTGAAGCTGCAGCAGGTACAAATAAGCTTCAGACAGTGTTACAAACACTGCTCAGAACTCTCAACTATGGCACTCAACATCCAGGACTTGCCATCCGGATCTTGGCGCCTTGTGCTGGTTCCGACCTATTCACACATCGGTCCACTACTGACATCACCTCATAAGCCAACGGGGCACCCCACGCCGACTTTCGGCGCAGCATTGTAGGATGGCCACACCAGTGCAGCAACTTGCTGGACACCACCTCGGTGTCATCCGGATCTCGGCGCATTCGAGTCACTGTACCGCAAGAGCGGGAGAAACTCAGCTGGACACGCCGTCTTTCGGCGCAGCATTGTAGGATGGCCACACCAGTGCGGCAACTTGCTGGACACCACCCGGTGCCATCCGGATCTCGGCGCGTTCGAGTCACTGTACCGCAAGAGTGACCGGAACTCAGCTGGACACGCCGTCTTTCAGTGCAGCATTGTAGGATGGCCACACCAGTGCAGCAACTTGCTGGACACCACCTCGGTGCCATCCAGATCTCGGCGCGCTGTGCTGCCTTTGGCCTACTGTAGCCGCAAGTGCGGACGCAACTCAGTTGGATGGCGAGTGAAACGCTAAGGGGCGCCCCACTGCAGCCGAGGAGCCTCCATCTTGGGGGAGACGCACAGCCCCCACTGACTGACTCGACCTCACAGGCCAACGGGGCGCCCCACGCCGACTTTCGGCGCAGCATTGTAGGATAGCCACACCAGTGCAGGAACTTGCTGGACACAACTCGGTGCCATCCGGATCTCGGCGCATTGTGCTACCTTCGGCCTATTCGCACATCGGTCCGCTACTGACGCCGCCTCACGTGCCAACGGATTTTCTACACTTTTTGTAGCCCTATGCCGCATAACAGGTCATGTGACTTGTTTATAAAACTTTTCATTGGTTCATTTTACTTTTGGTTTCCTAATGAAGGAAGGCTTGGTCATATGACCTAAAAATAACACTTTTCATTGGTTTAGAATTTTTTTTTTTCCTAAACGATGAAAGCCCCACCTTGTTTCTGGATGTTTCAGACTGAAGCTGGCGTCAGCATGAAAGCACCACCATCTCGTGGCTCCGTCGTGGTCATTCCGCAAGCAATCATGGCAGCCGCTCCCCACCGGAAGCCTGCAGGAGTCGAGGGCCCCCAAGACTTTTGTAGAATCTTCACGGCTGAGGGGACGCTTTCGAGAATGGAGCCCAAGCCCTAGCAGGCAAGCGTCCGAGTTCCAAGGTGTCCCAGGGCCATTTTAGTGGACCAGGCCCAAATCCGAAGAGCCGTCCGTCATTTTAAGAGTCCTATGGCAGCCGCCTATCGCTGCACCGCAAGACTGGGCGCAACTCAACTACATGGTGAGCGAGACGCTGTAGCCGCAAGAGCGGGCGATAAACAGCTGAATGGAGGATGAGGCACAGTGTAGCAAAAGCGGGCGGAATGGCAACTGAAACGGTAAAGGGGCGCCCCAGTACAGCAGACGAGCCTCCACCTGGGGAGGCCCGTTAACGCCGCCTCCCCCACGCCCCCTCCCCCCGGGGCGCCCCACGCCGTTTTTCGGAGCAGCATTGTAGGATACCAAAACCAGTGCGGCAAGTTACTGGACATCACCTGGGTGCCATCCACATCTCAGCGCGTTCTGCTGCCTTGGGACTATTCGCACAACAGACCGCTACTGACGAGGCCTCCCCCCGCACCACCCGGGACGCCCCACGCTGTTTTTCTGAGATGCATTGTAGGAAACCAAAAACCAGTGCGGCACCCAGGTAACATCACCTGGGTGCCGTCCAGAACTCAGCACGTTGTGCTGCCTTGGGACTATTCGCACAAAAGACAGCTACTGACCATTGTTGCTTCTTTTTTCCAAAAAATGTTTAAATGTATTTACAGTTTTTGTTGCGTTCTATATATTTATAAGTTAATAAAGTTTTATAATCCTACTACTTTCTTGGAGTGCTATATATTTTTAAAAAATCGGGTGAATGGGGCCTTGAATCGGGTTATTGTCATGTGTGGGCTTTGGAAGTGTGCTGCTACAGGATCGGACATTTCAAACTCAAATGCACGTTCTTTTTCTTACCTTTCCGAAGCATGGAGCGCAATAGCAGGCAGAGAAAGGGTGATGCAAGTGTTGAACACTGCCTGGCCTGGCAAGTTGCTGGCAGTGCCCCCCCCCGCCCGCTCCTGAAAGAGGGCACACACACACTGCCGCCCCGAGTACTTCACAGATCTTTAAAAGACCATGCGCTTGTTAATGAGACTTAAATGGTTTATCACCCCTTCTAGAGCCCCTGCATCGGCCCTCTGACGTTTCCTGGAAGAATTAGCACGTAACACAATACCAAGCCCTGTCAGCTGAAACCCCCGAGGAATCGGGTTTTTGCTTGCAGGAATCGGGAGGCGGGAGACTAGCACTGAAATCGGTAGTCTCACGCCTGAATCGGGAGGGTTGGCATGTCTGGATTCTCTACAGCTGGGGCCATAAACTACATCCGCAGGGCTAGGTGATAGCCTGGGACCGGCCTGGACAATCGGTCACAGAGGAAGAGGAGTGTCAGAGGGTGCGGTAGTGAATAGGGTGAAAGGGAGGTGTCGGGCGGGCACAGGGTGTGATTCTCAGGGAAGAGCAGCGCAGATGGGGGGAAGTTTATGGCCCATGCATGAGAGAGAGAGCGGGGTGACCAGTGCGTGGGGGAGATGATTGCGAGGGTGGGGAGCCGTGCTGAGAATCGACGGCGTGCAGAGAGTGGGTCTGGTCAAGGCATCTAAAATGGCTGCCGTGCACGTCAAAATTGTGGCATTGGAAAAAAGGCAAGATGGCGCAGACAATGTTTATCAATAAGGATTCATTTATAACAAAATATTTTATCGCAGTGACAAATTGGTGGTCAACACTTCCTGATTTCCATCGAATCGAACGTTAACAGACGTCACGCAGCAAAAAAAAAAAAGCGCTCACGCACAGTCGCTGGAAGACATGTATCAACATATATGAGCCTCCTCGGCCACCCTCAGAAAACATAAGGGATCAGGATACGTCTCCCGCACCCCCTTATACCTAGTAATTTAATTAAAACGAAACACAAAATGGCGAATTCCCGTTTCGCTACCAGTTTGCGGCCCAGTTCGTGGCCCGGGAAGCGCTTCTACCGTGAAAAATCATTTTTTTTATTTTCCCCACGGGACCCTTTAATAACCCCAACATCATTCCTAGGGGGTCAAGAGGGGTCTACCTTGCCCCCTTTCATTAAATTCCCTCTTCGTTTTTCACCTCTTCTTCTCTCTCGATCCTACCGAGAGACAAGATGGCGGCCGCTCCGGATTGTTTAGAATGTTGACAGACACCGGAAAGCCAATCAGCTTCGCATCGCAAAGTTCCGTTTCGCGAAAAGTACGCGAACTGGAGCGCAGCCCGGAACGCTGTTACAGATATATATCTTTTTTTGAACGTTAATTTCTCAAAATCCACTGAAGCACATATATTGAGACCTAGCAAAGGCACATCGGGCTAACAGTCCCTACAATTTTGCCAAGTTTCGTGCAAATCCATTCGAGCTAAAAGTGAGGCCAACCGCCCTATGGAAATTAACATGGGAAAAACGCGTTTTGGGACCCCCCTTTTTTCTCGGCCCCCCCTTGACGAAACCCGCCCAAATTTTCAAGGGCTGCTCAGAAACAAAATGTGCCATTTTCCTGACAATTTCAGCCGATTCCGTCCACAAACGCCAAAGTTATTAGACATAGAATTTTCAAAAATCCCATAGGGAAAAAATCCTAACTATATATACCTACTGGCGACAGCCAGTAGGTAATATATATATATATATATATATATATATATATATATATATATATATATATATATATATATATATATATATATATATATATATATATACCCCCGTAGAGTTTAGCCCTCGAAGGAAGAAGCCACAAGATCGGTAAAATTTGCATCCATTTCAAGCAACGCACGTGAACAAGGAAGAGTGTACTTCCGAAACGTGTAGGGCTCACGAAATAATACAAGATGCTGCTTGCTGTTTACCGGAATAAAGGACAATGTTAAGAATAATACAGAGTCCGGCTGTTTCTTTGGGCGCATTCTCAAGCGAGGGCAACCCAAGTTTGGAAATATATTACGGCCAGTCCGGTCGTGAGAATTGCGACGCTGTACAAAATGTGAAGAATGCGGACTGTGTGGAGCGAAGAGACAGGACTCAAGCTCTGAAGCAGAAGAAGCAGTTGAGGTTAATGAAACGGCAGCGGGCACCTTACAGCTCACTGGAGACCTTAGAATCTGCAAATTAAGAGTGAAAACACGGCGAATACCCACCGTTAGGTGAAGACTACACCTGTGAGGGGATCACGAATACCATAAACATTGGACGTAGTTAAACATGCCCACAGGAGGGCTTTCCACCAAAGGAAGTTTAACATACATCGATTCACCCCCTCATCTTATTTGCCGCCTTTCAAGCAACGCCCATGAACAAGGAAGAGTGTACTTCCGAAACACGTAGGGCTCACGAAATATTACAAGATGCTGCTTGCTGTTTACCGGAATAAAGGACAATGTTAAGAATAATACAGAGTCCGGCTGTTTCTTTGGGCGCATTCTCAAGCGAGGGCAACTCAAGTTTGGAAATATAGTACGGCCATTCCGGTCGTGAGAATTGCGACACCGCACAAAACGTGAAGAATGCGGACTGCCTGGAGCGAAGAGACAGGACTCACGCTCCGAGGCAGAAGAAGCAGTTGAGGTTAATGAAACGGCAGCGGACACCTTCCAGCTCACTGGAGAGCTTAGAATCTGCAAATTAAGAGTGAAAACACGGCGAATACCCACCGTTAGGTGAAGACTACACCTGTGAGGGGACCACGAATACCATAAACATTGGGCATAGTTAAACATGCCCACAGGAGGGCTTTCCACCAAAGGAGGTTTAACATACATCGATTCACCCCCTCATCTTATTTGCCATCTTTCAAGCAACGCCCGTGAACAAGGAAGAGTGTACTTCCGAAACACGTAGGGCTCACGAAATAATACAAGATGCTGCTTGCTGTTTACCGGAATAAAGGACAATGTTAAGAATAATACAGAGTCCAGCTGTTTCTTTGGGCGCATTCTCAAGCGAGGGCAACTCAAGTTTGGAAATATATTACGGCCATTCCGGTCGTGAGAATTGCGACACCGCACAAAACGTGAAGAATGCGGACTGCCTGGAGCGAAGAGACAGGACTCAAGCTTCGAGGCAGAAGAAGCAGTTGAGGTTAATGAAACGGCAGCGGACACCTTCCAGCTCACTGGAGAGCTTAGAATCTGCAAATTAAGAGTGAAAACACGGTGAATACCCACCGTTAGGTGAAGACTACAACTGTGAGGGGATCACGAATCCCATAAACATTGGGCGTAGTTAAACACGCCCACAGGAGGGCTTTCCACCAAAGGAGGTTTAACATACATCGATTCACCCCCTCATCTTATTTGCCGCCTTTCAAGCAACACCCGTGAACAAGGAAGAGTGTACTTCCGAAACGCGTAGGGCTCACAAAATAATACAAGATGCTGCTTGCTGTTTACCGGAATAAAGGACAATGTTAAGAATAATACAGAGTCCGGCTGTTTCTTTGGGCGCATTCTCAAGCGAGGGCAACTCAAGTTTGGAAATATATATATATATATATATATATATATATATATATATATATATATATATATATATATATATATATATATATATATATATATATATATATATATATATATATATATATATATATATATATATATATATATATATATATATATATATATTCACTGAAAAAACCATAGGTTTTACACACGTTATATTTAGGAAGTAGCATTTACAAAACCTATGAAATTCATTGAAAAAACCATAGGTTTGACACATGTTATAGTTAGCTGGCCATTTCACTCATATAAAACCAATGAAATTCCCCCGTTATAGTTACTTCAGCTAACTATAACTCGCGCGCCCGCAATGCACTGCTGATGATGTCACACATCACATCCCTCATAACATCATCTATTAAATGGGTTAGTTTTGAAAATGACATATATTTTATATATGTAGATCTGAAAGTTGGTTCAATAAATATTTAGTATTTAAGTGTGTAAACGGTTGTTTTCTTGGTGAAAAATAGATTCTATAACTGACTGATTAAATATATCTTAATGACTACATGGGTTACTGAGTAATATTTAAATATATATACATATCTGTGTTAGTCTATCAGTTTCTATTTTAGTGGCTGAATGTGTTGAAGAATTGGCTTGGTAGTTTAGTCTGCCCTGTTCCCATGATGCACTGGGCCAGGGACAGACTGATTTGCATATAGCCAGGTTCTGAGCTGGGATGGTGCAGTGAGATAAATAACGGTGATGGATAAAGCCCTGATCTTTGGACTGGGTAAGAGTGGTCTGCCTAATTCAGACACTCTGTTCATCACCACCCCCTTTTCTTAATTGTGTTGATGAGTAGCTATATCACTAATACATTATATCTATATAGGTTATTATTTTTTATTATTACCAAGAGTGTCTCAGTGTCTAAGTGTTAATATGGTACATTAAGAGTTTTTACATATTGCATACATGCCTGAATCAGTGACATACTATTCCTATATGTTGGAGGCAGCATATGTGAGATATTAGATGTTATCAGTGATGTCAAGAGTGATGTCACCGACCATGTGATGAGTGATGTAATATGTAACATCATCAGCAGTGCATTGCGGGCGCGCGAGTTATAGTTAGCTGAAGTAACTATAACGGGGGGATTTCATTGGTTTTATATGAGTGAAATGTCCAGCTAACTATAACATGTGTCAAACCTATGTTTTTTTCAGTGAATTTCATAGGTTTTGTAAATGCTTCTTCCTAACTATAACGTGTGTAAAACCTATGGTTTTTTCAGTGAATTTCATAGGTTTTTTAAATGCTACTTCCTAACTAGTTAATGTGCGCCACAGTATGCCACTGCTCCGTCACCCATGGTGCGCCACATTTATAATGTGGTGCACCATGGTGCAAAAACAGCACAGATGCGTAACGCATCTGTACCGGAAAGGTAATACATTGCTAGAGTTGCGTCGGAAGTGTGATGCAGCTCCAGCAAGGCTCAGCAGTACACTATATTCCCAATGCTGCGTCAATACCTACGCCTGCTTCAAGCACATGCAGAGTTTTGAAACAGCATGAGCCTGAAAGTGACTGAGTGAAATCTGATGGATTTCACTCAGCCACTTTCAAGACGGATTCCTGCACAGGAACGCCCCCCCTTCAGAGGAACACTTCCTTATGGTGCAGGGCTTTAGAATGTGACATATCTCCTAGATGCATAACGTTGTAAATATGGTGCATTATTTGCACCGTCATTGTATTAAATAAAGTGACGAAATTGTGGCGCAAAGAGACGCAAGGTCATCATAAATCTGCCCTGTGTGTTTTAAAGAGACCCCCCAGTTTTTTTTAACACCTCTTAAGTCCTCCCATGCTCATGACAGAGCCGCTCCGTCACGAGCATCGCCTGAGCTGTCCTCATGACGGAGCGGTTTTGTCATGGCCTTGCCGCTCCGCTTGCGCAGCACTGATTTTGCGCCTCCGCAGCGCATTCTATTGACTGAGCGGGGCCATGACAGAACCGCTCTGTCATGAGCACAGCTCAACCGTGGCTCGTGAAGGAGTGGCTCCATCATGAGCATGTGAACGCCACTCAGCCCCCGCCCCCTAACGCTGAGGCAGAATTGCCACTGCAGCAAAGGACTTAAAGTCCTGGAAAGAACACCATTTAACATTTAATATCATTTACCACCAATGTTTTCATATATCAGTGTTGCTGAACTCACTCAGTGAAATGTCGCTCATTTCATTAAATCAGTTTTAAAGCACGCCTTATGACAATGCACCCAATCCTATGTGGAAGTGCTTATTTTAAACATGACACTGCTATAACCAGGATAGACAAAGAAATGACACAGTGATGGAAAAGTTTCTTTATTTTTTATACTTACCTAAGAAATAGTAAAAAAGTAAAAGTAAATTTCTTTTAAAAACATAGTATCTGTGGAAGAAAAGTACAAATAAGATTATAATGTACATTTCATAAAACAAAAAAAAGTAGGAGTCAATGAAACAGAAGAGAAAGAGACAGAGACAGAATGTCTAGTATATAAATCAATAAATAACTTAATTAAATGAAAGACATAATAGCACTGAAAGAATGAGTGTCTAAACAAAAGTAAAGTAAGAGAGAAAATAAAAGTATGCTCAGTGATAGTACACGAACTAAACAGTCTCTTACAGAAACACAGTAAGAGTACAGAAATATCTTAAGGAGATAAATAAAATAAAGGAAAAACAGTAAGAGAAACAGAGTGAAAAAGGGTGAGTAACAGAAAGTAAACGGGGTACAAAAAGACAGGCACTGCAAGACACATATAAATTGAAACAAAGTAGGGTAAGAGAAGTAAATTATGGGCCTTATTTATGAAGGCCTTGCGCCGCCCATGCGTCACTTTTAACATGGGAAATTTGGTGCATCGGTGGCACAAGGCTTTCATAAGTGAGGCCCTTTACATTTAAGTCAATAAAGGTGAGTCACCTGAGAGCCAAATCTCAAACAACGAGGGAGGAACATGGCGGCGGCAGGCTAACGGCTGCTGCGAGGCTCCGTTCCCTAAGCCCTATGAAGCACTTCGACAGATCTCGCCCCCGTTATTACCACGGTTGATTGCGGCTTACCTAATGGTGAGATGAAGAGTTGTTATTGATTAACGGTTATATCCCACTATATTGAGTTTTTTTCCCATTCTTTTCCTTTCCCTGCATGGTCTGCGGTCTCTGTGGCTGCGGAACACGGGACGCGGAATCCGGAGGCGCTAGGACCTACTCGACCTACTCAACCTACTTGGCGTACTGGGATGCGAGGGGAGGACCGAGAGCGAGAGTGCGAGCAGAGGTACACTGAGGAGCCGAGTACGGGGCAGCTGTATCGGGTCACGACGAGCCACGAGGAGTCCCTGAAGCTAGGGGGCACAGGACACGGTATCATCACCACGCAAGTAGTGCAACATTCAAGATTGCGGGTAAGCTGTTATAATGCATGGCTGCGCTCGAGAGCAGCCTTCTGGTATCGGGCAGCAGCAGTATTCACACGCCGTGCTCCTGCTACAGCTATAGCATCTCTTACCTGTGGTGACTTGGTTGGGTGTATGGAGGCAGACAAAGCAGTATCTAAGTCACAGCATGCTACCCTCAGCCTAGAAGTCGCCTCCAGTGGTGAAACTATAGTTGGCTTTCCTGAGTTATCCTCCAAAGAGACTGTCAGCAGTAGTAGCAGTGAAAAAAGAAGCATAGCTAAAAATCGCTATCAGCTGCGTTCTAAACAAGAACTTAAGAAGAAAGGAGTTCTTAATACTGCTGACTTGCATGAGGGTGGAAGTAGTGGCCCGGTGCCTATCACACCTTGTAAGCAAAGTAAGAAAGGGGGAGCACGAAGGGGGAAAGCTAAAGGATTAAAACAGTCCCAAACTTTGAAAGGGACCCCTTCACTCAAGAGCTATTTTAAGATCATGGAGCAAGCAGTATCATCTAAAGTAAATAATACTGAAACAAATACAGAGGAAAGAGAAATAAACAATCAGCATGGGCTTGTGAAGTCCGCAGACAACTCCACTGATAGAATGAACATGGTTACAGTCTCTCCTCTTCTAGTTACTTTTCCTCTGAGCAATAAATACGCGGCTTTGGAATCAGCCAACTCCTCAGAGGTATCTGGGGTGACTGGAACTGTTGGGGGGGTTGGGGGTGTGGTACAACCTCCCTTAAATTACACCAGTATACAGCCAGGTGAGGCTTTAATGAATGGCGAACAAGCATCTCAGGCCACAGAGCTCCCATCTGTTCACACAGTGCCTATACTAAGCCTGGAAAGCGATGGTATATTTTCACCCTTAAATGAGGAAGCGGGGGCTTGCGGAGGAAGCGAAGTATTAGAGAAAAGCCTGGGTTCCCTACTTCACTCATTAAGAGGAGATTTGCTGGAAAGATTCGAGATCTCCGAGAAAAATCAGAAGGGATTGCACGATAGATTCGATCTTTTGGAGGCCAAAATTGAGGGCATTAGTACTAGAACAAGTGCTTTAGAGGGAAAGTTTCATCACTTACTGAGTCCTCAAAAGTTAACTCCCAAGACATAGTCGCCTTAAAAGCTCAGAATCGGACCCTAACAATGGATTTGGAGAGGTTGGAAACTCAATCTCGACGTAACAACCTAAGGATTCTAAAAACTCCGGAAGGGGCAGAAGTGGAAGACATAAAGGGATTTGTTTGCAGACTGCTGCGGGAAGACATTCTTAAGGATCGACCTGATATTATGTTTGGAAGCCGAGATTCAGCGGGTCCATGGAGATCCATTTAGGTTACACCCAGATCGAAAGGCACCTAGGAAGATCTTGGTATACTTTCAAACCTATAGCATAAAAGAGCTGATTCTTACTAGATGTTTATCTCGCACTTCCTAACATTTTCGAGCTAATCCCTATCACATTAGATCTGATATAGGCAGTAAGACAGCCCAAAGACAATGGGAGCTAGGCTCTAGAATGCCAGAATTACGTTCTTATGGGGCACAGGTCCAAGTGAAATTTCCAGCGCTTCTCAAAATTATGTGGAATAATAAAACGTACACGTGCCATTTTCCTGAGGAAGCTGATGCAGTTTTAGCTAGGATGAAAGAACAGACAGAATAGTGTACATTTGGGTTGTCCACTGTACCTCCTTTCAAGTAAGTAAGTTCAAAGAGGAGGAGAGTGAGATTAAAAAAGGAAAAAAAATATATATATATATATACACGTAGTGGGGTGTTTAATAAGGGTCAAATAAAAAAATTAAAAAAAGGAATAAAAAATGGGGATGAGGTGTTGTGGTCTGATTTCGTAAAATAGGAGATAAATTAATGGGAAAAAATATATATAACTCAAGGAAGTAAATAAATAAATATAGGTCCAGAAGGGGACTTAGAGATCTATACTTTTCTATAGGCAGGGCAACAGGGGTTCAGGGCCTCTTAGGGCGTATTTTCGCCAATCAGGAGGGAAGGGTTCCTCGGGGGGGGTGTTTTAAGGGTTGGGGGAAAAAAGCAGATAAAAAAGTCCTCATGCGCCTTAAAGTTTTATTCTTTTCTTAAATTTAATTGTCACCATAGGTTAATATGCTCTTGGCAAGCCACAAATCATAGCTTAAAACTTTGTTATGTCTCAAGCTAGACATACTAAAATCCTTTCCTGGAACCTGAACGGTTTAGAGAGTCGCAAGAAACAAATAAATGTTCTCCACTTCTTGGAAAATATGGGGGCTTCTTTAATTTTTCTACAAGAGACCCATTTGGAAGCAGATTAATGTAGAAAAATCTTTACTAAGAATAAATGGGTTCAGGACATTCTCTGTTCAAAACAATCAGGCAACACGAGAGGGTTGGCAATAATAATCTGCGCTAATAAAGGAATTGTTATGCACGATTGGGCCACAGATCAGTCAGGCAGGTGGTTAGTCGCAACTGTATCAATTAGTGCAGTTAAATTCTTATGCGGGGTTTATTATGGCCCAAATGAGGATAAGCCCTGTTTTTTACAGAAATTAGAAAACTATATGTTGCAATATACGATCCCCATTGTATTAGGAGGTGATTTTAATCTGTTATTAGATCCTGAAGTAGACCGCACCTCAAAATCTAAATATAACTGTCCTAAGAAATCTCTGTCTGCTCTGAAAAATATTATGAAGGAGTATTTGTTGTGTGATGCGTGGAGAGTTAAGTACGGTACCCGTAGAGAGTATTCTTTTTACAGTAAAAAATATCATCAGTTCTCCAGAATAGACTTTTTTTTTGTTAATAGATCATTGCTAGCAAACACCGAATCCATTTATTACATTCCAATTGGGTTGTCTGATCATTCAGTAGTTGAGTTAAACATTGACTTTCAAAAGAATTTTTCAGAATACAGGTGGACTCTGGACAGGACCATCTTGTTAAATGAAGAGTTCAAGATTAAAATCAAGGAGAACATATTAGAGTTTTTTGTGTTTAACCATAAAACAGCTCCAGACTATATTATATGGGATGCATTTAAATCCGTCCTAAGAGGAATATATGGTTCTCAAATGGCCCAGAATAGAAAGTTAAATAAAGAAATGGATATTAATGATCTCAGAGCGATCAAATCAAAAGAACAGCAACTCCTTTCTGCCATTTCTAACGATCAATCTGGTATACCAAGATTGGAAAAAGAACTTTCTGGCTTACAAACAAATTTCAGGTTAATAAATGAAAAAATACTTAAAGATAAATGGGAAGTAAGCAAATTACGTAATTTCGAATACGGTGAGAAATGTGGGTCATTGTCAGCCTGGAAAGCCAGGTCGGAGAGGACCAGGAACAACATTAAATCTCTAAAACAAAGAAGGACGGGTTCTGTTCTGTCTGAAGACTGTGAGATCAAGGAGGAAGCTAGATCTTTTTATGAAGAACTTTATTTTGAAAATATTAATCACTCAGCTGATGATCTAGAAAATGTGGCTATTTTGAGAAACCTACCACAACTGAGCAATGAAGATAAAGCCTTATTGGCAAAGGAAATAACTGAGGGGGAGATTAGAACTCAAGTGAAGAAGATGGCAAGGAATAAAGCTGCAGGTCCAGACGGTCTGCCATTAGAGATTTACAAGGACAATATAGATGAAATTTTAGTCCCACTTCAGAAATTATTCAAGAATATTCTTATCCGTGGAGAACAAATCCCGTCCTCTTGGTTAGATGCCACAATTTCATTAATTGCAAAACCAAATAAAGACCCGGAAAAAATAGGGTCGTATCGACCCATCTCGCTTTTGAACTCTGATCTGAAAATTTATTCGGGTATATTAGCAAGCAGATTGGCTAAGGTCATAAAGACAATCATCCACCCTGACCAGCGAGGATTTATTCCTGGCCGACAACTGAATGAACTCACATTTCAAGTGATTGGTACGATAGACTATGCAATCCAGAAGAAGAAGCCATTCGCCATTGTTGCGATAGATGCCACCAAAGCCTTTGATCAAGTGAACTGGCTTTACCTATGGAAAGTGATGAAGAAATTTGGCTTCCCTGAGATTTATATAAAAGGTGTTGAAACTTTATACAGGGGCCCGAGAGCTAGGATTTTGGTAAATGGCGGACTGTCAGAGTGGTTGAATATTTGTAGAGGAACAAGGCAGGGATGTCCCCTGTCCCCATTATTGTTTGACATATATATTGAGCCTTTTGTTTGTTCCCTGAGGCAAGACCCTATAATTTCTTCGTTTAGCATTGGAGAGTTATCAATCAGGACTGCACTATATGCAGATTAAGCATGGGCAGAAAATCCGTTTCGCTCGCGGATTTTGCGGATTTTCGGTAAATTCGCAATCCGCGAGATTCGCGAATCTCCCGCAAAATCCGCAAATCCGCGAGCAGCGGATTTCATGGCTTGCTCGCACTGTTCGCGTGAGTTCGCGGCTTCCCAGTACAACTTCGCGCCCCGCGAATAAGCGCAAAATTGCAGAAATACGATCTTAGCAAAACTGAAACTACTTACCAGGTTCAAAAGTTCAGGCTCATCATTAGTAGCCATGTCCTGTAGTGCTTCCTGAGGGGCCCCTCCAGAGTTCAGTTGCCAGTTGCAACTATTATGTGACCCTGCTCTGAACCTCAGAATAGTTACACATATGCCACAAAGGTCCTGAATTACAGCTAAGGGAGACAAGCAGGAGCCAGGCTGGAAGTTCAAATCCATTAATCAGCCCCTAATTCATTATTGTCAGTTGGGGCAGGGCAGGTGTTGTAACTAATTTTGCAACAATGAAAGCACTTAGCAAGTGCAAAAGATCACTAATCAGGAAGCACTAAGGAAGCAGGTGCCAGCTAAAAAAATATTCTGTGACACATTAATCAGCCCCAAATTAATTCAGGTCACTTGAGGCAGGGAAGGTGTGCTTGCATTGCCACAATAATGTACACTGACTGGACAACCAGAGGGTGCTGTGATGAAACAGAGGGTGGCATGGGTGGGCCAGAGGGTGGCATGAGTAGTCAGAGAGTGGCAGTGGTGACAGAGAGTGGCAGTGATGAAGAAGAGTGTCCCAAACAGGGTTGACACGTAGAAACAACAAGTTTGCGAAACTTGCGACCCGACAGGTAAGTTCGCGTTTTGCGAAATTGTACAAAACCCTCGCGAACTGGCAGAAACCCGCGCGAACACAAAAATAAAAAAAATTCGCGAGAATTCGCGGATTTTGCGGATTGCGAGTTCGCAAATCCGCAAAATTCGCGAACGCGAGATTCGCAAAATTCGCCCATGCTTAATGCAGATGACCTTCTCCTTTATACCTCTAACCCACTAGAAGCAATCCCAAGATTACTTAGCCTAGCTGAGGATTTTGGTTTTGTGTCAGGTTATTGTATTAATCGGGATAAAACTGACGTTATGTGCTGGAATATTCCAGTTCCTATTCCAGAAGCTAAACCAAAGATGAGATACTTGGGTATCCAACTAACCCATAATCTAGAGGAAATTCCTAAGACTAGTTGGGAAGAGGTAATAAAGGAGATTAAAAAACTCTTGTCTAGGTGGAATACTCTTCCCTTTAATATTTATGGCAGAGTTAATTTAGTTAAAATGATTATTCTACCTAAGGTGACGTTTTTGTTTAATTCTATTCCTTTAGTATTCAACAAAAAAGATATTATTAATTTGCAAAGCAGGATAGGATCTTTTATTTGGGCAACTAAAACTCCAAGGATAGCTTGGAAGAAGTTAAGGAGAGGATTGAAATTAGGCGGACTATCTCTTCCGGACCTATTACTTTATTGTTATACTTTCCAACTTAAAAATTTTAGGTTATTAGCCAATAAATTGGACTCAACTTCTAACAGTTTACTTTTTCAGGCTATGCTGCAAGACCTCCCATATGATGCAGACTTTTTCCTATTTAAGTTTGGTGATAAAAAATTCTTTAAAAAGGTTAGACAAAAGCTCCTGAAGGAGGCTCTATATTATTGGTCACAGAGTTGTAAGTTGTTGCATATTCCCTACTACCATCTATATGCCCCGATTTGGGACTCCCCTGGCACCCCCGAATGCTTAACTGACCAGCTGGCCCTTCCTTTAAAGAGAGCTGGCCTTTTCAGATGGGGGGACTTTTGTGATGAGTCGAGAGTTTTAAAATGGGATTTTCTGGTTGGTATAACTGGTTGTACTCTCACGAGATTTAAGTTTTATTAACTCTCGGCCTGGTGGGGAAGCCAATATTGGGATATAGAGGATGAGAAACCCTTGTTGAGGTTCATTAGTAGTTCCAGTGGCAGGAAAGGAGAGACTGCTCAATGTTATAAAATTTTATTAGACTACAAAGACAATCTGGAACTAGAAATCACCAAACTATGGGATCCTAATACGGTTCAGATTACAGAAAATTTAGGAAAACTGTGGATAGATTCTTTTTCGATATCTCAAAAAGTAATCAAACCATCCAATTTAAGAAGAAATCATTTATACACAATGTATAGAGTATATTGGACTCCAGTGAAACTTTCCAAATTGTCAGCAACCCAGTATTTTTGTCCCAGATGCAATTCACAAGATGCAAATGACATCCATATGTTTTTTGATTGTCCTAACATAAGTAACTTCTGGGGACAAGTTTGTAAGTTTTTGGAGGAGGTTCTCTCATTTTCAATTATATGTACCCCTAGATTGGTTTTTTTTGGTCTTATCCCTGATTATGTTGTTAACAGTAATCTATCACAGTTTATTTTCTATGTAATAGTGATCGCTAGAAGAGAGATCTGTAAAGTATGGAAGTCGGCGCTCCCTCCGACGTTTGCAGACTGTCTTAAAAACATTATGGCGGTGAGTAAACTTGATACTTTATGTGGGGGTGAAAAGTCTGCTAAATTGTGGTCGGTGCTAAAAGCCTGGAGCGAAAAATAAACTAATAGTCCAATAATTATGCCAGAGGTCTTGTGGTCCTGTCCTTCCTATACAGCAAGTACCACTACAAGAGGAAGTTGGACGGGAAACAACCTTACCACTGGGCAATCTTCAATGGCTATCCACAAACACGAGGGCCGGGACAGAAAGTTTGTGTCAGTGGCTTGAAGAGCGCTAATTCAGAGTATTTATTCACTGGTGGCATGTATGAGGACAAAAAAATAAAAATAAAATAAAGGTGAGTCACCATGAGACAACAGTAGAAAAAAACTGAAGAGATAGATACACTGAATAAGATAGTGACAGAAAAGATGTTACAGAAATAGAGAAAAAATTAAACAACACAAAATGTGAATGAGTTAAACGGAATAAGTGTGACTAAACAGTACTGAGAAAGGAAGGAGATCAAAACAATAAGAATAAGAGAGAGGCAGACAAAACTCTCGGATATTATTAGTTGTACTTACCTTATAATTGTAATATCTGTGGGAGACAGTAAAAAAATCTGTTATAATACATATTTCTAAATTCAATGTAACAAAATAACTTAAACAACATATTACATGGTTTATTTTTGCTGTCCTCAGAATACATTGATTTTCACTATAAACAGTGATTTCAATATTAATCATCATATAACAGCGGGGGAAAAAACACAATCAAAATGATTGTGTTTAAAAAACCCATACAAAATCTCCATACATAATATAAATACCTAAAAAAACATGTCTTAAATGATTTTCTCTAATTCGCAATTTCTTGAGTAAGCACACTACATCTTCCACAGTTACAAACTAATTAAAGTATACAACCTATTTTTAAATATATCTCAACAAAGCCCCGTGCAAGTATCTTCTATAAAAATCTATCTTAAGTACACATTTTCTTCTCTCATACCTTTCCGCGTGGCCAAATTGTATAAGTTAACTCGTTATCTTTTAAATACCTCTCCAAAAACTTGCACCCATATATGTTCTAAAATAATTATCTGAAGTACTCATTTTGTTGTCCCATATTTTTCCGCGTGGCCTATGAGTTAAGTAGTTTTTTTCTGAAATTTCTTAATCTTAGTCTTATCTATTCTTTTCTGAATCTTTCCAGTTAAAATTTGTAACGTGTTCTATACCATCAAACATTAAGTAAACTTGTACCTCATGCTATCACTATGCCAAATACAAATTTCATTACTAGATTTGCACACCCTCAGTCACATGATATTTCTAAACAACAGAGTTTCATATCTTTACAGTATAAATCTTCCTACACCAAGTCATTTTACTGAAATTTGGGTCGCAAAAATAGCAGATAGAAGTTAGTTAAGGCAAAAGGCAAACGTTTCTTAAAAGTCAATTGAATATCATTGCAAAGCGTCCAGCCTCTTGGACACTTCAAATAAGCTGTGTAATGTCCTGATGATTTTGAAGGCCCTTCATGAAAAATAATGGCTACAGTTACAAATGTTCTTCTAGAAATAGATACTTGAGTAGCCACAAAATTTTAAATTAAAGTTGACAATTTACTCCCATCAGCTCTGCATCGTTGAAACATTAAAATTACATTTTGTCCATATCTGTGGATAAATAAAGTTGATAACATTTCAGACTTACATTGAGAATAGACCATGTTCTGATGTGCATCTTTAACTAGTTTATTAAAAGACACTTCTTTACAGTCTGGTAATGTTAAATATATAAATCTTTCACTGTGTATATCAGTAATACTTGAAAATGAGCAATTATCACACTTATGTTCCCATTTATAAGAAAGGCCAAAAAGACTATCAATATCTACACCTTCATCTTCCAAAACTGTAAACATATACATAATAAATTCCTGACAATCTTGCTGAATATTCTGAGAAAATTGCTTTAGTCCTGCACATATATCTAAAACATTCCTTAGTTCTGAAACACTTGCTACTTCACTATCACCACTGCTACATTTTTCAAATACAGAATTTAATGAACAACAAAATGTTTGCTTCAGATTTTGTACAATCTGTTGCTTAACATTTTTTAGAAAAAAAACAACATTAACTACTACATTTGCATAGCAGTTGACACCAGACCTGTTTTCAAACTTAAATCCAACAATCTCTTCAATACTAAGGTTTGTCTGACGCCTACCAACGACAGCTACATCTTTTTTTCTTCGTTTCTCGACTACTTCAGCACATTTCTCCTCATTTCTCCTTTTCTGACCAACCATACGCCTTTCAATTAAAGGATATTGAGGTAAACTTGGAGCATATTCTCTTCTTAACCTATTATACTCCTTCACACAATTTAAATCTGCACTAATCTTTGTCTCATCATAATCAATTAGATAAAGTCCACATAAAGTTCTAACTCGCGATAAAGCAACATACGCCATACCCTCTTTGAATACAGTGCTTCCAATATTTACCAAAGCACAATCTACACTTAAACCTTGAGATCTGTGAATAGTCACTGCATATGCCAAACAAATTGGAAATTGCTTCCGACGGACATATAAGTCTTTCACAAGCAAAAAACGAGTTGAACAGCGACTAATTTGTTGAACTTCCTCAATTCCATCAAATTTTATTCTTAAAAATTCAATCTCATCTCTATTTGTGTAATTGACAAAACCAACAACATTACCCATTGCTCCATTTACCAATCCTCTTTCTACATGTAAATTTCTCCTTAAAATTATCCGACAATTTAAACATACATACAGATTTTTCTCTAAACCAGCAGTTTTAGATATAGTTTTCTGAAGAGAATCCAATTTTAACTTCAACTTTTCAGACAAAACAATAGTACTACCTTCATGCTCTATTCTATCTTTAGCTTCCAGTTTCTTAATTTCTTGATTTTCTAAATTCAACATTTTCTCATTAAAAACTGAACATTCTTTGAGAGTTGGCATCAAGCATATCACTGACTTATCTGCTACCTCTTTATTATATATTTTCTCAGGAACATTATCTTCATTCGGAAACAGATTGGAAAGTAATCGTGTTCGTAGAGTGTCTTTCGCATCTTCAGTTAGTTTTCCAATCCTTATATCTTGAAGAATATTTCCATATTTAGTATCCTTTGCCTGTCGCATATTTTGAATCAGTTCAGTATATTTGAAATTTGACCATATATTAACATTTCCAATACTGCCCAGGCACTTTCTGGTCTGCTCATGCGTAACAGTTTCAAATACAGGTTGTCCTTTCACAGGAGTTAGCTGCAGCAGATCTCCAAAAACGATGACAGTTTACCTCCAAATAACACATCATACTCTGTCTTAAGTATCTGTTGCATTCTTAAATGCACAAAAGCAAGCATTAAATTGGATACCATGCTTACCTCATCAATAATAAGAAGTTTCATTTTTTAAGGACTCTAGAAACTTCAAAACAAGCTTCTCCAGATAGCTTGTGATATTGTAATTTATTTTCATGTTCAACTGGCAGCATCAGTAAATGATGTAAAGTAATACCTTTAATATTATGTGCTGCCAATCCAGTTGGAGCAGTAACAACACACGACAATGTTGACTGAGTTCTTTGCTGTAGATATGTAGTAATTCCTTTAATTAGGAAACTTTTACCAGTTCCAGCTTCTCCACTCACATATAGTCGAATAGGTTCAAATGACATACATGAGCAATCTTTTTTCTCATGACGAAAGCCATGCTCAATGTGCTCTGTCACTTCATCATAAATCTATCTTTGATCAAAATTAAATTGCTTCTTTAATTCTTCTAAGTGTATTACTTCCTCTTGACCTTGCTGCATTGCTCTTTCCACCTCATCCATGGCAGTGGCTGCTTCATTTTGGATAATTGGTTGTCCCAGTGGATCTTGACTTAATGAAGCCGAACTTTGACTACCTTGTGAACTATCTCTAGCAATCTCCGCTGCAATTGTTGCTTCTTGCTCTATTTCATCATTCAACATTTGGAGATAATTACTAAAAACAGGACATTCAATACTACTTTTAGATGCGTTGAATGAATCTTCATAACTATCAAATTCACCAAGTAGTTCCTCTTCTGTACGCCATGGTTTAAAGAGTTGCAAAAGAGGAAAATAATAAAATTCTCTTTTATCAGGTGTATCGCAACTCAGTTTTCGATGATTAATCAAGTGTCCTTTTCTTTGTTTCACCAGACATCCTTCATGTCCAATTACAGCGTGTACACCTTTATCAATATTCTCTGTAATATTCCTTTTAAAAGTGTAGTTTTGAAGTATTTCATACAGACACATGTTTTCAAGCAGAATACTTCTATTTGGATAGTATGTATCCAACATATTTGTTTTCAGAATGTCTGTACTGTTTGGTTCTTTCTGGGCTAAATATTCAATTTCTTGCAGAGGTTTAAGAACACGGTTTTGTGTTTCTGCAAGACCCAAACTCACCCAGAGAATAGTCCTTGATTTTGCATAAAGACTTGCTGATGATAACCGATCACAACATTCATATGCTCCAATTTCTCGATGAGACAACATCTTCAAACTGTAAGTATACAATTTCTTGCTTAGGCTCTTTTCATGACAAATGTCTTCCCACATCTCCTTCAGTTCCGTCTTTTCAGATTTCGTGATGTAAGACGTTACATATCGAGCCACAGCAATAGAGTTGTCTGCAACATATTGTATGTCCATGTTAGCATTCCACATGGACAAAATGACTGGGTTATAGTAATTTATATATTTGGATTCTTCACCTCTTCTTAAATTGTACGTATTTTTAGGTGACCTTCTTCTGATGTTATGTCGCAAAGATGACATCAAATTGTTGACTCTTGCTTTTGAAAGTACCGGTCGTGCAAATCCAAAACGACATTTGGTGTAGAATTTACTCTTTGATTTGAATTTTCACCGACAATATTTTCCACAACGATGACTTTGAAAGCGTAACACTTTTCCTCTTAAGTCCTTATCAGTTGTACTATTAGGTATGTCACAAGTGGCATACTGTTCAATAAAAGACAGTACAGTCTCATCCGAGTCTGTTCCAAATTTAGGAGCATCCTTGATCCATAACAGCATATGAATATGAGGAGCACCTCTTGCTTGATATTCTTTTCTCCAAAAGAAATCCAGTACTTCACCAAGAGGCAGATTGTTCTTGTTTGTAATAAAAGACATCATAGCTTCAAATCTATGATTAAAATATCTGCAAACATTAACCGGATCTAACGAACACAGTTCTCCAGGTGTCTTGTAGTTTATATTTTCTATGTTTGCATTCGCCTCCCGAAGAAATTCAAGTAAATCTTCCCAAGCATACTCTGCACAGCTTAGAGTTAAAAACCATGTAGGTGGTCCTAAGTTTCTAAGCATGCACTTCAAAACTCCATGACGACGGTACCAATACTCATTAGTACCACGCTGACAAGCCATTAAATTAATTAGGTGTGAATCCAAAACACTATCTTTCTGTTGCATTTTATCCATAAATTCCTTTGCTGAAATATTTTGCAGATGAACTCCACTTTTTAAGATATGGTTTACTGCATAAGACAGACCAGATAAGTCACTCTCAAACAGAAGATGAAACAAATATGGAATGCATTGGTGAAACCTCGGATCTTCTGCATATAATCTTGTTGTCCGGTACTCAGATGCAGGAATCTGCATAGGTCGATCATCATATCGTGTACCTTCACCTGTAGGGAATAACTGTGGGAAACAACGACCTTCCAAACTTTCTTCCCACACACTAATAGGATTTCCTTTCGCTTTTTTCTTCTGAAATAATTCAATAGCATTCCCTATTGCTTCTTTGGAATGCAGTGGATGAACACTGTAATGCTCATAAATTTCTTCACTTCTGGATAAGTCAACGTTTTCAATTTGTCCAATAGACAAATCATTGTCCTCTTCTTCACTTACCTCTTCTTATTCTACGTATACATCTTTATAGTACTTATTGTTTTGGACTAAATACAACGTTGCCTTTTTGGCTTTTTTAACATCCACTAAATCTTACCAGATTTTCTTACTCTTTGTAGGTACACCATTAACTAGAATAACTAGAGGTTCCTCTTCTACATTTTCAACACCAATTGTTTCCATATTTTTTTTTAAATCAAGTGGCAAATATACAACTCTACCCTTTCATCCTCTTTGTAAATCTGAAGGATTTAATTTGCCAGTCTTAGGCTCTATACGAACAATAGCCTGAAAAGGATGTACACATTGAATCAGAATAGTCTCATAAATATTTAAATCCATCAGTCCCGATGGAATATTTATCAACTCAAGATTATTATGGACAGCTCTAGCATGCATTCTATTTTCATTTAATTTATTATAACAATATTTACAAATACGTTGCTCAAAACCCAAATCAAAATAGTTTTCCACCAACAAATAAGCTGCAAAATCTTTTCATTGACTATTACTTTCACCTTCACTTTTTAAATATAAATCAACTAACCTAGTTTGACTTTTGTAATGAATGCGTCGACAACAGACACAAGAAAAATTTGGTTTCTCACCTGCAATAACCTTAAATTTTGTTATTTCCTGTTCAAAATTTTCAATATTAACATTTACAAAATTTTCTAACACATTTCCTTCTATAATTATATCAGTTTCTGTATTATCTTCCTCTGGACCAAAATAACTTACCTCAATTTCTGCACAAATCTTCTTAACATCTAATTCACATCCATGCAAAAGAGCACTATTTAACTGTTTAAGTTTAAGTGCTGGACTTTTCACATAATACAACTTTCTCACTAATTTTCTCATTTTGGTATGATGCACTGCTAACATCCTGAAGTGATGAAACACACTCTGGCATATTTTTTTTAGAAAGATAAGCCAGAGAATGACCTTGCAGACCTATTTTTTCTCGCACTCTGCAATGATCTAATTCTTGCAACAGTACAATTTTTTTAAGACTTTCTTTAGTGTACTTATGTAAGAAATTGCGAAAGAAATCAATTGAATCCTGTCGTACACTACAAATGCTACTACAATTCCAACTGTAAACAGGAATATTAGGACGTCCCTCTAAAGCTTCTCCAGCCATCACCTCTTCTGCATTTCTAACAACAATTTTCTCTTCCTCAATTACACAACCATTCTTCACCTCATATGCTCGACCACTGGTGTCAACTGCATGCAACAAATCGTTACTTTGAAAGTAACTCTCTTCATTAAAAAATGGTTCAGAAGTTGAAGTATGCATCCACTTCCCAGAAAACACTTTACAAAAATTACTCCTATTTATGTGTCTCTTCCATTTACTTTTAGCTTTTAAAATTTGGATTGCCTTATTTATTGTATTTATTCTATTAAGTACTAAAATAAATAATTTTATTTTTGTCTCAAACGCGCGCTGAACAATACCCTCTATATGTTGTTTCTTCTTAAAAAAAGTAGATCTTCTTTTACAAACTTTCTCCTTTTTTAATAAATTACTCTGTTATAAAACATACGCTTCCTGATTTGGGTAAACTGATTCGTCCGAGTTTTACTGTAAAGATTTTCCTCTCTGCTGATTCCAGAAACATTTTTATGTTTGGTTCCATTTCTCCTTCTCGATACTGATAAATCTTTTTCCTTTTGAACGTTAGCGCTAACAGTTTTCCTTTGACATATTGTTCTCAAAAAATGTTTGGTTTTCTTACCAGGAGCACTCTTCTTTTTATCCGTCTTTGTATCAAATGAAATTAATGTTCGACAGACACATAGACATCCTAGTAGAGACAGAAAAAGCACTATTATTGTTTTGAATTAACACAGCTTTCTGTTGTTTTGCAAACTTAATCTGAAACAAACATGTTGAAACATTTTGAAACTGTTAGTTCTTGCTGTGTGAATAATATAAAACATTTACAGTAATCAGAAATCTGAGAAAACGTTTTTTTTTTTTTTGCTATGGCATAATGGTGCATTCTTGAGTTTGATTTGAATACTTTGGTTTTGACTTACCTCTTCAGTAATGAATTGCTATATCTGCACGACATGCTCTGCCTTCACCAGCACAAAAGGGATTTTGTGGGGAAGAAGAATGTCATCCTCAGGATCAGATTCAGATTCAATTTCTACTTTGAAGCAGATTAATAGCCTGTCTGTGGGAGCTTCCCGCTTTGGTTCAGACTCCTGAGTCTTCTTTTACAAATCCCAAATGTGTGCTCTATTACCGAGTGTGTGCTCTTGTGAGCTTGGTTATATTTGTGCTCGCTTCTAGTGTTAGGATTTAAATATGGTATCATCATCCCTGGACATAACGCACGAGCCCTGTCACCTACACAAAACAAAATTCCTTAGCATATTCAAGTTGCTTTTACAACATGCATGTGTGTTCACTGTATTTAGAGCACATACCAAGCAAACATCTATCTCCAAAGTCACCTTGGGAAAGCCAATTATAATTCTCACTGTGGCAGAACATGTAAGAGGCATGTGTGCTGCTAGGACAACAGGTTACATGTCTTTTATAACATTAGAGCCATCTTACATAACCAGCATATCAAGGGAGCTGCTGTTTTTAGATTGTGAAATGAAATACAAACTCATTTGCTGATGGTGGGCGTATTGCAATGTAAGTTAAATCAACACAACCTATAACTGTGCAAAACAATAGAAATTAAGTTCTGTCTGTGATATATAAAACTCATGTTGTGAGTTAAAAAAAGTAAACTGATTCATTTCTGACAACATAACATCCAAACAACGACAGAAAAAAACGTGATAAGACACTTTGTGAGACTCCCCTGCTACTGCAAGTGCTTTATGGTTACTTCCTGAAGCTAAAAGATGTAGGGAACAGAGGACTTGGGGCCCGATGTAGTTAAATCTCATTTACCGACTCTAGAATACAGAATTTTACCGATTCGGTATTCTAGATTCGGTTAATGAGATTTAGGTAATAATTTGGTAATTTTTACAGAATCGGTATGATTCGGTAATTACCGAATCAGTATTTACCGATTCAGTAATTGCCATTGATTCCTATGGGCCTTGAGGCCCATAGGAATCAATGTCAATTACCAAATCGGTAAATACTGATTCAGTAAAATTACCGAATTGTCAAGGGGAACAGGGTGTCACTTTGACACCCTGTTGTACCCCTGCTTCTGGCTTGTGTGCCCTGTGACACACATACATGCCCTTAGGGCATGTATGTGTGCGGGCATGTATGTGTGCCACATGGCACAGGTGTACATGCACAGATGTGCATGTACACAGGAATTCGTAATTTACCATGAAATAGTATTTCATGGTAAACAACAAATTCTTAAGGGCCTGTGGCACTGTTTTCAGTGCCACCTACATCTAGATTTACCGATTCAGTAAATTTACTGATTCGGTATTTTACCGAATCGGTAATTTTACCGAATCGGTAAATATTACGCCCCCTACATCTCAATCTCCAAATACCGGTCGGTAACGGCCGAAATCGGTCGTTACCGACCGGTATTTGGCAACCTACATCTGGCCCTTAGACATGTGGTGGGATTACACTACTTCTGTCCTGTCTGTTGGTCCTCCTAGAAGTGGTTGTAAATCTGCAATTGAATCTAAGATGACCTGACTACTGATTCTATACTCGTCATAGTTCTCCTCCTTTGTCTGTTCAAAAAGGGTTACCCTGACTCTAAAAATCCTCTCCTTTCTCCTCCTCTGCAGACAGGGGCGGCCTTAGGCATGTGCAAGCTGTGCACCTGCACAGGGCCACGAAACCCCAGGGGCCACCACGCATATATATATCCTTAATATAATAATCCTCTGAGGATGGATACATATTTGCGTGGTGGCCCCTGGCAGGGATTTGGCGGCCTCCGGCTCTGTTCCACTTCCAAACACTCTGACCCCCCCCCTCTTCACTGGCCTCCGCGCTCCGCCCCACCCGGACCCCCTCTTCCGGGGCCCCCTACCTACGCTCCCTGCCCAGGGCCACCAGGAGCCTAGAGCCGCCCCTCCTGCAGACCAGCCAAAATCCTCATCTACCTCGCAAACACACCAAAAGCTGCCATTGTGAAAGGGCCTGATGCATTTTGGGACTGTTTATATAGTTTCCACCTGATACAAGTTGGTGGTAAATTGTGCATCCAAAAACCCCTTTCTGTGACTTGTCACAATTTGCAAACGTTTCATGCAGACACATTTATTAATTTTGACTCTGTATTCGGAATTCAGTCGCATCATGAAACATACTAACTAAAATGGCTTTTGTGCATACGAAATCTCTATTTTAGCGATTGGCAACCAGTTTGTGATTGGATGCTGAATCGATAAACGTTTAAAAATCTGGCCCCCAGTCCACTCAAGATTCTGTCAATTTCAAGATACTTTTTGTAAGAAGCGGCATACCACTACTTAGATTTGCCTTTTTGAACTGCTTTTTCTAGTGCTTGTTAGGGTGCCTTTGGCAAGGAAAAATGTGCAGTATTAGCATCTTTTTTTCAGTTCTGTCAGAGGTATTACATAATTTGTCCACCTTCAGTTCTCTCTTTGTGCTGAAATCGAATAGGGTCATAGAGCATATGTAATGTCCAGACATTTTCTGAGCAAGAAGAATATAAGGCTTTAGGTGCGTGGTAACTCCAACTAGAAAAAGGAGGAGGCCAACCATTTGACGGACCATAAACGTTACACATTATAAGACTTTGAAGGTACCCAACACAAATCTTCAAATTCCACCATGGACCATCATCAATCAGGACATCTGATATTTCCTTCTTTCCTGACTGAAGCATTAGACTCCAAGTATGAGACTCCCCCGTTGAGTTAGATATAGTTTTATCAATTCCTTCCATATGTCTTTCAATACCCATAGGGATGTAGTACTGTTTAAACAAAATATACTCGCTAGTATAATGTTTTGCTACTGAGCGAACATATTTCTCTTTAGAGCGACAGTGTCTGGGTTGCTGTGCCATATGACCAATTGTGGACTTTGATATACTTGTAATCAGCATTATATTTATATGTTTTCAACCTTGATGTATGTATAATGTGTTTGGATGAATTAAATCAGCGTTATTCCACAAACAGCGGACAAAAAGGATTTAGCAACAAATAAAAAACTAATGTGCACAGCCGCTAAAAGTCTTTCTGGATTCATTTCTTAAGTACAAAAGAAAACACAAAGCCAAAGTCCAAAACCATAATGAATTGTAATAAAATTAAGCGATGTTAAGCATATAATTGATGTATGAAAGTGGGTTCTTGGTTCAGGGGGTGAGAACCTTTCTCAAGTTGAATCTCCAATCCCTGTCAGGGTGAACCAGAAAGGTTACTACATTTTGTTGGATTTTACCCTCTAGGAGCTTGGCACAAAAGCAGTCATGATTAACTTAGAGGTACGCAAAAAGTAACAAGGTGAGTGCAGCAAAGAAAAAAAAAAAAACACCAATTTGAGAAAAATAGAGAACATTTTCATAAATATTTTGGCACCAAAACAAATTAAATCCAATCCGTAGAATTAGAGTTATGAATTTTTTCATGTTGTTAATGTAAACTCGCACCTATATAGAAAAGCGCCAACCGCGGACATCTAGTCGCGCAAGACCGAGACAAAGCCTAAAATGTAATGGGCGACCATTATGGAGCATGATTGGGATGCATGAGAGGAATTGGGCCCGGTCTTACTTAGAAAACTTTTGGAAGAAGAATTTTTGGGAAGGTAGAGTTCAGCAGGGCACCGCAGTGTCCGAGGAGGAGACATTATGGTCAGGTAGATGCTGCACTAAGGGGCTCATTAGGATGGGGATCGTAGGCACATCTGTGGTGCTGGCAGAAAATGTCCTTTTCCACACTCCATCGGCGGTCCTCAAGTCTGGCATATTACAATGGGCAAAGAGAGCCCATTTTCTGTCCGCTGCGGTTTTTCAGGGTCCGCCAGAAATTTCCTTCCGCAACGGTGGCGAAGGGAGCCAATAGAGAAACACTGCCATGCGGAATGACATTATGACCGCTGGACAAATCACAAAACCTCAAACAGCCCAACACAACATAGCAGAGACACCAGCCACCCGTAGATGCCAGAAGCACTACTGTAGAGAGCTAAACTAGAATCCTGGTCACCTCAACGTGATCCTGACCGCTATGGATCCAGCTCTTCAAGCCCTTCCGCTGCTGTACCTCATCCACTACCAGCAAATAAGACGTCGCTGTGGTCAACACCACAGGTACGTAAAAACACAACCCGCATACAACACACAACTCCTGTGCTGAAATACGGTTCCTGTCAACATCAGACACTCTAGTGGGGACAGGAACATATCCCCCAGTATACTCACACATGTCCTGCTGCTAGAAATCCACACCTGCGCATCCGGGTCACCCATCAACCGCGAACTCACTGCAAAGGATCGGGCAAGTCACCACAGCAGTGAAGATGCAGGAAAACCTACGCACAATGTAGTAGGCAGGGCCGGCGCCAGGCATGGGCATTCTGGGCAGCTTCCCAGGGCTCTACCTTCAACCTAACCACAGTATGCTTCCCACACCCATTTAGGCACATGCTGTGTGCCCCTCTTGTGCCCCCTCTGCACAATTTATTACCCAGGTGTGGCTAGACCGTGCACCTCATACATCAAAGGGCAAGGTAGATTGACTGGGAAGGCGGGGTGAAGATGAACACCCTGCACAGAAGGTCAGGGGCTGGACAACCCTCCTCCTCACACTTACCTTCCACTCATGTGATTCAAACAGAGAATACTTAAGAAATGAAGACGCACACTGCATATGAACAACCACTGAACTGTTCACACTGCTTGTCAAGTCCCTAAGAAAGATTCCACTCTGCCCGATACACATACCATAAGTCAGCAGCAATGGAGTACAATAAATGGGCTAGCCCAAAGTGAAGTGCACAGTGCTGGAAAGCCGTGGAGTAAGCCACATTGCATGTGTACATCACATGCAAGAGGAGGAACATATCACACTACCCTTAGGCCCTTAAATCAGACATGGGTGGCATAGTAAGTGAAATTAAACCACAGTGACCTCTGTGCAACAACTCAGGGATACATCAATGCAAGCTATGCATAGGCACAGGAATGATAGGAAGTGGCATAAGTCATACAGTGACCAGCCACACATCAGTGTCAACTTACTTGACATGTGTATGCCACCACCACAACACACATGGCCCATTGTCACACTCCCTGACTGTCAAACCCAAGTAGAACCTTCACACATACCGCTCATCTACTTATCTCACACCGGCAACACTCAGCACCTGTGAGAAACACACATAAAGGTGCAAATAAGATCTTGTGAGTTTACTGACAACCGATCACACACCCTGGGGTACATCTTCAAATGTCAGACTCACACTCAGGGATGTCTGAACCAATGCTGACCCTAAAATAATAGCCAAATACAAACCTCACAAATAAAAACCACAGAAGTCCAACGAGCTTAGCCACGTGTAGCCAAACAGTGGAAAGATAATGTGACCCTAGACAGAACAGGAATACAAAACATTGTCACTCTGGACCAATGCACAGACACCATACCACAACACAAACAAGAATTGCATCATCAAAAGCCAATCACGGACAGTAACTGGGATCAAGGAGACACATCAGCTAACACAGATATAGAAACCACCCCAGTCATCAAGTAAACATGGTGTCACAGGGTACCACGAGCATGCACATGCACAATCCTGACAAGTGACAGGTCAAAAATAGGTTGACAACCACTATTGTGCACTCAAAACAAGCTCATGAACAAGAATCCACCTTGCTGCAAGTGACATACACACAAGAAATGTGCACTAGACATGCAACATACATCTGAATGTATCACAATGCACAAACTACAGACACACAATGTCATGCAAATAGAACATCACACACACATTGCACCTGTCAGTAGAAACACTGCATCCATCCACAACAAAAACACAACAGATGTACATACAAATCCATCATATAGCAAACTCAGCGGATGTCAGGGGGATGCACACCAGGCAAGTACAAGGCAACATACATTGACAGCACTGCATGCACACCAAGCAGTGTGTGCACACCAACCAAACCAGTAGCACACATATCTGAGTGCCCCACCGTGAACTCCCACAACACAAATCATCACAGCACACAGATAACATCATACTCAAGAAGGGTAACAGTACCTCAGCAAACACACATACAGCTTAGCCATCACCCACAGATACACAATTCAGGGAAACCCAGATGCAAACAGCATGACTAGAGGACTGTGCTGCTCAAACATATGCACTGCACATGAGCAACCATGCCTGCAAACTATTACACGAAAATAGCATATAACTAATTGTGAAACTGTCCTGAGTGGCACATTGGACCTGTACACAGATCATCCTCACACTGTATAGTGTCACACTATGAAGTGTTAGGGAAGCCCACACACTGGCAAGTCATGGGGTGGAAGACATGAGATTGAAGTGGTGTGTACATCAGTAGTGGACAGGTCAGGAGTGGACAGTCCACAAACACATAGAGGAGTAACTCACAATGTGTAGGCATTAGAAGCACCTATAGGGGATGGGATGACTCCTCATATGGCATCATCAGTACAAAACAACAAGGCCATTGGCCAGAACAAATTCAAAGTATGCACATGTGTGCATGAGAAACTGCACAGGGAATGGGCATCCAAAGTGATAAACAGCAAGGCTATTGGCCAGAACAAATTCAAAGTATGCACATGTGTGCATAAGAAACTGCACAGGGAATGGGCAACCAAAGTGACAAACAGCAAGGCCATTTGCCAGAGAAATTCAAAGTATGCACATGTGTGCATGAGAAACTGCACAGGGAATCGGCACCCAAAGTGGCAAACAGCAAGGCCATTGACCTGTCCATAGTTCCAGTGCACACATGTGTGCATAAGAAACTGCACAGGGAATGGGCACCAAAAGTAACAAACAGCGAGGCCATTGGCCAGTACAAATTCAAAGTAGGCACATGTGTGCATGAGAAACTGCACAGGTATTGGGCATCCAAAGTGACAAATAGCAAGGCCTTTGGTCATTACAAATTCAAAGTGTGCACATGTGTGCATGAAAAACTGCACAGTGAATGGGCATCCAAAGTGACAAACAGCAAGGCCATTGGCCAGTCCATAGTTCCAGTGCGCCCATGTGGGCATGAGAAACTGCACAGGGAATGGACATCAAAAGTAACAAACAGCAAGGCTATTGGCCAGTCCATAGTTCCAGTGCACAAATGTGTGCTTGAGAAACTGCACAGGGAATGGGCATCAAAAGTGACAACTAGCAAGGCCATTGGCCAGTCCATAGTTCCAGTTCGCACATGTGTGCATGAGAAACTCCACGGGGAATGGGCATCAAAAGTAACAAACAGCAAGGCCATAGCCAGGTACAAATTCAAAGTATGCACAATTGTGCATGAGAAACTGCACAGGGAATGGGTAACAGGTCCATTGCCATGGGAATCACACCAGCTCAGGGGATATAAATGGGCTGTCCAGCCACAGTTGTGCGAGAAATGGTGTGGGGAGGTGGACTTTGCCTCAACTTTGTCTTTAAGTTGAATTGGGAGGGGGATGATTGTTGGGACCAGTTGGAGGAATGGACCTGGGAGAGATAGGACTGGCAGAGGTAGAGGTATCAGTGGCTGTGGGAGCCTGAGGGCTGCTTGGACCGGGTGGTGTGGTGCCAAGGGGAGGTGGAGACATGGTGCCTGGAGACACAGTGTGTGAGGGTGAATGTTGAGGGCTGGGTCTCAACTTCTTGGGGATTCGGTAGTCCACAAGTGTCTTGGCCGGAGTGGGAAGTGAGGTGAGCACAACAGCCTCACTCTCCACCAAAGGTGTATCAGGTGCAGGTGGCTCTCACTGTGGGGATTTGCTGGACCTGGTGGTACGCTAGGGGTGGCCTTGCCTTTTTCCCTGCATCCCTTTTTGTCCAGGAAAACCCCCTCACTTTGCACTCCTGTCCCAGCTTCACAGGGGTGTGGGTGGGAGTTGACATTGTGGGTGAATCTGCCTTAGAGAAGCGTTTGTGCTTAGTCATTGCAGGCACCAGATTCACAGCAGGCAGGGCAACTGTTTGTCTTTGGGAGCAGGTGTGGGTATGGGAGTGCCCTTGGATGGGGTGATTTTGAAGAATGTGATGTTGATGCTGGCTTCTTGGCCTGATGCCCATGAGTGTCACATGTTGGGCTTTTGCTTTTGCACTCCTGTGTGCCTTGTTTTGTGTTGTGGGGATGGTGTCTGTGGTCTGGCCCACTTGGAGTGCTGCTGTTGTGTGCTGCATGTGGAGGACTTAGTGCCTGAGGGCTGTGGCGTGTGGGCACTTTCGTCAGGTGGTGCCACTGGCAAGGTGGTTGCTGAAGGGACAGGGGCTGGCCTGGGAACCTGTGACTGTAGAATGGCTGCAGTCACTGTGGAGGACAAAGACTGGACAGTTCGGTGTAGGTCACCCACATCAGAATAAATCCCCTCAATGAAGGCCGCTACCGGTGCAAACTTCTTGTCATGATCCTGGAAGGCATTCAGTCTGACCCAGACAGAGCTCGTGCAAAAGGTCCACCGCCTCCTCATTTAGGGCAGCAGGGGAGACAGGAGCAGGAGCAGCATTGCCTGGGGAAAGGAGACTCTATCGTTCCTAGGGCTGCGGGCATGGAGAGCACTTGTGGTTGCAACTGGGAGGGTGGGCACTGGATGATCTGTGGTGGAAGAAGAGGAAGATTTCGAACTTTCTGTACCCGCCAACATAGAGGAGTCACCTCTGGAGTCTGATGATGTGGAGGGTGGTGTTTCCGGGCGTGATTCATCCAGTCGCCGGTCACATCAGTGTCAGTGAGCTCATGTGTAGCAGTTGTGGCAGAAGCGTCCCCACTGGTATTGGTCCCCTGTCCTTCCGTGCCCTCAGTATATGCGGAAAGAGACAGAGACATAGGTTCAGTATAGTGCCATACTCACAAACATCATATCAAGCAAAGCTCAAAACTTGAAAATGATACTCCCATGTTGCCCTCCTCCATGTGTAGTCAGCATGTGCAACCTTTATGCAATCATCAGAAGATGCATGGAAACATGCATAGTTGATATTAATGCCCCCATGTGATGTTGACAAATAGCTGGCCTTTGCCTCCTTGTAACCTAACATACTATTCTCTGTAAGCATACCTACAAGCCTGTAGGTTAGATAGATACACATCTAAACATGTTGTGTCTGTCACATATGGACTCACCTTAAGGCAGAGTTCTTCAATCTGTGGGGTGCGACACCATCTCAGGGGGGGGCGCGCACTCCACACTAAGATTTTACTTTTGTTGGAATAATTTTACTGCCCCGTGTTGCAAGTCAAGTCACAGTAACAGACGGTTGGAGCAGGGAGGGAGTGGAAATAGATAATGCAGGACATGAGCTTTTGTCATGTAAAGAACTAACAGTTAACCTTCCCAGAAGGGGGTTAATTGGTAGAGCTGGAATGTTTCAGCTGCAGTGGGAGGCAGGGTCTCCTCTGCTAAAACCGAGAGCAAACGAACAGACAGTCCTGTTCCTTTGCGTTTGATTTAATAGCAGAGGAGACTCCTTGCCTCCCACTGCAGCTGAAATGACTGCCGTGTCATTGCAACTGCACACTGTACTTAATGAGTGTTGTCATTTTTAGGACAACAAGGAATCAAAGGTGAAAATATATTTAGTGCCTAGAAGCCAAGGTCCAAAGTAGAGTAAAGCAGCTGGTAACAAGGAGCGCGATTTGCAAATTACTGTTTAATCAGATCTGGTCGGAGGTTGTTCTACAGCCCCCTCAACCAGATTGAAATAAACTATCACCTCCCATCCACGTGTTCTCAGAGGCCGAGGGGGGCACAGGTGTCCCGTTGCACTGCTAGGGCCTTAAGCGCCATGCGGCACACACTCTCTAAAAGGCGGCCTCAATGCACCCTGTCTAACTCACCCACCTCTCCTGACCATGCTTTGACAACTAGGGATCAGGCTTTCAGCAGATAGTCAGACACTGAACCACAAACACAAGGCTAAGGCAGAGTGCAGTACTGTGCTGTAAAACAGTGGCGCGCTGAGTGGCTCCCCGACCCCCCACGCCCCCCAAAAAAATACAACAGAAAAATTTGATTCTTTCACACAGCGTGCTGCATTGGATTTACGTTGTGGCATAAAACGAATGCAGCGCACTATGTGAAAGTAACTCAGCATGTTCATAAAAGTGATCACCTATTTTAGAAAATGTTCATTTCTTTGTGGCGCTTTCTAATACTTGAACTAATTTAACGTAATTAAAAGTTTAAACGCACTTACCCCGAACAAGATGAGTTTATAATTTCCTGCAGCCCCACTCCAGTCAGGCGTGCTATGACCTGCTGCCGATCCCATTTGAGTATCAATAAACCAGCCGTCACCCTGACCCACAACCACGGGTGCAGCTTCTCCGTGTTGGAACATTGGTGTTAGCTGTGTAGTTGTCACAAATTTTAAGTTCTGCACAGCACACACCTATAAATGTACACTAACATGATGCTCACTGCTGTTCACTACCAAGTGATGTCTATTACACTCATACTGCACCATATGCCACTGGGCCACACCCTATCTGTCAATGTCAAGGATCATTGTAATAAATAAACACATGAGAAACCAAATGTTGTAATAATGCTTAACAGCTGCACTCAACACTGAGGCCACTTAGAAGTCATTGCATCACACTAGAGAAATCACAGAGCTCCGCACTGGCTCAGGGTTGGGATTCATGCAGTCACTCACACCCAAAGTCACACTTCATAGAATACTCACCCCCAACTTGCTGCTGATGGACCCTCAAGCATCCATCCAGCTCTGGCTGTGTCACTGCCAAGATGCGAGCCATTAGTGGTGTCATGCTCCTGCGCGCCAACCTGCCACTCTGAGCAAGTACCCCAGCGTCATATCTGCCACGTTTTTGTTCAACCGGCAGATGACATCCCCCTCTTGTTACAGTGTGTGAGCCGTCGGTTGGAGACACCCAGAGCCCACACTTTGTGTGCAATGGCCCTCCATATGGCCTATACTGGTGGACCTTAAGCTGGAGGCATGGGAGACAAGAAGAGGAAGTTTATGTGATACTGTGTTAAGTACCAGTGTGTGTCAGTACAGGAGCATGAAAAAAAAAACATAGCACACCAATACATAAATGTTGAGCAGAGGCCATACAGCATGACACATAGTACACTTGCATCAAATAATCTCATAGAAATGTATGATGATGGACACAGTACACAGTACCATCTCATACACATGCAGAGTGCCAGCACAAAAACCAATATAAAGAAGACCCTCATCTGTGATGCAGTATTTGAGTGAGCAATACACAAAATATATTTGAAATGATGTGTTGGGGCAGACTCACTGTGTCCAACACTACACACCCCTCAATGTCCTTGGCCAGGGAATGGCTACCAGTGTCATGGAGGTCACATTTAGGGCCATGAGCTTACATTCTCACACTCTTCTCACAAGGCGTACGCCTGTCTTGTGCAATCCTTAGGTCTTTAAGAGCTCTTTGAGAAATAGACTGGTGGACAACACATATGTTTCACTCAGTCCATTTACTGATGGGTCCTTGTAACATTGGGCAGTTTCTGTGCATGCCAGGGGGACTCACACTGAGGTTAAATGTAGGCCATCAGAAAATTCACATGTATGTACAATATGAGAGGGCAAACAGTATCTACACATGTGAGATAGAACACATAATGAAAACATTCAAAGGATGATATCTCCAAATTACATGTATCTGATATGTCCTAGGTGAATTGCCACCAAGAGTGGGCATTTTACTGTACACACATTCTTCAGTACCCTCTGGACGAAATACATTTGTAATGACACAAATGAGCATGTGAAATCCTCATGGACTATGACATCACATAGCACAGGCAATGTTTTTTCAGACTTTGAATGTCCAAACCAGCAGTGTTACTCTTGAATTGAAGTGAGCCTGATAGGCAGTGTATCACACATTTACATTACCCAGTCTCAGACCAACGTTTGTATTTTTCTTGCTGAAGAAGGGCTGTAGAAATGTCCATGTTGCCATCTTCCCCAAATACTCAAGTGGAATTCTGACTGGGCCATGTATGGAGCGTGATATATGAAAAATTAGGATGCATGCAGATTAAATTGCACTCACAGGCACATACTACTGCAGAGCAATATCATGTAAGCACTGTGAGCACTCACAAACTGTCACTCTGAAACACTTACCAGTACATCTGGAGCACCATATAGCCTCCCATACTGTGAAAGGACCTCGCCCACCAGGACCACCAGCTCCTCTGTGGTGAAGGGATGAACCCTGATGTTCTCAGTTCTGGCCATCACTGGGACCAGAGACAGGAATGGCAGCAGTTGGTGGTGAAGAATGGCAGGCAGCAGTGTCTGGGTGCAATTGAAATGTGTGGCTCTCTCACAGGCATATATAGCCCCCTGGGGTTGTTTCAGTGGTATTCAGCTGCTGCAATTGGTGTTTCTGGTCAGCATTTTTCAAATGTAACCAATCACCGAGACTACGGTGGCGAAGCACGCCTACCGCGAGTTTCAAATGTGTAATTCATAACCGCGACTGTGGTTCTCATTAGCTGCAATGGCATCAGCATTGGCGGTGTCAGAACGCAGTGGCCAGGCGGTCGCTACCGCAATAGTGCATCTTTTAATTGTACCCAATGACCAGGCCTGCCGTAGCGGAGCATGCCTACCACGTGTTTCAAAATTGTATGGCACTACCGCGATCGCAGTTCCCATTGGCTGCAAAGGCATGGGCATTAGTGGGGGTACACTGTGGGGGCCAGGCGGTTGCTACTGCAATTGTGCATCTTTCAATTGTACCCAATGACCGGGCCCGTGATACCCGAGCACCCCTACTGCGGGTTTCAAATGTGTAATTTACTACAGTGATCACAGTTCCTATTGGCTGCAATGGCATGGGCATTGGCACACCGTGGGGTCCAGGCGGTTGCTACCGCGATTTGGCGTAACCAATGACCGGGCCCACTGTAGCGGATCATGCGTACTGCGTGTTTCGAAATGTATGGCACTACCGGGATCGTGGTTCCCATTGGCTGCAATGGCATGGGCATTGGCAGTGGCCAGGCAGTCGCTACAGTGGTTTGGCATTTTTCAGTTGTGGCCAATGACTGTGATTCCGGTGGCGGAGCACGCATACCGCACCTATGGACACATTATGCTCTAGCAATGGCAATGTCCAAATCTCATCATGGAACTCTAGACACTTACAATTTATTATGCCACCTGATTGCTAAATCCAATGCTATTGTGACATTGAACTCACTGATGACTACACATGCCATGTTAGTGCACATGATTACATGCATTGGCATCTACATGTCACATATGATATCTGTGTGCATGTACACAGATTTGGTGCTTAATGGATTCTCATATTTGTTAACATGTCAATGTGTGAGATGGCTAATCAACCCACAGTAATGGTGGACTGACTACATAATGTGCCTATTTCACTTTTTAGATTGCTGAATTATTTTTTATAGTTGATCAGCTTACACACACTTTGCTCACGGCGTAGAAAAGTTGTGCTCTGTGCAACTTAAGCAAGATGGTGTGGCAGGTACAGCAGCTATGTAGAAGTCAGCAGTATTGCTGTTTCAAACATGTGCTGTGTCAACTACTTCCAGGGCTGGTCACACAAGATGTAGGAATGTACCATTTTCCATTCACATAGTCAGATTCTACATTATGTACATACTGACCACATGTACAACTACATGATATCAAGTTGTCTCTGTATGTGACTTGTGAATTAAGCTGTTGTTTCAGTCCAGTCATTATTGGTGCTGTGTCAGTCAGGATGTAAGATGTTTGACACATCTCATAGGGCAATCAAATTGACATGTGTCCCCTTTAATTTCATGTAGGAGATGACCAAATGTGCATTGTCCGATCACAGTGCTGGCAAACATGGAGGATGAGGATAACATAAGAAAATTCCCATCTGGATCGCCTTACCCATCAAGACCTATGTGCTCAGTTTGAGCCCCATCTGAGGCCTCACAGGACCTATCCGATTGCTTTGACACCAACAGTTAAGGTGATAGCAGTCCTGCATTACTTTGCAATTGATACGTTCCAGTACATGGTGTCAATCGCTGGTGGGATTTCTCAATCGATGTTCAGCATGGTGCTACGTGATGTCCTGTCCTCAATGATTACATACAAGGACCGCTACATCCATTTTCCTAGGAGACATAAATTGGCAGCTGTGAAGGGTGATTTGTATGACCTTGGCTACATCCCTAATGTTGTCTGTGCCATTGACTGCACACATGCAGGCCTAGTTCCACCACAGGCATGTGAGCACATATCCAGGAACAGGAGGCATTTCCATTACATTAATGTGCAAGTGGTATGCCAAACAGATATGATAATCTCCTATGTCTGTGCCGGATTTCCCGGATCAGCACATGACTCCTACATACTGAGTAACATACCACAACTAATGGTAAATTTGTATCTGGAGTGTGCATGGCTTGTTGGTGAGTACTCTGAGTCAAGTAGTATGCTGAATGTGAGAAATGCTGTTCTCAGCTCCTGTTTATGTAATTCAATTACTCTCTGTATGTCACACCTAGGTGACTCAGCTTATCCCAACCGGCCTTTGTTGCTGAGCCCACTGAGGAATCTATGGACCCCGGGGAAGTTCGCTACAATGATGCACATGGGAGGACACGTCGTGTGGTGGAGCATACTTTTGTCAGATCATAGTTGCATGCTGCATACTCCACAACCTGGCCTTATACAAAGAGATCCCCCTGTTCCTGGACGATGATGAGCAGTAGATGCCCCCCCCAAACCCACACATGCCCAGTGACGGAGATAGTGGAGAAGAGGAAGGTGTTGACTTGCATCAACCGCTCATCGACAACTACTTCCCTTGAGTGTAAGTGACATTGTCTGTTGTCTTTGATGGTAGTGGAAAGGCATAGATGATTTTTTTACTGCTGCCTGTTATTGGCTCGGTGCAAATGGCTGATGTATGTGGCAAAGGGTATATTTGTCCAGGTACCTCATGTCTATGTTGAAGTAGTTGCTCATTGTTATGTGTGCTGGTTTGTGTACGTTGATGACTAGTGGTGTGTTCCACCTGTGATGACATCACCTGGCAAGTAAATCTCATTCGTATGTGTCTTTCTAGGTCCATTCACCCTCTCAATGCTTGACACAATCAGAGCTTGTGGTACATTAAATTTGAGTTGACATTGTACATACTGTGATAAACATGGAGGTGACTCATAGACATAGGTGCATAAAGAGTGTTTATTTACAATAATTATTTGTGACAGAAAAGTGATTTTTTACAAAATTGTGGAAAGTGAATTTCTGATTTGTCATTGATGGTAAATGAGAACAATAGAGTAGTCACCACATTCATGTAGTCACACAGTCCAACAGACTCCTGCCATCAACATGGCAATGTAGGTAAGGATAATCAACAATGTAAGTGTCAAGGGAATCAGAGGTGCCATCATGGCTGGCTAGGCAACTAGAGTTTGGATGGTGCATTGCCATGTGATCCTCCCCTTGTGTTTCTCGGACGGGTCCTTGTGCGTTTGGCTGGGGGCCTCTGCTGCAGGATCAGCAGTTTATGAGGAATTATTTTGTTGCAGCTCACTCCTCTCTGTGGCCGTAGCTGAGGTAGTGGGAGTATCAGCATGCATGCCACTGGACAGGGGTAGAGCTGTCATTTGGGCTGCATGTCTGTCCTTCAGTACACCCGCAAGCTGGCCCTTTAGGTCCCCAATTTGACCCAATAGTGTGCCCATGGACCTCAGCAACAGGCGGAGCTCATGCACTTCTTCCACAACCAGGCCCATCTGTCCCTGGGTCTTCTCATATGCCCCAAGGACTCGGGCGAGGGTGGCCAGGACTACGGTCCTAGTGTCCTCCTGTATTTGTCCCCCAGTTGCCCTCCCACCTGCCCTGCTGACCCGGGCCTGTTGCATTGGCACTCGACACACCTGCAAACTCTCCCTGCCCTCTTCTGATTGTGTGGTGGTGTTGGTAACCACTGAGGCAGGGAGAGTGTTGCAGACAGCAGTGGTGGTGGTGGTTGAGGCCACACAGGTTGTTGCAGCAGGGTTCAGCGTTGTTGTTGTTGCTGTTATGGTGGCGGGGGTAGTGGTGGTGGTGGTGGTGGTGGTGGGGACAATGAGAGCCTGAGACGTGGTGTGCATTGGCAAGCCGGATGTATATAAACAGGACAGTGGTCCCTAGACAGAGCAATATTGTCAAATAAATATAGGCTAAATAGACACTATATTCTTAGTCCAGCCGGACATATATTTTTTTGTAATAAACAATTTTTAGAAAACTTTATAAAAGGTGTTAACAGCAGGACACCAGCCGATGTCAACTGACACACTAACGAAAGAAACAAACAAGGCAACTCAACAGTCTGTGTAGTTAATTCACAGTCAGACGATATTACAAACATACTATTGCTGGAATCAATATGTACATTTCAACTGCATATAGTGTGGCTCAGTCGACGACGTTTCGAACCTATGATTAATACAGGTTCATCCTCAGGACATTACATATATACCTTTTCACTTTTATAAGAATTGTAACAAGGTTTAAATTAACTTGCTCAAAGCCTAATTAGAACAATAATTGCCAAAACATATATATCAACAAAACATAAGAATTAGATGGGAGAGAGAAAAGAGAGAACAAACAATATCATAGATTAGGGCATTTAAAAAGATTGTACATACACACTTATTTGTAATTATAGCCTCTTAGGTGTTGCAGTTGCCAATGTTAGAACCAACCAAGTGAGACCACTGATTCACAACCGATACTAGTTCATGACATGATTATGCCATGTGGATCTTTATCCACGTTAGTGTAAGGATACATAAGATTTAATCGCCCTTAACGTGATCCCAAGGTGCACACTCGTGAATATAGTTCGAGCAACTGACGATTGCTGTGCGCAAAACCACAGTTTAGAGGGGTCATAGGGGAGTAGGGCTAAAAGAAGAGTATAACGAGTAAAGGAATTAGGGACCCGTCACCTCACCTCATCAAGACTTATCCAGGATAAATTATACCTGAAGAGATGGCGCAAAGGTCACTATCCTGGGGGTAGGGGAGCTACCTAAATGGAAGGGTAAGTAAGTTAAAGTCATAAGCATTACCCGAAAGCCATTCGTTAACCGATTGAGATAAGATAAGCTTACCAGATATGGCAACAGTATATGCTCCGTATTAAGGGGATAGGCTGCAAGGAAAATACGCAGAATTACTAACCCAACATTATCGGGTTATTAGACGAGGGAATTACATCTAAGGAACTATTCAGAAGCCCAAATTATGGGCCCCTACCTGATTTAAGGCAGTAATGGGCCGACAATACGGTCCACGTCCGAGGATAGAATCACCCTACCGGCATAGTCCCAGAGCAACCAGGAAGTAACAACCACGCGATCACATGGTCCGGAGTAGACCAACCATAGATCGTCATTAGGCGGCCATCTTGGAACGGTCAGGAAGTATGCACCTCAATCACGTAGGGCTGTTTGACCAATCATGTGTAGACTTAACCGGGCCAAATAAAATAGATCGTAAGCACAAGTAAGCTTAACCAGGCCATGTAGAATATATTGCAAATTTTGTCGGAAATATGATACAAGGGGTTTACATTATTAGCGTGCCATTAATACGTGGGTCAAGCTAACTTATTTTACATTCAGTGTCATTCAACGATAACCAACCCACATTCAAGAGTCATTGGATGTAAAGTAACCATGACAACACCAAGGAATTAATTCGGAGTGCTTGTCCTGTCACAGGATTATTTTGACAGGAGAGTCAAGTCATAACATTGTTATTAATTAAGCCCAGATCATTGGTTCTTGTAAATTCGGGGGACAAAGGCAACAACAGGCTATATTTAGCTATTTCAAGATAGTGAAAAAACATATTGCAATGAAGCAATCAGCCAGTAATTCATACAGCCAAAGCAAAAAGTAATGCATATTGTATACTTGCAGACCACATCAAAATTTAGTTACAGAGTTCATAACAATGAAGTCCAGTCCTCGGCTCGGTTGAGCCCATTCTGTATGCTCTTAGTTTTAAGTATCCAATGGAGCTCTTCTTTATTTAGAAGCTGTTGTAAATTGGCCCCTCTTGGAGGTATCTTGATTTGAGTAATCACAGTCCATTGGAAATCCAGTTCTGTATGGGCCAGTGCACCGAAGTGATCAACGAATGGTGCGTTCGGTGCCCTACAGCGAATCCGACTTCTGTGTTGGCACATCCTTAGTCGTACTTTTTGGGTCATCTGACCTATATAGATTTTTGAGCATGGGCATAGAATAGCATAAATAACATTCACGCTGTTACAATTGGACAGGTATCTACGTTTAAACTTTACATCCTCAAAGCTAAATTCCTTGCCCTCAATAGTGGTATCGCACATAGAACAATTCCCACACTTAGCATGACCAATTGCAAAAAGAAAGACCCCATAGGTCATTCAGGGTGTCAGTATTTTTGGTGGGAGGTAAAGCAGCCCTCACTCTTTAATATTTTTTGATTTTTTGAATGCGAACAAGGGTCTGTCTACAGTAAGTACTCCAGCATTTACAACAGACCAGTGTTTTTTGACACTTTTAGTGATGAGATTCGATGCCGGGCAGAAAGTGGTCATACATACAAGACGATTCTCAGTGGTCTTTGCTTTTGGCTCAAGTAAGATGTCCCTTGGACAATACCATGCTCTTTTCAATGAGCTCCGGATGGGCCATGTTGTTGCTCCTCATCCGAGAAATGCAAGAAGTCTGCATCCGAGAGTTCACGTTCCAGGGCGGGGGCAGGGGCAGGACTGGCTCTGCAGTTTGGTGTTGTCTTCTGCAGCAGTTGGTTGTGGATCTCCTGTTGAACAGTGGTTAAAAGGTCATTGAAGTGCACTCCACAAGCTTGGTGTTAGACGTTTGGATGTTATATGTGATACACCACACACTTTACATTGTACTCACTTGGTATGGCTGCAAGATACTGGGCATCAGGACATGATGTTGAGGTACATACATTACTTGTCTAGGGTGTGACATGTCACAGGGAAGCATGTGCCACATACAGATTGTGTGATTACAAGAACATGTCATCTAACAACTTGCGGCACATCAACTTTATGTGATGCCTCTTTTTGGTTTGCTCTGCATGGAATCACTTTCAGCTAAGCAAGAACTAGTCACTGTAATGCTATACATACCTTTTTCATATCATGTACTTTACTTTGTTTGTCTGATTGACCATGCATGGTTTCTGTTCATCCTCTGGCACCATGGCAGTTACACATTGCCTTCAGTGTTGTGCATGATTGGGCCCTGAATTTCTTCCACATGTGACTTGGTGAGTCAAAGTTTAATTTCTGTGACAGTTACGTATGCTTAGCTGTCTGCACGCTAGATGTGGCTTTTGGATATATGCCAAGATGGTTGACATATGAGTGCTGGTGTGGTCATATGGCTCCATGCGTTTTGAGAAGGATGGCAGGGTGCATGAACTGTCTATCTACCTATTCGGTGACACATTAGAGGGAAATAGATGCCACATGGTTATGAGTGGGAGGAGTGTACCATCCTGCTCAGCTGTGGGACAAGGGGCCTGGGAGTTGTACTGCTGGCTTCCCACCAACAAACACCCCTCTCTGTTGAGATGGCTACCTACCTGTAAGTTTGAAGAGCACAATGCAATAGCTGCCACATTGTTCTGGGTATGGGGAGGGTTCCATCCTGCTCAGCTGTGGAGCAAGGGGGCCTGGTGGGAGTTGGAGTGCTGGCTTCCCACCCTCAAACACCCCTCCATGTTGATATGGCTACCTACCTGTGAAGTGGAGCAGAGGGCGGGAATAGGTTACACATGACTCTTGGTTGGGGGGTGTTACATCCTTCTCAGGGGTGAGACAAGAGATCATGAGAAGGCTAACTACCAGTAAGTTTGATTGGAACAATGCAATGGCTGCCACATGGTTCTGGGGGTGGGGAGTGTTCCATCCTGCTCAGCTGTGGGACAAAGGGTCTGGTGGGAGTTGTAGTGATGGCTTCCCACCCACAAACACCCCTCTCTGTTGAGATGGCTACCTACCTCTGAGTTTGGAGAGAGCAATGCATGGCTGTCACATGGTTCTGCGTGTAGAGAGTGTTCCATCCTGCTCAGCTGTGGGACAAGGGGCCTGGTGGGAGTTGGAGTGCTGGCTTCCCACCCACAAACACCCCTCCCTGTTGAGATGGCTACCTACCCGTAGGTTTGAATAGAGCAATGCAGTGGCTGCCACATGGTTCTGGGTGTGGGGAGTGTTACATCCTCGTCAGCTGTGGGACAAGGGGGCCTGGTGGGAGTTGGAGTGTTGGCGCTTCTCACCCACAAACACCCCTCCCTGTTGAGATGGCTACTTACCTGTAAGCTTGAAGAGAGGAATGCAATGGCTGCCACATGGGTCTGGGTGTGGGGAGTGTTCCATCTTGCTCAGCTGTGGGACAAGGGGGGCTGGTGGGAGTTGGAGTGCTGGCTACCCACCCACAAACACCCTCCCTGTTGAGATGGATACCTTCTTGTCAAGTGGAGCAGAGGGAGGGAATAGGTTACATATGGCTCTTTGGTGGAGGAGTGTTACATCCTGCTTAGGGGTGAGACAAGAGAGCATGAGAAGGCTAACTACCTGTACATATGATGGGAACAATGCATTAGCTGGCTCAAGGTTCGGTGTGGGGAGTGTTGCATCCTGCTCAGCTGTGGGACAAGGGTGCCTGGTGGGAGTTGGAGTGCTGGCTTCCCACCCACAAACACTCATCCCTGTTGAGATGGCTACCTACTTATAAGTTTGAAGAGAGCAATGCAATGGCTGCCACATGGCACTGGGTGTGGGGAGGGTTCCATTCTGCTCAGCTGTGGGACAAGAGGGCCGAGTGGGAGTTGGAGTGCAGGCTGCCTGTACACATGCCCCCATGGAAATATTGATAGCGACCTTTGGGGTGAATCAGAGGAAAGAAATATTAGATCTGTGAGACATGTGTTGTGAAGAGTGTGTTGTACATAAGTGCATTTGGGTCTAGGAAGTGTAGCTTTGTAGTTGTGCAAGACAGTACATAGCAGCGTAATTGTAGACATTTGTTGGTACTTACCAGCCTCCTCTCCGCCGGGTATTCCTGTGAGGCTCTCTTGATGCAGTGTGGCAAGCTCCTTCTCCTTCCATTAGGTGAATGTTAGTGGTGAAATAGGAGGGCCACCGCCGGTCCTCTGAGCCAGCTCATGGTTCTTGTTGGCATGCTCTTTCACCCTGGTCTTGATGTCATGCCACCTCCTCCTGATGTCCAGGGTGCGCAGGGTGATCCCTACTGCATTGATTTTGTTGACTATTCTTGCCCACATTTGATTTTTTGTGGCTACTGGTGCAAGTTGGACCATGCTTCCAAACAAATGCTGTTCTACTCTGATTACCTCATCTACCATCACTGACAACTCATTGCTTACCTCCCCTCTCCCTGACGCTGGTACTTCCAATGGAGTTCCCCTATCACCAATCCTTATAGCCTTTACTACGCTAGCATCTCCCCCTCCTCCTGTCATTCCTTTTACACACACAGTCACGCCCACCCTCTCACCTACTCCTAATGCCTCCTTGCTTAACACTATCCACCCCCTCTTACCCGCTCCTTCCTGAGCTCCCTTATTCGGATCCCCCCACCGCTCCACCATACCCTCTCTCTCTCAACGACCTTCTCCGCGTTAGTCAGGATGGTGCTACTTCTAACGCAGTTCCTCAATCCCGATCCTTACACCTCTTACGATGCTAGCATCTCCCCCCCTCCAGTCCTTCCTACTATATACACTGTCATGCCGACCCTCCTACCTGCTCTTGATGCCCCCTCACTTATAGCTTTGCACCCCATCTTACCCTCTCCTTCTTCCCAGATCCCTTATTTTGGCCCCCCTCCGCTCGACTAGTCCCTCTTTCTCTTAATGACCTTCTCAAGAATAGTCCAGATGGTAGCCTCATGCCCTTTCCCCATGCCCCCTTACCTGCTCCTGACATCTATCCGGCATTTGGAATAGCCCCTTCGCACCCGCTAACCTCTTCCACACCCACTCCTGTGAACTCCCCTTATGTCCCTCTCCCTGGGATTCCATCCTGTCCATATTTTAGACCTCCCTCCCTGACCAACAGGGACCATACTCCCCCCCTGCGAACTTCCATTCTCCTTCCCAGCATCGCTTATAACACAATCGCTGTTCAACATAGAAGACCACCTCTTCACCCTTCTATTCGAACTTTCATCTCTCATACAAGGCCTTAATTCCATCACCTCATCCAACCTCGCCAATAGTAGCAACCACCTGGGTCCAATACAATCAAGCACCACAGACCCTCAACAAGGAGCCTACACATCGCATTTTAATTGTTCAGATACATCATTCTAGGCCTCGTGCAATCTCCCCATATTGGACTCCCTATTCTGTTAAAGCTCATACCCCCCTATCCCCTCAACTACAGACCAACCATTCCCACTCACAAATATTCTTGTGATTCTTGGGACTAGTAGAATCCCTAAATCCACAGTAACACCCAGACTATCTCCTAACCTCAATATGTCCTACCCTGCTATCTTCCCAACCACAGACCAATTTTTCACAACTGGAACTATTCCTGTGATTCTTGGCACAAGTAGAATCCCTTCCGCCCCAGTCGCTCCCAGGCCCCCATCCCAACTTACCACTATCCGCACCTGCTCTCCCCCAAAAAATTGCCCGACACCCCTCTTCTGCATGTTGGTTAACTGCCGATCTGCTCTACTACATTTGACTGATATCGGAGAAGCCATCCTAAGTGAAGACATAGACATCACCTACCTTACGGAAACCTGGCTCAAGGCTCGCTCCACATCTATGGTCGACCTGCTCTCTCCCCTCTGGGTACTCCATCCTCAGGGAAGATCGACTTGGCAAAGTTGGAGGTGGTCTAGCCATAATACACAATAATTAACTTCAACTGTCGCTTGCTCAGAGCTCTGATTACACCACTTTTTAACACCTTGGAGCTGTACTTAGAGTTCAGGGTTCCCCCCTATATGTCTTCATAATATTTATCATCTTCCTGGTGACTCTCTTCCCTTTGCTGAGGAATTATCTGACCTACGTATGCAACCCTCGCTTTCCAACTCCAAAAACCTCTTCCTCGGAGACCTTAACCTCCACTGGAACAAATTTGAAGAACCATTGATCCGCCTCCTCAATGATTTACTCAACATTAATGACTTGAAACACCTCTGCCATTCTCCTACACATATTAAAGGGGCCACACTTGAGGCCATCATCACTAGCAATGATCTGGCCTTCCTTTCCAGCATCGTCCCCATAGACAGGTCTGACCACCACCTTATCCTCTTCATGATCTCTGGCTTCCGGAATCTCCCATCCCCCAAAGCCATCACACACAGGAAATTGAATAGAAATCTTCATCTTATTCGCCCAGGGGAACTGGAGACCAAGGTTAAAGCTCAACTCCTGCTAGCTCCCCCCTCCCAAAATGCTAATGACCTCACTTAGCATCTCAACGAATCTATCATCTACCTTTGACTCTGTCAAAGGGCTGGTCGCTCCTCGCACTGCACGGCTCCTCGTGAGTGCGCCAAGGCTTCTCCGCTACTGCCGCAAGTTTGCGTCCTCTGCTTCCTCTACTTTTGTGCCTCCTGTACTTAGGTATTTGTATTTGGTGATTGTATTTTGTGCCCTGTATTTGTAGCCGCCACTTTTGCCTCTGTTTCCGTGATTGTACCTTCCTCTTCCTCGCCGCCCCTAGAGATCGTTTCTCCCGCCTGTGCACCCCCCCGCTCCCCGATCCCCGCCGCTGCTCCCCTGCGGCCCGCCCCCTTTTCCTTTCTGTATCCTCCCCTCCCTTCCCCATTCGCCACCCCGCTCCCGCCTCCCAGCTGCTCCTCCCTCAAACTTGGCCATTTATGGCGGAGTCCACGCGGTAGCGAGCTTTGACCTTTGACCCTGTCGAAGGGCCGGTCGCTCCTGGCACCGCACGGCTCCTCGTGAGTGCGCCCAGGCTTCTCCGCTACTGCTGCAAGTTCGCATCCTCTGCTTCCTCTACTTTTGTGCCTCCTGTACTTAGAATCGGTATTTGTATTTGGTGATTGTATTTTGTGCCCTGTATTTGTATCTGCCATTTTTGCCTCTGTTTCCGTGATTGTACCTTCCTCTCCCTCGCCGCCCCTCAAGATCATTTCTCCTGCCTGTGCAACCCCCGCTCCCTGTCGCTGCTCCCCTGCGGTCCGCCCTCTTTTCCTTTCTGTATCCTCCCCCCCCTTCCCCATTTGCCGCCCCGCTCCCGCCTCCCAGCTGCTCCTCGCTCCCACTTCGCCATTTATGTAGGAGTCCACGCGTACGTGCAGCGGGTGCACCGATTGCACCCCAAAGGCAAGCCCGTCTGCGCCCGCTGCGCCTAGACCGCGCCCAGTGCCAGGACCCCTGGCTGCCGAAGATACCAGCCCACAGGACGGACCTACGACGCTGCCACCCTCAACGCTCTCAACCCAGGCCGAAACCCCGCCTGCTACCAAGCCACCCCTAAACGAACTCACGGACCCTTCTGCTGCCAAGCCTGCACTTTTTCCTGCCACCGGATCTGCATCACCCCCGAAAGGCCAGACACCGGCAACAACCACCTCAAATGCATCCTGCTCAACACCCGCTCCGTCCACAGACACGCCGCCAAACTCTGGAACCTCCTCAACACCTGACGTAGCCTTCCTCAAGGAAACCTGGATGAACGCCTCCTCAGCCCCCGACATCGCCATAGCCATCCCGGACGGATACAAGATCACCCGGAAGGATCGCGTCAACCAGACCGGAAGAGGCATCGCCATCGTCCACAAGAACACCATCCGCATCACGACCAACTCCGACAACACTCTCACCGCCGCCGAGCACTTCCACTTCCAGATACACACCGACCCCAAGACCACCCTCAGAGGCACTCCCATCTACAGACCCCCGGGACCCCGCACACAGTTCAGCGAAGCCATTGCAGACTTCGTGAGCCCACACGCCATCGCCTCCTCGGACTACATCCTCCTAGGGGACCTCAACTTCCACCTGGAGAACAACAATGACAGTAACACAGTCGCCCTACTGGACAACCTCGCCAACCTCGGACTCAAGCAACTGGTGAACACCCCCACCCACTACGCCGGCCACACGCTTGACCCCATCTTCTCCTCCAGCCAGCACATCTCCTTCAGCCACTCCACCAGACTCCTTTGGACTGATCATAGCTGCGTCCACTTCAACTTCAGGAGAACCACGACCCACCACCACCCACAACAGGTTCCCCGCAGGAGCTGGAGCAAGATCACCATCGACCAGCTCACCACCTCCCTCAGCCAGAACCCTCCCGCCAGCACATCAGACCCCAACGAAGCAGCCCGCAACTTCACACAATGGCTCATCAACTGCGCCGATGACCTCGCACCCCTGAAGAACCCATCCAGCAGACCCGGCAGCAAGAAAGCCCCGTGGTTCACCAGTAAACTCAAAACTTCCAAGAAAAACTGCCGCACTCTCGAAAAGACATGGCGCCACAACCAAACTACAGAAAACATGACAGCCCTCAAGAACGCCACCCGCATACACCACCATCTGATCCGTACCACCAAAAGAGCAACATTCAAAGAACGACTGGACAACAACTCCCACAACAGCAAGGAACTCTTCAGCATCGTCAAAGAGCTCTCCAACCCCAGCGCCGGAAACAACAACATCACACCATCACAAGACCTCTGCGACTCTCTCGCCTCATTTTTCCACCGCAAGATCGCCGACATACACAACAGCTTCAACGCCCAGACCACGCACCCTACCACTGAACAAACACCCCCCACCACCACCCTCTGCAACTGGACCCCAGTCAGCAACGAAGACACCACCCGCACGATGAACACCATCCACTCCGGATCCCCCACCGACCGCTGCCCCCACCACGTCTTCAACAAGGCCAACTCCATCATCGCACCCCAACTGCGAGACATCATCAACATCTCCTTCGCCACCGCCACCTTCCCGGAGAACTGGAAGCATGCAGAACTCAGCGCCCTCCTGAAGAAACCGACAGCAGACCCCACCGACCTCAAGAACTTCCGCCCTATCTCGCTCCTCCCTTTTCCTGCCAAAGTCATCGAGAAGACCGTCAACAAACAGCTCGCCGCATTTCTCGAGACGAACGGATCCCTCGACCCCTCACAGTCCGGGTTCAGAGCCAATCACAGCACTGAGAACGCCCTCATCACAGCCACCGACAACATCAGATCCCTGCTCGACAACGGGGAAACAGCTGCCCTCATCCTCCTGGACCTCTCTGCAGCGTTCGACACAGTCTGCCACCGCACACTGATACAGCGCCTCAGCAACACCGTAATCCGAGAGAAGGCATTGGACTGGATCATCTCATTCCTCGCCGGAAGAACCCAACTGGTCCGCCTCCCCCCGTTCTGATCCGCGGCCACCGAAGTCATCTGCGGAGTACCTCAAGGATCATCGCTCAGCCCCACCCTCTTCAACGTCTACATGAGCCCCCTCGCAGCCATTGCACGCCAACACAACCTTAACATCATCTCCTACGCCGACGACACCCAGCTGATCCTCTCCCTCACCAACGACCCCCCCACCGCCAGAGCCTGCCTACACAAAGGAATGAAAGACGTTGCCTAGTGGATGAAGAACAGCCGCTTGAAACTGAACTCAGACAATACGGAAGTTCTCATCCTGGGATCATCCCCCTCCACCTGAGACGACTCCTGGTGGCCCCCTGCCCTGGGTACCACCCCAAGCCAACGGACCACGCACGAAACCTGGGCTTCATCCTGGACTCCTCCCTCTCGATGACCAAACAAGTCAACGCCGTGTCCTCATCCTGTTTCAACACCATGCGCATGCTCCGTAAGATCTTCCGATGGATCCCCACCGAAACTAGGAAGACGGTCACCCAGGCACTCGTCACCAGCCAACTTGACTACGGGAACACCCTCTATGCAGGAACCACTGCCAAACTACAGAAAAGACTCCAGCGCATACAGAACGCCTCTGCACGACTCATCCTGGACATCCCCCGTCACAGCCACATCTCTGCCCAACTGAAAGACCTGCACTGGCTCCCCATCAACAAGAGGATCACGTTCAGACTCCTCACCCACGCACACAAAGCTCTCCACGACCTGGGCCCCAAGTACCTCAACAACCGCCTCACCTTCTACACACCCACCCACCAGCTGTGATCGACCAACCTCGCCACCGTACCACGCATTCGCAGAGCCACCTCCGGAGGAAGATACTTCTCCAACCTGGCGGCCAAGACATGGAACTCCCTCCCCATACACCTACGACTGACCCAGGACCATTCACCTTCAGGAAGCAACTCAAGACCTGGCTTTTCGAGCAGTAACGGACCCCCCCACCCCCAGCACCTTCAGACCCTATCGAGTGAGTAGCGTGCTATATAAATCTGACTGATTGATTGATTGATCATTAAGGTCCTTGACCAAATCGCTCCTGCTAAATTAAAACTAGAAAAAAACGATCCCTCCAAATCATGGCTTAACACTGATCGTAACAATGAGAGACGCTCTCTTAGCTTGTTTGAACGCAAGTGGAGGCAACATCCGTCCACCCCTAATCTTACACTCCTCAGAGCTGCCAGGGCCAATTATAAAAAACACATTCTCAATGAAAATACCCCCGTTTTTCGCTCCCAACTAGACCGGGCCAAAAACAAACACAGGGAACTATTTAACATTGTTAAAAACCAAACAGCCTCTGCCCCTCCTAAGTTGTCGCTCACTATTGATAGATGCGAAGAAATTGCAAACTTCTTTTCGGTAAAAATCTCTAAAATTGATCAATCCTTTATCTCTATCCCCCCCATTAACCCCTTCTCATCCCATGACCCACCAGCCAAAGCACCTGCCGTACCCACCCCTGCCCTTAGCACTTTGCATTTCCCTCTTGTTGCCCCCCTCCCGACCCCTACTCCACCAACCTAAAGCAAAAAAATAATGCCTCTTGGCATTTCTTTTACCCAGTCACTGAACCTGAAGTCCTCAGCATCATTACCAAGCTTAAACCTTCCTCCCATTCCAGAGATCTTCTCCCTGCTAACCTGGTCCAAGATTTAAAATTAAACCTTGCTCCATATTGTACTTATCCTTTGCTTCCGGTTGTGTCCCTATCTCCCTTCAGCTCCAACAAATCACCCCTACCCTCAAAAACACCAAAGCCGGCCCCAACGACCTTAACAATCTTCGTCCTATCTCTAACCTTCCTCTGCTATCCAAAGCCCTAGAAAAATGCTCCCTACTCCAATTGGACAAACATATTGATACATTTAACTTCTTGGACTCATTTCAGTCTGGCTTTAGAAAGGGTGCAGTACGGAAACTGCTGTGCTCAACATAATCAACGACCTTCATCACTCCCTTGATCAGGGGGAATCCACCCTTCTCATCCTCCTTGACCTCTCTGCAGCTTTTTATACTGTCAACCACTCCGCCTTGCTTAACACTCCGAAAGATCGGTTTGGCTTTGAAGGTTTAGTCCTCCAATGGTTTTCCCAATAAATTAAAGTACTAGACAGCCTTTCTAAACCTCAGGTAAGGTGGGAAACGAGCACTCTTTCGTTATACTCTCATACCAGTCCAGAACAGGGAGTAAAGGGAGACAAGAGCAAGTTTAAAATGTTTATTTTAACGCCGTGATCTCAGGTGCAGCATCTTAGCTAATACAAGCAGACATATGATAAGAAATAAGATTGTCAGCATATTTACTATTCCATAAAATACAACAGGAGAAAGCATGTTATAATGCTAAATGGAAACATGTTAAATATATGCCTATATTTCACCCTCCTTTGCTAGTAGGTTATTTTATAACTAAAGAAGGTCTCTTAGGCTTGCATGGGCAACCCCATACCTCAAAGATTAGCAGGAGTGAATCACATTGAGTTCTGCACAAGCTCTCAGCATACGAAAGTTCTCCAAGTGTGATCAATCATGCCTACCCAATGCATTGTTAAAGGCGCCAGTCTCTGAGTTGGCCAGAGCTCCATATATGTTATGGCTAGAACATGCGCTGATCAGTTCGAACTACAGCAAGAGTGTTGATATAACCTTGAAGGCCTCTGCACTCAATGTTCAGACTAAGCTTACGAAGCAAGTCTAGCAATGTAGAAAAACAAGTTATTCTCATGTGAACCAAAACACTGAGCCTAACTCTAAACAACAGCTAACGTGTGTGCCGTGTGCATAAGAAAGCAAAAGGTAAAATGGCATTTAAACTTCTAATAAGCTCATGCTAACATAACACTGTATAAATGCAAGGCTCAGCCCCACTACACCCTCCCTTAATCGGAGCACGGACAAGTAATGGGGGCAAAGCAGGAACGCAGAGTTCAAGTTTGAGAGATAGAATCAAGTTCAAATTTGCCATAATGGAAAAACGAGAATAAACTCTGAATTTTGAAGGCAGATCCATCTAGAAGACTGCTTGCATTACTCACAAAGCCCTCTATCTAAACACCCCTCAGTACCTCTTTGATAAACTCCACAAATCTGGCTGCTCTAGAGCATTAAGGAGCACAAACACTCTTGTCCTAGTCCCGCCTCTGTTAAACAAGAAATCTACTCAATCACATTCCTTCTCCAGAAATGCACTTACCACCTGGAATTCCCTTCCTAAAGAAATACGATGTAACCCCTCCTACCCTAGCTTCAAAAAGGACCTAAAGCTGCACCTTCTCAACAAATATTGGGGCACCTAAATTATTTTATCTGGACCCTATTCCCCATCACCCTCTCTACTGTATAGGTTTACTCCTTTCGATGCTCTGACTCCCTCTCCCTCTCCCTATGGCCCGCTGGCCATAGCGGGCACCGGGCAATCCCCCGGTGCGCGACACGGGTGGGGGCCAGTTTTGGGCCCCTGGGGGCCATTTTTATTACAGGGCGGTTTTTGCAGCATAGCTGCAAAATCGGTCCTGTACCAAAATCAGCCCAAAACTGGCCCTGGCAAAGAGCTCAGCAGCACCCCAACCCCCCGAGTGGGGGGTGGGGGCGGCCGAGCACTTTGCCAGGGCCGGTTTTGGTTCCCAGTCTCGCCCTGCTCTCCCTCCTCTCTTGACTTATCTTCCAATACTACTGCCTCTCTCCCTTTGATTTCTCTAGTTGTTTTTGCCCTTGCACTCGTACTATTTTCCTGCCCATCATCCTCCACTGTTTCCCCCAACCCTTACTTCCCTCCTTCTCCCCATTCCTATTTACCGCGCCCTCTAAATCCATTTAGGATTGAATGTTTACCCATTGAATTCCTTATTTTACCGCCCCCTGTCTTTTCCGTATTGTTTTTCATGTCCCCATTGCCTGTAATTTTCCTTATTGTCCAAATGTTCAATGCGATCATTTTTATATTTTTCTTAGTCCTCATACGCCATTAGATAGGCCCAGAATCTGCATTGTTCTATCTGCGGCCCCGCATTCGATCGATTGGTACCAGCAGTATGAAGATTCTGATCTGATCTTAATGAGGACACTTTACACAGAAACTCTCCTGAATAGTCAGTTCAGGTTTTCAAACTGGATGGCCCCTTAAAACTGATCCGAGAGATACATACATCTGTGCAAATGCATAATCATTGGACAAATAGGTCTCTGTTGTCACAGCTTGTTAAGCCAGCCCATACATGGAAACCAAAAATCTTTTTTCCTTTTCCAGGTGGCCCTGTCCAGTTTTATTGTATATTTGATTGCATTTATCCAGGCTAGAACAGTCCTGGAGATACTCTTAAGCCAACATTTGCAGATTTCTCTGCGAGCAAGTAGAATTAAATAAAAGGGCAATTTACTTACATCTCGGGGTAACAATTTATATTTCGAGAAGATACCAAAAAATACCAAAGTTATGCTCACCTGGACGTCGAAACTGAACATAGCTCTCATACCTTCAGTAACCGAACCCCAAAACGTGTGTAGCATTGGGCATCTTAAAAACATATGGATGTCATTAGTTTTTCCTGCTGACACTTTGGGCAGCTGGGGATAGGTCCCCTCGAAAATGTAGACAACCTAAGAGGGGACCAGTGAACTCTGTGAAGAGATGATTTCTCTTTAAATTGGCAACTAATACTGTAGAGTGTAGTAAGTCGTAAGATACTTGTCAAATTTCTTCTGGATTGTGGTCTGGTAAGCATTCTCCCCAGAGCTGGAAGGGTAAGGTGAAATCTCCGTCAGTCATGTCCATCATCATCTGAAGGACTGGGTTCTTTAAGACCCAGCGGTGCCAGGGGACAACACCTGAAACCTTCGTGGGTAACCTGCTCCGGCGTACGAATGACAGAGACACGGGACACTTCCTTCGGCGTCAAAGATTCAAGGTTTATTTACTGCAGGGAAACACAGAAGTCACAGGAAGTACAACGAGTGTAGTTCAGGGAGACTGCTTCAAATTGGTTCTGTGGATCGCTCCTTTTATACACGATTCACCCATAGGTTTGCATAGCAGACAAAGGTTTACAACCCGGTTCCCACAATTATCCCCGAGAGGGGTCGCTTTGGTCACTTTGATACATACAAGGTCCGGAACATGAGTGCGGAAACATTTGGCGATTCCCAACTGTAAAAACCCATCTTCCCACCATTAGTACATTCCAATCAGCAGTAAAACAGATCGAAGAAGGAACAAGGACAGGTGCAGAGGAAGATGGAAACAGTGGGGGGATTGGAAAGGGTGTAAAAGGGGAGGTATCGGGAAACACGAGCTACAAGCATCAAAGGGACGTGCCTAATGAGATGCACGGCTGAGACAATAAACCGGCACGGCGAGATGAGCCTCGAGCGGGGCCATCTGCCTTACAGTATCATCCCCCTCATCATAAAGACACTTACAAAGAACATGTGTCTTCCGCAAATATCTTGGGAGTCCCAGGGTCACGAAACGGACAACGTCCGTTTGCTGGCTACTTGAGGGCAAGAGACAAAATGGATGCCATATCTAAGATGGAACCCGTGGGCACAGATGAAAAACCCACGTAACAAACGAACGGTTTAAGTTAGCACAGCGAAACTGCGCACACTTACTAAACTCGTCATTTGCGGTTCGTAGATACCAGTCTCGACCATATTCGTGCGAGTCGAAAACACCACTTACAATTGTCACGGAACCTCAGACGCTCCTTTTGCCCTCATGTAGGCAAGCACTAGTCGGAATCATACTCGATATTCGGATCACTGAAATAATATCGACTGACAAAATATCGACTTGCCAAAATATCGTGGACAAAATATCGACAGTCAAAATATCGAGTTTGTATCTACAAACAGGTAAGTACAAAAATATCGAGTACAAAATATCGTTAACAAAAATATAGATGTAAAAAATATCGACTTTATTAAAAACAGTGTTAAATTAAATTAATATTAAATTTTAATTACTAAAATATACTTAAAACGACTTAAATTAAATTATAATAATAAAATAATAAATGAAAATAATAAAAATATTTTTTTTAAATCTTATTTGTTGACCCTGAACCCTAAAAATACCCCTTTACCCAAAAACCCAAAACTGACCCTGAACCCTAAAAATACCCCTTTACCCAAAAACCCAAAACTGACCCTGAACCCTAAAAATACCCCTTTACCCATGACCTGAAAACTGACCCTGAACCCTAAAAATACCCCTTTACCCATGACCTGAAAACTGACCCTGAACCCTAAAAATACCCCTTTACCCATGAACTGAAAACTGACCCTGAACCCTAAAAATACCCCTTTACCCATGACCTGAAAACTGACCCTGAACCCTAAAAATACCCCTTTACCCATGACCTGAAAACTGACCCTGAACCCTAAAAATACCCCTTTACCCATGACCTGAAAACTGACCCTGAACCCTAAAAATACCCCTTTACCCATGACCTGAAAACTGACCCTGAACCCTAAAAATACCCCTTTACCCATGAACTGAAAACTGACCCTGAACCCTAAAAATACCCCTTTACCCATGACCTGAAAACTGACCCTGAACCCTAAAAATACCCCTTTACCCATGAACTGAAAACTGACCCTGAACCCTAAAAATACCCCTTTACCCATGAACTGAAAACTGACCCTGAACCCTAAAAATGCTCCTTTACCCAAAATTTATCAATACTATTTAATTACCAATTAATTATTAATTAACAATAACAATAAAGTAAATATATTAGAACATTAGGTGTAATTATTTTAATAATTAATATTATTTTATCAAAATTAATTACTTAAAAATAACACAAAATTATATATATAAAAAATGTACTCTAATTAATGTAATTAACTAATTACAATTAATTAATTAACAATTATTTACTAATACAAAATATATTCAAAATTATATTAATTAATTAACTAATTAATATTAATTAATTATCAATTAATTATTAATTAAAAATATTAACAAACATATATTAATTAATTAATTATTATTAAATTACTTCCCACCCTATTCCCCTATAAACCCACAACCCGCTACAGAATTACATTACGCAATTATTATCAAAACAAAATTCATGTAATAAAATATTTAATAACATTAATACACACTATTCACACATATTATTACATAAAAATACACTATAAAATATTATATATTATTAAAAAATCGATATTTTTGCTATCTATATTTTATACAGTCGATATTACTTCACTTACCTGAAAAACGATATTTTTGTAGTCGATATTATGTCCAGTCGATATTTTGTCCAGTCTATATTTAAAACTCGATATTATGTCCAGTCGATATTTTGGAGTCGATATTTTGTCTCTATACCTCGATATTCATCAGACCATCTAGATGTTGCTGTAGCATAGCTCTGTCCAACCGAGTTCCATTGGTAACAGGCGGCTGTCTCATACACGTTGTAGCACAGAGGCCACATAAGGCAGGACCACACTGCACACAAAGGCAACACGTGAACAGGAACGCCACAACGACTCCGATGATCATCAGAATCTTCCAACCCCAAGTCGACATCAGGCCCCAAAACCACCCAAGTAGCGTCCAATCCCCTACATCCACGTGTATGGATTCGGAGATCTTATGCAACCTCGAGATGGCTTGATAGACAGTCGGAGCGTTATCAGGAATGAAAATACAGCAGCTCGAATGGATCACCTTACATACCCCACCTCGATCTGCTAAGATCACGTCTAAAACCATACGGTTTTGCAACGTCATAGGTCTATCCGCCTGAAGTTCTGTGGTGATATTACCAAGGGCACTGGCAGTAATATTAGCTGTCGATTCTACCACTCGAGTCAACTGTCTCAGGTTCCTACTATTAACCATAGGTCCCCAAAACGGGAGGAAACCCTTGAAAAAGTCTCCTGCCTCTTGACCGGCAGTATCCTCTTCGCTAATTACGCCTCTCACAACTCTAGTCTTGTGATAATCTGCATCTACAGTGAACGTCGGAGGCAACAAGTTTGCGATAAAACATGAGCCCATGAAGTCAGAGGGCAACCATGCATACGCACGATCATGACAGACAAAGTAGGTACCCTTGGCAGCCAGAAACACAGGGGACGAGATCATCGGCAGCATGTAATTTTCAGCGCAAGCGCTCTCTCCAAGTCGGGCTTTCGATCTTCGGCCACGACCCATTAGACAAAAATTACCAATGTGGGGTACGACCCATATCGGAGGCGAGCTTTTAAGCTGTTTATCACTCGTGAGCGCACTGTACTCGACCTTACTCAGGACCCTATAGGCTTGTACCTCTTCCACTGGAATGAGCGACGGCTCATAGACATCTCTATCTAAGTCTTCTATCGCTACAGACAAAGGCTTATAGTACGAGCCAGGGCCAAGGTAGGGAGAACGTGGCTCTCGATTGGGGTGAGAATCTAGTGCGCTTCGAAACATTGTTTGAAATGCTCGAGCAGACCCTTGGGAACTATACGGTAACACCAGATATGGAATTCCCTTATCCGTAGTATGTGGCATCAACCCACACACCCAACAATTAGTAGTGTTAACCACTAACTGATGCTGGTGAAGGAGCTGAATAAAGGAATTGTTGCGGAATTCTGCACGTCTAGCCTGCTCGTGTTCGGGTAAGAAGTGAAAAGAATGGGGAGATGCAACAGTGGTAGGTTGAGGGTTAGAGGTAGGAGTAGGTATGGCAGGAGATAAGAAACAAGACATCATGTGATACACCCCACCCGCCAATAATGCAGAAACAGTGAAAAGCAATATGAATATTTGGAACATAAAACATTTGGTACGACTAAGTTGTTGCAACTTGAACCTTCGCGCCTGAGCTTCTTCCAAGTCCATCAGCTTCGAAAATGCCATCCCCTACGACCGTCTGCAACGTTTCTTGACGCACTTCGTTCTGTGTAGCAGTAGTCAATCCCTAGGAGTTCCCAGGAACCGACGGTCTTTAACCTAGCGTCAAGACCTACTAACCAGAAGGAAGTACACGCGCGGCCCTAGGGCCTTTATTCACAATTATGTGTATGCTAAGTGTCTCTCAGCTGTGGAAGCAAAAATATGAGGAACGAAACTCAATGTATATATACAAAAATAATTACAGTGATACGAGTGTTCAAACTGATCGTGGAAAACGGGATAATGCAATTGTCAAGAGACAGAACAGGATCTTTTATTAGTCTTTAGTGCTGGATCGCAAAAAGTATCGGGTTTTCCCAGGACGTGTCTGTTCGTTGAACAAGGGACCCGTTGAAGAGACAGCGTTCTGTTGATCAGTTGAATGTTCTGGTCTTGAGTCTTTTGATGACAAATGTTCAACAGTGTCTTTCTGCTGCACTGAGGATTCTCCGACAGGTTGTGCGTCGCTGAAAGGTACAAACGCCGGCAGTCCTTCGGTTTCAGTTGATGCAATGCCTCTCCTCACCCACGAGTCTGCCGGCAACGGAATAGGGACTTTTTTGGTATGGGTGGCATGCACCCAGTTTTTCCGACCCTCTAGACGAACTGCAGTTCTCGTGGCAAGGAGGACCTGGTAGGGTCCAGTGAATCTTGGCTCCAAGTTTTTCTTGCGCGAAAAATTCCGTGTCACCACCCAGTCTCCGGGCTGGAGCTGGTGGCCTGGACCCTCCGTCTGCGTCGGCAATGCTTCGTAAACCTGTTGGTGAATTAACCTCAGTTTAGCAGTCAAGTCATGAAGATAATCGATCAACATTGGATACTCAAGATCACAGAATACACCCGGCCTAGGGACCCCCCAAACATTGGCAGGACGACCGAACACTATTTCATAGGGACTGAGCCCTACTCGGGAGTGTACGGTTGCCCTTGTTGACAATAATGCTAAGGGTAAAGCGTCAGGCCACGAGAGACCAGTCGTAGACTGAATCTTTGCTAGCTTCAGTTTAAGGGTGCCATTGTACCCTTCAACCAAACCAGCTGACTGGGGATGATTGGCGCTGTGAAATTTTTGATTAATTCCAAGGCCCTTACACACACTCTTCATCACACTCCCCACAAACTCACTTCCGTTATCCGACCACACAACCTGAGGCATTCCATACCGAGGAAAGTATTCCTTCAGTAGGATTTTCGCAGTTGACAAAGCAGTGTTGTCCTTAAGAGGGTAGGCTTCGATCCATCGGGAGAACGCACAAACCACAACTAAAATGTACTTCATGTTATTGCATCGCTCCATATGGATGAAGTCTAGTTGGATCCCCTCAAAGGGACATGAAGGGGGAGCAAAACTACCAGGAGGAGTTGGGGTTCCCTTACCAGGATTGTACAACATACATACCATACAATTCTTAACCAATCGTTCAGCACATTTCGTGATACCATCATTCTTCCACACAGGAGACAGCAACTTACAGATACCTTTCACGCTAATATGTGCTAACCCATGCGCCATTGTCACAACAGCTAGCACATATGCATCCGGTAACATCCATCTCTTATGTTCCGACAAATCAACCCAACAACCATTCGCATCCAACTTTCCCGTACTTTCTTTCCACTTCGTCTTTTCAGTCTCGGTGGCCTCATTCTGAATTGCTTTCACACTCTCGATAGTGTCTTCACACATACTCGATTCTGTAGGCCACCTAACCGAACTCGTCACATACATTCGAATGCTAAGGTTCCGGACAGTCTCCTTAGCAGTCTCATCCGCAAACGCATTACCACGACCAACATCATCCGTCACCTTACGATGCGCACTACATTTAACAATCGCTACCTGCTTAGGCAACGTAAGTGCATCCAAAAGATCATTCACAAGCTGACCATGCTGAATCTTCGTACCATGCGATGTCAGAAAACCTCTCTCTCTCCACAACCGTCCAAAACTATGCGCGACGCCAAAGGCGTATTGGCTGTCGGTAAACACATTCACACGTTTCCCTTTTGCTAACACACACGCTCTAGTGAGAGCGATCAGTTCTGCAGCTTGGGCAGAATTCTGATTTATTCGTGCAGTCTCAACAACAGTATTCAACGTTACAACAGCATATGCAGTAGTCACATCGCCATTCGGTAATTTAAAACATGAACCATCCACATACAGCGTTCCATCTGGGTCTTCCAAAGGAGTGTTTTTAAGGTCCACTCGACCGTTTGTTTCCTCTTCTGTCCTCAAATAACAGTCGTGTTCTGTTATTTCATCTGACTCTGAGCTAATCGGTAACAAAGTCGCCGGATTCAGAAAATTGCAACGTTTTATCTGAATGTGGCTTGCCAGCAACGTCAGCTCGTACCCAGACAATCTCGCACTCGTCAAGTGCTGGGTCTTCGTACGATTCAAAAGAGTGTCGACTGCATGCGGAACCATCACCGTAAGCATATTATCCATGACCAATCCTGCTGATTGTCGGATGGACACCGCAGCTGCCGCTGTTGCTCTCAAACAACTCGGCAATGCTCTAGCTACCGGGTCCAAGGTCGAGGAAAAATATGCACATGGACGTTGCTTACCACCAAAAGGTTGCGTTAAGACACTCAAAGCACAACCTTCCCTTTCGTGAACATATAATGTAAACGGCTTACTGTAGTCAGGAGTACCTAACACAGGGGCCGAACACAATGAATCACGTAATTCAGAAAAACTTTTCTGACATTCTTACGTCCATGGTAAAGGAGTTGAAACATCCTTGCACGTAAGAGCTACCAATGGTTTCGGTAGCAATGAAAAATTTGGAATCCATTGCCTGCAATACGACGTGATACCTAGAAAGGCACGCACATCTCTTTGAGTTGTTGGCACAGCCATTCGCGCAATTGTTGCAATTCTCTCTGGGGTCAACCGCCTTCCCTCCTTTGACAATAAGTGACCTAGATAGGTTACTTCTTGACAACAATATTGGAGTTTAGAAGGTGACACCTTGTGTTTTAACTCGCAGAGATGTTGCAGCAGCGACACCGTAGCAATTTTGCAAATGTCCTGAGTATCTGCAGCTACCAATATGTCGTCGACATATTGGATTAAGGCCGCACCAGCCGGCAATGTAAACGCATCCAGTTGACCCTTCAAGGCTTGACTGTAAATCGACGGACTTTCACAGTAGCCCTGAGGAGCGCGTTTGAACCGGAAGCTGCGTCCACCAAGAGAGAAACCGAAGAGGTCTCTGCTCTCTTCCGCAATGGGAATGCTGAAGAACGCATTCTTCAAATCAATCACCGAAAACCAAGATGCAGAAGCAGGAATCAGAGTCAGTAGTGCCGTGATGTCAGGCACAACGGGGAACTGAGGAATCACAATTTTATTCACCTCCCGTAAATCGATAACAAAACGATAAACAGGCGGTTTCGAAGGATCAGTACGTTTAAGAATGGTCAGTACAGGGCTGTTGCACACGTTCCCCCGTGTTTCTTCAATTACGTCTTTCTCGATCAAATCATAGATGATCGCTAACAATGCTCGTTCACCATCAAGAGAGATACGATACTGGGGAATACGTGGCAATCGCACATTAGATTTCAACTGAACAACATAAGGGGAGATGTCAAGCAGGCCCACGTCATTGGGACCTGTTGCCCACAAAGATGCAGGAAGAGAACTCAATTCCGGTGGAAGCTTATCGAGAGACAAATACATAGGAGAGACAACCCTCTCTCCCAACGTAAGCTTTACACCCGCAGGAGAACAATACAGAGTTGCATACAAGCGTTTTAGCAAATCCAGGCCCAAAAGATTTTCACCACAACCCGTAGTCAAAATCAACGGAGCTTCTAGCTCACGGGGCCCAATTGTAAGGGGCAAAGGGCGCGAAACTGGATTGCTAACGGGGGCACCAGAGAATCCAACGGAAACATTTGTTAAGCCAGACAAAGGTGCGCCAGGGAGTTTCGAATGCTTAATGGAACTTTTCGCTGCACCAGTGTCCAACAGAAAAGGCTCAACGACGCCCGATGTAGCAACTGTGACGTAAGGCCCTCTCTGATCAACCGGAACTGATACCACTCCCTCTCCTTGTCTATGGCTGTCCTAGTAATTACTGTCGTCAGTTCCCTGATCGACGTAATAATCGTCTACATTGTACTGCGCAGATCGTCCTTGTGATGATCCACGTTGATCAAAACAATTATCGGAATTGGATGAGTTATCTGAGCGATCATTCTGAGCACCACGACCTCTACCGCGTGATGTCTGCTGCGAACCACCACGACCTCCTCTAGATGAATTACCGCTATTACGATCGTTTAGAACAGGACAACTGAATTTGATATGACCCTCCTGTCTACAATAGGCACATTGGTTGTACCCTAACGAAGATCTTTGGGAAGAGGAGTCATTACGAGATTGTGATCGGTTCGATTGCGGCTGCGATCTATTTTGTTGCGAAGCATTCTGATTCGAACGTGGGGGATAGGCCTGCTGTAACAACACTTTAGTTTTAAGTTCTTTCGTCTTTTTATCAGCACGGTCGTTCTCTTCTTTCTCTCTATTCTCATAATACTGTGCCGTAGCCAATATTTGAGCCGAGGTAGAAACGGCCCACGCACTTTCTGAATTTTTCAATTTATTGCTCAAATCGGGCAATAAGTTTGAAACAAATTTGTCCACAAACAACCGTTGACCACCCTCAGTGCTCATATCCTGACCACTATGGTCGATGAATGCCTCCTCAAACCTCGTAAAGAAGTCGGAGACACTCTCGTCCTTCTTCTGTCTACAAGCTGATAATTTGTCCCAATTCACTCGCATAGCTGGCATAAGAGTTTTCATTAGGGTAATTATTCTCTGAGGGAGAGCAGTAATGAGTTGTTCAGGTTTAGCCCCGCGGACTTGTCGCGTATCGGCCGCAGTAAGAGCAGCCCAATCGCCACCTAATTTGTTTGCGTGATCTTCATGCCGAATCTTAGCCCATACCGGTTGCGGTACGACATTGCCGAATAGCATATCTATATCAGCAAGATTCATTACCGTAGCGTCTACGAGCTGCGATAATTCCTTGTAATACCCTGTAGGATTTTTGCGAGGGTCAGGCAAAGATTGCTTCACCTGCAACACTTCTGAGCGTTTCCATGGGAGATGTATCCAAACTCTCTGAAAGAACGGCAAGATCGGGGGGTTTGCCCCAGGATTACCTGGCATCCACACTGGTGGAACTTCTCGCATAGGAAACTGACCAGACTCATCTGGCTGTCTTTCAACATCTTCAACAAAGAGGGCTTGAGGTATAGGAGTGGGACGGAAAGATAGCAACCGTTCAACAGCACGTCGAACATTGGTATCCACTATCAGTCCAGTCGAGAACTGGAGCTGTAGGTCAGACAAAGCGGTCAGCACCTCGTCAGGTGCATCGGCCGATATCTGATCACGAAGAACCTTACACATTTCTTCGAACACGAATCTTTGAGTTGGTATATTGAATTGGCAAAACGTGTCGAGCACAATACGTGGTGGATTTCTAAGGGGATGCGTCATCCAACCCATCGCCATATTATATAGCGAAGCGCGTTCCCTGTTACCAGGAAGCTGACTACGTCCCTGAGGACCATCTGAACCAGCAGACCCAAGAACAGGTCCGAGAGAATGAAAGAAGCTAGCCGCAAGAGGAGAAGTACGACTACGAGTAGAGGGAGAAGTATAGGACACAGGACTAACAAGCGAGGGAGTAGAGACAGAAGCAACAGCAGGAGTTAACAGAGCAGGAGCAGTAGCGGGAGCAGGAGTATGTGGAAGCGGAGGAGCAGTAGGGATAGCAACAGGCAAAGGAGCAGGAACAGTCGGAAGAACGGGTGCAGGTTGAGGAACAGGCGGAGGAAGAATAGGTGGAAGAATAGGTACAGGGGGAACCACAGGAGCTGCGGTACCCTGTACATACGGAGGTGGCGACTTCATAAGATAGGACATTAAAGGATCCTCAACTGCTTCTTCCTTCTTTTCCGACTCCGTAGGCAAAGCAGGATAGCATTTATCTATAGTCATGCGCTGTAGTCTATCAAACACTTCCTTTTCCTTAACCTCCTTATCACGCTGAAATTGCTCTGCTTTCTTTACAATGGTAGCAACACCATCTCTCTGATTTCGTTTAGTCTGTCTGATTTCTTTCTGTCGGGCTTCTTTACGCCACAACCGAAAGGCATCAAACATGGCCGGCCTTGACTTTTTCTCGAACAATTTAGCCTCTAGGTTATCTAAGATCGGGGTCTCAAAGCTACCATGAGGTGGCCAACTAAGGACACCGTCCTTCTTAGTATAGCGAATCCAATAATCATTAAAAGTAATCGGGCCTAGCCCATGCTTACTGTACAGTTCATAAGTCGGAGTTCCAACAGGAGCATAGCATAGCAGACAAAGGTCGGGAATCCGCACCACAAGGTCTGAAACAACTAAACAAAGTACTACGACCAGGCATCTTGCACACTAGCCGAGTTTCACAAACTTCAAGGGTTACGGGATTTACCAAGTCCCAGCAAAAGCAAAAACCCTCGGTTTTTGGCGGCTGCAGTCGTCAAACAACACAACAAAGTACCAAGAACCACAAATGCAATGGAACCATGCAACCACTAAGCAACCACAACCAAGAACTCTGGGAGCGACCCACAAATACTTAACTCAAAGATCGATGGCGTCACCAGGAAGGCCCGTCAATCGTCTCGCTCTACCAAGGTCTACGCCAGGCGCCAAAACAGGTCTACAGTCAGGGCAGCAGTCCGTCGCAGCCGTCAGGAGGCGGGAATCTTCGCGGGAAAAGTCTTCGGGCCACTTGTTTCGACAACAGGATCGATGAAGCGGAGTGCACCTTCCCTCGGAGATTTCACACGAAGTTCCTCACGATCGTCGGGCTTGGACCGGTACCACTGATGCAGCCCAACGTTGGGCGCCAACTGAAGGACTGGGTTCTTTAAGACCCAGCGGTGCCAGGGGACAACACCTGAAACCTTCGTGGGTAACCTGCTCCGGCGTACGAATGACAGAGACACGGGACACTTCCTTCGGCGTCAAAGATTCAAGGTTTATTTACTGCAGGGAAACACAGAAGTCACAGGAAGTACAACGAGTGTAGTTCAGGGAGACTGCTTCAAATTGGTTCTGTGGATCGCTCCTTTTATACACTATTCACCCATAGGTTTGCATAGCAGACAAAGGTTTACAACCCGGTTCCCACAATTATCCCCGAGAGGGGTCGCTTTGGTCACTTTGATACATACAAGGTCCGGAACATGAGTGCGGAAACATTTGGCGATTCCCAACTGTAAAACCCAATCTTCCCACCATTAGTACATTCCAATCAGCAGTAAAACAGATCGAAGAAGGAACAAGGACAGGTGCAGAGGAAGATGGAAACAGTGGGGGGATTGGAAAGGGTGTAAAAGGGGAGGTATCGGGAAACACGAACTACAGGCATCAAAGGGACGTGCCTAATGAGATGCACGGCTGAGACAATAAACCGGCACGGCGAGATGAGCCTCGAGCGGGGCCATCTGCCTTACAGTATCATCCCCCTCATCATAAAGACACTTACAAAGAACATGTGTCTTCCGCAAATATCTTGGGAGTCCCAGGGTCACGAAACGGACAACGTCCGTTCGCTGGCTACTTGAGGGCAAGAGACAAAATGGATGCCATATCTAAGATGGAACCCGTGGGCACAGATGAAAAACCCACGTAACAAACGAACGGTTTAAGTTAGCACAGCGAAACTGCGCACACTTACTAAACTCGTCATTTGCGGTTCGTAGATACCAGTCTCGACCATATTCGTGCGAGTCGAAAACACCACTTACAATTGTAACGGAACCTCACATCCAGTATAGGTTCGCTATCTCTTTCTTGTTCCGCTTTCCTATATGTAGTGCCCTCTCCAAATCGTTTGAGACACCCACCACGGTGTCAATTGCCTGGCTCCAGCTACTTATTTGTAGATATTTGAATTTTAATAATTTACTGTCTGTGATGTTATTCAGCTCTTCCCATGATAGCAGGGAGCCCTTGGGCACTAGTTGAGTCCAAAGTTCCTGCCCTGCCGATTTCAGTGGAGTTGCCAATACATCTTTAGTCCACTCCGGCGATCCTGGGGATTCCCATATAGGAGCCAGGGCCCTATAGTAGCTGATTTTCCAGAGCTTTCTGATTTTATAACAAATAGTCGCTATATCTCTTAGTGACTTTAAGCGGACTTTCTTGAAGAAGCGTGGGTCTTCAAACTTATACATAAAGGCTTCTATTATGTCCCATAGCATTACTTTAAACATTTTTCCTATGTCTGAGTCGTCTGGCTGGTACAAGAGCATCTGCCCTGCCTTTGTTAAGAATGCCCATGCATAGGGAATTAAGTCCGGTGCACATAATCCTCCTTTATTTTTCTTCCTTCGTAGTTTTTTCCATGGAATTCTTTTGCCCCTGGAGGCCCAGATGAAGGAATTCGTTTTGGCTTGGATTTTCCTTAGAGCCTCCTCCTTAAATGCTAATGGGATGTTCTGGAATAAGAATGTAAGTTTTGGTAAAAGCATAATTTTCACTATGTTGACTCTACCTATTAATGTCAAAGGAAGGAACGCCCAGCTTTTTAGGGAGTCAGCAATTTCTTTATCTATTCTGGGTAGGTTTTTATCGGTGATGTGATCAATGTTTTGCGTGATTCTGATGCCTAGATACCTTATCTCCTTTTTCAATATGGGGAGGTGAACATTCATATTCCAGGCCGTACACTCTGTTTTTGACTGGTTAATCTCATAACCTGAAATCTGTACAAATTGTGAAGCTATGTTGTATATTATTGAAATCTCCACAATTGCATCAGATGTGTATATCATCATATCGTCAGCATATAGGGATACTTTCTTTTCCCAATTTCTAAACTTAAAGGGAGCTATGCTGACTTGCTTCCTAATATTCTCTGCCAGTGGCTCTATATAGAGATTAAATAGCAACGGTGACAAAGGACACCCCTGCCTTGTCCCTCTTTTGATTGTTACAGCCGCCGAAAGTTTACCATTTACCAAAATTCTGACTGTGGGCTTTTGATAAATTGATAACAATGTTCTACAAAAATGTTCACCCAGATTGCATCGGTCTAATACCTGAGCTAAATATACCTTTGTGGCGTCTAGTGTGATGATGGTCAACGGCAATTTGTGCAGTGTCGCTATATCTATAGCACCGACCGGATTGTGTGTCAAATCTTGAATGCTACTGCCTTTAAAGAAGCATTTTTGGTCTTTATGTAATAACTCTCCTATGACACCATTTAGTCTCCCTACTAAAATCTTGGCAAAGATCTTTTTTTGCTAAGATTAGGCAGAGAGATTGGCCTATATGAGTCACATTGGCTTGGTGGCTTAGAGGGTTTTAAAATCAAGACCACCGTTGCTTCATTCCATAAGGGGGGGCGCCTTCCCTCTGTTGTCAAAAATATAGGCAAACAGCTTATGCAACACAGAGGCGAGGACGTCCGCTAGAGCTCTATACAACTCGGCTGGCAACCCATCCGGTCCCGGCACCTTGCCCTTTTTCCCAGTCTCAATTGCTTTAATTATCTCACTGGAGCTACTCGTTTTGTTGAGATTAATAGACTTCCCCTCATCAACTTTATTCGGAGAGTATTGATCAAGCCATGAATGGATCAAGCTATCTTGTGGGGTTAGCTCTTCCCTGTCAACCTGTTCAAAGGGCTTGTGAAAGGCTTCTTCAATATCTTTAGGGTTCTCCAATAGTTTTCCAGAGGTCTCACATGATACTTCTTTTATATTGTTTTTGCTCAGATCCTGCTTGGTTTTCCAGGCTAGGAGCTTACCGCTGGATTCACCGTATACAAAGTGGGCCAGCTTACTAGCCTCCCATCTTTTCCTCAACTTGGTGTCTAGGACCCCTGACAGTTCTAACTTACATGATGACAAATTCCCTTCAATGTCCCCCTGGGCTGTGTGCCTCTGGGCAGAGAGTTCTTGCTCTTGGTTCCGAATTGTTGCCTCTATTCCATCTATCTCAGCCCTATATTTCCTTTGCCTAGCAATTTGTATAGATGTTATCTGGCCTCTCAAGAAGGCTTAGTATGCGTCTCATACAATTTCTATTGACGTTGTCTCTAAATTAGTCAAGAAGAAGTTCTCTGTTTCTGCTGACAACTTTTGCACGACTTCTTCCTCTAATAGGATGGTTTGATCCAGGGTCCATCTTTTAGTACCCTGCTTTGTTGGGAGTTTTGAGGCTAGCGATACTGCCGAGTGGTCCAATAAATTACCTCCCATATGTTTCAAGTCTGTCACCCAGCTTTACAGCCCCACACTGATTAAGAAGAGTCTAATCTAGACTTATGGCCATATTTTTTATTGTGAAAAATGTATCCCCTTTTGTTTCCCATTCTGATTCTCCATACATCTATCTATCCCATTTGCTTCATTGCGCTTATTAAAGAAGATCTCATTTTACAGTTCTGTGCTGATCTATTCTTATACGTTCGGTCCATCAATGGGTCTAACACCAGATTAGAATATCCGGCCAGAATTAATGGATCCTGAAAAATTAAAAACTCTGCCAGCAACTCCCGCAGCGGAGCTCGATCATCCAGATTGGGTTCATAATAGCCTGCGACTAAATTTATACATATGAAACCTGATCTTGCCTATGACCCACCTGCCCAACTTGTCTGCTTTAAACCCTTCCACTGCTAGAGCTAAGTTGGTTTTAATGAGAATAGCCACTCCCTTCGTAGTCAGGTGCTGTGTGGTACATACTACTTCCTGGATCCATTTTTTGGTCTTGCACATATCCCTCATCTCTTTTTCTGTAAGATGTGTCTCCTGGAGAATGAGAATTTGCTCAGGAGTATCTTTTAAGTATTGTAGGATTGTCCCCATTCTATATTTTACCCTGAGTCCGTTCAGGTTCCATGACAGAACCTGTAGGTATAATGCCTGATCAGTCATAGCTTGTGCCATTTCTCAAGAAATGTGTAGTGTGTTTCTTCAACGACATATTTTGGCGCTTCAGACTTATTTTTTTGTTTTTTTCCCTATGCTCCCCACCCGTGACCACCCCCTCCCCTCCTCTCTCCTACCCTAGTGCTCCCCTGGAGAACCCCCGATCTTCCTCTTATGGTCCTACTCTGGCCTTGAGGCATCTCTTCCCGGTTCTTGGGATAGTGGTCAAATCTATGTCTGTTGTTTTAGCTACAAAGTTGTGTAAAAAAAAAAAAGAAAAAACTATACTAAAGGAAGAGGAATTTCAGAGAGGCCTGAAGTGCTAACGGGCTGCAAACTCGCCGGCTGCCCCAAATATTGATTGTAAGAAGGATTCTGCTTCATCCACCCTCTTAAAAACGCACATTTTATTATTGAACATTACTTTCAAAGTTGCAGGGAATTTTAGCTGAACTGTTGCACCGTGTCTGTCTAAAGGAGTCTAATAACTGCCCTAACTCCCACTGTCTGGAGGCTGTTATTGATGAAACATCTGACCTTATCGGGAACATTATCCCTTCTGTATTTAGTGTGCTCTTCTTTAAAGCTCTATTTAGTATTTCCTCCTTCAGGCTACAAATTAAGAAGTGTACCAACATTTTCCTGGGTCTAGTTTTGTTTGTGTTTAGTCTAAATGGATCTCTATGGACTCTCTGAATATCATACATAAGTTCTTGCTCTGAGGAGTCAATTAGAGTTGATTGTTTGATCAACTTAGCCACAAACTCTTTGATGTTGTTAACCTCCGATCCTTCTGGAACTTTGACCATGTGTAGATTATTTCTTCTCTGGGAGTTCTCAATGGTTTCTATCTTCTCCTGGAGCCCAAGTTCACGATCTTTCATTTTAGCGAGTTCTTTTGAATTTTCTGTGGTTTGGACTGTCAGTTCTGCCACTGTGGACTCTAAAGCTGAGGCCCTACATGCCAGGGAATCAAGCTTGTCTTCCAGTTTCTCACAAAAGACCTTGATTTCGCCTTGATTTTTTCCGAGACCAAAAATCCATTCTTCATCTCCTCACTTAAAGATTGTAAAAGTTGCAGGACAGGTTGATACGTTAGTACAACCCCTAAATTCCCAGTAAGAGAAAAGGTATTTCCAATTTCCTTCACCGTGTCTTGTTTCGCCTATGATACCTTCCCGCCTGTGCGCGCATTGTCCATGTTGGGTGCTTTGTCCCCTGTTTCTTCTCCTACATCAGACATCGTGAAACCTTCTGCTTCAGATACTTCTAGCTGCCCCTCCAATACTTAAAACTTGTTCGGCTTAAAATACATGGACGTGGGTCTACGTTAGGGGGTTGTGAGATTGTTGTTCATGTGCAATGAGGCCCCAGCTAGTTCACACCTTCACAGTCACCATAGAGGCCATGTGGCTCAGGCTCAAACATACGCACTGATATCATTTACTAGGGTGTACCTTTCAGTGCAATCAATGTCCCTACATTCATCCATGCTTTTATACTTGAGTGAACATAGACATGACACATCTGTGTGATTTCAAATGTTTTATTCACATTCTGTAGGGTGTTGTAGCTGGAGCGGTACATGGCCTTGCCAGGCCAACATAACATGGGTGCCCAGTGGTGGGCCAACCAGTGTCCTTTGGGGAATGAAAAGTGAATTGGAAGAGGATGAGTTCAGTCCGCAGCCAGATTGCTGTGTCATTGGTAACCACAACAGATATGACAGTCCATGCCAGGGTCCAGGTGTATGTCGCAGAGCGTTTCAGGGACAGTGGGAGGTATTTCTCCAGGGCATGATGCAGAGGGCTGAACCAGGCAGGGACCGGCCGTATGGCGGGGATGTATGCTACTACCTCCTTCCTCACACAGTCATTACCATCTACATCTTACTCCTCTGATATGTCTTCTGTGTCCGGTGTGTCTGGTGTGTGTGGTGGTGTTATAGCTGCATCACTGTGTGCCACTGGCACATCAGAGGGCAGAGGTAATAGGGCTGCATCTGCATCACGGTGTGCTACTGACACATCAGGGGTCGGAGATGTGTGTGTCGAAGTTCCCACAGCAGTTATCTGGGACAGGCTAAGCGGCAGCAATGGCAAGATGAGGAACTGCAAGGCAGGGAAGTCCCAGCTACATCTCACTGGTGTTCAGCCATGGAAGTCATAGTTCCAGCCTGTTTTGGCTCCATGTTCTCCATTGTCCTGTGCATCTGTGCCAACTCTGTGCTATCATCGCTGGTGCCTGTCTGACTAGACAGTTCTCTTATTCGAGTAATGGCCCCAGCGATGTCAGCCAAGGATTGTCGGGATGCATAGTGCGGACAGTGGATGTTCATTAGGGACCGAAAGTGATCCCTGATGGGACTCAGACACCAACGTATGGCATCGAGTTTGGCTGAAATAAGGTCAAACCCCACCCGCAGCTGATCAGCCATCTCCTCCTGGCAACCCAACACACAGTGTTGGAATTTCCTGTGTTGGTCGTGGGGGTCCTGGGAGACAGCCGTGTTGGTGTGTGCTTTGCTGTTGTGTGGTCTGTGCGGGGGTGGGGTTACCGCGAGGCAACTGGGTTGCCCTGCTCCTGGGGGTGGAGTGCTGAGGCTGTCCATTAGCCATTAGAGGAGTGTCTGAGCATATGTGCAGGGTGTCCTCTTCATCATCACTGATGAGATGTGTGGTCTGCTCTGCAGGAGGTGTTGATTGTCCCTCTGCAATGTAAAGGGGAGATGCAGGTTAACAGAGTGCCCCATGTATGTTGACGCTTTGTAGATGTTTACACACAGACTGCATGACAATGTACATTGTGACTGTTTTGGTGGAGCTGGTTATTTGACGGGAGACAATGGACATTTTGACTACATGTCGGATGTGTGGTTGTACTTGTACATTATCATCTCACAGTGTCATGTAATGCCAGATGACAGAGGCCAGTTACTACGCACAAGCGGCACCAGTTATGTCCTCTGTCCTGTTGTGTGAGTATTGCACTTTGTACCACATTGCCGTCAATGTTGATGTGCTGTGATTGCTATGTGTGTGTGCTGCATTGTGGGAGAGTTGCCCCTTCAGGTCTGATTTAGCAGCCCTGTATCCCTTTGAGGTGGTTTGCTTTTGACTTGTGTGCTTTTCGGGTGCTGGGATGTTTGCGACTTGGGTAATTTGTGCTCTGGACAGATTTAGTGCTCTTGTGCATTGTTTGTCTGCAGATGTGTTTTTGATGTCATGGGTTGTATGTGCACCTGGATGTGTCAGGGTGTGACCTGCTCCTTTACAGATGTGATCCACACTGGGCCACCTCAATGTCCACTTGTGCACCATGTCAATTGTTTTGACTGCAGCCATGCTATTGGTCATGCAGTGTCACTTGCATTGTCAGTGTGGCTCACGGAGCCGCTGCTTTTCTGGATTTTGCGCATGTCCATGGGTAGGTTGTAGCATTGGTGATATGGGGGGCCCATTTGTGCACATTGTAGACTTGGTGTTTCTATGTGTGCTGCAGTGTGCCAAGGGTATCAAGGACATGTTCCATTATCATTGTGTGTGTGCAGTGTGCTACACATGATTGTGCATGTGTGGCATTGTGACCATCTCCCTCCAATCACCCAGTCCCTGGTGGTTACACACCCTGTTGCTGTTGGGTCAGGTAATTTCAAGCTGTGTCCAGGCCCCCGACTCCTTGCACCGTCTCCACACTGATGACTGTGGCCACCATTTCCTCCAGCTCATCCAGCTCCTCCTGTGGTGCTGGACTCCCACCTTCAGTCGCCTTTGCTGCCTTCCTGTTGGTGGGTTTCTGGTCTGGCTTTGCACAACATGCCAGCTCCTCCTGACCTCCTCCATTGACCTCAACACTCAGACTGAATTGACGTTTTTGTTGATGGACTGCTATATTTCTGTTTTTTATTGCCAATGACGCAGTGGAGGTGACAGTTGTTGGTAGTGTTCTATCACCTCCGTGACGATGATCCTGTCTTCCTGCGGATTGAACCCAGTCTTCCTCTTCACCTTGCCCTTCCCGATACACGGGGTTCCTGGCTGGTCCTCCGTGGGGCTTGGGGGTTTCGAGTTATGCTCTCCACTAGGTCCGGGTGCATCCATAGTGCTATGCAGTTAGCTTTGGTTTTGGTGTGGGTTTTTTTGGTTGCTTTTATAGTGCATTTTCCCGCATGACGTACAGGAATTGCAGGCCTGTCGCTGGTTGTCACTGAATTTTGTATCTCAATTTGGGGCATTGCATCTTTTTTCGCGTTTCACATTTTTTCTGGGTCGTGTTAATTTTTAGGAGGTCATTTGAAGCATAATCTTGCTACTATCGCATGGTGCTGCCGGTTTGGGAATACAACATTCAATCTATACCTACTCCCCCTAGTTCATGCACTAAAAGAAAGGAAAGTTTAAACCTTTAACTATGCAGATGACTTCCAACTAATACTACCAATCAACGACTCCCCTGAGACCATCCGGAATTTCCAGAAAACCATGCTGTTCATCCGCGACTGGATGAACAACAACCACCTCAAATTAAACCAGGATAAAACGGAAGTGATCCTCACAGGAGGCGCACAGAACCCGTGGAGCTCTATCTTCTGGCCTAAAGAACATGGTCTGGCACCCATCTTACCTGCATCTGCCAAAACCTTGGAACCATAATTGATAAAGAACTCACCCTGAAAAATCAAATCAGTTCTGTAATCTCCACTTGCTGTTTTCAACTCAGCAAAATAAGAAAAATCAGTTGATTCCTCACCCAGAAAGCAATAACACAGGCAGTGATTGCTATGGTATTATCACACATTGATTATGCCAACTCTATCTACCTTGACTTCCCGGCCTATCTTACCCACTGCCTCCAAATGGTTCAAAACCAGGCGGCTAGACTGATCTATCAAGAAAACAAGCGTCAACATATTACCCCGCCTCAAGAAACTACACTGGCTCCCAGTGGCCCAGAGATGCGCGTTCAAGGTAGGCTGCATGATATTCAAATCCCTAAACAGCATGAGCCCAAAATTCATCAACAGCAAGATCAACAGACACGTTCCCACCCGTAATCTACGCTCCGCCAACATGCACCTTCTGAATACTCCTCCTTTCAGGCTCAAACGCACTGGAGGGGTTAGGTTCGCCGTCCTAGGCCCCAAATTCGGGAACTCTCTGCCTCTGGAGATCAGATCCTGCCCAAATCTCATGAGTTTCCGTAAACTGCTGAAAACTTGGCTATTCAAACAGGCATACTAGTAACATCTTGACACCTGACCCAGTCCCCTCAGAGAAGCGCCAAGAAACCACCCCAGTGTACGCGTGCTATACAAGAAATCTTTAACATAACATAACATAACAACGGTATCCAGTTGTTATTTTGTCACGATAGACTGCGATGTGAAGAGTTACTTTAAGTTAATTTGGCGATGGTTATCACACGTTCTTGAGAATATCCCCCAATGTTTTTTAAGATTCAGTGAGAGTTGACAGATGTATCAGGACAACTGCTCGATCTTGCTGAAACTTTACTTCCATTTTCAAAGGGGCAAAATGTGCAAAGGAGAACCTTTCCATTTTGTGAATACGGAGGGACCGTAATCTCTTTATTGCTGTTACTGCCCTTGTGACCAGGGGCTCGGGGCTAATCTCTTTTTCTTGCCGAGCTGAGCTGGGGACTGGAGCACCTGCGGACCTCGCTGCTGAGGCAGCACTTCCTACCACACTTAGCGCTGCACTGAGCCACAAAGGACTACATGTCCCAACGTTCCCTGCTCCACACCAGGTGCCGCGGGTGAAAGAGAGGTGTGGCCATCGCGCTTATAGCGCTGCCTCCACCACCGCGGCACGGGACCATTAATCTCTGTATTGCTGTTGCTGCCCTTGTGACCAGGGGCTCGGGCTAATCTATTTTTCTTGCCAAGCTCAGCAGGGGGACTGGAGCACCTGCTCACCTCGCTGCTGAGACATCGCTTCCTGCCACACTTAGCGCTGCACTGAGCCACAAAGGACTACATGTCCCAACATTCCCTGCTCCACACCAGCTGCCGCGTGTGAAAGGGAGGTGTGGCCATCACGCTTATAGCGCTGCCTCCACCACTGCGGCGCGGGACCGTTAATCTCTGTATTGCTGTTGCTGCCCTTGTGACCAGGGGCTCAGGGCTAACCTATTTTTCTTGCCAAGCTGAGCAAGGGGACTGGATCACCTGCTCAACTCGCTGCTGAGACAGCGCTTCCTGCCACACTTAGCACTGTACTGAGCCACAAAGGACTACATGTCTCAACGTTCCCTGCTCCCACACCAGGTGCCGCTGGTGAAAGGGAGGCGTGGCCATCGTGCTTATAGCGCTGCCTCCACCACCGAGGCGCGGGACGTGCGCAGACGGCACCCGGGCAAAGGGCGGGCCCGTCCTTGCCCATCATCGCCAGGAAGAGGCCCCCTTACGTTTATAGGTGGCCAATACCCCATGCTCCATCAGTGACGGCTGAGAGGTATTGTGTGTTCTGTTTTTATTGTCATCCTTTTTGTTGTTTCAATTTTTTCCCTCGCATTTGCCAATATTGACTGGAGTTATTCTCTAACACAGCGTGGCCTGAGCAAGCGCCCTGGGACTTGTTTTACACCTAAACAGGGACATTGTAATGACTGTAATCTCATATACGTATCTCTTGTTGTTAAACCTACCCCAGGCAATTAATATTGTTGCCTTCTGGCCCAAGGTCTTTCTTGCTCTAGCAGCCTCCGTACTATGGTTTATGTTTACAAGCCTTTTTTGCTGCTAATACGCACGTTGCATTTTTGACTTATTTGGGCTAGTGTATTTTTAGTCCTAGTAGCCTGTACACCCTGGTTCATGTTTACATGCTTTTCTTGCTGCTAACTGTACGACGCACATTGAACTTTTGACTTATTGGGCTTGTGCATTGTTTAGTCTGTATATATTGGTCTATGTTTACACGCAGTCCCTGCTGCTAAGTGTATTGCACATGTTGTAGTTTTGACCTATTTGGGCTAAGGCATTGTTCCTTCACCACTCTGCTTGTACTGGCCCTTGTCTGTTTTCCCCTTTGTTGCTCTAATTGTGAGTTGGTTTCATCATATTCTCTGCAGGGATTAGGCTTTGTATTGGACTCTACCTATCCCTCTTTCTTCTACCAGACATGGGGAAACGTGTCTGTGTACCCAAACAAAATCCTTTGGTATTAATTCCGGCCCCACTTCCCCAAACTTCTATCGACAGGATGCTCTTGAGAGCCATTGGGGTAGTGTCGACAGAAATCGAGGTAACAGAAAGGCGGCTTTCTTTGACGTCTGATCTATTTCCCAAACCCACAGAAACACCCCTCTCAGTACAAACTAGTTTAGAACTGACTCCTAGTGCATTAATATCCTCATCTGGCCACAGTAGGTCCACGCTATCTCCCCCACAAACTTCCCTAGTAAAAACAAAAACTCAGAAAGGCAGTACAAATACTGCAGTACCCAAAGTTGTGAGACAGAAAACGGGAAAGGGAAAGGTCCACCTAAGAAACCCAGCCCAGAAACATACACTAGTGACGCCGATCCAGTCAGACTAGGATGAATAGCAGAACCACTTACCAACTCCTATAAAAACTCTGACTGCCCATTATGGGTAAGGAGTCTGATAGTAGAATTAGAGGCACAGATGAGAACCATTGTTAAAGAAGAGCTAGTGCTCAATCCTCACTAAATAATCCTTTGGCTACTACACTGGCGGTTCCAGTAGAGAAAAAAGATAGCAGCACACAGATGGATAGTGCAGAGCAAACTCTTTCACTCAGAGGTGTATCCCTTCTTAGTTCACTATGTCCTCCCCATTCGAATGCTGATAAAATCGGGGCTCGTAACACTAATATCAACACCAATAACTGTATTGCGAGCTCCTAGTCTGACCTGAACCAGGGAGGCGCATCTAGAGATTCACCCGCTCACACTGTCCAGATGGCAGAGAGGACAGCGCCCGAACTACCACATTGTGAGGGTTATGGTTTGGACTCTCCGGCCTTGCCAACAATTAATCTACCACCAACCCTTATGTTATAGTTTTGACCGGTGTTCCCAAAACAAAACCAGGAAGGGAAGAGACACAGTTGGAACTAAGAAACAAGTGCCTCTTTTGGCTCACTAAACACGGCCAATTACCCTATGATAGGGCGGGTGACATATTACTGTTCTGAAGAGTGAGTTGGGTTGGTAAGAATCCTAAGACAATCAAGGGCAATTGCATAGTCATCAACTTTAGCAATCCCCGTATAGTCCAATATTTGGCTCTTCAGTTTCCCAGCTTACATGCACTGCCCACAGGGATACAATTACACACACTGGACTTTTTTTTATGCCTGTAAATATATACCATCATGGACCCCAGGCCCAAGAGTTCCAAGCCACTGGCTTCACCCCCTCTCTACATCTGGCCAACCCCCTCGAATTCAGTATAATGTTGCAGTAGATAATAGGTATGGGGCACTTGAAGAAGTGGATTGACTTTCAAACTTATTTGATAACTCTTTTAAACTGGGACCAGGGGAGCCCTACAGAGAGGTCAAATCGAAGACTAGTATGCCATTGTCCAGAGACATTCTTGGCACGATTCATCATACAACAAAGCCATCCCACCATGAACCCCAACTGGGTGCACAAGGCCTCGTTGATGTACTTTCAACTCCATCAAACAATCGATTCACCCACACCACCGACCATAAAACTGTACCTAGGGTCACCAACAGTTTTTCATCTCAAGTGGAAACTCCCAACACTTTGGTTGAGCAGGACTCCATCTTAGACACAAACATTGTAGGTCCCATTGAGCAAGCCACCATTGCAAGTCAAGGTCTCCCACTGAGGGTGTTGTCTTGGAACACCACCGGAATTAAAAACAAACTGCATAACCCTGACTGGACACAATTTGTACAAAATTATGACGTGTGCATGTTCCAGGAGACTTGGGCCACAGATGATACCACCATGAAGGGCTTTGCAGCATTTGATGTGTTAGATACTATGTGAGGCAGAGGTAGACCATCAGGAGGGCTAGCCACGTGGGTTGCAACTCATCTGGACTGTACTGTTGAGCTGATGGTCACCTCCTCGGATGATATCCAGTTTACCATTCTCACTTCAAGTGCCCTATTCAAGATTGCATTTATCAATATATATTCCCGCCCGGTCCCCTTGGCCCACGGATCCAAGACTTTGGGCATGCTTTCCTCGCTCATTGAATTGGTTCCTCCAAATACCAGGATGGTGATAGGCGGTGACTTCAACTGCCAATTCGAACCACTAACCACTCCTACTGACTCTTTCCTTTCCGAAGAGGACTCTCTTTGGTCAATCTCTCCCCCACTTATTCCTTCAGTCAGAACTTGGAAACCTCTGGTTTTACACATAAATGCGGTAACACTAACCCATGCATTGATGGCTTGTAATGGGCGCACCAAGTCAGACCAACCAGGCAAATTCACCTTTAATTGACCAGGCCAATCATACCTACTTGACTACATTCTAGTGGAGGCAAGCATCTGACATTGGGTGATTGATTTTGCTGTCTTGCCAAGACACAACAGCGACCACAATGCTTTGTTGCTTGAACTCCAGCTCCCGGTACTACATGGTCCCCCTATTACCGGCCCCTCTTCTGACTCCAGTCTGTCCCTAGACAACAATAGAAGGAGAATCAGATGGGATAATTTGAGGAAGTCACTGGACAAGGTAGCTGCACTTTATTCCCTAATTATCCCTCCCTTGTTGGCGATGGAAACGGCAGTGAAAAGTCTTAGCATTCCTGACACCATCACCCCAATTACCATCATACACTCGGACTTGACCACCAGTCTAACCAATATTTGTAATCCCCTCATGCACACCAAGGGAAATAGGCCTCCGAAATCCACCTGGTATAACAACACTTGGCGTATGGCAAAGAGTGCACTTATTGATGCCATAAAAACCAAAGATAAATCCTTGATAAAAACCAGAAGGGTTCTTTATAAGAATAGTATAAAGTTTGCCAAAGATGAGTGGGAGTCCGAAAGATGGGATGCGATCAAACAGGCACTTATCAATAGAGACATGAGGGAGTGTTGGTCGCTGTTTAGAACTGCGAGTTCCTCTGGGAGTTCACCCATCGAGCCAAACATATCTGCAGAAGCATGTAAACTTCATTTCCAATCATAGTACTGTTTTCAGGATATTATAGATCCCTTAGAGGGCTCCCAGCCAACTGGTGTAGAGCTCTCCCCTGAAGACGAGACTTGGTTCTCTCTGACTGAAGTCCTGAATGCTATTGGGAAGCTGCCTCTTGGATAGGCCCCTGGACTGGACAAGATCCCCAGGGACCTATATCGGGAAGAACCCAATGTCTGGGGCACATAGTTATGTGTAATATTTAATGCCATATTAAGCGGCATGGAAATCCCGGACAGCTGGCTAGGGGCCGAAATCTTTCCAATTTACAAAAAAGGATCCCCTCTTCTGCCCTCAAATTATAGGCCAATAAGCCTGATTGATGTAATGCAAAAGCTGTTCGCCAGGATCATTTTAGATTGTCTCCAGTCCTGGATGGAAGAGCGTGAGACGCTCAGCATATATCAGGCAGTCTTCTGAAAAAACATCTCCACCATAGACCAAATCCTAAGGCTCCAATTAATATATTGGAAGACGATGACGATAGAGGGTGGGAGTCTCTATCGGATCTTTGTTGATCTTAGATCAGCGTTCGACCTGGTACCTCGCCACAAACTTTGGCTAGTTCTGGAGGAACTGGGCATTCCACCTTATCTTCTAACTCTGATCAAGCGACTACACACCGGAAACTTTGCACAGGTTAGATATGGGAAACACGGAGAACTGACTTTAGGCTTCTCAGTAAATAGGAGTGTAAGACAGGGGTGTCTCTTGGACCGCACACTGTTTTGTCTTTATATAAATGCTCTGGTCGGACAATTGAATCAGATTGCCAACATTGATGCCCCAAAGTTTGCCCATGACAAGGTGCCAGCAATGATGTTTGCGGATGACACCTTGTTGCTTTCTAAATCAACCATGGGCATCCAAAGGACCCTTGATACCTTTTTTATATTTTGCAAAGACAGGGGGCTAGAGATTAATACGGCAAAAACCAAGTATATGGTATTTAATCCTAGTAAAACCTCTCGTCCCAACCCCACCCTAAATGGCACCTAGTTGGGGAGGTTGGCAGTCTTTGATTACCTGGGTGTCACGTTGACGGAAACCTTTGAATGGCGCCCACATCAAGAAAAGGTAGGCCTGAGACTAGCACAGATGACCGTAGGCCTAGCAAAATTATATAGGAGCTTAACCACTAAACAACTCAGCCCGCTAACAGAGATTTATAAAGTTTAATTCAGGAGTGCAATTATGTATGAGGCTGAACTTTGGGGACACCACCCTGTAGGTGCACTGGTCAGAACAGAGAACAAGTTCATGAGGCAAATCTTGGGCCTACCGCCTAGTACCCCTCCCATCCCTTTATGTATGGACCTTGGCCTCAGACCCATAAATGAGGAAATTGAGATGCAACCTTTGACTTTCTGGCACAGACTATGGGCAACACCCTAACTACTAGCTTACCAGTTAGAACTAAGGGTGGGCTTAGGGCTTCGCTCCGTCCACTGAGTGTGCGTAGTGTTGCCTACTTCGCGATTCGCAAAGTAGGCGAAGTAGGCAACACTATGCACACGCCATGGCGGAGCGAAGTAGCCTGCCACCTGCCTCCCTCCCGCCCTCTTGTAATGCCCTGGCAACGATTTAAAAAATGTTAAATAAATTAAAACGACTTACCTCTCGCGAGAAATGCGCATGCATGGGCGCCTGCGCATGCATGGGAGCCCGCGCATGCGCATTTGTCAGGAAGACATGGCGATAAACTAGGAAGAGGGAGCCCCAGGACGCCGCATGTGAGGTAAGTCGTTCTAATTTATTTAACATTGTTTTAAATCGTTGCCAGGGCATTTAAAAGAGGGCGGGAGGGAGGCAGGCGGTGCGTAGTGGGGCTACGCAAAGTGTGTGGGTGGGCTTAGCGTCCTCCCCACTTCGCGGAGCTTCACGTAGCCCCACTATGCACACTACGCCCACCCCTAGTTAGAACTCAAGGTGATCCTAGGGCTTCCATGGGTGGGAAAAATACCCTGGTTGGCACACATAAAAGACCTGTGCTTTAGACTAGGCTGGCCAAAACTATGGACCCACCCGGAGGTAGCGTCCCGGTCCATCTCACACCTCGAACTAGCTAAATCTTACAGGCTTTTTAGATTGGGTGAACTCTAAGGGAATGCTAAACATGGTTGCTTAACCTCTGACTTTTTTACCTTCAAAGATCAATATTTATTTGAGACCTTCCTTGATGATGTCTATCCACTCTTGGCAAGGAAACTCTATGCCCAGTTTAGATGGGGCTGCCTTCCAGTCCACACTTTTACCAGTAAATGGACCAAAACCCCCCCTTCCGGCTGTCCTGCTTGTGAGAACCAGGAAGAGACCCTTATACATGTTTTTTTCATCTGTCCAGGTTATATTGCAATCAGAAGGTCCTGGCTCTTACCAATATGCAGGAATATGGGGTTCAGACAGATACGGGAGGCTCTTAGAGTTATGCGAACTGGAACGTACCCCCCGATTGTTTTTGCTGTCTCCCTTTTCCTTAACTCCATGTGGTCAAGGCGTCGCAAGTTTTTAAATTCCTCGACTGTAGTCTAAATATACTTCTTCCGTTTCCCATTGCTTTAAACCTATCAAATATGAATTGACTGTTTTAATGCTTTTAAATTTCAATAATTTTTATCTTGTTATCGAGATTGTATAACTAACTGCTATTGGTTGTATCCTATGAAGATTAAACAAAATTAAATGTATTATATGTTTTTATTTGTTGTTTTTATGGTCTGCAATGATCGAAATAAAGCTTGGAAATGGAAATGGAATATATTACTACCCTAACATTGGAGTCGTACATTTTGAGTAGTTTGCAACAAGAACTCTGGTTGCAAATTACTGGTGCACATGGTACTTCTTCTCAATTTGGAAGGGACAGCCGCAACATGCACCTTGCAAACACCAAATCGGTAGCCATTTGGAAATCCCTTTTAAGTGTCTTTAAAAGTGTTCAACTCCTAGAATGAGTTTCAAACATCGTAAATACCTATTTGCGTTTTGCAAATAATCCAATTATGCAAAATAAAGTGCGCGCGACTTCAACATCGATTAGTACATCTGTCCTTAGCTTCTCTGTCAAATAATTTACCAGTCTTTTATAAAAAATAAATTGATGACAATCATTTTTAAAACCTTAAATGCTTGGACGTGTGCAGCCAAGCAAAAACCCTTAATGTTTGAGCGTCAGTTTCTGTACTTTGTGCACCGGAAAGGCAAAAGGTGGTGCAATTACGTTAGGGCAGAGCATGCTGTCTCTGCAGTACAAGTGAGACATTATTCCTAGGATGAAGAAAAAAAAACACATATAAATGTTTACTTCAGCTGTGCTCCAGTACAAGAAACCGTGCTCCTGAAATAGAAACATCACATTTCCCGCTGCAAGTGTAGGGCGACAGAACAGCTCACCTCCTCTCATCATGCCCTGCGTGAGAAGGCTCCTCGCCAGGCCGCTTGAGGGCACAGATTACATTATAGGAGATGCCTAATGGCAAATGTGCCAAGTGCAGCTGGCTGTGCTCTTATTTGACACGCACAGTCGAGCTGCTTTCGTGACACAAAACGTGTACTAGCTCCTGTAGCTGCTAAAACAACTTCGGTATGTTTGTTTTAAAGCTGGGGGATCTGAATGAACTAGAGTTCGACTGTTTTTAGGCCACAGAAATGAAAGCTGGATGTTGTGAGCATTTAGAGGTCTTTGAGCATCTAACAGGGATATCTGCAGGAGTTATCATCAGGAGTGAAAAAAATCACAGACGTTTATCAGATTCATGTCCTAGTGTTCTGGTTCACCCCTAACAGCTAGAGACACTCATTATGAGTTGTTGGTAACTGGAGTGACATATCTCACACCCACCAAGATAAAACTCCACGGGCTCGGAATTCATCGGATGACATAATTACCTCCCAATTATGAGTTTTTCCAAAATATTAGGGAACAACGAGCGGATTTTGGGGCTTACTGCACGCACCCACATGTCCTGGTATTTACCAGCCATCCATCCCCTCCCCCAAATAAATATCAGCAGGTTTTCCAGGGACATATTATATTTATTGAACCATTCATAATTATGACATATGCTGTCGGGGATCGTCCTAGGGCTTTGGGGCTCTGGGTAGAAAGACAGTGCTTAATTTGTGAAAAAATAAGTGCCAGAGACCCTCGTCTGGATCCACTGCAGCCAGGGACATAGCTAGGCCTTTTGTGCCCGTCGCGGTCCATGCCTTTGTCGCCCCGGGGCAACCGTAAGAGTGGGGGGGCTGCCGACGATAGAATCCTGCGCTTACCACCCAACATGGCCGCAGGAAAGAGCGGGGGGAGCGCTGCCCCCATAACTTGTGCCGCCCCCCCTAGCTAGACCACTGATTGCAACTTGCACCATCTATTGCCCTCACCAGCACTGCCAGCACATTACCAACACAACTATTAACCATCACGCTCATGCAAGTGTGACAATTCATACTAGTCCAAGCCCCCAAAGCAACAAGAATGGCTTGGGTGGAAGGTATTAGTCAATGTTAACCCCTTCACTGCTGTGGCTATTCCGCCGCAGTACTAAGGGGGGAGGGCGGCCGAGCGGCGGGTGCATGCTGGTGACGTAACCGCTCCGTCACCAGCGTCGGTTACGCTGTGCTCATGACGGAGCGGTTCCGCATGACCCAGCCCGCTCAATAGAACGCGCCGCGCAGGCGCGGCGGCCGGGCCATGACGGAACCGCTCCGTCATCAGCACAGCGAGACCGAGGCTGATGACGGAGCAGTTTCATCATCAGCAGGGGAGGGGTTAATGTATATTGAATGAATAAACAACTGTTGTTATGCTTATACCTAAAATAGGCAGACAGCATCACTATGTGCCAGACTATCAAAAGCCAAGGTGCTGACAACTATGTGCTGAGCACCTGCGGCTCAGATTGAGCACTGCAGAAATGGATTGAGCGAGGCCCCCCTAATTTACATAAAATGTGAAATCACAGAAAATTACATCATAGGAAGTGCCATCAATTGACTATTGTTGAGCGTCTTGCAAGAAGCATCTTTCTTGGTGCAGATATCGCTAACACAAAAACAAAAAAAATAACCGTAATAAAATAAGCACATGTATTTTAAAATTCAATTAACTGAAAATATATTACATCAGTCACACTGGATGGAAAGATTTGGCCTAGGTCTCTTAAAAACTTATAAGTTCAATCAAATGTTAACAATTTGTTTTCAGATTAGTGAATTTGATACTTACATGTGTATGCAGTATTTATATAGAGCAAACTAAGCCAAGAGGCTGCTAAGTACTGTGCAGGGTCAAGATGTGATAGGAGGACTAGATTGTTTGTGGATTGTGACTGCAGAATGATGTCATTTTTTTTTTTGTTGAGTATTTGATGTTTGCCAAATTTGAACTGTCTTCGTATGTCCGGATGGATATGGGAATAACAATCCAGATCATTGGGGCATAGAATGGAAATACCTCTTTCTTAGTTTTTTTTCTCTTTTTAGCACATCTCCTTTCTTGCTTCTGTAGGTGCCCTAGTTGTATATATGTGGAGAGCAATTGGAGATGGCAAGCTTGTCATCCAAGAAAACAGGAGTCAGTGGCAGTCGGTGACCCTCAAAAGTGGAGGGTCTTCGAGCCAGTGCCAAACTCAGTGGCAGGCACTATGATAAATTCCAATGCCTTTAGGCACACATTCCAAAGCTCTCAATCGTGGCTCGTTAACACATTTAATAACGAGGCGTGACTGAGAGCTTTGAAATTAAGACTGAAGGCAATGCCAGTTTCTCACAGAGTCTGTCAGTGGGCCAAAAATTACAATTTAAAAACGTACTTACCTAATGATCCTTGTCACCTCAAACCCTCCCGGAGCCTCAGCCAACCCTCTCCAAATTAAGCATGGGCGAATTTTGCGGATCTCGCGTTCGCGAATTTTGCGGATTTGCGAACTCGCAATCCGCAAAATCCGCGAATTCCCGCGAATTTGCGGATTTTTTTTTTTGTGTGTTCGCAATTGTTTCTGCCAAAGAAAAGTTCCACAGCGGATCTTGCAGTAAGCACCTCTATTTTCTAATGTCCCTCTTATGTCCAATTGGAGCTGTTATGCTGAATGTTGTGCTGATAACCTCCAGGACCTGCTGCGGTTTTGGTCCTACTGGAAATCCAGACAGAGATTTATGAAACAGAACGGAGGCAGCACCAAGGATGAAGTAGCCAGGACAATGTAGTATCAAAAATAAATTTTATTCTCATATAAAGGACAGCCAACGCGTTTCGCTCCCCAACCATGGGAGCTTCGTCAGGGCTGAAAGCAACACAGAAATACACCAATATTAATTACACATATAAACATAACATTTAAAAAACACAAGACAAGATTAAAAACTTCATTTGAAGTAGAACATTTCGTGAGACGAGATGGCAAGAGACAAAAGATAAACACAAATATTAAATCCTATATTTTCTGTAACACATCTTGCATTAAGGTCTAAGGTATATGAACACAGGATCGATGACACTTAATGGTCCATACAAGACATAAATAACCAGAACCAAGTGTGACAATTTATAAAGATACCCAGGTGAGGCAGACAGAGATAACCGTTAGATGGTACCCAGGAGAGGAAGAAAAGAGCAGCGGAGGAAAACCTGAACAGTAAAACAGAATAGAAATTACCAATAAGTGAGACCCCAGAAGAGCCAAAGCCCGAACCAATAATATACAATGAATGTTCTCACCGAGAGTTTAGATCAGAACTTGAATTGATGAGGAATAACGTCAATGGGATCGTTAGGCCAGTAAAGATGCTAAAAAGTGGTACAAGAGATAAATATGAGCAGGGGTCCTATGATAAAGTCCTAGTAAGTTGTAAGGGGCACTGTAACTTCTTACCCTATATCAAAAATCCGTTATCCGGATAGAATTATATCCACGTCAAGGTATTTATTATAACAGACACAAGTGATCCAAGAGAATAAAGTTCCACTGTATCAGAAAACAAAAGAAAATAGGGTGGATTATAATCAATTCCACATCAGGATTAGTACTCCAATGTTGGTTAGTGGTGAGCCATATAATATAGACTGGTAATATAATATGGACAGGTCTCTGAGCGAACGTATTCTCTATATGAACAAAAACGGGCGGCAGTTCACATTCCAGATTAGGTCAATATTATAAAATTACTCACAGGTATAGTATACGGGTTATGGCATCCAAAGAACAGTATGTGTGCAGACCATAATAAGCTGCCAAAACAATTGCTGAAATGGAAAGAGAGAAGGGATTTCTATACATATATACATATAATAATCTATATTGGTCACACCCCCACACAGTTGAATCAATAATCCAGAGAGGTAGGTCATTGGCTAATCATCAAGTCAACAGTACAGTCTTCGATGGGCACAGAACACACGTGTCATTCCAGTTGAACAGAAGTAAATACTGAATTGGGAGAACACCGTGTTAATAAAAGCCAGTTCACACATTGATGGACCTATGCTGTGAAAGCCAATTATAAGATAACAAGTTAATATAATGGCACTCAACAGTAAACTGTGCAAAGGAATATGGCCCGGGATGCATATGTAAATTCAACATGCATGTGCCATATCGACCGCAGTTCCCACGTACAGTCAAAGAATTTCCATTTCAGTATGTGCAAACCCAACCGGTTGCATTTCGCTCTTTAAACAAATGTGTATTCACGTCCCACTGTTGCAGTAAAGTGCATTTATAACACCGCGGGAAACAACTAAATTAAATAAAAACGGGTGCAGGGGTGGAAGCAGAAAACATTAGTACAACGCTGCAACCAATACCCATAGACGATGGGGGGGAAACACAAGGCAGGATGGTGGCGTTCAGGACCCAACCCTTCCCTACTTTTAGAAATATTTAACAACACGAGATAAGTGATAGAAACAAAACGAACGTGCATCGGCACTACACGCAAACGTTATGGGAAAGTTCGTGCTAATATCCCCTCCATACGAGTAAGCGCGAATGTGGGCATAAAAGTCCAAAGGGTAGCGCAAACTTACCTCAAGAGCCTCCTAACAGTACAATGTCCCCATGACGGATTCGATCGGCTAAGTGCAGCACTGTTCCGGTCTGTTTTTAAAGAAACGCGCGTCAGTCACATGGTGTATCATCACACACACCTGTGGATATTCAGACAGCCCGGGTTTCCCTGGACTGCAGCAGGGGACGAGGACATAGAGAAGGGACTCAACAACGTCCCACTTTGGCGGCCATCTTGAAATGTACTACGAATGCAGAAAGTCCAAAAGACCAGGACTGACGGCTCACATCCATGTGCCCAGATGTCACCAAGAGGATTAATGGCCAATTATATATATAAATGATTGAGTCTGTTTATGTGTATCTAAGTTCAATCGTTAGTTTATGGAGTTCAAATTTCACCACGCTGCATTATGTATGTAAATCGAGGTATACATCCACATGTATACGCAATTCCAGGAAATGCCTCCCGAGTTTTATGAAAGCAAAATGAGCAGGAAAAAAGGCGATTAGAGCAAGAGATATAAGTAAAATTAGAGAAAAAGATAGAAATAGAGGGGAAACCAATTGCCAATCAGTATGACCAGTGTGCGCAAACACGGTACACATAATGTAAATAAAACATTCAAAAATTATAATCATCAATACAACGACTCATAATCGAGTCAAATCAAATTTCGCAAAGAGCATAAGTACAGGTTGTTACTCTAATACTTAGAATCTAATCATTACTGTTCTACCTGAGCTGGGATACACAGTGGGAAGCATTCGTTTCCCTTTTACCTCAACCAGGGTGATTAAAAGAGGGGCAAATATCAGGGTAAACACAGGGTACAGGGATTGCTCCCTCAGGGCAAAAAAGGCCAAAGAATTGATACTACAGGGATGGCCCAATGTTATATTATAAGAAGTAGTGCATCTCATTGTCCGAGTTGTGTCCCTGATTGATCGCTTTAAGACGACATATCCACTTAGCTTCCTCTCTCCTTAAGGTAAGCTCTCTATTCCCACCTCTTTTATTTGGCGGAATATGCTGGATTGCGTGGAACCAGAATGCATTATCATTGGCATGTTCTAAATTGTAATGCTCCATTATCGGATGCCTACTGTCTCTATTTATAATGGCCCTGCGATGCTCTTGGATTCTCAGTTTAAGTGGTCGTATACTGCTGCCTACATATATACGCCCGCAGGGACATCCTAGGACATAAATGGTGTGGGTGGTATTACAGTTACAAAAATGGGTAATCCTAAATTGGCGGTCATTATTATATGAGAAGGTGGTGGTCTTGTTTTTGCCCATCTCACAAACATTGCAGGTTCCACATACAAAGAAGCCTGGGGGCTTAGGGGCTAACCAATTTTTGTTATTAGGCGGAGTGGTTACATAGCTTGGACACAATTCTCTGCGTAGGGAAATGCCTCTCCTATAGGTAATGGAAGGTTTATCACCTACGTGGGTTTTTAGGCCATCTATTTCAGTCAACAGATGCCAGTTTTTCCTGAATATGTTGAAAATTTTGCCACTATGTGATGTGTATTTAGTGATAAATCTGACTCTGCTTGTTTCCTTATCCATTCTGGCTCTTTCGTTCTTACTGGACAGGGTAGATTCCCTGTCAGTTGTCTCAATTCTATTGACCGCTCTGTCCATAGTGTGCTGATCGTATCCTCGCTTCAAGAATCTCTGTCTGGTCACATTGACATTCTCCCTAAATGTGTCCTCTTCACTGCAAGTTCTGCGAACCCTGACTAGCTCGCCAAACGGAATATTTCTGATTACCGAACTGGCATGTGCGCTGGAAGCATGTAGTACAGAGTTGCATGAGGTTTCCTTTCGATATAACTTGCTCTGAACACGACCATTCTGTACGTAAAAGGTGATGTCCAGAAAGTTGTTTCAACTGTGTGGGGGTGTGACCAATATAGATTATTATATGTATATATGTATAGAAATCCCTTCTCTCTTTCCATTTCAGCAATTGTTTTGGCAGCTTATTATGGTCTGCACACATACTGTTCTTTGGATGCCATAACCCGTATACTATACCTGTGAGTAATTTTATAATATTGACCTAATCTGGAATGTGAACTGCCGCCCGTTTTTGTTCATATAGAGAATACGTTCGCTCAGAGACCTGTCCATATTATATTACCAGTCTATATTATATGGCTCACCACTAACCAACATTGGAGTACTAATCCTGATGTGGAATTGATTATAATCCACCCTATTTTCTTTTGTTTTCTGATACAGTGGAACTTTATTCTCTTGGATCACTTGTGTCTGTTATAATAAATACCTTGACGTGGATATAATTCTATCCGGATAACGGATTTTTGATATAGGGTAAGAAGTTACAGTGCCCCTTACAACTTACTAGGACTTTATCATAGGACCCCTGCTCATATTTATCTCTTGTACCACTTTTTAGCATCTTTACTGGCCTAACGATCCCATTGACGTTATTCCTCATCAATTCAAGTTCTGATCTAAACTCTCGGTGAGAACATTCATTGTATATTATTGGTTCGGGCTTTGGCTCTTCTGGGGTCTCACTTATTGGTAATTTCTATTCTGTTTTACTGTTCAGGTTTTCCTCCGCTGCTCTTTTCTTCCTCTCCTGGGTACCATCTAACGGTTATCTCTGTCTGCCTCACCTGGGTATCTTTATAAATTGTCACACTTGGTTCTGGTTATTTATGTCTTGTATGGACCATTAAGTGTCATCGATCCTGTGTTCATATACCTTAGACCTTAATGCAAGATGTGTTACAGAAAATATAGGATTTAATATTTGTGTTTATCTTTTGTCTCTTGCCATCTCGTCTCACGAAATGTTCTACTTCAAATGAAGTTTTTAATCTTGTCTTGTGTTTTTTAAATGTTATGTTTATATGTGTAATTAATATTGGTGTATTTCTGTGTTGCTTTCAGCCCTGACGAAGCTCCCATGGTTGGGGAGCGAAACGCGTTGGCTGTCCTTTATATGAGAATAAAATTTATTTTTGATACTACATTGTCCTGGCTACTTCATCCTTGGTGCTGCCTCCGTTCTGTTTCATAAATTGTTTCTGCCAGTTCGCGAGGATTTGGTACTAGTTCGCAATTGCGAACTTACTTGTCGGCTCGCAACGGTCGCGACTATGTTGTTTCTACGTCTGGTTCATCATCACAGCCTCCCAGCACCCTCTGTTTTACCACTGGCACCCTCTCTTTGACCCATGCCACCCTCTGTTACATCAATGCCACCCTCTGGTTCATCATCACTGTAGAAGATGGGGGGGAAAAGCAAGCCCACCTGCCCTGCTTGAACTGACATGAATTAATTTGGGGTTAGTTTATTAACAACACCTGCCCTGCCCCAACTGACAATAATGAATTAGGGGCTAATTAATGTGTCACTGAAAGAATTTAAAGTTCCAGCCTGGCACCTGCTTGTCTGCTCCTTTAGCTGTAAATCAGGACCTTTGTGGCATACAGTTAAGGTCAGAGCAGGGTCACACAAAATAGTTGCAAGCAGGCAACCGAATTCTGGAGGGCCCCCTCAGGAAGCACTACAAAGAATCGTTACAAATCATGAGGTTGACCTTTTGCACCTGCTCATTGCTTTTGCTGAAATCGTTTTTCGGTTTTTTTCGCGCTATTCGCGGGGCGCGGCGTCGTGCGAAACTGACCGCGGAAGCCGCCAATTCGTGCGAATGAGCATTTTATTTTTTTGCGGCTTGTTGTTTCGCGAGTTTTTTTGCAGTATTCGCGAGCCGCTTGCAGCGCAACACGCGAATTTACCCCAAGGTCGAGTACGGGCGCGGCCATTTTGTTTCCGTGACGTATTTCCGTTTCCGCCCGCTATGTATAATCTTGCGCAGTAAGCGCATTGCGAGTAGAGGTTCGCACGAGATCGCGCGGGAAATCTACAGGTTCGCACGAGATCGCGAGGAAAATCTCGCGCGAACTTTCTTTCGCGCTCGTGAACGGGCGCCGGCCATCTTGTTTTTCATTCATTTCCTGTGTCTGGGCATGGTGTTTAATCCTCTTGGTATCTTTGCCATCCTTTGCTTGTTTTCAGTTTTTTTTTTACGATTTTGCTTCTTATCTATCCCTCTCTTTTCCTAGCTGTATATTTTTGTCTTTTCTGCTATTTTTCTTTACTTTTAAACTACTTTTTTAAACTCTTTTCTTTTCTTCTTCCCTATCCTATTCTTTCTTAATTTTCTACTTCTTCCTACCTTACCTGCCCAGACCATGGTCAAGCCAGGCGCCGTGAAGCTGCCCAGGCACTTGAGGGCCGCAGCGGCGGCGGGGAGTAGTGCTGGACCCAGTGGCAGGACAGCATGCAGGAGATTGAGGGGGGAGCAGGTGACGCGACGGGAGATATTCAGCCCGGAGGAAGTGGGCGCGCTGGTCTACTTCGTCCAGCGCCGCCTGCCCAGGACCATCGCGGGAGGCGGCAGGATCGCGGCCGGCGGCTACAACATGCGGGAGCGCCGGAAGCGGTGGGAGAAGGTGTGCTGGGCCATATCCCACCTCTACGGGGTCCAGCGCACCTACAGCCAGGTCACCCATCGCTGGACGGACCTCCTGGACCGCGAGCGCGACCTGCTGGACCAGCTCGGCTTGGAGATCCCCGGGCTTGGTGAGTAGTAGTAGCCATTTAATCACTCACTACTATGATGTTTTCTCCTGCTCTGTGTTGTTGTATTGCAAATATTTGTTTTTTACATGGAGCAAGCCAATAATGCCGCTGATGACGATTACATTGTAGTTAAATTATATTTCAAAATCTTCTGTGCATTTCAGGTGCACTGCTCTCCTTCTCAGTGGCGTTGCTACTATGCTTATTTGTTTTCTATTTCGTGGTCTCATTGGCCTGAGTAACTATTATGTATGAGTGTACTTTACAGAACTGCGTAATGCTAGACACTAGGGGGCAGATTACATTTACAAGCCCCTTGCGCCACGTTTACGTTGCCTTGCGTGACGCAACAGCGGCGTAAACGTGCCGCATCCCTGCGAGTCATTTACAGCATGACGCATCTAGGGAGATGCGTCACGTTATAAAGCCATGGGCCTGCACCACAATGGGTGCGTTCCTAGTACGCAGGGTGGGCGGTCCAGCGGCTGTGCGCCTCGCAAAATTGCCTGCGTGAAATGTACAAGATTTAACGCAGGCACTTCTGCGACGCTGCTACGTCAATTCAATTCCTTATGTCTGCTCGAAGCAGGCGAAAGGACTGACACAGCATGTTAAGTATTGGGTGGCCCTGAGCATTACTGGAGTTGCATTGCGTTGGCGACGTGACTCCAGCGATGCGCCGCTCTTACGTGACGAGATGCGTCACGCAAGTGCCTACCCTTGCGCCAGGGCGCGCCGCATTGTAAATGAGGCACATCTGCCGTGTCGCAAGGGTAGTTTTGCGTGACGCATTTGATCTGGCGCATCTCTGGAGATGCGCCAGAACGCGTAAGTAAGTATGCCCCTAAGGGGCAGAATTGCAATTACCGTCGCATCCCTGCAAAGTAGCAGGGATGCGCCATTAATTGTGCGGCCCGCTACCACCACCAAACATGGTGCGCCGTATTTGCAATGCGGCGCACCATGGGCCCAAAACGTCACCGAAGCTTTACTGCTGGAGTTGCGTCGCAACGATGGCGCAGCTCCATCAATGCTCTGGGGTACCCTATCTCCCCAATGCTGGGTCAAGCCGTACGTCTGCTTCAAGCAGGTGCAGGGTTTGTGTGACGCATCATTGTCCTAAAGGTGACTGATTGATATTTTGTAGATTTCCCTCAGCCACTATTAGGATGTGTTCCAGCGCAGGAATGCCCTCCCTTGCGCCGGAACGCCCCCTGATGGCGCAGGGCTTTATAACGGGATGCATCTCCCAAATGCGTCACGTTGTTATAATATTATACGCCGCACCATGGCGCCCTTTTTTGTTTAGCTGCTGCGTCACAAAAGTCACGCAAGAACGGCGCAAAAGAGCCGCAAGGGCTTAAATCTGCCCCTTCCTTTGTAACCCTGACAATAAGAAAAATAGTGGCGGTGGATTGATAGTTTGACTATTTAAATGACTGGTAATGTAGCAGGCAACTGTTAGTGTTGTCACTGATCTGACTGAAATCACAATGGAGTTTGTCTGTCACTTTGCGTCTTGCCTGCGGACTGCTGCCTGCCAGTCCTAGGTGAACGTTTCAGTACTTTGTTTAGTGAGTTACGTGACTTTCGAAGTCACAGGTCCGCAAATAAATGAAAAGTAACCATAATCAATATAATTTCGCGGAAATATTTTGTTATTGTTCTTTTGAAATGTTTGATTTGGTTGACATTGACAAGCAACAATCATCCATGTTTTCTGTTCTTTCTTTCATGTTGTACGTCAGCTCCCCCCAGGGGCGAGAGGAGGACACAGGAGCAGCAGGCGGCGGATGCTGTTCAACAGGGCCAGGATCGGGCAGGCGAGGGCTCCTCTGCTGGCCCCAGTAAGTTTTCATTTTAGACTAGTACCTATTTTTCCTAGCGTTCCTCATTTGACTTTTTTCAAAATTGTCTTTGCTCTTCTTGTAGACTGTATCTAAATTCTTATCCTGCCTCTACTATGACTCCCTGTGGTATTACTAGATTATTCTTATTAGTCTGTCTGTGTAGCTAACTAAGATTGCACGGTTGGCGAAACTCCCATGATTCTAGTCAGCAATAGCTCTATCAACTTAGTGCAGTCCTCTGGGATTGTCCATAATGTCTTTTGAAGTGTTCTATCTGGACTCATGCTTGCAAAAATTGCAAAACCTTTCGCTCAGTCACTCTAGTCTGGACCAAAAAACACAGATTGTATTTAAGTTTAAAAGCTTCATTAAAAGTAAACACATTTATTAAACTGAAGTCATAATAAAACTAAACGTTTAACTGATAATGGAAAAGTGGTTAGTGCTGACGATTAATTGAAGACATTTCTTGTGGTCGAGCCGAGCTCTCACCTGGTTTCAACTTGATCTTGTTGTTAGAAGTCCATCTTCTGTCTGTGTGGAGAAAAATGGTGCGTGTTAAAAAAACAGCCTTCATCAGTTGTGCCAAAAAGTGCAGCAAGACAGCCTTCCCTGGAAAAAGGGACATTTTTTTTAACTTTAACGTAGACAGTCACAAATTACATTGTTTTCACATGTCTTCATTCCTAGACCAAATACTAGTGACTAGTGAGTGCTTTATTCTAACATTCTTAAATGTACTTTGTAGGTGGAACATCTGGTGGCGGGGCCAGTGTGGAGGTGGTGGTGCTCGACACGGAGGCGGAGGGCGATTCTTCAGGGGAGGAGGCGGCGGCGGCTGTGAGAGTTGAGACGGTGGTGGTGGCGGCCAGAGGTAAGCTCTTATATATTCCTTACTTATTGAGATTGAAGACTAGCTGGGAAGGCAAGAATATGAGATGCATGGCTGGGTGAATGATGAAGCAATGATGGGTGGAAGGACAACAGCCTGGGTGGGTGACACAGAAACTGTATGTGTCCATATACCTGGATCATGCTACTATCTGACTCTTAGATAGCATATGTGTATCTAGAGCAGGGGTACTCCTAGTACGGCCCGCGGGCCGGTGGTGGCCTGGCAAACCTTCCTTGGCGGTGCGCAGACCTTGCAGACAATCACTGCTCCCCCGGCCCCCACAGAGCAGAGGCTTTTTTGTATTTCACCTGTTAGCGCCCCTGCATCTCCACTCTGACAATCACTGCTCCCCCGGCCCCCACAGAGCAGAGTGGAGATGCAAGGCCACAAAGAGGTGAAATAGAACAAAGCCTCTGCTCTGTGGGGCCGGGCAAGCAGTGATTGTCAGGGTGGAGAAGCAGGGGCGCTAAAACAAACAAAGCCTCAATAATATGTTAATGGTCTTTTAAAGACCTGTTAAGTACTTTGGTGTTGTTGTCTGTGTGTGCGCGTTGAGGAAGCGGTCTCAACCCGGGCTGAAGGCTGACACAGATAGACACACACACAGTGAGATGACAAAGGGGGAGGGAGAGGGAGGGCAGGAGGGAGAGAGAGATGGAGGGAGGGCAGGAGGGAGAGCAGGAGGTAGAGAGATGTATGTAAATGCTGGGTCTGGTGGCTCAGTGGATGAGGGCATCTGCTGCAGGGACCTGTGTGCAACCTCATGGTCACAAGTTATCGTTTTGCTTTAGCCCCGCCCCCTCTGACTCCGCCCCCACCAGTGCGGCCCTCGGCCCCAAACTACACTGTAAATGTAGCCCCTGAGAGAAAGTTTGTGAGTACCCATGATCTAGAGAGAGTAGACGGTCAGTGGATGAACTAAGTGTAACTTTGAAGAGCATGTAACACTGCACCCGCACGTCCGTTCCAGTGTAGGAAAGGCAAGGAAAAGAACTTTTAATTTTGTCCAAATACTACCATAAATAGTAGCAGTAGTTTGTATTGCAAGCACTGCATAGATCCGGTTATTATGGTGGCCACTCCCTACCTCTCTTAATAAGTTTAGTAGTACTCAGTCATTCATGTGTGGATGTATCACTGGTCACTCAATAAAAAGCAAAGCACCTAAAGTCATCCCATATATAAGCAAAAACATCCCATGTGAAGTGATAGATAATCAGATTATTTATCTTCTTCAATTTTCCATTTCTAGTACTCATTTCCACTGTAGGGTGAAAGTTAAATTAATTAAGCAGTAGCCCTTGAGTTGTAACAGAGTATTCTCAGTGCCACCCGTAATAGAAAAGTAAGAGCTTCACCACCTGCATGTACTGGACGGGTACAGTAACGCAACGGCAACGCAAGTCTAGGTCACTCCTCATGGCGTGCGTCTCTTTTTCTCGGGTGCAAGTTTACTGCGCTGGCATTATGCCGGCTTGCAGAAAATAACGTACCAATTTTCCAAAACAAGAGATAAGAAGAAGAATAAGACTGGTGTACTTTCATAGTCGACTCCAATGGAAGTCCACAGTGCTCGTAGAATTTGCTCCTTAAACTCCCACTAATGTTAGAGCAAGGATGAAGAAGTGTGAGGTTAGATAGATACTGGCCTCAATAGTTATGTAATGCGCTTGCAAGTTGCTAGTTGTACTGCAACACAAATTTCTGCTGAATGATTGAGTTAATCTTAAAGAGCATTGGTTACAGACTATGTCTTTCTTTCTTCATATAGGTTCTCCTTCCAAACGAACAAGGAGGAAGGAGCTGGCTAGAGCGGCCCGGCAACGGAGGATCGAGGCCACTGTTGCGGAATATCGGCGGCTGGTGGCCCTGGAGGACGTGGAAAGTGTGCAGTCGACAACTACAACAACGTCGTCTGCATCGGCCTCCGTGGCCCCACGGGCTGCCACCCAGCACAGTGGTCCACCCAGACTGAGCCGGGCTGCCAAAGGCAAACGCCACCGCCGAGCAGCAAGGCCAACAGCTGCCTCTCACAGGCATTGCACCTGCAAGGCAGTGAAGGCACGCCTGCGCCGCACTACCCTGATGGTGTCCCGCCTTCAGCAGGAGCTCGCCTTGCTCCGCGAGGAGCATGATGCCCTGGCTCAAAAAGTTAGCAGCATCCACCCATAGTGTCCCTTGCCCCTTTTTTTGAGACTTTTGGGGGGTGGGAATTGGGAGTTGGGTTTTTGGGGACTTTTGAAGGACAATCATTGGGGTTAGGGAGGGTCTTGCGGGAGATTATTTTGTTAGGGATATAAATATACTTTTTCAAACTTTATCTGAGCATACCTGTTTTTTACTGCTTGCCTGGTGGGTGGGGGTTTAACGTTGACTGTTTTCCTGAAAGTTTAGTTCCATTTTCTTCCTTTAAGTGTAAATGCCCAAATGTTTTCAACACTAAGTGCCTCTCACAGACTAAGTGAAGTGAATCCAAGAGTCCTAGGACTTTAGTAGTACTACCTTCAGTCTCTCGTCTCTCGTACTAATACTCCATTATACCCCCAAACCACCAAACGCTTATCTTACCTGTAATTTGTGTTTGAAAGTAGGGCTAGACCCAGGGCTGGCTCCACGGGAAACACCGAATAACGTTGGCAATCTTGGTCGGATAAAATTTCCTCATAGCGGTGGTACTAGTGGTGTGACACAGTGGCAGTTGCATGCCTATGAAAAAAAAGAAAATGAAATCTGGTTTGTCCTCCTGAGCAATTCAACGGTACAACTGAGAATATAGCAGGTGACAGAAGTACAGTAGAGCAGTGCCACATTGTAGCCTAACAAATGGTAAAGTATAACTACTAATTCGGTTGAAGTTCTTTCACATTAGCAATGGTTCTTTGTCAAGCAGAGTAAGAATATATCCTCGGATTTCTTCACCAGCCTGTTGCTATCACCTTATCCTCCCCACCCAGCAAGTGTGTGGATTTATTGCTGTAATAATAATTTAGTCACACATCAATCAAAACCACACAGCCCGGGGGAAGAGGGTTAGGGTTTGAAAAATGGATGGGTACGGGGGTTTTTGGGAAAGGTTTTGGGAGACAAGAAAAAATAGCACAGCATAGACAAACTATTGTGAACATAAACAAATCTTTGGGTACAAACCTATCCATCAATCTTTGAAAGTGCATGCACTACTGCATGCATGTCAGTGAAAAGTAAGTAGAACATTCGACAACTGTGGAAAGAAAGAATGCGACAGTACAGGGCCTGTGTGGAATTATTAATAACGATATTCAACATAAGGTCTCTGTAGCCAGATACCCGAGAGCCTTGCTGGTCACTATAAATCCATTCACAACAACACTCAATGGGGTTGGTCTGGAAGGTGTCAGGTTTACTCCCTGTGATCCAGTCGATGCAAATATGGTTCCACCTCCAAATGTCACCAACACCCAGAAGTGTAAACACAGGGTGTTCGAGCCATTAGGCGGGGGAGAAAAATAACAAACTAAAATAAAAAATGTGGGATGGGTAAAGGTAGGGTCAGCAGGGAAAGGATACCTGTAACAGAAGACAAGACAGGCATCAGTGAAGTGCTGTCCTAACATACAAGGGTACTCTCATATAGTCTCACTAAATAACCAAGGAAGTAGACAAGTACCTGAGCACCAAGAAAACATGACCTTGGATAGGAAATACTATAGCCCTTCTGCCACAATCTGTGAGGAAGGCCTAAGAAACACATAAACATATAGTTAACGAACACACTCCTGTCGCACCAAACACACTTGCGTTATACTAAGACATCAAACCCACTACTCACAACATACCACAAACATGGTAGAGGACTCAATGTACAAAGGGGGTTCCAAATAGTCAAAGCAAAGATGTATGGTCCAACAAAAAGGAAGAGGGAAACGGTAGTGTGTAGGAAGCAAGAACTACAACACTGCGCTCTCTAAGTAATGACCCAGTAGAGAATCTTTGGTGAAGGTCAAACAGAAAAACGTAGTTGCTGTTGCGACCACCACTGAATTCTGCCAACAACACACCCCACGGTGCACTACACAAAGAGAACTGGGGTAGCCTGTAGTTACCTCACTACATGCCCAGTTATGGAGGTCCTTTGAAATACACAGTTATACAACGGAGACGCGTAGTTGTCCTTACTACCGCGCTCCGTTTTAATAGTACAAAAACGATCCCCGATGTGAACGCTAACACGTGGTATAGACCGCCACTGTGCTCCACCACACACAATTCAACCAAACAGGAATTCATCAAAGCTAGAATTCTGTTAGAAAACAGTCACAGAACCTCCCTTAACAATCCGTTCAGGCAGTAATCAGCTGACCGCACGGGCGGCCGAAGAGTTTAGAGCGGCTTTACCTGAAGACGCGTGAAGTCCGTCTACCGCCAAGGACAGAACACGGAAGCGCTCCCCACTGAGCCTCGGGGGGGGGGGGAAGGTGATAGTCCACAGGAGACACGATAGAAAAGCATGCAGAGCGTCCGCTCTCATGCCGGTGCAGAACAGAAACCAGAATAACGCGCAACAGCAAGCGCGTCTGTTCCCCAGATAAACTTCCTGCAAGTCTCCCGCCTACTCATGGGAAATGTAGTTTCATAGTACGGTAGGCGCTTAGGGGCTGCGTAACCTGACAGAAGGTATAGTAGATAGAAAAGGAGAAATTGCTTTTTTTCTAGGTGTCCCCTCACTCACCAGGGTTGCCCCTTGGTGACATGCTTCATCATTGGGGCCATCCCAGTCCTCTACGGCCTGGGGCGTGCTGCGACTTGCGAATTACGTAGGAGCACTTACAAATGACTATGACTAAGACACCCTGTAAAAAAAAGCACAGCATAGACAAACAATTGAACATATACAAACCTATCCATCAATCTTTGAAAGTGCATGCACTACTGCATGCATGTCAGTGAAAAGTAAGTAGTACATTCGACAACTGTGGAAGAAAGAATGCAACAGTAAAGGGCCTATGTGTAAATTATTGATAACGATATTCAACATAAGGTCTCTGTAGCCAGATACCCGAGAGCCTTGCTGGTCACTATGAATCCATTCACAACAACACTCAGTGGGGTTGGTCTGGAAGGTATAGTAGATAGAAAAGGAGAAATTGCTTTTTTTCTAGGTGTCCCCTCACTCACCAGGGTTGCCCCTTGGTGACATGCTTCATCATTGGGGCCATCCCAGTCCTCTACGGCCTGGGGCGTGCTGCGACTTGCGAATTACGTAGGAGCACTTACAAATGACTATGTGTGGTGCAGATGTGATAGTGGAGTGGACTAAGTGATGTGTTAAGGGATCAATGTAGAAGCCGAGAGAGAGCCAAGAAATGCAGTCACAGTCAGAGAAAAAGGCAAGGGATACTTTATCTATGTGGTTGTAGTGGTCCTGTTGGAAGTGGTAAGTAAGTTGCCTGCAGAAAAAAAATCCTCCTATTAGCGGCACTCCTCCATTGCAGCCGACGCCTCGTCCATCGATGTTGGTCACCAGAAGACACCCTGTCCACTGCCTGCCTGATGCTGAATTGTGGCTCGCTACTGTGAAGCCTGACTCCATCCTTTTTTCCCCATTGCAGAGACTGAAACCCGGCCTGTAATTATTCAACGAAAAACAGGAAGTGATATAATATTACAACACCACTGATAAATAAATATAAGGTATGTAGGCTGTGGAGTGCAAAAAGTCACAATTTGATTTTCCTAGTAGACAGTACAATATTTTTGAAAGTGCGTACTCTGAGTCACCTTTTGAAGGATAAATAAGTATGGGCAAATTAATGTAGCGGATCTTGCCCCTCAAGCTAGGTGTACTGTAAACTGTGTTTTAGAACAAAATTAGATCTTCCTAGCAGTGCTCCCACCCAGACCCTTACTAAAGCCAGTCGCAAAAATGTAGAAGACCCCCAATCAAATCTCAAAAAACGAGGCCTAGCAGAAAACTGGTGACAAAACTTACTTTGAAAGTAAAAGTAGGCCGAAGTACCCCCTTCCTAATTACCCATTACCCACCGTGGATTGCATTCAAACCACTTGCAAGCAACCAAGCAAAAGTAGCCATAGCCAGCATCGCTCCAAGACTCGAAATCCCCCCCACTCAAACACATGCAATAGAAATACTGCTAACCCTAACGAACCCTAAGTTAAGAATAGTGGCAAAGGCTTTCTTTAACTATGCCAAATCCCCCCTTTCCCACCATGGATTTTCTTCAAATGACTTGCAACCAAAATTACACATTCTCACGAGTGCTCTAAGACCCCAGAACTCAGTTGGAAAAATCTAGAACACCCCGAAACACATGCAATCCTGCTGCTAGGGCTAACCCTAACGAACCCTAAGTTACAAAAAGTGCCAAAACTAAAGGCTTTTCCGCGCGGATTTTGTCCCAACCACTTCTACCCGGTATTAGACCTTCCCAGGAATGCCCCAAGACCCGTCAACCCACCCGCCAAGAAGCATAACACCCCCAAACAGGCCAAAAGCAAAATCTCATACTTGCAATATTTCTGGGCCTTCGGTCCAAACGCGCTGCGTAGCTAGGCCATAAGTCGGGGTTGGCACGACGGATTTCCTGAAAAGCAAATGCAATCAAGATTAGAGTGTCCCAGCAGTGCTCCCAGACCACGAAACTCACCCACAAACACCAGGAAGCCCCCCAAACAGGCCCCCGAAAACGCTACATAGAGCAAAATGTCAGAAATAGCCAAAAAAAAAATCGGCCTGGATTTTGTCCCAACCACTTCTAACCGGTATTAGACCTTCCCAGGAATGCCCCAAGACCCGGCAACCCACCCGCCAAGAAGCATAACACCCCCAAACAGGCCAAAAGCAAAATCTCATACTTGCAATATTTCTGGGCCTTCGGTCCAAACGCGCTGCGTAGCTAGGCCATAAGTCGGGGTTGGCACGACGGATTTCCTGAAAAGCAAATGCAATCAAGATTAGAGTGTCCCAGCAGTGCTCCCAGACCACGAAACTCACCCACAAACACCAGGAAGCCCCCCAAACAGGCCCCCGAAAACGCTACATAGAGCAAAATGTCAGAAATAGCCAAAAAAAAAATCGGCCTGGATTTTGTCCCAACCACTTCTACCCGGTATTAGACCTTCCCAGGAATGCCCCAAGACCCGGCAACCCACCCGCCAAGAAGCATAACACCCCCAAACAGGCCAAAAGCAAAATCTCATACTTGCAATATTTCTGGGCCTTCGGTCCAAACGCGCTGCGTAGCTAGGCCATAAGTCGGGGTTGGCACGACGGATTTCCTGAAAAGCAAATGCAATCAAGATTAGAGTGTCCCAGCAATGCTCCCAGACCACGAAACTCACCCACAAACAGACGGAACCCCCCCTAAGAGCACCTCAAAGGCAAGCAAGTCATCAAAAACACAAAAAAAATTCCGCCTGGGATTTGGTCCAAAACACTTTTATCCGGTATTAGAGCTTCCCAGCAATGGCCCCAGAGCCGTCAACCCAGGAGAAAACGAGTAGAAGACCCCCAAACAGCCAAAGAGCAAAAGTACAAAAATGGGGACTTAGTCAATTTTTCACAAATTTCCCAAATCACTCCGCGCGCGCTCTGCAGCTAGGCCCTAAGTCCCCTCTGCCACCATGGATTTGCTTCAAACCTCTTGCAAAGTAAAGTATATATAGCCAGCAGTGCTCCCAGACCACGAAACTCACCCACAAACACCAGGAAGCCCCCCAAACAGGCCCCCGAAAACGCTACATAGAGCAAAATGTCAGAAATAGCCAAAAAAATAATCGGCCTGGATTTTGTCCCAACCACTTCTACCCGGTATTAGACCTTCCCAGGAATGCCCCAAGACCCGGCAACCCACCCGCCAAGAAGCATAACACCCCCAAACAGGCCAAAAGCAAAATCTCATACTTGCAATATTTCTGGGCCTTCGTCCAAACGCGCTGCGTAGCTAGGCCATAAGTCGGGGTTGGCACAACGGATTTCCTGAAAAGCAAATGCAATCAAGATTAGAGTGTCCCAGCAGTGCTCCCAGACCACGAAACTCACCCACAAACACCAGGAAGCCCCCCAAACAGGCCCCCGAAAACGCTACATAGAGCAAAATGTCAGAAATAGCCAAAAAAAAAATCGGCCTGGATTTTGTCCCAACCACTTCTACCCGGTATTAGACCTTCCCAGGAATGCCCCAAGACCCGGCAACCCACCCGCCAAGAAGCATAACACCCCCAAACAGGCCAAAAGCAAAATCTCATACTTGCAATATTTCTGGGCCTTCGGTCCAAACGCGCTGCGTAGCTAGGCCATAAGTCGGGGTTGGCACGACGGATTTCCTGAAAAGCAAATGCAATCAAGATTAGAGTGTCCCAGCAATGCTCCCAGACCACGAAACTCACCCACAAACAGACGGAACCCCCCCTAAGAGCACCTCAAAGGCAAGCAAGTCATCAAAAACACAAAAAAAATTCCGCCTCGGATTTGGTCCAAACCACTTTTAGTGCTTCCCAGCAATGGCCCCAGACCCGTCAACTCACCTGCAAAGAGGTAGAACAACACCCCCACAAGTGCTGAGTCTTTCTTCATTGGGCGTAAACCAGCCCTCTGCTTTGATGGAAATAGGAGTCTGGAGGAGGAGGATAGAGGAGCATGTTCTTCTGAACTTGGGAACCTGAGGAATGCAGACTGCGGCACCTTCAAATAAATTAGCAAACAAGTGAAGACAGTTCTGCTGATGGGCTTGTTTTTGTGATTATCTGATTAAAGTTTGAATTATATTAACTGTGCACAACAAAGAAAGACAGACACACAGGAATAAAAGTGAATAAGGATGAAAAAGAAAGTTATTGATTCGTTGTCTCATTTTCAGGGCTCGAAGTCGCTATCACGGTCCAGGAATAAGAATAAGGCTTCGTCATCATACTCTGCGAATTCAGGCAGGGTGAGGTCAGTGTCACCTGACAGAGTAGAAATTCCCTCATCTATGTTGCTGGCCACCTCCTCTTCATCCAGCACGCTCTCTCGTACTCTGAAATCTGGTGGTATGAGGTGCTGATTCATCTTGATCATTGTTAACCTCTCCACATTTTTGGGCGAGAGGCGGCTCCGTTTGGGAGTTACAATCCCACCAGCCGCACTGAAAACCCGTTCAGAAGACACACTTGCGAGTGGGCAAGACAAGTAGTTTAAAGCCAGGTTGGTGAGCTGTGGCCACAATTCTTTTTTCCCATGCCAATACGCCAATGGGTCAGAATTAACATAGACCTCTGTTGAGTCATTCAGATAGTCCTTCACCATCGACTCAAGGTCCTCATCCAAGGTTCCTCCACTTTGCTTAGCTCTTGCTGTGCCTCTGACCTTTTGAGAACCAAACCCACGCAGAGCTAGCCAATCCTCTTCAGCCTCCAATGTTTCTGTTGTCTTTCGTGCAGATGATCCGGTTGCCGGTGTCTTTAACGGCTGAGAGGTCACTTGTGCCACAGCCACAGGTGCAGAAGTGGATTGTTTTGACTGGGGATGGCCTGCTGATGTACTGCCATTTCCTTCAATTTCCAGCCGTTCTGTTTCAAACTTCTTGGCTGACAAGGCTAGCCAACGTTTGTACTTTGGAACATGTTCATCATCAAAAGGAAAGAATGCTTGGCCTGCCAGCGCCTTTTTGTAGCGTGGATCCAGAATAGTAGCACAAATGTAATGCTGTTCTGAGTGGATCTTTTTAAGACGTTCATCACCTTGTAGGAGCTCTAATAATTGCTCAGCCAGAAGCAAAGAGTCTTGCTTTTTGTCATCTTTTCCAAACACAGAACACACCTCCTTCAGTTGGTCCTCCAGCATGTACAACAATGGGATAGCTTTTCCCAAATTAGAGTCCTCCTTGCTGACTGCACGCGTGAAGACCTCAAAAGGACGAAGCATGCGTGTCAGGCTTTCAACTATGTTCCATTGCGGCCCACCCATCCTCAGCTCCTCTATACCCTCTTTCAAGAAATATTGATTGAGTTCCGTATACTGCTCATACAGACGCTCAAGCATGTAGAAGGTTGAGTTCCAACGTGTTACCACCTCCTGGATGAGTGCTTTCACTGGCATTTGACATTGATATAGCAGGCTCCTCAGCTGCTTCCGGGCCTTAAAAGAATGCCTGAAATGCTTGCAAATTTTTCGGCAGGTCTCCAATACACTGTACGCTGCACTGCGTTTATTACCCAAGAATTTTTGGACAACCAGGTTTATACAGTGCGCCAAACACGGCACTCTGAAATAGTAACCGTCCCTCATGGCCTTAACTATATTGGCGCCATTGTCCGTGGAAACATAACCAACCTTGCGTTTTAGTGGGGACAGACAGTTAAGGACCTTTGTGTTAAAGACATCCAAAATGTTTTCTGCTGTGTGACGTTTCTCCAAACCAAACATGGCTAGTGTTGCATGTTTCCGAGCACCTTTAAAAACAATGTTAGTGTCAACACCTGAGTTTAGCTTTGCTTTAGCCCCTGAAAAAGAGACCCAGTGTGCAGTGATGCACATGTAATCAGCGCCTGCGCCACTGGTCCACATGTCTGTTGTCAGATGTATAGTGTGAACAGCACTCTTCTGCAAAGCTGCCCCAATCACCTTCAGAACATCTTCATGTAGTGCTGGAACCGCAACTCGGGCAAAATAGAACCGGCTAGGAACCTTCCATTTAGGGCAGAGCGCTGTCACTAATTCTAGAAAACCAACCCCTTCTACAAAAGAAAAAGGGAGAAGGTCCAGAGCTAGCATTTTAGCCAGCTTAGTGTTATACAGACGGGTCATTGGGTGGTTGCGTTCATATTGCGCTTCTGTAAACAACATCTTTTTAATGTTGCCCTGGACCAAGGATTTACGGGATGATGATGATCTCTTCGACCCAGTTACGCTCGCTGATGAACTTTTCCGCATTGATGTCTCACTCTCTCCCACACTCTTAGTGTGGCTCCCATGGGGTGTGCTGCTGACATGGGAACTGGGTGTAAGTGAAGTGTTTGAATCGTCTTCTACCTCCTCGTCATCAGCAGATGAAAAATCAACGTTTTCATTACGTGCAATTCCGGCTTTCTTGACCGCCTCTAGGTGCGGAAACCATTGGACAGGGTGCGCTCTCTCAAGATGACCTCTCTGGCCTCCGGTACCATAGTTAGAACCAAGCTTACCACGACTAAATCGAAGCTTACAAAGGCTACAAATAGCTACGTTTTCCTTTTTTAGGCAAACACTAAAGAAGTCCCAAACTGGAGACTTGAAATGTCTTCGGGGGCCGGAGGAGGCGGCGATACTGGTGGTGGTGGTCCTGCTGCTAATGCCAGATGAAGTGGAGGATGTGGATTGCCGAACTTCAGTACGTTTTGCACTTTCACCACCACGAATTGAGGTCGAGGACGAGGTGGGTACCTTCTTGCGAAGAAATATGGAAGCGGTAGGTTTTGGTGTACTACTTAACTCCAAATCTAATGATTCCATTTCCATTGCCTCCTCGCCGACATCATCATCACGCTCAGCAGCTTCTCGGGATAGGGTCAAAATGTCTCTTTGCTGCATGCCCGGTGGGGCTGCAGTGACCTTTGTGATGACTGGCTCGTCATCATCGTGAGAGGCTTCATCACCAGCAGTATCTGTCACTTCTTGTTGAGCCTCATCACACTCCATAGGTTTGAGTTTTTGGACGACCTTCCTTTTACGCTTAGGTACCGGTGTCAGATCATGGTGTGCCTCACTGTCAGACCGCAGTTGTGGTTCCCAAGCTGGATCTGTATCATCAGAAGGAGGTGGGCTTGAAGAAGATGTAGACACCCCCCTTGATCTTTTCCTTGCTAGGGATGTGGAAGACAATGAATGATCATCAGGAGGAGTGGCTTCCAATGATACCTCGGCTTCATTGTCGATTTCCAAATGTGCCCCTACTTCGGGAGGAACAACTATTGTGGGCACTTGTGAACCTCCATGCACCTTTGCTTGCGCATCTCCTTTTGCTGCCTCTCCTTCCACATGTACTTGGGCGTGTACTTGCACATGGTGTTGTTGTTGCGGCTGTGGTTGTTCAACACTTGTCAGATGAGTTACAACAACCTGTGTTGATTCAGGGACATTGCTGCTACTTTCTTGCGATGAGCCAACATCACTGGTCGATGGTGATTGGAGAAGTACACTGACTGCCTCTGAAGCACTCAAGGGCTTTGACTTAAGTTGGCGTGGTGGTGGAGGCACTGAACCCAATGGAGCAGGGGTGCTGCTCCCAGCTTGGTCCCCAGCAGATCCTGCTGCTGCAGGCGTACTTTTTTTTTTGCTCCCAAAAAAAGTGGCGGGTGGCACACCAGCCTCCTTGGTAACTTGCTTCTTCTGCTCCTTACTAGCAACTTTCTTGCTAGAGGAGCTACGGAGAACTTTCTTTGGGGGCGGGGCCATCTTCTTCAGAGCAGGTCAGACAGCAGGCCGCAGTTGCACGAATTGTAGAGTTGTCTGAGGCCAGACGTGACGTCGCGTGACGTTATGCTGCACACACACACCGCTGCAGGACTTCTTCCAGGCATTGGTGGTTCTCTTGAGTCTTGTGCACCTAAAAAAAATGGAAGACAGAGGAACATCAGTTCAGTTATAGAGCACAAAAAAATCGAAAAACACTGCAAAATCAGCACAATCCTAATCCATCCATGCCCTCCATAATGTTTAAATTCAAGACAACCCACAGAAAGACTAGGCCCATGCAAGACTCACTACCCCTGGGCATAAATAAAGGTTGAAAAGTAGGCAAAATGGTTGGAGGCCTAACAACAAAGCCTGCATTTAAAATGGCCACTTGCCTGCCAGCACATGGCCAGTGCCTGTAGCTGCACTCAAAATGGCCACCAGCCACATGGCATGTCCCTCCCCATGAACACCCCCAAAAATCGAAAAACACTGCAAAATCAGCACAATCCCATTCAATCCATGGCCTCCATGATGTTTAAATTCAAGACAACCCACAGAAATACTAGGCCCATGCAAGACTCACTACCCCTGGGCATAAATAAAGGTTGAAAAGTAGACAAAATGGTTGGAGGCCTAACAACAAAGCCTGCATTCAAAATGGCCACTTGCCTGCCAGCACATGGCCAGTGCCTGTAGCTGCACTCAAAATGGCCACCAGCCACATGGCATGTCCCTCCCCATGAACACCCCCAAAAATCGAAAAACACTGCAAAATCAGCACAATCCCATTCCATCCATGGCCTCCATGATGTTTAAATTCAAGACAGCCCACAGAAAGACTAGGCCCATGCTAGACTCAAATACCCCTGGTGAAAAGGCCACAAGTACAGGCCCAAAAAACGAAAATCACTGAAAAATCTGCACAATCCCATTCCATCCATGGCCTCCATGATGTTTAAATTCAAGACAACCCACAGAAAGACTAGGCCCATGCAAGACTCACTACCCCTGGGCATAAATAAAGGTTGAAAAGTAGGCAAAATGGTTGGAGGCCTAACAACAAAGCCTGCATTTAAAATGGCCACTTGCCTGCCAGCACATGGCCAGTGCCTGTAGCTGCACTCAAAATGGCCACCAGCCACATGGCATGTCCCTCCCCATGAACACCCCCAAAAATCGAAAAACACTGCAAAATCAGCACAATCCCATTCAATCCATGGCCTCCATGATGTTTAAATTCAAGACAACCCACAGAAATACTAGGCCCATGCAAGACTCACTACCCCTGGGCATAAATAAAGGTTGAAAAGTAGGCAAAATGGTTGGAGGCCTAACAACAAAGCCTGCATTCAAAATGGCCACTTGCCTGCCAGCACATGGCCAGTGCCTGTAGCTGCACTCAAAATGGCCACCAGCCACATGGCATGTCCCTCCCCATGAACACCCCCAAAAATCGAAAAACACTGCAAAATCAGCACAATCCCATTCCATCCATGGCCTCCATGATGTTTAAATTCAAGACAGCCCACAGAAAGACTAGGCCCATGCTAGACTCAAATACCCCTGGTGAAAAGGCCACAAGTACAGGCCCAAAAAACGAAAATCACTGAAAAATCTGCACAATCCCATTCCATCCATGGCCTCCATGATGTTTAAATTCAAGACAACCCACAGAAAGACTAGGCCCATGCAAGACTCACTACCCCTGGGCATAAATAAAGGTTGAAAAGTAGGCAAAATGGTTGGAGGCCTAACAACAAAGCCTGCATTCAAAATGGCCACTTGCCTGCCAGCACATGGCCAGTGCCTGTAGCTGCACTCAAAATGGCCACCAGCCACATGGCATGTCCCTCCCCATGAACACCCCCAAAAATCGAAAAACACTGCAAAATCAGCACAATCCCATTCAATCCATGGCCTCCATGATGTTTAAATTGAAGACAACCCACAGAAATACTAGGCCCATGCAAGACTCACTACCCCTGGGCATAAATAAAGGTTGAAAAGTAGGCAAAATGGTTGGAGGCCTAACAACAAAGCCTGCATTCAAAATGGCCACTTGCGTGCCAGCACATGGCCAGTGCCTGTAGCTGCACTCAAAATGGCCACCAGCCACATGGCATGTCCCTCCCCATGAACACCCCCAAAAATCGAAAAACACTGCAAAATCAGCACAATCCCATTCAATCCATGGCCTCCATGATGTTTAAATTCAAGACAACGCACAGAAATACTAGGCCCATGCAAGACTCACTACCCCTGGGCATAAATAAAGGTTGAAAAGTAGGCAAAATGGTTGGAGGCCTAACAACAAAGCCTGCATTCAAAATGGCCACTTGCCTGCCAGCACATGGCCAGTGCCTGTAGCTGCACTCAAAATGGCCACCAGCCACATGGCATGTCCCTCCCCATGAACACCCCCAAAAATCGAAAAAACACTGCAAAATCAGCACAATCCCATTCCATCCATGGCCTCCATGATGTTTAAATTCAAGACAGCCCACAGAAAGACTAGGCCCATGCTAGACTCAAATACCCCTGGTGAAAAGGCCACAAGTACAGGCCCAAAAAACGAAAATCACTGAAAAATCTGCACAATCCCATTCCATCCATGGCCTCCATGATGTTTAAATTCAAGACAACCCACAGAAAGACTAGGCCCATGCAAGACTCACTACCCCTGGGCATAAATAAAGGTTGAAAAGTAGGCAAAATGGTTGGAGGCCTAACAACAAAGCCTGCATTCAAAATGGCCACTTGCCTGCCAGCACATGGCCAGTGCCTGTAGCTGCACTCAAAATGGCCACCAGCCACATGGCATGTCCCTCCCCATGAACACCCCCCAAAATCGAAAAACACTGCAAAATCAGCACAATCCCATTCCATCCATGCCCTCCATGATGTTTAAATTCAAGACAGCCCACAGAAAGACTAGGCCCATGCTAGACTCAAATACCCCTGGTGAAAAGGCCACAAGTACAGGCCCAAAAAACGAAAATCACTGAAAAATCTGCACAATCCCATTCCATCCATGCCCTCCATGATGTTTAAATTCAAGACAGCCCACAGAAAGACTAGGCCCATGCACCACTCACTACCCCTGGTCAAGGCCCCAACAACAGGTCAAAAATCGAAAAACACAGAAAAATCAGCACAATCCCAATTCATCTATGGCCTCCATGATGTTTAAGTTCAAGACAACCCACAGAAAGAATCAGTCCACCCACCACTGAGTACCCCTGGGCAAAAGGCCCCAAAACAGCCCAAAAATCGAAAATTCCAAAATTTTAGTTGCAGCAACTGTAATGCCCCAAACAAACTTACTTGTAAAATTTCTAATCCAACAGTGATCCAAAGAAAGTCAAAAAGGCCTCAAATCCAAAGATCCAGCAGCATCCACAAAAAGTAATCCTTCCAGCTCCACATCCAAATGAAAAGTGACCAGGAGATGGACAAAGCACTGGGAGGAGCCTGCTGAACAGGAACAGGAAGTTGAAGACTATGGGGCACTTCCTTCCTCCCACCCCCCTGCCCCCCTCCCCAAAATGGACTCCTCGCTAAAAAAGTGCAGGCAAATGTCAAACTAAGGAGTTATTCACATAAAAATCATCATTTCTAGAAGGTTTATGCTGCTTGCTGGTGGATTTCTTGTGCAGAATTGCAAATTTATATTTTCGCTCGCCGTATCTCAAATCTCGCAATTGGGAAGTACCGCGAGACGTGATCTCGCCGTACTCGCGTTGACAAACTATCGCTGGCAAGCCGCGATGACGTAATCGCGCTCGCCAATTCCCGCGGGATCACACAGCAAGATCCAAAATGGCGCAGCACTCGCAAACTATCGAAAAAAACAACTCGGCAAACGATGATAAACGCCGCGCGCCGCAAAAATTGTATCACCAACGCCGCACGCCGCCAAAAAAATCCGCTGCGTGCGAATTTGCGGATTTTGCGGGAAATCCGCAAATCTCGCGGATTGCGGATTTTCCGAAAAATCCGCAAAATCCGCGAGCGTAACGGATTTTCCGCCCATGCTTACTCCAAATCCCGAAGTTGCCCTCATGTTGGCAGGAGTGGGCTGCCTCGAAGGTTCAGCAGGAACAGGACCTCTGTGCCTGCTCCCTGCCCAGCTGCCTAAGACAGCTAGGTAGAGAGGTTTAGACTCTGCATCTCAGGCTGAATATCGCAAGACAAACGGCCAAAGAGACATGCATAGTGCAAACTAGTGGCGTGAGCACCACTCCCCTGCTGTCAGTCAGAAGCAGCCCGCACCCTAAATACTGCTCGGGCTGGAAGAAGTGAAAAATAAAAAGCTAATTAATTTTATTGCTATTCTATTTCTCACTTTTTCTGCACTGGCAGCAGTGAGATGATGCTCCTCTGCCCTAAAGGGGGGGGAGGGGTGCCGCTGACAGGGGTGTCAGTCATATAATGCAAACCTAGCCAAACACAGTGGAGCATTGCCCAGGGTCAATGACAAGTATAAAGTCAAGAAGTGATACAAAAGGTAGCTGGTTTGTGGGCTTTTAACGCATTGTGATGGCTTTGCAGATAATGCAGCTCGGCTTGAAGATGGTGTTGGCCAGCAAGTGGGACCTGTGGAGTTCCATCACGGTGTTATGATGTGGTCATATTTTTTCAAGTCCTAGTGAGGTGTGCTTCAGCATATAGAATGCCCTTAAGGAAGCCAGTTTGGATTAAACTTTCAAGAAGGTTTCCCAGATACCCAATGCAAAGTAGGGTATGTGCAAAAAAGCATTAAAGCAAATAAAACAGTTGAAAATAGCTTGACATCTAATAAAGGCCTCACCCTAGTCACTGAAAAACACCCAAAACTACCAGAATACATTCCTATGTATGCTAAAAGTGTTTAATGTTCTGTGCCATGCTGCACAGCTATAACACCTCTATCAATGTCCTCTGAAGCCTTTAGATATATTGATACTAATAATTAGTATACATGTACATGGTTCCAGAGTGCATTTCATTTTGTAAATTAGCATAATGCTGATTCAGTTAACAGATTCAAGATACATCTCCTCTAATTTTACTTCTTCTAATTTTGAACACAATCTGGAAAGCAAATATTTAAATGCAATAAATAATGCTGTAAGCCAGACCCACTAACCAGCCCATTTCCATGGGCCTCGCAGTACTAGACTATGATCAAGCCCCTAGAGTTGTGTTTGGTTATTATTTTAAAGTCATGAATAGCATTTTCATGTCTAAAACAGAGCCAAAAAGCAAAAGATATCACTGAACTGTCCAGGGATATAACAACATCCGTTCCTCACCAAGAAAAGAAAATATATCAGAATGGAGGTAAACAAAATATAAATACAAATGGTGTAAGCAGAGTTCTTCAAATTGGGGTGAGGCTCCCGTTGTACACCTCAAATTATCAGCCTCATCAGTGGCAGAAATTAATTCAAGCATTCCATCCGTCACTTTTTTGTATACTTCAGTGAGTCCCTTTTAGTGGTACAGATATGCCCAGACATGGGTCCCATCCACACTGTCACTGTCATCAAGCTATACCTGGCTTATGAACCCTAACTAGATGACACCTGTTCTAGAATGCATGTGATCTGGAACAGGGAGGACCTGATCTGGTAGTTAGCTCTGGACTATTCCCATTTGAGCAGGTGTGGAAAATTAATTCGTACTGATAAACATTGTCTGCGCCATCTTGCCTTTTTCCCAATGCCACACTTTTGTCATACACGGCAGCCATTTTAGATGCCTTGGTCAGACCCACTCTCTGCACGCCGCCGATCCTCAGCACGGCTCCCCACCCTCGCAAGCATCTCCCCCACGCACTGGTCGCCCCCGCTCTCTCCCTCTCTCATGCATGGGCCATAAAAACCCCTCCATCTGCGCTGCTCTTCCCTGGGAATCACACCCCTTGCCTGTTCGACACCTCCCTTTCTTCCTATTCACCGTTGCACCCTCTGACACCCCTCTTCCTCCGTGTCCTATTGTCCAGGCCGGTCCCAGGCTATCACCTAGCCCTGAGGATGCAGTTTATGGCCCCAACTGTAAAGAATCGCCCCTCTTCAAAGGAGTTACAGTAGATCAAGGCTCCCACCCCATGAGATCCGTCACACCACACGCATTCTGATGACAATCCTGCATTATGATTGGGGAGGGGATTCTCACTGTAAGGGTGTGTGGTAACGGGTCCGAAGTGGAAGATTCCGGGGATGTCTTTCATACTTCAAAGTACCTTTATTGTAATAAAGAATGTCTTCCTGCCATAAATGCGTGTATAAGAGGCCAGGCCTCAGAGATGCAGTTAGAGCACCTCGAGAAGATTCCCTGTTGGTCTGATCTGATGTGTTCTCCTCCGGAGAGAATAAACCTTTGTTTCCTGCCTTCCGGTCTCCAGCGCCTGCCTCTTCATTGATTCATATTCTTTGTGGGATTAGAGGCGACATCGCCGGGCAATACTTAAGGTTATTTCGTTCGTCGATTGCCTTCCTGCTTTACAATTGGCGTCCCAAGCGTGGGGCCCATCAGCGACACGTGGATCCAGTGGGAGAGGTCCTGACGACAGAGTGAACGACTGCAACGATCGGGAGAGCTCCTGTCCGATAGACCCTCGTCTGACAGCCGACAATCCGAACTTCACTGATTCCGAACTGACCTCTCTCGAGTGATCTACGGTCCTGACTGGGAACCATCAGGAGTGCCGCGGCAATATCGGAGATTGGAGGACGATCGGGCGCTGGACGCGGAAGACAAGAAACAGCCCATGCGGTCCGATAAGGTCGTGTAAAAACGACAAATTGCGAAACGATGATGGTTCTTTAAGACATTCGCTGCCTACAAACGAGGAAGAGTACAAATACTCTATCTTCCTTTGTGGACAGTGAAGGGTGGGTAACGCAGACTTTTGTCCCCCTTTGTAATCTGTCGTGCCTATCTTTTCTCCCCACTGTTTGTTTGATTGATTGATTGTCAGGGTAGCTCCCTTTTCTTTGATTCGCAGAATAGCTCCTGTTTGAGGCATTCCCTGTCTGCAAACGGTGAGGGATAGAAATAGTCTCTCTCCCTTTGCAGATAGCGAAGGATAGGTAACGTGGACCTTTGTCCCCCTTTGTAATCTGTCGTGCCTATCTTCTCCCCACTGATTTTTTATTTTGGATCTAGTTCTCTTGAAGCATTCACTGTCTGCAAACAACGTAGAATAGCAATATTCTGTCTAGTCTTTGCAGGTAGTGAAGGATAGGTAGTGCGGACCTTTGTCCCCCTTTGTAATCTGTCATGCCTATCTTCTCCCCACTGAGTGGTAGCTGGTTCAGCCCGGACCGCTTGTTAGAGGTGGATCATCCAGTCCCACTGGAAGGCACCCCTAACAAGGACATGTTCACGAAACATGGATTAGTCGCTATAGCATATAGCAAATTATGGCACAGGTATACGAAGAAGGAACCCCAGAGTCAGTGGCCACTGATAGGATCCTTTGAAGAAAGCAAACTAGATGCACTAGATGAAGTTCCAAAAACGACACCGACCATGCTAGACAGCGTTGGCCTGTGGCGCAAAGAAGCAGTACAGCGAAAAAAAAAAGAGGAAGCTAGGATAGACAAGGAGCTACGTAAAGCAGCCCACCTAGCCGCAAAGAAACTAGAGGAAGAAATAAAGGAGAGAGAGGAAGCTAAGCGGAAACGAGAAACCGAAACATCGAGTCAGTGTCCTGTTAGAACACCCTCTGCGCTCTACCCTGAATTACCCTCGAAACAGTGAGCCAACCATGATCTCTCATTAGGTCCTCCTATCATCTACATGCCCCCTCCATATGCCCCTTCCCAACCTTCAGCGCAACACTCGCTGCCCCCAAGCACAGGCGAGAGTAGCACCAGGGCCTCGGCCCCCATGACCTCTGCGCCGGCTGAACCCCTTGTACCAGATACAAAACAAGCAGCAATGTTAGATGACCATGAGGCCCGAAAGACAGATCTCACGAGAACGAACAGGTGGAGCAAAGATGAGCGAGCAGGGATTGACAAGGTAATCAAGACACTAGCAGAACGAAAGGAGAGTGAGGAACACATCATGGATATATTCAACTCATATACGGGAAGCCACAGATGACACTTTGTCGTACGATTGTGTTATCATGTCCTAAATGCTTATGAGGACCGATATCGAGATAGAGGTCCCGAGAGCCTAACGACTCTGTATAGAAAGGTTGGTATCGGGGATGAGGGTGAGTGTGACGTGGCAGACCTCCTTGCGCGTACACTTAAGGTTTTCCACCACCTCACTGAATCAGAGATGGAAGCTAAACCCACGACACCTGTAGCGACCTAACCACGAATAGAACAACCTAGCAATATGATGCCGATAAGAGAGGCTGCCCCCTACTGGGTTCCCCCACGAGGTCAGGGAACACACGATGATGTTAACCACGCGGATGCTAGAGGGAGGGTAGTGTACAACTGGGTCTACCAACCATGGGATCGGCAGGATATTCTGATGTTCCAAAAATCTCTGCCTGATTTACGGAAAAACCCCACTGCCTTCTACACTGAACTAGGTACAGCCCTAGGTTCCACTATCATGACCCTAGCGGGCATCTATTTGTTCTTCGGGTGATGTCTGCCAGCTGATGTGTGGAAGCAGATCCGCAAGGTCGACCACCTTGAGCTGTTCGGACATACCTGGAGACAACTCGATGAAATCGATAAGCAACGAGGAGCCGGACAGAAACCCGTAACGGCTATTCTTGAACTCCCGGACAAGATCGTCCAGAAACGCAAGACCCTGATTCCCGAGAAGAAAATAGACTGGTTAATAGTGACGGCCTGTAGACAGAAACCACAAGAAAACGCTTCGGAATACTTTTCTAGGTTCGAAACGGTGTTCTTCGACTACAGCGGCCAAGATATGACCACTGCAACCGGACACCACTTGTTCGTCCAGAACTTTGTGAAGGGTCTGGTGCAAGAGGTTTCTCAAAAGCTGCAGGCGAGTGAAAGCAGCTGGGCAGCCTCTAAACCCACGGCTATCCTCCAGATGGCCCAATACTATGAGCATCAGAAGAATGAAAACGACAGGGCATCCGAACGTAAAAAGAAGGAGTTAAAAGAGAGGGTCATGATAGCTCAACTGCAAGGGGTGACAATAGGTAGAGAACTCTCCAAAGGAAACTACCAGTCGACAGCCCCTAAGAATATACCCTCCAGGTAACAAACGTCCGTACCCTATGCAGGCCGAAGGGACTCAGATGAAAACCAATGCGCGTTTTGTAAAGGATACGGTCACTGGAAGTCGCAGTGCCCGGTCCTCCATGAAACGAACAAGAACCGAGAGGCTAGGGACGGGACAAACGGACAAAAGAACAGGGACCAGGGACGGGGACACACCAATGACGCTAACTATGACAGATCAAGCCGACCTAACACATTTAACCGCCCACGACAGAACCAGTATCAGCAGTCCGATTGCGAAAACGCCCACAACTTCGCATAGGACAGCCAGAGACAAGGGAGGGATCCAGTCGAGCTTTGTGTTGACCAGCAAGGTCCCTATGTCACTGCTAAGGTCCTGGGTACGAAGTCCCCATTTTTGGTGGACACCGGGGCAACACATAATGCGTTATCCAAACGACTGATTCCAAGGGCACCCTTGTCTGGCTCACATGTGACATCAATAGGCTTTGATGGAACGCCCTCTACTAATCCCTTATCTGCACCAATTTCCTTTGACTTAGAGAACAACATCACCGACACGACCTTCCTGCTATCCTCCAACACCCCCGACGCCATTATGGGTCTTGACCTCCTGAAACACTTTCGAGCCACCATTCGATGTTCCCCAGACGGAGTACGAGTCATACTATACGATAACCAGAATCTGTTCAGGCCTTGTCCCACCCGACGCATGTTTTCCATCACTAACGCTGACCTGTCCCTACTAGACACTTTACCATCGTACCTTTGGGCCAAGACCGACTCAGATGTAGGACGCATGATGATAGACCCTGTACACATCACAGTACGACCTGACGCTACGCTCCCAAAACTCCCACAATATCGGATATCGTCCGAGGGCGAGAAGGCACTGGTAGAAATCATCCAATCCTTAGTCGATGCAGGAGTGGTAGAGGAAGTAGTCAGCAACGTCTGCAATAGCCCTATCCTACCCATTGTTAAGAAACAAGGCGAGGGAGATGAGAAGGCTTATCGCTTCATCATTGACCTCCGAGAGGTGAACAAAGTAGTTGTACCTCAGTACCCAGTAGTCTCCGACATCACCACTATCTTGACCCTGATCCCCTCCACCGCCACTGTCTTCACCGTTGTTGATCTCAAAAATGCTTTCTTTTCCATCCCCATCCATACAGACAGCCGATACCTCTTCGGCTTCACCCTGAAGGCCCGTTCATATAGATTCTGTAGAGCACCCCAGGGCTACACTGAGAGCCCCAGCATCTACAGCCAGGCTCTCAAGAGGCAGCTGGACGCAGTCCAGCTCCCGGACGGAGTGGTGTTAATCCAGTATGTCGACGACATTCTCCTGGCTGCCGATACTACTCCACTTGCCATCACAGCCACCATCCAACTCCTGCACTTCCTCGCGGAGAAAGGTCACAAGGTATCCAAGAAGAAGCTGCAGTTCTGCCAACCCCAGGTGACATACTTAGGCCACCTCCTGTCCAAAGACGGGAGGAAGCTCACACCCGATCGGATCCGGGCCATCCTAGAGACCCCTGTTCCCAAAACTCAGAAACAAGTCCGCTCCTTAGTAGGCCTTACGTCCTTCTGTCGACAGTGGTTGCCGAACTTTAGTCTCATAATCAAACCTCTGCTCTCTTTGTTAGCGAAAGATGTCCCCTTCCCACTCCCTTGGACCCCTGAATGCCAATCCTCCTTCCAAGAACTACGAGATGCCCTTTGCTCGGCCCCTGTCCTAGGAACCCCGACTATACCAAGCCCTTCTCCCTCTTCACCCACGAAAGGGAGGGGTGCGCTTTGTCTGTCCTGACACAACCCATAGGTTCCAAACAACACCCTTGTACCTATTATTCTGCCACTCTTGACCCCGTAGCCAGAGCTCTGCCCGCCTGCCTTCGAGCGGTAGCTGCCGCTGCCATCTCTATCCGACAAAGTGAGGGGATCGTACTTTCGAATTCCCTCACTGTGCTGGTCCCCCATGCTGTCGACACCCTCCTGAACCAGACCAACACTCAGCACCTGACTAGCGCACGACTGACTGGTTACGAATTGACTCTGCTTGCACCCCACATCACACTGAAACGATAACCCACTTTGAACCCTGCCACTCTGTTGCCTCTCCCTGATGACGATCCCAATGTATCCCCTATGCATGACTGTGTGACCCTCACGGACGAGCAAACTAGAAGTAGAGCTGACCTCCGTGACACTGCTATCCCAGACCCTGATGGAGAGCTATGGGTAGACGGCTCGTGCATTAAGCTCCCCGACGGCACGACCTCGGCTGCCTATGCAGTAACCACAGCCCGGACGGTAGTTGAGACGGCCCGCATCACCCAACGGTCCGCACAAGCAGCAGAACTGATTGCCCTCACACGAGCATGCATCCTAGCAGCAGGCACAGTTGCAAACATTTACACTGACAGCCAGTATGCCTTCGGGGTGGTTCATCATTTTGGACTCTTATGGAAAGAAAGGGGATTCCTGACCTCACATGGCACACCCATCCTTCACGGAGATCTAGTCTCTGCCCTAACCGAAGCAGTCCTTCTCCCCAAGCGGTTAGCGGTGATCAAATGCCAGGCGCACAAGAAAGTAACAGATCTCATTGGACAAGGGAACGCACTAGCTGACATCACAGCCCGAACCACAGCCGAGAATAGGACGACCACACGCATGTACGTGACTAGGTCACAGACGAAGAAAGGGAAGGACGCTAGAGAACACATTAGGGACATACAGATGGCCTGCTCCCCCCAAGAACTGACTGAATGGGCACGGGTGGGACTGAAAGATGATGAAGGCTGCTGGCTGACAAAGGACACAAACAAATGGCTGCTACCCAATTCCTACTTGATCCCCATACTGACTATGGCACACTCCCCAGCACACATAGGATCTGCCCCCATGATTGAAATCATCGTCCGAGTCTGGCACAACGACAAGATTCCCGACTCTGATAGACGCCTAGTTCAGCAATGCTTAATCTGCTTGCAACACAACCCAGGGAAAGGAACTGTTGTCCCACAGGGTGTGTTCGGGGTCCCCGACCATCCCTTTGAAGTCCTACAGATGGACTACATTCAGCTAGAACGTTGCCTGGGTTTGAAGTACGTCCTTGTTGCCGTGTGCGCCTTCAGCAAATGGGTGGAGGCCTATCCCACACGCGACAACACTGCCATGACTACTGCCAAAGTCCTGTTAAAAGAGTTTTTCCCCCGATATGGCCTTTGTCGGTTTTTATGGAGTGACAACGGCCCCCACTTCATAGCTGAAGTTATCCAACTTATCCTAAAAGGGTTGGGTGTAAAACAGAAATTTCACGCAGTCTTCCACCCCCAATCTGCAGGCCTGGTCGAGCGACACAACGCCACACTCAAGCTAAAAATCTCTAAGATTGTTGCCTCCACCGGACTGAAGTGGCCTGATGCCCTCCCATTGGGATTGCTATCAATGCGCTCCACCCCCACTAAGCACCACTTGACCCCCTACGAAGTAGTATTCGGGCGACCAATGAACATTTGGGCCGTGCCTAGGCCGACTTCGATTCATGACGTCCCAGACGTCCTAATGTCTGACTATCTGTACACCCTCACTAAAACCTTAACTGTCATTCATCAGCAGGTGCTGCAAGCCATCCCAGACGCTTTCAGGGGCCCAGGACACGACATTCGCCCAGGGGATCACGTCTTGATCCGCAACTTCCAGCGTGCCAGAAGCTTGGAACCTCGGTGGACGGGCCCCTGGCAAGTCCTAATCACTACACGGACGTCCCTTCGAGTGGAAGGCAAGCGTCACTGGGTGCATGCGCACCATTGTAAACGCGTCCCATCAATCCTGACGATGGAAGAAGACATCGCGATTCAAGAAGAGCTCCTAACAAAAGACAAACCATCATTGAGCTGTTATACCGACACAGAAGCACTCGAACTGGTAAAGTTTCCCGATCCCACCGTGCCGTCCAGAGAAGGGTACAACCTACGTAAAAAGGGAGGAGCTTCAGCAAAGCAGACCACTGACTAGGTAAAATCTCAGAGCGGTAGCCTAACACACTCAAGGTTGCCCGAAGAGAAGTCAGAGGAAGTCGGTGGTTCTGCCCGCTACCGAGCACTCTGAAGATGATGGAAGCGCCCGATTCCCCAATGATGGAAGCAACCGGATACCCGAAGATGACCTACCGAAACCCAAAGACTGACAAGCTGCACAGCTCAAAGACTATAGCCATTTTCATTACCCTTCTCTTTTGCCTCCTCCTCATGACAACCTTCTGGATCGTCGAAGAAAGCACGCCCGCTCACAAAACGCTGCTCCCCACTGAGCTGCCGACAACTACCAAGGAACACTTCCTGATTGCCCTTTCACCACAGCTCCGAGAAAGGCACAGGGAGTTCTGGAATAACTCCTTTGTACAGCTGCTGCACCAACACAACCTTGCCGCTAATGCCACTAACTGCTGGATCTGCGGGCTGCTGCCTCATGCAACCGGACACTCCATCCCATTTATTCCTTCGCCTTTCTCCATCCACGGCTCCTGTCTTGCCTGGCTAATCCTTCTGCAAGAAAGCTTTAAAGACAATGCCACTTCAGAAAGAACTGTTTCGCATTTCTACCACAGGCTGAATAAGACTGGGCGAACCGCTACTCCTTTTTGCCCTCTGACCTCTGGTGCCTCCATTCACATGGATATCCCTGCCAAAGAGCGAGTGGAAATGCAGGTGTTCCATAACCCAGCCAGACCCACTTTCTCCTACCTCCGGAAACGAACAGCCGCCACTCTGACTGTGGCCCTGTCTGTCGTCAACGTCTCGGGCCTTGTATGCATCGAAGGCCTGGGAACGCAACTGGTGGGCCACAGCGCCTGCGCCATCACCAGAACACTGGATTCATCCGACCCTCCCTCCTTTGTTACTTCTGCAAATATGTACTTTGTTTGCGGCACCAAAGCGTACACCTGGCTCCCCAAAGGTTGGGGGGGCACATGCTACATTGCCTTCATTCTTCCACCTACGTATGTGGCTCCGGCAAGCCACCACCGGCAAAAGCGCGCAAGGGACATCGACCAGGCCGACTCTACAGGAGCACAGTTCTTGGATGCCGCGAAGGGACTTGTGCCATTCTGGGGTCCGATGGCGAACAGCCGAGCCATCCGACATTTGACCCAAGCAGTTGAAACCACTATGAACATCACAGCCGGCATCTTGACCAATAACACCGCAGAGCTTTAGGCAGTCCGCCTGGTGGCTCTTCAGAACCACCTCATTCTAGACGTGGTTCTGGCAGACCGAGGAGGAGCATGCCGCATCATTGGGTCCAGCTGTTGCACCTACGTGCCAGACAATTTGCCTTCTGTTTACAAGGCCATCGAACACCTCCATAGACTGTCCTCTGAAGTACACCAAGAACAAGAAGGATGGTCGCTTGGGAGCTGGTTCTGGGACTCACTGAAAGCCTGGGGGTGGAGGTTGTTCACATTCATTCTAATTCCGATTGTGGTGCTGTGCGGGTGTTGTTTGGGTATCCAATGTTTACCTCCTCTGTGTTCATTATTCTCAAATTGCGTTTCCCCAAAGACTTTGGACTTACAGACTGAACACATGAAAGCTTTGTACGATGCAGAAATACGTGGCATTATGGGGATCGACCCGAATTAACAAGTTGGCGAGAAATGTTAATAGGGAGGAATGTGGAAAATTAATTCGCATTGATAAACATTGTCTGCGCCATCTTGCCTTTTTCCCAATGCCACACTTTTGTCATACACGGCAGCCATTTTAGATGCCTTGGTCAGACCCACTCTCTGCACGCCGCCGATCCTCAGCACGGCTCCCCACCCTCGCAAGCATCTCCCCCACGCACTGGTCGCCCACGCTCTCTCCCTCTCTCATGCATGGGCCATAAAAACCCCTCCATCTGCGCTGCTCTTCCTTGGGAATCACACCCCTTGCCTGTTCGACACCTCCCTTTCTTCCTATTCACTGCCGCACCCTCTGACACCCCTCTTCCTTCGTGTCCTATTGTCCAGGCCGGTCCCAGGCTATCACCTAGCCCTGAGGATGCAGTTTATGGCCCCAACTGTAAAGAATCGCCCCTCTTCAAAGGAGTTACAGTAGATCAAGGCTCCCACCCCATGAGATCCGTCACACCACACACATTCCGGGAATCGGCGGAATGCCCTGCTGTTTCTGTCGTCTATTGACGATCCTGTATTATGATTGGGGAAGGGATTCTCACTATAAGGGTGTGTGGGAACGGGTCCGAAGCGAAAGATTCCGGGGATGTCTTTCATACTTCAAAGTACCTTTATTGTAATAAAGAATGTCTTCCTGCCATAAATGCGTGTATAAGAGGCCAGGCCTCAGAGATGCAGTTAGAGCACCTCAAGAAGATTCCCTGTTGGTCTGATCTGATGTGTTCTCCTCCGGAGAGAATAAACCTTTGTTTCCTGCCTTCCGGTCTCCAGCGCCTGCCTCTTCATTGATTCATATTCTTTGTGGGATTAGAGGCGACATCGCCGGGCAATACTTAAGGTTATTTCGTTCGTCGATTGCCTTCCTGCTTTACACAGGGTCAAGAATGATTTGCATATGCTGGGTCCAAACAGAGGTGGTATGCTGTGCAAAATAACGATGGAATGGGATGCAGGTTGAGTATTAGCAGTTGCTGTGATTAATTTAAGCTTTCCATCCATCACTTTTTTAATGCTTTTTTGTAGCAGTAAAATACAGCCATAATTTGGGAAAATATGGGCGAATTTTGCGAATCTCGCGTTCGCGAATTTTGCGGATTTGCGAACTCGCAATCCGCAAAATCCGTGAATTCTTGCGAATTTGCTGATTTTTTTTTTTTTGTGTTCGCAAGGATTTCTGCCAGTTCGCGAGGGTTTCGTACCAGTTCGCAATTGCGAACTTACATTTCGGAGCGCAACGGTCTCGATTATGTTGTTTCTACGTCTGGTTCATCATCACAGGTTCCCAGCACCCTCTGTTTCACCACTGCAACCCTCTGTTACATCAATGCCACCCTCTGGTTCATCATTACTGTAGATTATGGAGGGGAAAAGCAAGCACACCAGCCCTGCTTCAACTGAGATGAATTAATTTGGGGTTAGTTTATTAATGTGTCACTGTTTTAAAATTCCAGTCTGGCACCTGCTTCCTTATCTGTAATTTTGCTTTCTGTTGCAGTGCATTTTTTTCCCCCAGGACCTTTGTGGCCTACTTGTAGCTATTCTATGAGCCTGCTGTGAGGGTCAGAGCAGGGTCATACAATTGTTGCAACTAGCAACTGAATTCTGGAGGGGCCCCAGTCAGGAAGCACTACAGGGAATTGTTAATAATGAGGAGTTTGAACTCTTGCCCCTGCCGAGTGCTTTCAGTTTTGAAAAACTCGTTTTTCTGCAATTTCGCGGGGTTCGCGGGGCGCGAACACGCGCGAGATCGGATTCGGAAGCCGCAAATTTGTGCGAATATGCAATTTGTTTTTTTTGCGGCGTGTTAGTTGGCAAGGTTTTGTGCGTTTTTGCGAGCCGCTCGTAGCGCAAGGCTAGAAGTTACCCTCACGGTGTTCAAGGGCGCAGCCATCTTGTTTGCCTGACGTATTTCCATTTCCGGGCGCGAAGTGTAATCTCGCAAAGTCTGCGGCTTGCCAGTACAGTTTCGCGCGTGTTCGCAAGGAAAATCTCGCGCGAACTTACCCGCGCGGTTGTGAACGGGCGCGGCCATCTTGTTTCTCATTCATTGCTATGGTTCTGGGCATGGTCTTTGTATCCTCTGTCAATCTCTGCCATCCTTTGCTTGTTTGAAGTTTTTTTTGATCTATTTTACTTATTATCTATCCCTCTATTTTTCTAGCCCTATATTTTTGTGTTTACTGCTACTTTTGGTTAATTTTAAACTACTTTTGTAAACTCTTTTCTTTTCTTCTCTTCCCTATTCTATTTTCTTTATTCCTTTCTGCCCAGACCATGGTGAAGGGAGCCGGGAAGCATCCAGAGAAGGGGAAGGGTCCCGCACCCCGTGTCCGGCTCCCGTGCGGGCGTTTGAGGGGGGAGCAAGTGATGCCACGGGAGATCTTTACCCCGGAGGAGGTGGGCCAACTCGTTTTTTATGTTCAGCGCCGCATCCCCAGGACCATCATGGGAGGTGGCAAGATCAGTGCCGGGTACGGGGCCCGGGAGCGCCGGAAGCGGTGGGAGAAGGTGTGCCAGGCCATTTACCACCACTCTCGGGTCTGGCGCACCTACAACCAGGCCACCCACCGCTGGACGGATGTCCTGACCCATGAGCGAGATCTGCTCGACCTCCTTGGCCTTGAGATCCCCGGGCTTGGTGAGTAGTAGTAGCTATGTCTTTACTACTATGTTTTCTCCTGCTGTGTTATTATATTGCAAATTTTTGTTTTTTACCAAGAGCAATAATGCTGCTCATTACATTGTAGGTAAATTATTTTTCAAAATCTTCTGTGCATTTCAGGTACACTGCTCTCCTTCTTGTCAGTAGTGTTGCTACTATGCTTATTTGTTTTAGATTTTGTGTTCATTTCATTGGCCTGTGAAATTATGTATGAGTGTAGTTTAAAGAACTGCGTAATGCTACACACTAAGGTTCAGATTTTTAATTACCGGCGCATCCCTGCAAAGTAGCAGGGATGCGCCAGTAATTGTGCGTCACGCCACCATCACCCATGGTGCGCCGTATTTACAATACGGCACACCATGGGCCCAAAACGTCACCAAAGCGTTACGCATCTGTGCCGTAAAGGCGGCGCATTGCTGGAGTTTTGTCGCAACGATGGTGCAGCTCCATCAATGCTCTGGGGTGCCCTATCTCCCCAATGCTGCGTCAAGCCGTACGTGTGCTTCAAGCAGGCGCAGGGTTTGAGTCACGCATCATTGTCCTCAAAGTGACTGATTGCAATCTTGTAGATTTCCCTCAGCCACTTTTAGGATGCGTTCCTGCGCAGGAACGCCCTCCCTTGCGCCGGAACGCCCCCTATTGGCGCAGGGCTTTACAACGTGATGCATCTCCCATATGCGTCACGTTGTTAATATACGCCGCACCATTGCGCCTCTTTTGTGCTGTCGCTGCGTCACAAAAGTCACGCAACAATGGAGCAAAAGAGCCGCAAGGGCCTTCTAAATCAGCCCCTACAGTCTCAAGTCCAGTCCTTCCTTTGTACACATGGCGATAAGAAGAAATAGTGGTGGTGGATTCATAGTTTGAGTATTTTAATGACTGGTTAATGTAGTAGGAAACTTTAGTGTTGTCGCTGATCTTCAATCACGATGGACTTTGCCTGTCACTTTGCGTGCTGCGGACTGCTGCCTGCCAATCCTAGGCAAACCTTTTTAGTACTTTGTTTAGTGAGTTACATAGGGTAGTTTCCAATTCGACGGTCCGCAAATCAAGCAATACTAAAGTAATGACGTAGTCGACCACATGAGATTGGTCAATAATATATCCCGTGGAGTCGTTCCCTATTTGCTATTTCGCAAAAATATTTTGTTACTTTGTTAGTTCTTTTGAAATGTTTGATTTGGTTGAGAAATATCATCCATGTTTTCTGTTTTTCTTTCTTTCATGTTGTACATCAGCTTCCCCCAGGGGCAAGAGGAGGACACAGGAGGAGGAGGGTGCTGTTGACGATGCAGGCCAGGACCGGGCAGGCGAGGGCTCCTTTGCTGGCCCCAGTAAGTTTTAATTTTAATATAGAGTACTTATTTTTTCCTAGCGTTCCTCATTCGATTTTTTCTAAATCGTCTTTGATCTTCTTGTAGACAGGATCTAAATTCTTATCCCTCCTCGACTATGACTCCGTGTGGTATTACTAGATTATTCTTATTAGTCTGTCTGTGTAGCTAACTAAGATTGCACATTTGGCATTTCCATTGGACTCCCATTCTAGTCAGCAATAGCTCTATGCACTGAGTGCAGTCCTCTGGGATTGTCCATAATGTCTTTTCAAGTATTCTAAATGTTTATGCTTTGACCATTGCCAACAATAAAAAGGTGAATGACCACCAAGAAAGAATAAGATACTACTTTACTTTTGGTTTGGATAGGAGGACAATCCATTCTACTACTGTTGCAGGGACAAATCTGCACAAACAGAACTATGGACACTAAATAATGCATCGCTTAGCTTATCAATTATAATAGGTGCTGTAACTGTTAGACTTTCCACATACCTCAGTGATAACAGACTTTGTAGTTGACCCCCCAATCTCCTTACTGACTAGATAGTGTGGCAGAGTCATTTAGCTCCCAAAGTCACCGATGGCAGAGGCACGGACTCATGCTTGCAAAAATTCGAAAACCTTTAGCTCATCCACTCTAGTCTGGAGGAACAAAAACCACAGAGTCTATTTAAGTTTAAAAGCTTTATTAAAAGTAAACACATTTATTAAATTCAAGTTTGTCATAAAAGTGAACGTGTAACTGAAAATGGAAAAGTGCTTAGTGCTGACGATTAATTGGACACATTTCTTGTGGTCGAGCCGAGCTCTCACCTGGTTTGAACTTGATCCTGCTCGTGTTCTTAGAAGTCAAGCTTCTGTCTGTTATGAGAAAAAGTGGTGCGTGTTAAAAAGTAAAAAGCAAACATTCATCAGTTGTGCCAAAAAGTGCAGCAAGACAACAGCCTTCCCTGGAAAAAGGGACATTTTTACTCTAGAGTACACAGTCATAAATTATTAAATTGTATACTGTTTTTTTCACATTTCTTTCTTCCTCCTAGACCAAATATTATATAGTAGTGAGTGGTGTATTCTACCATTATTAAATGTACTTTGTAGGTGGAACATCTGGAGACGGGGCCAGCGCGGAGGTGGTGGTGGCATTGGATGAGGAGGACAACTCTGGGGAGGAGGCGGTGCAAGTGCCGGACAAGGACATGCCTGTGAGGGTTCACACGGTGGTGGCGGGCAGAGGTAAGCTATACATTCCTTAGTCATTGAGATTGAAGACTGCAGAGTGTGCTTTCTGCACGGGTGTATTATAAAAAAAGCAGGTAGTAGCCTCCTCTAAATGTACTTCGACTTAGCTGTGAAGTTTTTGGCGAGAAGAATCCCAATCAGATCTGAGGTGAACTTGATGGATGGGAATGAACGAAAAGCGCAAGAAGGGTGTAAGTAAGTGTGGAAGCACGAGAAATGTAATGATGACTGGCAAAGAAGAATGATATGTGTTTGCTTGGTCCCCGAGGTGGCTGGGAAGGTAAGAAAATGGTATGGTGCATGGCTGGGTGAATGATGAAGCAAGGATGGGTGGAAGGAGAACAGCCTGGGTGGGTGAGACAGAAACAGTATGTGTGCATATACTTTGAATGGATGGATGCCTGGATCATTCATGGTACTATCTGACTCTTAGATAGCATATGTGTATCTAGAGAGAGTAGACGGTCACTGGATGAACTAAGTGTTACTTTGAAGAGCATGTAACACCGCACCCGCACGTTCCTTCCAGTGTAGGAAAGGCAAGGAAAAGAAGTTGTAATGTTATCCAAATACTACCATGAATAGTAGCAGTAGTTTGTATTGCAACTGCAAGCACAGCATATATCCGGTTATTACGGTGGACACTCCCTACCTCTCTTAATAACTTTAGTTTAGTAGTAGTACGTCATTCATGTGTGGGGGTATCACTGTTCACTCAATAATAAGCAAAGCACCTAAAGTCATCCCATATGTCATCAAATGCATCCCATGTGAAGTGATAGATAATCAGATAATTTAGCTTCTTCATTTTCCTTTTCTAATACTCATTTGCACTGTAGGGTGAAAGCTAAATTAATTAAGCAGTAGCCCTTTTAACAGAGTATTCTCAGTGCCACCCGTAATAGAAAAGTAAGAGCTTCACCACCTGCATGTACTGGACCGGTACAGTAACGCAAGTCTGTCTCACTCACCATGGTGTGCGTCTGTTTTTCTCGGGTGCAAGTTCACTGCGCGGGCATTATGCCAGCTTGCATAAGATAACGTACCAATTTTCCTAAACAAGAGAGAAGAAGAAGAATAAGAGTGGTGTACTGTCATAGTCGACTGTAATGGAAGTCCATAGTGCTCGTAGAATTTGTTCCTGAAACTCCCACTAATGTTAGAGCAAGGATGAAGAAGTCGGAGGTTACATAGATACTGTCCTCAATAGTTATGTACTGTGCTTTTTAATTTGCTAATTGTACTGTGACAACTTTCTGCTCAATCATTTTGTGTTAATCTTAAGGAGCATTGGTTACAGACTATGTCTTTCTTTTTTCATGTAGTTGCTCCTTCCAAATCCAAGACACCATCAAGGAGGAAGGAGCTGGCTCGAATGGCCCGGCAACGGAGGCTGGATGCCACTGTCGCTGAATATCGGCGGCTGGTGGCCCTGGAGGAGGAGGAGACGCAGTCTGGTACAACAACAACGTCCACTGGGACAGCTGCATCCTCCTCCGTGCGGGCTGCCAGACAGCGCAGTGCTCCAGCGGTACGGAGCCGGGCTACCAAAGCCAAATGCCACCGCCGAGCAGCTAAGAAAGCAGCTGCCCCTCGCAGGATTTGCAAGGCACACCGGCGCCGCTTATCCCTCAGACGGTCCTACCTGGAGCAGGAGGTCCATAACTATAAGAACGTGGTGGAGGGCCTCCGCTTCGAACTTGCCACCCTCCGCAAGGAGCATGATGCCCTGGCTGCTAATTCCAACAGCACCCTGCCATAGTGTCCCTTGCCCCTTTTTTTAGAGACTTTTGGGGGGTGGGAATTGGGAGTTGGGATTTTTGGGGACTTTTGAAGGACAATCGTTGGGGTTAGGGAGGGTCTTGCGGGAGATTCTTTTGTTAGGGCTATAAAAATATACTTTTTGAAACTTTATCTGACCATACCTGTTTTTTACTGCTTTTGAGTCTGGTGGGTGGGGGTTTAACAGTAAGTTTGTTTTCCTGAATAGTCCTAGGACTTTAGTAGTACTACCGTCAATCCAATCTCTCGTCTCTCCTAATACTCCATTATACTACCTCCAACCAAACGCCTATCTTACCTGTAATTTCTGTTTGCAAGTAGGGCTAGGCCCAGGGCTGGCTCCACGGGAAACAGTGAATAAGGTTGGCAATCCTGGGCGGATAAAATTTCCTCATAGCGGTGGTACTAGTGGTGTGACACAGTGGCAGTTGCATGCCTATGAAAAAAAAGAAAATGAAATCTGGTTTGTCCTCCTGAGCAATACAACGGTACAATAGAGAATATAGCAGGTGACAGAAGTACACTAGAACAGTGCCACATTGTAGCCTAACAAATGTTAAAGTATAACTAATTCGGTTGAAGTTCTTTGACATTAGCCATGGGTCTTTGTCAATCAGAGTAAGAATATATCCTCGGATTTCTTCACCAGCCTGTTGCTATCACCTTATCCTCCCCAGCAAGTGTGTGGATTTATTGCTGTAATTTAGTCACACATCAATGAAAACCACACAGCCCGGGGGAAGAGGGTTAGGGTTTGAAAAATGGATGGGTACGGGGGGTTTTGGGAAAGGTTTTGGGAGACAAGAAAAAATAGCACAGCATGGACAAACAATTGTGAACATAAAGAAATCTTTGGGTACAAACCTATCCATCAATCTTTGAAAGTGCATGCACTACTGGATGTATGTCAGTGAAAAGTAAGTAGTACTTTCGACAACTGTGGAAGAAAGAATGCGACAGTACAGGGCGTGTGTGGAATTATTGATAACTATCTTCAACATAAGGTCTCTGTTGCCAGATACCTGAGAGCCTTGCTGGTCACTATAAATCCATTCACAACACTCAATGGGGTTGGTCTGGAAGGTATAGTAGATAGAAAAGGAGAAATTGCTCTTTTTCTAGGTGTCCCCTCACTCACCAGGGTTGCCCCTTGGTGACAAGCTTCATCATTGGGGCCATCCCAGTCCTCTACGGGCTGGGGCGTGCTGCGACTTGCGAATTACGTAGGAGCACTTACAAATGACTATGTGTGGTGCAGATGTGATAGTGGAGTGGACTAAGTGATGTGTTAAGGGATCAATTTAGAAGCAGAGAGAGATCCAAGAAATGCAGTCACAGTCAGAGAAAAAGACAAAGGATACTGTATCTGTATGTTGTTGTAGTTGTCCTGTTGAATTTGGTAAGTAAGTTGCCTGCAGAAAAAAAATCCTCTTATTAGCGGCACTCCTCCATTGCAGCCGACGTTTCGTCCATTGATGTTGGTCACCACCAGAAGACACCCTGTAAAAAAAGCACAACATGGACAGACAATTGAACATAAACAAATCTTTGGGTACAAACCTATCCATCAATCTTTGAAAGTGCATGCACTACTGGATGCATGTCAGTGAAAAGTAAGTAGTACTTTCGACAACTGTGGAAGAAAGAATGCGACAGTACAGGGCGTGTGTGGAATTATTGATAACTATATTCAACATAAGGTCTCTGTTGCCAGATACCTGTGAGCCTTGCTGGTCACTATAAATCCATTCACAACACTCAATGGGGTTGGTCTGGAAGGTATAGTAGATAGAAAAGGAGAAATTACTCTTTTTCTAGGTGTCCCCTCACTCACCAGGGTTGCCCCTTGGTGACATGCTTCATCATTGGGGCCATCCCAGTCCTCTACGGGCTGGGGCGTGCTGCGACTTGCGAATTACGTAGGAGCACTTACAAATGACTATGTGTGGTGCAGATGTGATAGTCGAGTGGACTAAGTGATGTGTTAAGGGACCAATTTAGAAGCAGAGAGAGATCCAAGAAATGCAGTCACAGTCAGAGAAAAAGACAAAGGATACTGTATCTGTATGTTGTTGTAGTTGTCCTGTTGAATTTGGTAAGCAAGTTGCCTGCAGAAAAAAAATCCTCTTATTAGCGGCACTCCTCCATTGCAGCTGACGCTTCGTCCATCGATGTTGGTGACCAGAAGACACCCTGTCCACTGCCTGCCTGATGCTGAATTGTGGCTCGCTAATGTGAAGCCTGACTCCATCCTTTTTTCCCCATTGCACAGACTGAAACCCGGCCTGTAATTATTCAACGAAAAACAGGAAGTGATATAATATTACAACACCACTGATAAATAAATATAAGGTATGTAGGCTGTGGAGTGCAAAATGTCACACTTTGATTTTCCTAGTAGACAGTACAATATTTTTGAAAGTGCGTACTCTGTCAGAGTCACCTTTTGAAGGATAAATAAGTATGGGCAAATTAATGTAGCGGATCTTTCCCCTCAAGCTAGGTGTCCTGTAAACTGTGTTTTAGAACAAAATTAGATCTTCCCAGCAGTGCTCCCACCCAGACCCTTACTAAAGCCAGTCGCAAAAATGTAGAAGACCCCCAATCAAATCTCAAAAACTAGGCCTAGCAGAAAACTGGTGACAAAACGTACTTTGAAAGTAAAAGTAGGCCCAAGTACCCCCTTACCCACCGTGGATTGCATTCAAACCACTTGCAAGCAACCAAGCAAAAGTATCCATAGCCAGCATCGCTCCAAGACTCGAAAACCCCCCCACCCAAACACATGTAATAGAAATACTGCTAACCCTAACGAACCCTAAGTTAAGAATAGTGGCAAAGGCTTTCTTTAACTATGCCAAATCCCCCCTTTCCCACCATGGATTTTCTTCAAATGACTTGCAACCAAAATTACACATTCTCACGAGTGCTCTAAGACCCCAGAACTCAGTTGCAAAAAACTAGAACACCCCGAAACACATGCACTCCTGCTGCTAGGGCTAACCCTAACGAACCCTAAGTTACAAAAAGTGCCAAAAGGCTTTTCCGCGAGGATTTTGTCCCAACCACTTCTACCCGGTATTAGACTAGGCATGGGCGGAAAATCCGTTCCGCTCGCGGATTTTGCGGATTTTCGGGAAATCCGCAATCCGCGAGATTCGCGAATCTCCCGCAAAATCCGCAAATCCGCGAGCAGCGGATTTTGCTCGCACTGCTCGCACTGTTCGCGTGAGTTCGCGTGAGTTCGCGCCCCGCGAATAAGTGCAAAATTGCAGAAATACGATCTTAGCAAAACTGAAAGTAACTACTTACCAGGTTCAAAAGTTCAGGCTCATCATTAGTAGCCATTTCCTGTAGTGCTTCCTGAGGGGCCCCTCCAGAGTTCAGTTGCCAGTTGCAACTATTATGTGACCCTGCTCTGAACCTCAGATTAGTTACACATATGTCACAAAGGTCCTGAATTACAGCTAAGGGAGACAAGCAGGAGCCAGGCTGGAAGTTAAAATCCATTAATCAGCCCCTAATTCATTATTGTCAGTTGGGGCAGGGCAGGTGTTGTAACTAATTTTGCAACAATGAAAGCACTTAGCAAGTGCAAAAGATCACTAATCAGGGCGCACTAAGGAAGCAGGTGCCAGCTAAAAAAATATTCTGTGACACATTAATCAGCCCCAAATTAATTCAGGTCACTTGAGGCAGAGAAGGTGTGCTTTGCTTTGCCGAAAATAATGTACACTGGACAACCAGAGGGTGTGGTGATGAAACAGAGGGTGGCATGGGTGGGCCAGAGGGTGGCATGAGTAGTCAGAGAGTGGCAGTGGTGACAGAGAGTGGCAGTGATGAAGAAGAGTGTCCCAAACAGGCTGGACACGTAGAAACAACAAGTTCGCGAAACTTGCGACCCGACAGGTAAGTTCGCAATTTGCGACATTGTACAAAACCCTCGCGAACTGGCAGAAACCCGCGCAAACACAAAAAAAAAAAAAATCCGCAAATTCGCGAGATTTCGCGGATTTTGCGGATTGCGAATCCGCAAATCCGCAAAATTCGCGAACGCGAGATCCGCAAAATTCGCTCATGCTTATATTAGACCTTCCCAGGAATGCCCCAAGACCCGCCAACCCACCCGCCAAGAAGCATAACACCCCCAAACAGGCCAAAAGCAAAATCTCATACTTGCAATATTTCTCGGCCTTCGGTCCAAACGCGCTGCGTAGCTAGGCCATAAGTCGGGGTTGCCACCACGGATTTCCTGAAAAGCAAATGCAATCAAGATTAGAGTGTCCCAGCAGTGCTCCCAGACCCCGAAACTCACCCACAAACACCAGGAAGCCCCCCAAACAGGCCCCCGAAAACGCTACATTGAGCAAAATGTCAGAAATAGCAACAAAAAAAATCGGCCTGGATTTTGTCCCAACCACTTCTACCCGGTATTAGACCTTCCCAGGAATGCCCCAAGACCCGCCAACCCACCCGCCAAGAAGCATAACACTCCCAAACAGGCCAAAAGCAAAATCTCAAACTTGCAATATTTCTCGGCCTTCGGTCCAAACGCGCTGCGTAGCTAGGCCATAAGTCGGGGTTGCCACCACGGATTTCCTGAAAAGGAAATGCAATCAAGATTAGAGTGTCCCAGCAGTGCTCCCAGACCCCGAAACTCACCCACAAACACCAGGAAGCCCCCCAAACAGGCCCCTGAAAACGCTACATTGCGCAAAATGTCAAAAAAAGCAAAAAAAAAATCGGCCTGGATTTTGTCCCAACCACTTCTACCCGGTATTAGACCTTCCCAGGAATGCCCAAAAGACCCGCCGATCCACCCGCCAAAAAGCATAACACCCCCAAACAGGCCAAAAGCAAAATCTCATACTTGCAATATTTCTCGGCCTTCTGTCCAAACGCGCTGCGTAGCTAGGCCATAAGTCGGGGTTGCCACCACGGATTTCCTGAAAAGCAAATGCAATCAAGATTAGAGTGTCCCAGCAGTGCTCCCAGACCACGAAACTCACCCACAAACAGACGGAACCCCCCCTAAAAGTACCTCAAAGGCAAGCAAGTCATCAAAAACACAAAAAAATTTCCGCCTGGGATTTGGTCCAAACCACTTTTATCCGGTATTAGAGCTTCTCAGCAATGGCCCCAGTGCAGTCAACCCAGGAGAAAACGAGTAGAAGACCCCCAAACAGCCAAAGAGCAAAAGTACAAAAATGGGGACTTAGTCAATTTTTCACAAATTTCCCAAATCACTCCGCGCGCGCTCTGCAGCTAGGCCCTAACTCCCCTCTGCCACCATGGATTTGCTTCAAACCTCTTGCAAAGTAAAGTATATACAGCCAGCAGTGCGCCCAGACCCCGAAACCCACCCACAAACACCAGGAAGCCCCCCAAACAGGCCCCCGAAAACGCTACATTGAGCAAAATGTCAGAAATAGCACAAAAAAAATCGGCCTGGATTTTGTCCCAACCACTTCTACCCGGTATTAGACCTTCCCAGGAATGCCCCAAGACCCGCCAACCCACCCGCGAAAAAGCATAACACCCCCAAACAGGCCAAAAGCAAAATCTCATACTTGCAATATTTCTCGGCCTTCGGTCCAAACGCGCTGCGTAGCTAGGCCATAAGTCGGGGTTGCCACCACGGATTTCCTGAAAAGCAAATGCCATCAAGATTAGAGTGTCCCAGCAGTGCTCCCAGACCCCAAAACTCACCCACAAACACCAGGAAGCCCCCCAAACAGGCCCCCGAAAACGCTACATTAAGCAAAATGTCAGAAATAGCAACAAAAAAAATCGGCCTGGATTTTGTCCCAACCACTTCTACCCGGTATTAGACCTTCCCAGGAATGCCCCAAGACCCGCCAACCAACCCGCCAAGAAGCATAACACCCCCAAACAGGCCAAAAGCAAAATCTCAAACTTGCAATATTTCTCGGCCTTCGGTCCAAACGCGCTGCGTAGCTAGGCCATAAGTCGGGGTTGCCACCACGGATTTCCTGAAAAGGAAATGCAATCAAGATTAGAGTGTCCCAGCAGTGCTCCCAGACCCCGAAACTCACCCACAAACACCAGGAAGCCCCCCAAACAGGCCCCCGAAAACGCTACATTGAGCAAAATGTCAGAAATAGCAAAAAAAAAATCGGCCTGGATTTTGTCCCAACCACTTCTACCCGGTATTAGACCTTCCCAGGAATGCCCCAAGACCCGCCAATCCACCCGCCAAAAAGCATAACACCCCCAAACAGGCCAAAAGCAAAATCTCATACTTGCAATATTTCTCGGCCTTCGGTCCAAACGCGCTGCGTAGCTAGGCCATAAGTCGGGGTTGCCACCACGGATTTCCTGAAAAGCAAATGCAATCAAGATTAGAGTGTCCCAGCAGTGCTCCCAGACCACGAAACTCACCCACAAACAGACGGAACCCCCCTAAAAGTACCTCAAAGGCAAGCAAGTCATCAAAAACACAAAAAAATTTCCGCCTGGGATTTGGTCCAAACCACTTTTATCCGGTATTAGAGCTTCTCAGCAATGGCCCCAGCGCCGTCAACCCAGGAGAAAACGAGTAGAAGACCCCCAAACAGCCAAAGAGCAAAAGTACAAAAATGGGGACTTTGTCAGTTTTCCCCAAATTTCCCAAATCACTCCGCGCGCGCTCTGCAGCTAGGCCCTAACTCCCCTCTGCCACCATGGATTTGCTTCAAACCTCTTGCAAAGTAAAGTATATATAGCCAGCAGTGCGCCCAGACCCCGAACCCCACCCACAAACACCAGGAAGCCCCCAAACAGGCCCACGAAAACGCTACATTGAGCAAAATGTCAAAAATAGCAACAAAAAAAATCGGCCTGGATTTTGTCCCAACCACTTCTACCCGGTATTAGACCTTCCCAGGAATGCCCCAAGACCCGCCAACCCACCCGCGAAAAAGCATAACACCCCCAAACAGGCCAAAAGCAAAATCTCATACTTGCAATATTTCTCGGCCTTCGGTCCAAACGCGCTGCGTAGCTAGGCCATAAGTCGGGGTTGCCACCACGGATTTCCTGAAAAGCAAATGCAATCAAGATTAGAGTGTCCCAGCAGTGCTCCCAGACCACGAAACTCACCCACAAACAGACGGAACACCCCCTAAAAGCACCTCAAAGGCAAGCAAGTCATCAAAAACACAAAAAAATTTCCGCATGGGATTTGGTCCAAACCACTTTTATCCGGTATTAGAGCTTCCCAGCAATGGCCCCAGCGCCGTCAACTCACCTGCAAAGAGGTAGAACAACACCCCCACACGTGCTGAGTCTTTCTTCATTGGGCGTAAACCAGCCCTCTGGTTTGATGGAAATAGGAGTCTGGAGGAGGAGGATAGAGGAGCATGTTCTTCTGAACTTGTGAACCTGAGGAATGCAGACTGCGGCAACTTCAAATCAATTAGCAAACCAGTGAAGACAGTTCTGCTGATGGGCTTGTTTTTGTGATTATCTGATTAAAGTTTGAAATATATTAACTGTGCACAACAAAGAAAGACAGACACACAGGAATAAAAGTGAATAAGGACGAAAAAGAAAGTTATTGATTCGTTGTCTCATTTTCAGGGCTCGGTATCACGGTCCAGGAATGAGAATAAGGCTTCGTCATCATACTCTGCGAATTCAGGCAGGGTGAGCTCAGTGTCACCTGACAGAGTAGAAATTCCCTCATCTATGTTGCTGGCCACCTCGTCTTCATCCGGCGCGCTTTCTCGTACTCTGAAATCTGGTGGTATGAGGTGCTGATTCATCTTGATCATTTTTAACCTCTCCACATTTTTGGGCGAGAGGCAGCTCCGTTTGGGAGTTACAATGCCACCAGCAGCACTGAAAACACGTTCAGAAGACACGCTTGCGAGTGGGCAAGACAAGTAGTTTAAAGCCAGGTTGGTGAGCTGTGGCCACAATTCTATTTTCCCATGCCAATACGCCAATGGGTCAGAATTAACATAGACCTCTGTTGAGTCATTCAGATAGTCCTTCACCATCGACTCAAGGTCCTCATCCAAGGTTCCTCCACTTTGCTTAGCTCTTGCTGTGCCTCTGACCTTTTGAGAACCAAACCCACGCAGAGCTAGCCAATCCTCTTCAGCCTCCAATGTTTCTGTTGTGTCTGGTGCAGATGATCCGGTTGCCGGTGTCTTTAACGGCTGAGAGGTCACTTGTGCCACAGCCACAGGTGCAGAAGTGGATTGTTTTGACTGGGGATGGCCTGCTGATGTACTGCCATTTCCTTCAATTTTCAGCCGTTCTCTTTCAAACCTCTTGCCTGACAAGGCTAGCCAATGTTTGTACTTTGGAACATGTTCATCATCAAAAGGAAAGAATGCTTGGCCTGCCAGCGCCTTTTTGTAGCGTGGATCCAGAATAGTAGCACAAATGTAATGCTCTTCTGAGTGGATCTTTTTAAGACGTTCATCACCTTGTAGGAAATCTAATAATTTCTCAGCCAGAACAAAAGAGTCTTGGTTTTTTACATCTTTTTCAAACACAGAACACACCTCCTTCAGTTGGTCCTCCAGCATGTACAACAATGGGATAGCTTTTCCCAAATTAAAGTCCTCCTTGCTGACTGCACGCGTGAAGAACTCAAAAGGACGGAGCATGCGTGTCAGGCTTTGAACTATGTTCCATTGCGCCGCACCCATCCTCAGGTCCTCTGTACCCTCTGTAAAGAAATATTGATCGAGTACTGTATACTGCTCATACAGACGCTCAAGCATGTAGAAGGTTGAGTTCCAACGTGTTACCACCTCCTGGATGAGTGCTTTCACTGGCATTTGACGTTGATATAGCAGGCTCCTCAGCTGCTTCCAGGCCTTAAAAGAATGGCTGAAATGGTTGCACATTTTTCGGCAGGTGTCCAATACTCTGTACGCTGTACTGCCTTTATTACCCAAGAATTTTTGGACAACCAGGTTTATACAGTGCGCCAAACACGGCACTCTGAAATAGTCACCCTGCCTCATGGCCTTAACTATATTGGCGCCATTGTCCGTGGAAACATAACCAACCTGGCGTTTTAGTGGGGACAGCCAGTTAAGGACCTTTGTGTTAAAGACATGCAAAATGTTTTCTGCTGTGTGACATTTCTCCAAACCAAACATGGCTAGTGTTGCATGTTTCCGAGCAGCTTTAAAAACAATGTCCGAGTCAACACCTGTGTTTAGCTTTGCTTTAGCCCCTGAAAAAGAGACCCAGTGTGCAGTGATGCACATGTAATCAGCGCCTGCGCCACTGGTCCACATGTCTGTTGTCAGATGTATAGTGTGAACAGCACTCTTCTGCAAAGCTGCCCCAATCACCTTCAGAACATCTTCATGTAGTGCTGGAACCGCAACTCGGGCAAAATAGAACCGGCTAGGAACCTTCCATTTAGGGCAGAGCGCTGCCACTAATTCTAGAAAACCAACCCCTTCTACAAAAGAAAAAGGGAGAAGGTCCAGAGCTAGCATTTTAGCCAGCTTAGTGTTATACAGACGCGTCAGTGGGTGGTTGCGTTCATATTGCGCTTCTGTAAACAACATCTTTTTATTGTTGCCCTGGACCAAGGAGTTACGGGATGATGATGATATTTTTTGACCCAGTTACGCTCGCTGATGAACTTTTCCGCATTGATGTCTCACTCTCTCCCACACTCTTAGTGTGGCTCACATGGGGTGTGCTGCTGACAGGGGTACTGGGTGTAAGTGAAGTGTTTGAATCGTCTTCTTCCTCCTCGTCATCATCAGATGAAAAATCAACGTTTTCATTATGTGCAATTCGGGCTTCCTTGACCGCCTCTAGGTGCGCAAACCATTGGACATGGTGCGCTCTCTTAAGATGACCTCTCTGGCCTCCGGTACCATAGTTGGTACCAAACTTACCACGACTAACTCGAAGCTTACACATGCTACAAATGGCTACGTTTTCCATTCTTGGGCAAACACTAAAGAAGTCCCAAACTGGAGACTTGAAATGTCTTTGGGGGCCGGAGGAGGCGGCGATACTGGTGGTGGTGGTCCTGCTGCTAATGCCAGATGAAGTGGAGGATGTGGATTGCCGAACTTCAGTACGTTTTGCACCTTCACCACCACTAATTGAGGTCGAGGTGGATGGAAGTCCCTTCTTGCGAGGAAGAAATATGGAAGCGGTAGGTGTTGGTGTACTAGTTAACTCCAAATCCAATGATTGTTGTGTTTTCATTGACTCCTCGTCGACATCATCATCACGCTCAGCAGATTCTCGGGATAGGGTCAAAATGTCTCTTTGCTGCATGCCCGCTGGGGCTGCAGTGACCATTGTGATGACTGGATCGTCGTCGTGAAGGGCTTCATCAGCAGCAGTATGCGTCACTTCTTGTTGAGCCTCATCACACTCCATAGCTATGAGTTTTTCGACGACCTTCCTTTTACGCTTAGGTATCTTTGTCAGATCATGGTGTGCCTCACTCTCAGGCTGCCGTGGTGGTACCCATTCGTCATCCAGATCATCGGTAGGAGGTGAGCTTGAAGAAGATGTAGACACCCCCCTTGATCTTTTCCTTGCTAGGGATGTGGAAGATAATGAATGATCATCAGGAGGAGTGGCTTCCTCAAATGATACCTCGGTCTGATTGTCAATTTCCTGATGTGCCCCTACTTCGGGAGGAACAACTATTGTGGGCACTTGTGACCCTCCATGCACCTCTGCTTGCGCATCTCCTTGCGCTGCCTCTCCTTCCACATGTACTTGGGCTTGTACTACTTCCACATGTTGTTGTTGCGGCTGTGGTTGTTCAACACTTGTCAGATGAGTTACAACAACCTGTGTTGATTCAGGGACATTGCTGCTACTTTCTTGCGATGAGCCAACATCACTGGTCGATGGTGATTGGAGAAGTACACTGACTGCCTCTGAAGCGCTCAAGGGCTTTGACTTAAGTTGGCGTGGTGGTGGAGGCACTGAACCCAATGGAGCGGGGGTGCTGCTCCCAGCTTGGTCCCCAGCCGATCCTGCTGCTGCAGGCGTACTTTTTTTTTTGCTCCCAAAAAACGTGGCGGTTGGCACACCAGCCTCCTTGGTAACTTGCTTCTTCTGCTCCTTACTAGCAACTTTCTTGCTAGAGGAGCTACGGAGACCTTTTTTTGGGGCCATCTTCTTCAGAGCAGGTCAGACAGCAGGCCGCAGTTGCACGAATTGTAGAGTTGTCTGAGGCCAGACGTGACGTCGCGTGACGTTATGCTGCACCCACACACCGCTGCAGGACTTCTTCCTGGCACTGGTGGTTCTCTTGAGTCTTGTGCACCTAAAAACAATGGAAGACAGAGGAACATCAGTTCAGTTATACACCCCAAAAAAATCGAATAAAACTGCAGAAAAATCAGCACAATCCCATTCCATCCATGCCCTCCATGATGTTTAATTTCAAGACACCCCACAGAAAGACTAGGCCCATGCAAGACTCAATACCCCTGGTGAAAAGGCCACAAGTACAGCCCCAAAAAACGAAAATCACTGAAAAATCAGCACAATCCCATTCCATCCATGCCCTCCATGATGTTTAAGTTCAAGACACCCCACAGAAAGACTAGGCCCATGCTAGACTCAAATACACCTGGTGAAAAGGCCACAAGTACAGCCCCAAAAAACGAAAATCACTGAAAAATCAGCACAATCCCATTCCATCCATGCCCTCCATGATGGTTAAATTCAAGACAACCCACAGAAAGACTAGGCCCATGCAAGACTCATTACCTCTGGGCATAAAGGTTGAAAAGTAGGCAAAATGGTTGCAGGCCTAACAACAATGCCCGCATTCAAAATGGCCACTTGCCTCCCTGCACATAGCCAGGGCCTGTAGCAGCACTCAAAATGGCCCCCAGCCACATGGCCTGTCCCTCCCCATGAACACCCCCAAAAATCGAAAATCACTGAAAAATCAGCACAATCCCATTCCATCCATGCCCTCCATGATGTTTAAGTTCAAGACACCCCACAAAAACACTAGGCCCATGCTAGACTCAATACCCCTGGTGAAAAGGCCACCAGTACAGCCCCAAAAAACGAAAATCACTGCAAAATCAGCACAATCCCATTCCATCCATGCCCTCCATGATGTTTAAGTTCAAGACACCCCACAGAAAGACTAGGCCCATGCTAGACTCAAATACCCCTGGTGAAAAGGCCACAAGTACAGCCCCAAAAAACGAAAATCACTGAAAAATCAGCACAATCCCATTCCATCCATGCCCTCCATGATGTTTAAATTCAAGACAACCCACAGAAAGACTAGGCCCATGCAAGACTCACTACCCCTGGGCATAAAGGTTGAAAAGTAGGCAAAATGGTTGCAGGCCTAACAACAATGCCTGCATTCAAAATGGCCACTTGCCTCCCTGCACATAGCCAGGGCCTGTAGCAGCACCCAAAATGGCCCCCAGCCACATGGCCTGTCCCTCCCCATGAACACCCCCAAAAATCGAAAATCACTGAAAAATCAGCACAATCCCATTCCATCCATGCCCTCCATGATGTTTAAGTTCAAGACACCCCACAAAAACATTAGGCCCATGCTAGACTCAATACCCCTGGTGAAAAGGCCACAACTCACAAGTACAGCCCCAAAAAACGAAAATCACTGAAAAATCAGCACAATCCCATTCCATCCATGCCCTCCATGATGTTTAAGTTCAAGACACCCCACAGAAAGACTAGGCCCATGCTAGACTCAAATACCCCTGGTGAAAAGGCCACAAGTACAGCCCCAAAAAGCGAAAATCACTGAAAAATCAGCACAATCCCATTCCATCAATGCCCTCCATGATGTTTAAATTCAAGACAACCCACAGAAAGACTAGGCCCATGCAAGACTCACTACCCCTGGGCATAAAGGTTGAAAAGTAGTCAAAATGGTTGCAGGCCTAACAACAATGCCTGCATTCAAAATGGCCACTTGCCTCCCTGCACATAACCAGGGCCTGTAGCAGCACTCAAAATGGCCCCCAGCCACATGGCCTGTCCCTCCCCATGAACACCCCCAAAAATCGAAAATCACTGAAAAATCAGCACAATACCATTCCATCCATGCCCTCCATGATGTTTAAGTTCAAGACACCCCACAAAAACACTAGGCCCATGCTAGACTCAATACCCCTGGTGAAAAGGCCACAACTCACAAGTACAGCCCCAAAAAACGAAAATCACTGAAAAATCAGCACAATCCCATTCCATCCATGCCCTCCATGATGTTTAAGTTCAAGACACCCCACAGAAAGACTAGGCCCATGCTAGACTCAAATACCCCTGGTGAATAGGCCACAAGTACAGCCCCAAAAAACGAAAATCACTGAAAAATCAGCACAATCCCAATCCATCCATGCCCTCCATGATGTTTAAGTTCAAGACAACCCACAGAAAGACTCAGTCCACCCACCACTGAGTACCCCTGGGCAAAATGCCCCAAAACAGCCCAAAAATCGAAAATTCCAAAATTGTAGTTGCAGCAACTGTAATGCCCCAAACAAACTTAGATGTAAAATTTCTAATCCAACAGTGATCCAAAGAAAGTAAAAAAGGCCTCAAATCCAAATATCCAGCAGCATCCACAAAAAGTAATCCTTCCAGCTCCAGATCCAAATGAAAAGTGACCAGGAGATGGACAAAGAATTGGGAGGAGCCTGCTGGACAGGAACAGGAAGTTGAAGACTGTGGGGCACTTCCTTCCTCCCACCCCCCCTCCCCCCTCCCCAAATTGGACTCCTCGCTAAAAAAGTGCAGGCAAATGTCAACCTAAGGAGTTATTCAGATAAAAATCATCATTTCAAGAAGGTTTATGCTGCTTGCTGGTGGATTTCTTGTGCAGAATTGCAAATTTTATATTTTCGCTTGTGCGAGATTGTTGCTGCTCGCCGCATCTCAAACTCGCAATTGCGAAGTACCGCGAGACGTGATCTCGCCGTACTCGCGTTGACAAACTCTCGCTGTGCAAGTTGGCAAGCCGCGATGACGTAATCGCGCTCGCCAAATTCCCGCGGGATCACACAGCAAGATCCAAAATGGCGCAGCACTCGCAAAATATCTAGAAAAACAACTCGGCAAACGATGATAAACGCCGCAAAAAAAATCCGCTGCGTGCGAATTTGCGGATTTTGCGGGAAATTCGCAAATCTCGCGGATTGTGAATTTACCGAAAATCCGCAAAATCCGCGAGCGTAACGGATTTACCGCCCATACTTACTCCTAACCCCATGAGGCCACAGCTGTGCAATTGCTGCACTATTTATAGCTATGCCCTTCAGAATGGTGTCTGGGTCTGGGTCTAAAGGCCATGGACCAGTGCTGTAAAGCCCAGAATAGCAGACTTTCTCCCTTGGGCCTCTCAATAATCGTCCAAGGCTGGTAGGCCTAGGGGAGGATGGACCCTTCCTGACCTTTGCAGCTCTGGAACATAGTTGTGCGTTGCATGAGAGAATGGACCAGTGGCATATTAGTGTAGTCTTGGGCCCTTATGCAAGAAAATGATGATGGACAGAATTACGCACGTTTTGATCTGGGTGCATTGGGTCCAGAACATCCATGAGCCCCGGTCCCACTGCACTTGCTGCACTGCTGATAGCTACACCATGAGAGAGGCCCCAATGACCCTCACAGCCATAATCCTGCTCTGCTAAGCTCATGGACTGGTGCCTCCTCCCCCTGAGTGTCCAACCACGGCCATCTGCAATACCCAGAGGAGGAAGGGCCTCTTCCAGGCCTGGCAGCTCAGGAACATGGCTACAATGCCCATGGAATAGAGCAAAGTAGCACAGGAATGGTGCCAATGGTGCTGGTGCAAAGTGAAAGCACCCCCTCCCTCTTGTCCACTGGCTGCACAGTAAAAGCTGTAATTAGGGAATATTGGACACTTAATAACCCTGTGCCCAGAGCCACTACACCTGCTGCACTACTGTTGGCTATGTCGCTGACCAATGGCTATGCCCGGTGAAGAGCCGGAATAACCCACTTACTGGGTCTCGGCGGCGGGGTTATCACCCAAGTCTTCCATACCCTTCATACGTAGTAAAAGGAGACACAGGAGCCTTCGTCTGCAGGAGGAACCCAGATTTATTCAAATAGCCCGGGCTATGGAACAGAGTCCCAAGCTAGTCAGAGACAAGACAGAGGAGGCTGCTGCTTTACTCCGCAGCTTACAAGCATTTTATACATTTTCATCCCACTCTTATGGCTGTTAGTCCATTGTTCAATCAGGGCAGTGTTTGCAGTTGATAACCTGATCAAGGCGATGTTTGTAGTTGGTGACCTGGTCAAGGCTCGGCACTCAGGTCATTGTTTAATCAGCCTGATAAAAGCTTCGGTGTTCAAACCATTGTCCAATCACCCTGATCAAGGCCCAACAGTCAGACCATTGTCCAATCACCCTGATCAAGGCCCAGCAGTCAGACCATTGTCCAGATAGCCTGATCACTGTGTCAAGGATGTTTACCAGGCAGGAAGCAGGAGATGGAAAACAAGCTTGTTTACAAAGGGTGTGGGTGACTCATGGCTCTCTGTTGAACTTCAAAGAACTGGGGGTTGGGTGTGCGACAGTTTTTGGGCAGAAATGTAGGCTGCAGGCATGGTTTTGTCATGACAGATAGAATTTTCTCAGGCATCAGCAGAAATGACCAGGTGGGTCGTGTGTGAGTGTTTGACACGAAATGGAAATGCGAAAACAATGGAGTCCTGGCACAAAAAGGACGCCGACAAGAAGAACACTTTTCCTCACCGGCAGAAAGAGAATGTGTTAGGCCACACTAATTTGCATGCAATGTAATATCATAGGAAGTGACATCACAGGACATGGACCTTGAGACCAACCTATGCACAGAGCCATGGTACAGAGCTGTGAGTCAGTTTCACTGGGGCTAGGGGAATGGCGCATAAGAGGCACCTCCCTCCGCCTCCTAAGCCCCTCAGACATGGTGTAGAGCTGAGATAAATAGGAAAGCGAGCCCACTAACCCATGGGGCTCACAGCACATAAGCATGGATGCAAGGCGCAGGGGAGAGGGGCACACCCCATGGCCTGACAACGCTACACTGTTGCTATGAAACATAGGGTAGAGGTCTTCACTCCCCTAGGCCTCACAACCATAGTCTAGTGCTGTAAGGACAGGAGAGCCCTCTAACATTGGCCTCACAACAATAGAGACAGTGAATATGATACTAGGAACCAACATAACTGTAAGTACTACTCTCATATTCTTTGGGGTACAAAGCAGCATAGATGCTGACTGTAATAAATTAAATAAAAAACAGGAAAGTCTACTTTTTGTATTAATATTACTAGCCCGGAGAGAAATCTGCATTAATTGGGTTAAACCGGTTGCCCCAAGTTATACAAATTGGTTAAATTATGTCATTAAAATTAATAACTTTGATCGAAACATGGGATACTCGAAGAGAACAAACTTTTGGGAAATTTGGGAGCAATATTTTCAAAGTAACTAAAATCTTCTAATAGGTCATGAATAATAAATCCAATGATTAACGCGATAACCTTTAATACCAGGCAGAAATGGTTCTGCCGAGTAGTCAAGCTGGCTAGCTCACACCTCACTAACCAATGGTATTATTGGAAAGGATAAAGGGTAAGTGGAGAAAAAATTGATGAATCTAAACAGCGAAAGGGATACTCCCCAAAAAAGACAATCCCGGAAAGCGATGGGGCTGTGAAGGCAAAGTTTCCTAGAAAGATCATCAGTTTCTCCAGAAACCTCCTTATCTATACAATCGCAAAATGAGGATAAAAAATAAAAAAAAAACAAAATAAAAAACAATAGAGTAGCACTGCAAGCCCCGGGTAAGGGTGTTCATTCCAATGGCCCACCCCACCATGATCCACAGCTGTGAGGCCTATGGGAGTGTTGTCCCATCCTCTGGCCTAACAATTGTGATGTAGTAGCTGCAAGGCACATGAGATGTGGCCCCACTGCCCTGGGCTTCACATCCATTGTCTGGTGCTGCAAGACTCAGTGAAGGAGAGTCCCCTTCCTTGGGCCTCACAGTCATGGTCCCCAGTCATCACCGCAAGTAGGGTGGCACAGGACCCATCCTGTCCAGCAACACCCCTTCACGGACACTAGCAAGCATCTCTTTCACAGCTCATCAAGTTGCTTGACATTTTGAAAGGCCTTTCCCTATTCCTGGAAGCACTACATAGTCCTGCTTGGCCCAGTCGAGACGTGCCCCTCCCCTAGGCCTCACAGTATTGGAGCATAGATGCGAGGCCCAGGTCAGAGGGGACAGTGGTGCAAGGACTCATCTTGGTGGGATGAGCCAAGGGCCCAGGGCATCTGCCACCCAGGGCCCTCAATCTCTCTGCCACCTTTGATACGGTCCACCATGTGCTCCTTAGGGAATGCCTGCATGCGCTGGGCCTTAGGAGCGAAGCATTATCACTGCTGAGCTCTTTTCTTGAAAACAGGCAACAATGGGTTGAGATGGGAGAGGTAAAATCCCGTCCCTTCTCCCTCCCATGTGGGGTGCCACAGCGCTCGTCACTTAGTCCTACACTTTTCAATGTATGTGTCACCCCATTGGTACAGCTTATTGTGAGTTTTGGCTTGTCTGTGCTCTCTTACGCTGACGACACACAGATTGTGGTGTCGGTATCATCTCAGGTTGAAAATGATGGCAACAATTTCCACAGCTGCATGACCGCAGTTGCAGGTTGGATGAAAGAGAACGGTCTAAAGCTAAACTCCGGGAAAATGGTGGTACTGCTTTTTGGGAATTAAACCTCCTTCTGGAATGCATCTTGGTGGCCCCAGGAGTTGGAGGATCTATCTAAACCAGTTCTGAAGGCTAAAAACCTGTGAGTCATTTTTGACACCAAGTTATGCTTCAGTGCTCAGAATAGCCTCCAGGGTCTATTTTTTTGTTACGGATTCTAAAACAAATACTCCTGTTTATTCCAACAGAACTTCAGAAGACCGTAATGTTGGCCGTCATTGGGTCAAAGCTAGACTACTGCAATACACTTTATCTTGTTATCCCAAAATCCATACTAATATAATAAAGAGAGAGACCAAACCTTTAAGACAGGTAAGCTCCGGAACCACAGCGACAACCGGAGCACCGCATGCAGCGTTGGAAAGGTGAGGCAAAGCAGATGGACATAGGCTATACACCCGCGCAACATATACGTTGAAGGGGACAAAGAACGTTGTGTGACAAAGTAGTCTGTTGGAAGTAGCACCGGCTCTGAGGTGCCGGGTGTGTGCGTATGTTTGGAGCATGTGAATAGCGTTCTATCGTGGCAGCTGAGTACGCCGTCGGGTGACGTTTGGAGCGTGTGAACAGCGTTCTATCGTGGCGGCTGAGTACGCTGTCAGGTGACGTAGACGCGGAGTGTGGCGTCTCAGTGCATCACGCCGTGTTGTGGATGCAGAGCCCGAGCACGATGTGTATGGCAGGACGGCAAGAGGCACATATCGCTGGGGCAGACTGTGAGGCCAGAACTTCAGAGCAGGTACACACGTGTCGGCGCCTGCAAATATCACTGGGGCGCATTCTGATTGCAGACAGGATGGCAAGAGGCACAAATCGCTGGGGCGCATTGTAATTGCACACATGTCTGTCATACCTGGACAACGTCGGGACGGGCCGCTAGTACTTGATAAAAACATTGCAGTCCCTTCAAAATGCAGTGGCCAGAACACTCTTGAACATCCCAAAGTTTAAACCGGTGTCCCATTTACTGCATGGCCTTCTTTGGCTACCAGTGGAGAGGAGAATTTCTTTTAAAACACTGTGCTTAATGCACAAGACGCTTCACGGAACCACCCCCCTCTATTTCCAAGAGCTATTCACTTTGTATACACCCAGTAGAACGCTTAGACCTAGCAGGGAGCATAAGGTTCAGTTTCCTAGAATAAAGCGAGCAAAATGGGGAGGGAGGACACTGACATTCCAGGGGGGATAGTTATGGAATTCCTTCTCTCTGGCCCCCGCTCCCAACACAGCCTGCAGCTGTTTAGAAAGCAGCTAAAGGCTGTTGCCGTCGAAGACTTAGCGCTAGTATTTGTGGACTTATTTATTTGGCCTCCGCCCCTTTTCCGTCTTTGATCCGCCTAGCGCTAAGACACCTTCCGGTATTGCGCACTTTACAAAATCATTCATTCATTCATTCATGCTACCCATGCCTTGTGCTGGACCTGAATGCGGTGATAGGAGTTAGTGCACAGACTGAAATTTAAATGCTAGGTCATAATGAGTACCTTGGAATCAGATCGCTATTTGCCAACGGTGCCATGACAGGTCAGAATAATGGCCGTCATGGTCAGGGGTTTGTTGATGCAAAGTTATTATATGTTAGCCATTTTTTTTATTGTGTACTAATAATAACAGCTCAAAAGATGCACAATTCATTGAGGGTACTATGGATGGTTAAAATAAGAAGGGACTCAAGCTGTGACGAAATTGCGCAGGGAGGTGTGAAGTGCTTCTGTCTAGCCATTTTGACATCTGTCATTATTTATACTAAGGTCAAATGATATGCTAGATCTGAAGATGCTTCTAAACTGTATTCCTATTTGATGGAGAAAGAAGCATCTCATTCTCTGAAGATGGGCCATCGATGGTCAGACAGATGTACCACAAGGGCACACCCATACCCTGTCTTCAGTCTTGTTATGTATTTGATGCAAAAGTAAAGATTTGTAACTCACCATTAGACACTGTAGGTTTTGTGTATGTGTGTGTGTGTATGGGTGCAGGCATGTATGTATGGGTGAGTACATGTGCTTGCACGTGTGGAGGTTTTATGATGTACATGCACATTTAAAGTATGCGCTAACACCATCTATGCAATTCCTTTTCTGTATATGTGTGAGTGAATCCTACTCAGGCTCTGTTCATGATTTACCTATATGTGTGAGGGAAGATGGCATTGTGCACACTCATACTGTATGCTATACCTGTTGGGTTTGGAGGAGAAGCTTGTATTGCCAATATTCTACTTTTTAATTTAATGTGCACGCCTTCACAGGTGCTGAACTGTTATGACCTGCTCAGCATCTGAGTCAAGCTTGATTCGCAGCTTCTCTTGTTGAACCTAATCTTTGCTTAACCAAAGATAGAACTACCAAGGTCAAACAGCAGCACCCATGTCCACTTACAAACAACATTCTCAAACAATAACAGTGGACACACAAACAAGTCTGTGACCGTTCAAGGACAAATGTAGGATTTAATCTATCCATGCTACAGAAGAAGTAATGCCTGCTACGTTTTCTAGATGTTTCTAAAATTCTAAAACACAGAGACCAGTGTAAGAAACTGCATTATTATATGGGTGGACGACTCAAGAAATAATGTCAACTCTATTCAGGGTGAAACCTCAAAGTCACAAAATGAACCTGAGCTCAACCCTCTCAGGTAGCCATGGCAAAGAGCAGACAGGCTTAATTTATGGCAATGTGCAAAATATTTATGCAGTACCAAAAGAGTAATAAAGTCATAAGAGCAACGACAGAAATAACATTCAGATTTAAAACAAAATAGAGTACATTTTAATGAGTAAAATGACACCAAATTACAAAAATCCAATAAGACGAAAAAGAGGTAGGCATTTTATAAGTTTTAAGTGATAATACTACAAAACAGCAAAAAGTGCCAATGGCACTCAACAGTCGCAGTAGACAAGGATGTAGGTGTGATTTGGTGATGACCATGATGTAACCCAATTTGAATAAACTAATCACGTTTTGCCCAGTTTGAAGTTTTACCTTGGGACTTGGTCTTTTTTCTGAAAGTCAAAATCCTTCAGCAGGGCAATTCAGCAGACTATATCCGAACAAGGCTTCACAAAGTCAGATAGTCACTGAAGAGGTGTTGCTGAAGCAGTTGGGTTTGGAGGGAAAAGCTCCGAGCAGGAGAAATTTTAATTTCACACTGGAGAAAGTCCACTCACCAGTCAGATACTTTTGCCGCCTGTGTCTGGTCAAGATTTTTACCTTTGGACTTGGTCTCTTGGTCTCTTTTTTTGGACCTCAGAATTCTTCTGTGGGGCAAGGCTGCAGTTATATCTGATGTTGAGTTTAACAATAATCTTTTCACTGAGGGTTACGAAACAGGATTTGGTGCTGCGGAGTAGCTCCAAGGAGAAGTAAACTTGCTTTCTTTGCCCTTGAGGTCACATATTGGTCAAATAGGCTGGGGTGGTTAGTCCAAGAGGTCAGGGAGTCCAAAATGTTTATGTCCCAGGTTTTATGGGGTGTTAGGAGACATCCAGTTACACACAGTCAAGTGACCTCAGGAACAGCACTTGGGGGTCAAGACTCACTTCAGCAGAGGCCACCAGCTATGTCTAGGGCAGGTCTAGTTGGTATTGGTCAGCTGAGAACTCCAGGAAAAAGTATATTGCAGCTTTTGGTAGCTCTGTATTCACATTGGAGTCTACGTCTTTGTCCTGGGTACAAGAGGGAGCAGATTCTGTCCTTCGATGCAGGTCCAGAAAGTGTTCTGAGGAGATAATCTGGGGATACCCTATTTATTCTGGCACCAAATAGTGGTGGTGGTAACTCCAGTACCCTCCCTAACTAGTAAGGTAAAGGTTCCCAGGGGTTACTGTACCCACTTTTGCTGCAGTTCCTGTTTGCCCTACGGCAAATAACTCCACAGTGCCCCTCACTTCTAAAATCTAAGATAGTGAAAACCTTCTTCCCTGCATGCCCAACCAGAGGTGTGATCAGGGTATTGAGATGTTCCTCCTTTGTGGTCACTTCAAACCATTTAGGGGTCAGCCTTCTCCACAGACTGGGGCCTTTCCACTTTCTCCTGAATGCAGGTGCTGAAATGAATCTTTCAAAAAAGTGGATGTATAACTTGTGGAAGGCAGAGGAGCCATTGATAATATTGATGGTGTTGAAACAGCTTGTAAAACAGCAATGACTGTACTTGACATCGTTTTTTGGGTTATTCACAATGAAGCCTGGGTGTGCACTTAGAGGAGCACAGCATTAATGAAATATGAAGATACTGACATTTTCTGCAGACTTACTATTGCTAAAGCACTTGCTGTTGGTATCCATTTGTTATCATATATTGTATATTACAAGACTGATAACTGCATGCCAGTGCAGTATGATTAGTGCAACCTTATTGGCTAAATCACCTCTCACAAGTTGAATGCTACTATTGACTACAATGCCAATGGAACGGCCAGACAGATGGTTTCAAAACAATCAATCTCCATTAAGGTCTCTTTTGAGGAGATTGGAACTTGTATAATGATAGTGTCCAATTTGTATATCTGACAATGAAAAATTATCCTCAGAAGTAAAATACAATATTTTCATGGCACTGCTGCACAGTTGGATACATGTAATTTGCACTCCATGCTGGAATCCATGATGGCTTTATTTTCTTGCTATAGGCCTTTATGCTCCTTGCCACTGCTAAAAAGTTGAAAGAGTTGAACAGTTATGTTATGTTATGTTATATGGGTTTTATTAAGCGCACAGCTACTCAGATGAGTGTCCAGGCGCTAGCATAATGACTGAATATTGCTGAACTACAGTATCAGGGCATTTAAAGCTGAAATAACCACGTTTTAAGTGATTTCCTAAATGCTAGGAGATCCGTCAGTGCCTGTGTTTCCCCTCTAGGTAATGTGCTGTACTTTTGAACTCCCCATTTGGCTTATTTAATGTCCCTATAAGTTCCTTGTAAATGGTGCCTTACGTGTACCTGTGGTATGGAAAGTTAAATGTCCTGTGTTGGCGGAGGCATGTATTTACACCATCTCTCTATTACAAGAATCTATGTCTGTCAGGTGTACCACTGTGCAATTTAAATGAACCGCAGTGACACATGGCAGGAAAAAGGCCTTCTCCATGCAGAAAAAGCTTATTTTTATATATTCATAACTCACCACTAGAATTGCTTTGTACACCCACAGGGCAGTGTGCTAATTAAAAAAATAGAGCACATCACATATTGACGTTCGTGTGCCCTCACAATGAAATAAAACCTGAAAGCTCTTTCATTTTGCAGGCCTGGTCTGACCTTTTTCCTACAGGCCTATATGGAATTAAAATCGTTATTTTCCTACTCAGTTTAGGAAAAAGCTAGAAAAGTGCTTTAAAGTTTTTCCCTGCTTTGTTTGACTTTGTTGACTTAATGGTTAAATCAGATTTTTGATAATTTAAGCAGGAAAAGTAGCTTTGTGACAATATACTTTAGACTAACTAAGCCAAAAGTTGATTAAAACCAGGTCTGCCAGTCATCACACCTCCTGAGCTGGAGTACACATCCATGGCTGGGACTTAATGGCCCTGGCTAAGAGCACAGTGGCTTGGCTCTAGGCCCAGAAAAGACAAATGGGTTTTAAATGTTGAACACATAGAAGGAATTAGCTATCTGGCAGTGAACAGGAATGGTTGGTTTGCAGGAACAAAGGCAGCTTTTGGCTAGGCAAGGACAAGGATGAATTCTTCTATTTATTTATTACCATTTATAGAGCGCAACGTATACCCGAAGGCGTCTTGGCCTTAATTCTCATGGCCATCCTAGACAGTTAGGCTCCAGTCTCAATAGGAAAGATGACCAATTTTGAGCCTGCCAGGTAGGGGAGTGGCCACAAACCTGACTTCAGGCCCACTGGGTCCCACCATCTTGAAACACGGGTTCCTGGAAACCTTTACAGTAAGGCTCTGAGAGACTACTGACAAACGAGGCACGGATATTGCAAGAAAACTTTTAGAATTGGGCTTTAGCATTCCTCCAAAACAACTGCCTCTGGACATTCCTGGACCTGGGAAGACTTTTTTTTTTTTTATTTGTTTTTATTGCAGAATTAGAAACCATTGCATACAATTGCTCAACCAATACACTCATGGTGTCCCCCCGCATCAATCGTAAGAGCGTAGATCATACACAGCCATTCAGCCCGCATCCCGGAGGCCGGGCGGCACAGCGTTCCAGTTAGAAGCAAGACATCATGGTGAGCGTCCCTGAGGGACAATGGTCGAAATCGCTCTACGTATCTGCATTTTACCCCCCCAACCCCTAACCTGTCCCCAACATCAGCCATCCTAGTCCAACATTCCAGTGCTACGGAGCCGCTGCTGTCCCGTACCCCGTTCCCTACGAGGGCCTCATCATGTCCGTCCCATGCGCCCCTGCCGTCCCCCGCTATCCACCCACGCTCCACAGATCCAGTAAGCAGTCCCAATCCAGAATCGCTGCAGTATCCAATCTGCCTCCCGGCTCCTAGCCCACCCCTCAACAACCCCTAAACAACCCCTAGTCCCACCCCGCCTGCAACCGCTACTGGTGTGTGCCATGTTCCTGACTCTTGCATGGGTCCCGCTACAGATCCGCTGATACCTCCGTACCCGTAAGCCTCGCGGCGTCCTCGAGTCCTATCCATTCAGTCCTCATCCTCCACCAACGAATCACGCAAAGCCTGCACTATCAATTCCCATGCACGTGCTGATTCTAAGTACTTTTCATTATCAAGCTTGACAGCCTGCCTCATTCGGAGCACACTCTCGCACTCGGACCACCTCAGCAAGTCATTCGTCCACCTCCTCATAGACGGTCCCTCCCTGGACTTCCAGTGCCAGGTAATCTCTCGCTGCGCCAGTATCAGCCCAGGTCAATAAACTTACTTTGTGGAATTTTAGTTTGCGATCTGAACATTATCTGCGCCAACTTGTCACCTATGCACTACGTGCACGGCAGCCATTCTAGGTCACCTATGTACTACGTGCACGGCAGCCATTTTAGATATCATGGTCCCCCTGCCCACGATCGATCGCCAGCGCGCCCCTGTGACCCAGCAAGCATCCTCCGCGCGCCCTGGCTCCCCCTCCCTCCTCCTTATGAGCATGACCCTTCTGCATGACCCTGTCCTTGGGAGTCATGCCAGCGCCTGACCAACACCTCCTCCCCTCCCATGAATGCCCCTCTGTTGAACAACCTCCCCTCTGCGCTGGATTGTCCACGCGGCATGAATACCACTCCATTGATGGCCCCTCACCCCGTGTCCGACTGTCCACACAGGTCCGAGGCCATTGCCTAAGCCGAGAGATATCATTTACTACCCTTATTGTATGAGGTCGCTCTCCTTCAAAGGACCCTCTATTGATCCAGGCCTCCCCACCCCCTGTGACATGATCAGGCGCACACATCCTAAGACTCGACGAAACACTCAGCTGCGTGATGACTCTTCCTCTTATCAGCAGGTTGAGGACCTCTATTGTGAAGGTATATGGGGGTGGGATTAACAAGAGGATTACGGGGATGTCTTTTCCTTGCCTTACAAAGTTGTGATTGTAATAAAGGAAGGTCACATGCCATAAACCAGTGTATAAGAGGCCAGGCCTCCGAGAGGCTGTTAGAGCACCTCGAGACGATACCTTGTTGTCTGATCTGATGTGTTCTGCTCCGTCGGAATAAACTTCTGTTTCCTGCCTTCTGGTCTCCGGCGCCTGCCTCATTGCTTGGTAAATTTGAATGGTACAAGGGCGGTTAGCGCCGGGCAAATCTTGAGAAAGGTCCTAGCCCTACCTTTTTCTACAATTTGGCGTCCCAAAGCGTGGGGCCCATCAGCGACACGTGGATCCAGTGGGAGAGGTCCCGATGACAGAGTGAACGACTGCAACGATCGGGAAGAGCTCATGTCCGATAGACCCTCGTCTGACAGCCGATCATCCGACCTTCACTAGTTCTGAACAGACCTCTCTCGAGTGATCTACGGTCCTGACTGGGAACCATCAGGAGTGCCGCGAACATCACGAAGGAGAGAGGACGATCGGGCGCTGGATCCAGAGGACAGGAAACCGTCCATGCGGTCCGGGTAAGGTCGTGTAAACACGACGAATTGAGGAAAATTGTTTTTGTTTGGATAATACTAGTATTACGATTTGTTGAAACCTCTGGAGATTCGCTGTCTGCAAACGGGGAAAAACAAACAGGCTCTCTCTTTGCAAACAGTGAAGGATAGGTAACGCAGACTTTTGTCCCCATTGTAATCTGCCGTGCCTATCTTCCTCCCCCACTGTTTCCCGAACTGTCGTTCGTGGATTATTGTCTGGAGATTCTTTATCCGCAAACAGGGAAGAACAAGGTCTCTCTTTGCAGGTAGAGAAAGAGTGGGTAGCGATAACTTTTCGTGCCCACTTATTCTCCCCACTGAATTGTTTGATTGGCCGATTATTCGGTATTGGTTCGTTTGAGGTATTCACCGCCGCCAAACAACGGAGAATAGAAATATTCTGCCTAGTCTTTGCCCGCTGTGATAAGATAGGTAGTGCAGACTTTTGTCCCCGGTGTAAACCGTCATGCCTATCTTCTCCCCACTGGTTGGTAGCCTGTTTAGCCCGGACCGCTTATTAGAGATGAACCATCCAGCTCCACTGGAGGGCACCCCTAATAAGGACATGTTCACTAAGTATGGACTAGTCGCTATAGCTTACACTAGACTATGGCATAAATATACGAAAAAGAACCCTGAAAGTCAGTGGCCACTGATAGGTTCCTTTAACGAAAATAAAATAAAAACATTAGAAATAGCGCTCCAGAAGAATAAGACCACGCCCACTATGCTCGACAGTATCGGCATGTGGCGCAAAGAAACGGAACAACGAAAGAAAAGAGAAGAAGCAAAAGTAGGGAAAGAACTACGAAAGGCAGCCCACCTAGCCGCAAAACAACTAGAAGAAGAAATAAAAGAAAGAAAAGAAGCTACACAAAACCAAGAATCAGGGTCAACAGGCCAATGTCCTGTTAGGACCCCCTCTGCGCTCTACCCTGAACTGCCCTCCAAACAACGGGCAAACGATGAGTTACTGCTAGGTCCCCCAATCATCTACATGCCCCCTCCATACGCTCCCAGCCAACAAAACCTGCAAGCCCCGAGTGTGAGTGAAAGTGACCCTAGTGCTAGTGCACCGGCCCTCACGGCCTCCGCACCAGCCACATTAACAACTTCGTCAGACGACCCCGAGGCTAGCAAACAATCATCAGCCAGGTTAAGTAGGTTAAGCAAAGATGAGCGGGATGGGATCAACGAAATAGCAAAGACATTGGTAGACCGAAGGGAGAGCGAAGAATACACAATGAGCGTATATAATTCACACGCCGACAGCCACAGACGGCATTTCATTTTGCGATTCAGCTACCACACCCTGAACGCGTATGAAGATAGGTATCAGAGTAAGGGTCCCGCTAAACTAACAACACTGTATAGGAAGGTTGATGTTGGAGATGGGACTGAACGTGAGGCGACGGAGCTCTTCATGCAAATGCTTGAGGTCTTCCGCCACCTCGCGGAACAGAAGCCAGAAGCCAAGGTTACGGTCCCTGAAACAACCTCGGCAGAAGTAGTCAATACTATGATGCCTATCAGAGAAGCGGCTCCTTACTGGATCCCGCCACGGGGCCAGGGGACGAGCGATGATATTAATAATGAACATGCAAAGGGAAGGGTTGTGTACAATTGGGTTTACCAACCATGGGACCGACAAGATATCCTAACCTTCAAACAAACCCTGCCCGACTTAAGAAAGAACCCAACGGCATTTTATACCGAATTAGGCACAGCCTTGGGTTCGACAATAATGACTTTAGCAGATATTGACTTGTTCTTTGGGTTATGCCTGCCAGCTGATGTGTGGAAGCAAATCCGGAAGGTTGACCACACGGATCTGTTTGGACATACCTGGGACCAACTCGGTAAACTAGATAGACAGCGAGAGCCGGGGAGTAAACCAGTGAAGGACATACTGGAACTCCCAGACAAACTGGTCCAGAAGTTAAAAACACTGGTCCCGGAAAGAAAAGTAGACTGGTCGATAGTCACAGCCTGTCGACAGAAACCCCAGGAAGATGTGTCAGAATACTTCTCCCGATTTGAGACAGTGTTCTCCGACTACAGTGGCCAAGACATGACCACCGCAACCGGACAGCACCTGTTTGTGCAAAATTATGTAAAGGGACTAACACAAGAAGTCTCCCAAAAACTGCAGACGAGCGAGAGTAGTTGGGGGGCCTCCAAACCCGCAGCTATCCTTCAGATGGCTCAGTATTACGAACACCAAAAGAATGAGAATGATAGGGCGTCCGAGAAAAAGAAGAAAGATTTAAAGGAAAGGGTAATGATAGCCCAGATACAAGGTATAGCGCTTGGACGGGAACACCAAAGGGGGAACTACCAATCAACCACCCCCAGAGATCTACCTCCTAAAGATCACACCCTAGCACCCCACACTGGACGTAGAGACGTTAGCAATGACCAATGCGCCTTCTGCAAAGGGCTCGGCCATTGGAAATTCCAGTGTCCAGTTCTGCTAGAAATGAATAGGAATAGGGATTCCAGGGATGTGGCGGGTGGTCCGAGGAATAGAGTACAGGGACGAGGGAGCCCCAACGACACCAATAATGACAGATCAGGAAGACCGAACACATTTGACCGTCCCCGACAGAACCAATATCAGCTATCTGAAGGTGAACATGCCCCCGACTTTGCATAGGACTGCCAGGGGCAAGGGAGGGATCCAGTCGAGCTCTGTGTTGACCAGCAAGGTCCTTATGTCACCGCTAAGGTCTTGGGTACAGAGTCTCCATTCTTGGTAGACACTGGGGCGACACGTAGTGTGTTATCAAAACGACTGATTCCAAGGGCACCCTTGTCTGGCTCACACATAACGTCGATAGGTTTCGATGGGACGCCCTCCACTAACCCCCTGTCCGTACCTATTACCTTTGACCTAGAAAACAACACTACTGACGCGACATTTCTACTCTCCTCCAACTCCCCTGACGCCATTATGGGTATTGACTTACTGAAACATTTTCGAGCTACCATTAGGTGTTCCCCAGATGGAATACGAGTCATCCTGTACGACAACCCAGACATGCCCAGATCCCCTCCCCCACGACACATGTGCTCCGTAACTGACGCTGACCTGTCCCTGCTTGACACCCTACCCCCGTACCTGTGGGCCAAAAATGACTCTGATGTGGGGCGAATGATGATTGATCCTATTCACATAACTGTACGACAGGACGCTATGCTCCCGAAACTCCTGCAGTATCGGATATCACCAGAGGGTGAGAAGGCACTGGTAGCGATCATTCAGTCTCTGGTAGATGCAGGAGTGGTTGAAGAGGTGGTTAGCAACGTCTGCAACAGCCCAATCCTACCTATTGTTAAGAAGCAAGGTGAAGGAGATGAGAAAGCGTACCGCTTCATCATCGACCTGCGAGAGATTAACAAAGTGGTTGTACCCCAATATCCTGTGGTCTCTGATATCACCACCATTCTGACCCTCATCCCGTCCACTGCCACCACCTTCACTGTTATCGACCTTAAGAACGCGTTTTTCTCTATCCCCATTCATCCAGATAGCCGTTATCTGTTCGGCTTCACCTTAAAATCCCGTTCGTACCGATTTTGTAGAGCTCCCCAGGGGTACACTGAAAGTCCCAGCATTTACAGCCAGGCCCTCAAAAGACAGCTGGATGCCTTCCAGCTACCGGAGGGAGTGGTGTTGATCCAATATGTTGATGATATCCTTTTGGCGGCCGACACCACCCCGCTTGCAACGACAGCCACCGTCCAACTCCTACACTTTCTTGCAGAGAATGGCCATAAAGTCTCCAAAAAGAAGTTACAGTTCTGCCAGCCACAAGTGACTTACCTAGGCCATCTTCTGTCCAAAGAAGGGAGGAAACTTACACCCGACCGAATCCAAACCATCCTAGACACCCCTATCCCGAAAACACAAAAGCAGGTCCGCTCTTTGGTTGGCCTGACATCTTTTTGCAGACAGTGGTTGCCTAATTACAGCCTCATTGTGAAACCATTGCTTGCCCTACTGACCAAAGATGTCCCCTCCCCGCTTCCTTGGACCACTGAGTGTCAAGCCTCCTTTAAGGAATTACGGGACGCGCTCTGCTCAGCGCCCGTCCTCGGAACGCCGGATTACTCCAAACCCTTCTCCCTCTTCACCCACGAAAGGGAGGGATGCGCATTGTCTGTCCTAACTCAATCAATTGGTCCTAAGCAGCGCCCTTGTGCCTACTTCTCCGCCACTCTTGATCCTGTAGCCAGAGCCTTGCCTGCCTGCCTTCGAGCAGTAGCCGCCGCTGCTGTCTCTATCCGTCAGAGCGAGGGAATTGTACTTTCCAACTCCCTCACAGTGCTAGTACCCCATGCAGTCGACACCCTCTTGAATCAGACAAAGACCCAGCACCTGACTAGCGCACGACTGACAGGGTACGAGTTGACTCTACTTGCACCCCACATCACACTGAAGAGATGCACGACTTTGAATCCTGCCACATTACTGCCTCTGCCTGAAAATGACCCCGACGTGCCTCCCATACACGACTGTGTGACCCTCACGGACGAACAAACTAGGAGTAGGGTTGACCTCCGAGACACTGCTTTTCCCGACCCCGATGGAGAGCTATGGGTAGACGGCTCTTGCATCAAACTCCCAGATGGCACCACTTCAGCTGCCTATGCAGTAACGACAGCCCGAACAGTAGTTGAGACAGCCTGCATCACACAACGATCTGCCCAAGCAGCAGAGCTGATAGCCCTCACTCGAGCATGCATCATAGCCGCAGGGACCACCACGAACGTATATACGGACAGCCAGTATGCCTTCGTAGTGGTCCACCATTTTGGGCTCCTGTGGAGGGAGAGGGGATTCCTGACATCCCACGGCACCCCGATCCTCCACGGAGATCTAGTTTCCGCTCTGATTGAAGCAGTCCTCCTCCCCAAACGACTAGCGGTGATCAAATGTCAAGCACACAAAAGGGTGACAGACTTAGTTGGGCAAGGGAATGCATTGGCCGACGTCACTGCACGAACCACAGCTGAGAATAGGACGGTGACGCGCATGTACATGACCAGGTCACAAGCAGAAACATGGAGTGACACAAGGATAATGATTAGAGACATACAATCGGCCAGCACCCCTCACGAGCTGACTAAGTGGGCAAGGATGGGTTTGAAGGATGAGGAGGGCTGTTGGCGAACGAAGGATGCAAGCAAATGGTTGCTGCCCGACTCATACCTGATCCCCATACTGACAATGGCTCACTCCCCCGCACACATAGGATCTGCACCCATGATCGAACTCATTTCCAAAGTCTGGCACAATGACAAAATCCCTGACTCAGCCAGACGCCTAGTTCAGCAGTGCCTCATCTGTCTGCAACACAACCCCGGGAAAGGAACTGTAGTGCCCCGGGGAGGGTTTGGGACCCCCAATCACCCCTTTGAGGTCCTTCAGATGGATTACATCCAACTAGAGAGATGCCAAAGCCTGAAGTATGTACTAGTCATCGTATGTGCCTTCAGCAAATGGGTAGAAGCCTATCCAACCCGTGACAACACTGCCATGACTACTGCCAAAGTACTACTGAAGGAATTCTTCCCTCGCTATGGCCTTTGCCGAATTTTATGGAGTGACAATGGCCCCCACTTCATAGCTGAGGTTATCCAGCTAATCCTGAAAGGGTTGGGGGTGAAGCAACGATTCCATGCGGTCTTCCACCCCCAATCCGCTGGTCTAGTGGAACGCCACAATGCCACACTCAAGCTGAAACTGGCAAAAATAGTGGCCACCACTGGACTTAACTGGCCGGATGCCCTCCCACTGGCTTTGTTATCAATGCGCTCCACTCCCACCAAGCACCATTTGACCCCCTATGAGGTCGTGTTTGGGCGGCCTATGAACCTCTGGACTGCTCCCAAACCGACCTCCATTCATGACGTCCCAGACGTCCTACTATCTGATTATTTGTGCAAGTTGACTAAAACGTTGTCTGTCATTCATCAACAGGTGCAGCAGGCCATCCCCGATGCTTCCAGGGGCCCCGGTCACGACATCCAACCGGGAAATTTTGTATTGATACGAAATTTCCAGCGAACCAAGAGTCTGGAACCTCGGTGGACGGGCCCCTGGCAAGTGCTGATCACCACCCGAACAGCACTCCGAGTGGAGGGGAAGAAGCACTGGCTGCACGCGCATCATTGTCGGAAGGTCCCTGCAAACCTGGCCACGACAGAAAACGTCAGCACCCAAGAAGAGCTCCTGACCAAAGACCGACCGATATTGGACTGTTATCCAGATACTGGGGCACTCGAACTTGCAAAATTCTCTGATCCTACTGTGCCATCCAGAGAAGGGTATTTCCTGCGTCGAAAGGAGGGAGTCTCGGCTAAGTAGGCCACGGACTAAGTTAAAATCTCAGAACGGTGACCTACACACAATCAAGGGTTGCCGGGAGAGAAGCTAAACAAAGTCTGTGGTTCTGCCCACTACCGAGCCCCTTGAAGGTGATGGAAGCGCCAAATAAGAAGATGATGGAAGCGCCAGATAAGAAGATGATGGAAGCAACGGGAAATACCCAGTATAGGAATCCAAAGACTGACAACCTGCACAAATCGAAGACAATTGCACTCTTCATTGTCTTCCTCTTCTGCCTCCTTCTCATGACCTCCCTCTGGATTCTGGAAGAGAGCACACCGGCTCATGAGACATTGCTACCTACTGCACAGCCAACACCCCTGAAAGAGCATCACCTAATCTCTCTGTCGCCTCAGCTCCGAGAAAGGCGCAGGGAATTCTGGAACAATTCCTTTGTGCAACTGTTGCACCAACATAACCTTGCTGCAAATGCTACGAACTGTTGGATCTGTGGGTTGCTCCCACATGCCACTGGACACTCCATCCCCTTCATCCCTTCACCCTTCTCAGTTCACGGCTCTTGCCTCGCCTGGTTGATCCTCATGCAAGAGAGCCACAGGGACAACGCCACCTCCAGCCGGACAGTGTCACTCTTCTACTCTGGGTTCTGGCTGAACAAAACAGGAAAGACTCCAGCTGCCCTGTGTCCAGCACTCGCAGGCACCACCTTCATCAAAGACATTCCAGCCAAAGAACGAGTCGAAGTACAGGTGCTCCACAATCCAGCCAGAACCACCTTCTCTCATCTGCAGAAACAAACTACCGCCACCCTGACTGTGGCTCTGTCCGTGATCAATGTCACTGGCCTTGTGTGCCTAGAAGGCCAAGGAACGCAGCTGGTGGGTTACAGCGCCTGCCGAGTCACCAGAACATTGGACTCAGCTGAACCCCCTTCTTTTGTTGCTTCTCCGAATATGTACTTTGTGTGTGGCACCAAGGCTTACACCTGGCTCCCGAAAGGATGGAAGGGCACCTGTTATATTGCCTTCGTTCTTCCACCCACATATGTAGCCCCTGCCAACCACCACCGGCAGAGGCGTGCAGACGACCTTGGGCAAGCCGACTCCACTGGAGCACAGTTCCTGGATGCAGCAAAGGGACTTGTTCCTCTGTGGGGCCCAATGGCTAACAGCCGTGCTATCCGACACCTGACCCAGGCAGTAGAAACAACGATCAATATCACGGCTGGCATCCTCGCCAACAATACTGCGGAGCTTCAGGCGGTCCGCCTCGTGACCCTCCAAAATCGTCTTGTCTTAGACGTGGTCCTAGCCGACCGAGGAGGAGCATGCCGCATCATCGGATCCAGCTGCTGCACCTACGTGCCTGACAACTCGCCTTCAGTCTACAAAGCCATTGAACACCTCCACAGACTGTCCTCAGAGGTTCACCAAGAGCAGGAAGGATGGTCGCTTGGGAGCTGGTTTTGGGACACTTTGAAAAATTGGGGTTGGAAGTTGTTTTCCTTCGTACTGATACCTATTGTAATATTATGTGGGTGTTGCTTAGGTATCCAATGTCTGCCACCTTTGCTCGGCCTTGCTTCTAACTGTATGTGCCCAAAGACTTTGGACTTCCGAAATGAGCACATGAGCCCCCTCTATGAAGTAGAAATACGTGGCCTTATGGGGATAAATCCAAACTGACAAGTTGGCGAGACATGTTAAAAGGGAGGACTGTGGAATTTTAGTTTGCGATCTGAACATTATCTGCGCCAACTTGTCACCTATGCACTACGTGCACGGCAGCCATTCTAGGTCACCTATGTACTACGTGCACGGCAGCCATTTTAGATATCATGGTCCCCCTGCCCACGATCGATCGCCAGCGCGCCCCTGTGACCCAGCAAGCATCCTCCGCGCGCCCTGGCTCCCCCTCCCTCCTCCTTATGAGCATGACCCTTCTGCATGACCCTGTCCTTGGGAGTCATGCCAGCGCCTGACCAACACCTCCTCCCCTCCCATGAATGCCCCTCTGTTGAACAACCTCCCCTCTGCGCTGGATTGTCCACGCGGCATGAATACCACTCCATTGATGGCCCCTCACCCCGTGTCCGACTGTCCACACAGGTCCGAGGCCATTGCCTAAGCCGAGAGATATCATTTACTACCCTTATTGTATGAGGTCGCTCTCCTTCAAAGGACCCTCTATTGATCCAGGCCTCCCCACCCCCTGTGACATGATCAGGCGCACACATCCTAAGACTCGACGAAACACTCAGCTGCGTGATGACTCTTCCTCTTATCAGCAGGTTGAGGACCTCTATTGTGAAGGTATATGGGGGTGGGATTAACAAGAGGATTACGGGGATGTCTTTTCCTTGCCTTACAAAGTTGTGATTGTAATAAAGGAAGGTCACATGCCATAAACCAGTGTATAAGAGGCCAGGCCTCCGAGAGGCTGTTAGAGCACCTCGAGACGATACCTTGTTGTCTGATCTGATGTGTTCTGCTCCGTCGGAATAAACTTCTGTTTCCTGCCTTCTGGTCTCCGGCGCCTGCCTCATTGCTTGGTAAATTTGAATGGTACAAGGGCGGTTAGCGCCGGGCAAATCTTGAGAAAGGTCCTAGCCCTACCTTTTTCTACAACTTGTCACCTTAGTGTGCTTGGTGTGTGGGAACCAGAGCAACAAGCACGCCGCCATATCAAACTCCACCTCCCTGTCGGTCACTGCATTGAGAAGTTCCCCTACCTCCGCCCAGTAAGCCTCTAATTTCAGACAGCCCCAGAGCAGGTGATCCATATCTGCCTCCGACGCCAAACACCTCGGACACCGCGCTTCCTGCACCTGGAAGTACTGTTTGATCTTCTCCGGAGTCAAGTAGGCCCTATGTAATACAAAGAAATGCACCTGCTGGAAGCGCGCGTTCCTCGTGCCCTTCCACGTACGCTTCAGAATATGGCTTCACACCGTGTCCGGAATGGGCCTACCTATGCTCGCCTCCCATTTCGCTTTCAGCCCCAGGAGCGGTTCCAGCCCCTCATGCAGCATCCTATTATGGAGGCAGGTCACCGCCTTAAAGGTGCCAGCGGCCATCACTACGTACTGGCACGCCATAGTCGTGTCTGGTTCAATGAGCCCCCCTCTCCAGTGCTTCTGAATGGCCGCCACCACCGCCGCATGCAAGAGGAAGCTCCCCTCCGGCAGCCCAAACTGTTCCTGTAGTGCCCCGAAGGGCACCAAGGTCCCATCAACATACAGGTCCCCTACCACTTGCAGTCCCAACTCCTCCCATTCCGACAGTGGGGACCAATCGCCCCCATGCGGCAGTGCTGTCAACATGCCTATCGGTATCTCCGGTGCATACGGTCGGGTCGCCTTCGCCCTCCTCAGACTCCTCTGCCAGCATGACCTGAGCGTCCGCTCCTCCATAGTGAAGCCTCGCAACTCCAGTTTCTGCTGCATAACGATATAGGCCAGGACATGGCGTTGTATCCCCAACTCTCGGTCGCACTCCGGCCCTCTGAACACCCTAGCCACGTGCTGTGTAAGAACCTGAAGCTGCGCCGCCAGGTAATACAACTCAAAATCAGGGACGGCCATCCCCCCTCAATCTTGGGGCGAAGCAACGTGTTCAGTGCCACTCTACGGCGGCCATGCCCTCAAAGGAAGTCAATAACCATCGTCCGCAAGTCCCTAAAGATCCTCTGAGGAATCCAAATGGGCAGCGTTCGAAAATAATACAGGAGTCGTGGAAGCGCTACCATTTTCAACAGAGCAATCCTACCTAACACCGTCAGGGGAAGGGATGCCCAAAAGGACATAAAACCTCTCCGCGCCCGTACGCACCGTCCAATATTGCCCTCTAATAGGTCCGCGGCCTCGTGGTAGATACGGACTCCCAAATAAGTAAAGCAAGATGGCTCCCAGACCACCCCCAAGTCACGCGCGGGGCAGGGTGCATCCGCTCGGAGCGGAAAGACACAGGTCTTCGCCCAGTTAACCCTGAGGCCCGACAACCGGCCAAACTCAGACAGCATTTCCATCGCCCCTTCCAGAGCCCGTTCCGTGTCCTCCATATATAGCAGCAGGTCATCCGTGTACAGTGAGATGTGGTGCAGCTGCCCACCGCTTGCAATCCCTGCATACCCGTCTCCCGACCTGGCACGCACCGCCAAGGGTTCCATCGCCAGTGCGAACAAAAGAGGGGAAAGGGAGCAACCCTGTCGCATTCCCCTACCAACTGGATAAGATGCGGACACCAAATTGCCCAGGCGTACTTGCGCCGTTGCCGAGGAATACAGCACCTTCGTCCACCTGCGGAACCCTTCACCAATACCAAACCTCACTAGCACTTCATCCAGATAGACCCATTCCAAACTATCAAAAGCATTCTCAATGTCTACAGACAGCACCGCCTAGGCACCATCCGTATCCACTGTACCATCCAGTATCCCAACCAGGCGACGAATATTTAACGCCGTGCTTCTCGTGGGGATAAACCCCGCCTGGTCCCTGTGCACCAGGCCAGTCATGTGTGGGGCCAACCTGGTGGCCAAAATCTGTCTCAATATCTTGTAGTCCACCGTCAGCATGGACAGTGGCCTGTAGGACCTCACATCAGTCGCTTCCCTGCCGGGTTTTAGCAACGGCACTATCAGTGCTTCCCTCATTGACCCGGGCAGACCCCCCAACCTGTAAGCCTCCGTATACACCACCAGCAGTCTGGGTGCCAAACTGTCAACGTACTTCTGATAGAACTCTATTGGTAGGCCATCCACATGGGGCGTTTTATTCCGCACCATGTGCTTAATGGCCGTCCTGATCTCGGCCAGCGTGATAGGCCCACCTAAGTCTTTTGCATCGTCATCATCAAGGACCGGAAGCTGCCTTGACTCCAGATACACTGCGATTTCGTGGGCCTCTACTCCCAGCTGACTCTCATACAGCTCCGCATAATAGGCCCGAAAGCACTCCAGCACCGCCGATTGGGAATACACTGTTTCCCCCAGTGCATTTTTGATGCTTAGGACCGGGCAGCCTCTGAGTTCGGGATTAGCAAGCCTGGCTAGGAGCGTACCCACCTTATCCCTTTCGGCATGCGCTCTAATGGCGCATTGTCTGTAGTCATAGCTCCATACCCGTTCCGTTTCGGTGGCTACCACCTCCTTTGCCTCCATCAACCGGGCCTGCAATTCCGGTCGGGTCGGCCTATGCCGCTCCAGTGCCCTCAGTTTCTCCTCCGCACTGGCAAGCGCATTCAGCACCGACAATCGAGCATTCCAAAACCTACCCAAGCATACCCCTCTCACCACCACTTTCATCGCATCCCATTCAGTGGACCTGCATGTAGCCGTACCCTCATTCTCACTGAAATACTGATCAATGCCCTGTTGAACTGCATCACTGAACACCGAGTCCTCCAGCGTGTCGGGCCGGAGCCGCCATGTTGGAATCGCAGAACGCTCCCGCTGCCATTGGACATGCACCAGCAGAGGATTGTGATCCGAGATGGTTCTGGCCAGATACTCCGTATGAGAGACCAATGGGGCTAGGGACCCGCTACACAGTACCGAATCAATTCTAACATGTAGAGCATGGAGTGCTGAGAAAAAGGAGTAGTCCCTTACATCCCTGTGTTGTTCCCGCCACACATCCAACAGCCCCCACCTATCCTGCCAATCCTTCCTATGCATGGCTAGCTTACGTACCGGGGAGTCAACAAGGGGAGGGTGAGATCTGTCTAAGGCCACATCCATGATCGAATTAAAGTCCCCCCCAATTTCACAGGACCCGCTAGGAAGGAGGCCAAGGACCCGGATAAACCATCGAAAAAGCGGGCCTGATCAACATTTGGAGCATATACACAGGTGAGAACCACATCCCGACCATATAACCTCCCCTCCACCGCCACATATCTGCCCTCGGGATCCACCACTTGATTCAGCACCTGAAACGGTATCCCCGCCCTCACCCATATCAGTACCCCTCTAGCAAACGCTGAGTAAGTGGTGCCAAAAACCTGACCCCGCCATCTCTTCTGTAGTGCGGTGCATTCCTGTTTCATTAAATGAGTCTCCTGCAACATGGCAACCTGGACCCCCCTCCTCACCAAATACGCATGCACTTTGTGGCGTTTGACCATAGTTCGCAGCCCTCGGACATTCCACGTCACGCATTTCAAGTTAGGTAACGTCCCCATACCAGCATAGAGAGATCCAGTTCAGATGCAGCCAGTCAATACCCACACCATAGCAGTTGCCCCCCCAGAACAAACTATTGAAAAGAAAACTCCCCGAACCCCACTCCCCAGGACAGAGCCCACAAACCCGGTGTCAGCCCCGATCCAAACCTTAAACCAAACACACATCCGACTAACCTGTGGTCGCCACCACAGAAGGCCTTAAGGGCCCTGGGGGGGGTGAGTTATCGCCGACCCCGGCAAGCGGAGCCCGCGCCCCGCGCTCTCCATCCCGCCATGCCAACGCGGCACCCTGCCCTGCGACCCACCCAGCTCCAACAGGATGCCACCCTACCAAAAACCGTGTCCAAGTCCCAATGAAAAATCAGCCATGAAAAATCTCATCAGACGTCTGGGGGGTGACCACCGGCCGCTTCAAGCTCTCCGCCTCCGAAAGTTCCTCACCGGTCCTGCCGCCGCCGTCGCCAGAGTCCGTTGCTGCCAGTTCACTCTCCGGCTGCGATCTCGTAATGGCCGCCGTCGCTGCAAGCGCCTCTCTCTTGTCCGCAGCCATTTGGGCCTCCCGTTTCTCTCGCTGGCGCCTAGTGCGGGAGCGGATCCTTTGGGACTGCCGGACCTGAGGCGGTTTAGGCCGATCTCGCCGACTTTTGTGATTCCTGTCCGTGCCAGCTCGGTACGATTCCAACCACAGCCATGCTTCATCCGGGGTCTGAAAAAAGTGCGTGGCCCCATCCAGGATTATCCGCAGCTTGGCTGGGAAGAGCAAGGAGTACTGGATGCCCTCCTCCCTCAGTTCCTTTTTCACTGCCAGAAATGATGCCCTATTCTTCTGGACCGCTTGAGTGTAGTCCGGGAAGATCGTGACCCTGCTGTTTTCCACCTCATTTGGGCCCGAAGCCCGAGCTCTCTGGATTAGGAGGTCCCGGTCCTTATAATGAAGGAGCCTCACCACCATCGGTTGGGGGGGGGCGGCCTAGCGCTGGCGGGCGAGCCGGCACCCTGTGAGCTCGTTCCAATGTAAAGAAGGAAGTAAGTCCCTCCGGTGCCACCACAGTCCGGAGCCATTCCTCCATGTAGGCCACCGCATCCTCCCCCTCAATCCGTTCCGGCAGGCCTACGACCCGCACGTTGTTCCTTCTGTTGCGGCTTTCGGCATCCTCCGCTCGTTGTTCCAACATGTCCAGCCGGGTCAGGATGTCTGTTATCTTATGTTCTGTGGTCACCACCGCCGGTTTCAGGTCCAATAAGAGCTGTTCATGGTCCTTCACCTTATCCGCCAACTTGGCGTGATCCGCTCGCAGGAGCCCCAGCCCCGTAGCGACCTGCGCAATGTCCTGCTGCAATGCCTCCTTGGTCGAGGTGATAGCATCCAGTATGGCATCCAAGCGTCGGTGTAGCCTCTGCTCCTGGTCCATCATCGCCGGGGGCCCTCGCCAACCTGGGATAGTGCGGCCACCTCCTCCTGGCCCTGCTCCGTGGTGGTTGCTCCCCCAGCAGCCGCCATCTTAGGTTGCTCCGTCGCCTCTTCACGGGGAGAGGGCCTTGCCAAGTCCCAACAACCACTGTCCAGTGGGACGTGCATCTCAGCAATGATCGCGACAGAGTGCCACCACAATGCCCGCAACTCCAAGGATCAGAAGGACCAGCGCTGTCCACCTCACTGCCACCAGGTCTGGGGGGAGGGGGAGGGGGAGAAGGAGTAGAGACGAGTAGTCGCCCCCAGTTGCCCTGAACAAATGCTGGGCACCAAACTCCCCGCCTTCAGGACCGCATCTACAGCTCCCACAACTCCGATCTCGTAGAAGCGGGCCACCCCGCCAGTCGATGCCGATTCCGCTCAGTTTCGGTTTCCGAGGCCATCGAACCGCGCCGCCGCCATTTTCTTCACACTCCAGGCGACACCTCGGCCGTCGTCTTAGGAGGTCTCCACGGGGTCAGCGAACCCCAAAGTGCTTTCCGCCGCTCCCCAGTGGCTCCCCAACTCTTCGTAGGCCAGTCAGACCGACCAGGGGTCGCTCCGGGTGCTGATTTCAGGAGAATTAGCGGGACCCTGCGCGGAGCTGCAAGCTCACGCCGCCATCCCGATCGGCGTCCAAGCCACGCCCCGGACCTGGGAAGACTTCATCTGAAGAAGGCTTTGCTGGAAGAAGAATCCTGACTCCTGGTTCCTGCTGAAAGAAGAGTACTCACACAAGGACTCAAGCACTCCTGCATTTTCTGGCACTGAGAGACCAGTCCTAAGCTCCCAGGGTCAACTGGTTGGTTCCCTGTTTAGCTGCATCAGGGTCACAAAAAGCAGAATGTCGCCTGAGTCTAAGAGGACACAGATGATTAAAGGAGACTAGACTTGCAGGAGACCTGACTGGAGAGAGATCTGGTGCCCAAACGCCTACCTCTGAGGTACTCGGGGCTGTAGGACTGACCAGAATAATGATTTCCAGGAGGTGGAGATCAAGGGCCTTACTTAGATCTTGGCAGACAGAATACTCTGTCACAAATGTGACGGATATTCCATATACCGAATTACGATCTCCATAGGATATAATGGGATCATAATATGGCAGACGGGATATCTGTCATGCTTGTGCCAACGTACTCCCCTCCGCCAAGATCTAATTCAGGCCCCAAGTCTGAAGGGGAAACCTTTGACAAGGCCAACTTACTTGGTGATTCTGACATCTGCTCCATAGCAGTCGGCCTGAAATTTCACCTAGGTCCCAGTGAACTGTTGTTTTCCATAGTGCTTGATTTTGTATAGGAACATTTTGCCTTACACATATAAAAATGTATATCTCCGGTTCCCCTTAACCTAATTTGAGGACCTTCATGCCCTTTTGCTCAATACATTTGTTTCTAATTTTTTAACATTTTTGTGGATTTTATTGTGTTGTGTTCTTTACTTTCAAATTGTTGCTACTGCCTTGTACTTAGGACGCACCTCTTTGGTGATTGCCTGTGGCTTGTTTCATAGCTACTAGGTGTTTTGACATAACCACCATGGATTTATTGAATTGGCAGTGTAGCCCCACCCACATTAATAACTCAATTTCTAACAGCTTTCCTCAAATTAATCTGTCCATTGGTTACCACTCTAGGTTTCTTCCCCGATTTGTGGGTCCATTTAAGATCACAGGGTCAGTCTGAAATACTTCAGCATGCCTAAAATTACCAGTAGCATGGTACATACACCCTGTAGTACACAACTTTAGTGCTAAGAAAGCGAAAACTACAGACAAGGCGCCACCTCCTCCAATTGTAATAGATGAGTCACCTGAGTGAGAAGTGGAGAGGAGTCTTGATTCCCATAAAATCAGAGGGCAGTTACACTATCTAGTTTCCTGGAAAGAGTATGATGCTTCAGATATATCTTGGGAACCAGTGTCAATTATTCATGCCGCCCACCTAATTTGGTAAATCCAGAACCGCTTCACTAATAAACCAGGTCCTGATTTGTGGGAGTTTATGGGGCACTCTCTGGGGGAAGGGGAGGTTTATGTCAGGAATCCTGGAACTTGGGCTGTCTGGGAAACATCTAGTTTTGCAGGAATGTGGTCACATTTGTTGGGCTCAACAGTACAAGCTTGCTGTTGTCCAACCTGGCAGATGGCCCGCTGGAGGTAGGGCAAGTGTAGGAGGATAGAGTAAACCATTTCAGCACTTATGGAGTAAGGTGGAAATAATCAGAATATTTCAGAGAAGTCTGAACATTATGGAACAGACAGAACATTCTGGAATAAGCCAGAAGGTTATGGACACTTCCAAGGTTTGTAAGTTCTAGGAAGAGATAGCCACCAATCACAGAACTACACTTTTCCTGGCAAAAGCAGTTTATGGGTTGTCTAGTCAAGTTGCATTGTACATACTGTGAGGATTTGGGTATATTATATGATATGACTGTGGGGCCATATTGTGGAATACACACGCAAAGACCTTCTTGGGTACAGCCAGGCTAGTTTGTAAACCTTAAGCTCAACTCTGGGGAGCTGCGGTTTGGAGCAGCAAGGCTACCCAACGGAACATAGTTTAAAGCATTTAACAGCATCAAACAACTGAATAAGAGAGTCACACAACAAGAAAGAGAAACAACAACATTTTATAAACATAGAGCATATCTTAGTGAAATTTTGAGTCTTTGATCATCAAAATCTACCAGGGGGTTTCAGAGATACAGATTTTTGAAGAAATAAATAATTTTAGATGCAACCACAAACAAGCATTGGTCAAAAAAACCTTTGCAAAAATTTGGAAAAATATCGGGGACTCCGGCCCAACTTGTGTGACCAAATCTGACCAGGCGGAGGTGTAGGAGTCCCGTATGGTTACTTTGAACATTTACATGACCACCAGAGCCTTTTCCAATCCAGCCTTTAGGAAAGAGCCATCATAGACGACAATGTGGTCCTGATGCTGGGGATGCTGGAGAAAAAGATGCTCAAAGATGCTCCTGGTGCTATGCTGTCAACAGGGATGAAATGTGGGTAATCCCTTGGTCCACGGGTGGGGTAGACAACTTTGACCACTGCACTTGGGGTTCAATGATATCCTCTTTGGGACAGTAGATGGCCAGCTGCAGCTGGGCTGCTGGTCTCACAGCACAATGGTCACTGTGAATATGCTTGGTGGGGACTAGTGTCCCTTTTGGGTGTCGAATCAAGTCTCTGATACCACTCCCAAGTCGAGCAGACATGAGTGCAATTTTTGGCTATCTCAGATTGCCTCTTGGCATGCCCAGCAGCAGCCAGCAGCACTTCCTTAAAAGTGGCTACTGCTTTGCTGGTTTGGGCTTCCTCAGCTTTGATGCTCCAGGTGCTGTTTCAAGGGGCTAGCCGACTGACCCTTGCAATCACTGCATTGATCTGGGGCTGGGGATCTACTGTTCCCTGAACCATAAGCCACAGGTACAGTCCAAACTCATTAACCCAAAGTGATGCAGCCTCTCTACTTGCAGCTTCAAAGGCAGCAGGCCAGTCCTCTTTAGGTCCTCTCTCCAAATCCAATGTGTACTGAGCACTGTTCCCAGTAAGTTGTGCGCATGCGCACCTATGTCACTCCGAGGGCACAGTGACTTCTTTGAATCGAGTACCCACACAGCACATTCCCCGAGAGACAAGTATTCACGTTAATTGCAGCGCACTGTAGAAGCATCACAGACACTGCGATCAACATGAATACTTAAAAAAAGCAGACAATCTGCCCCAAGTCGTGCTCTATTAAGAAAGGGCATGCAGCAAGAATAAAAACACGACGGGTGCTTTCACAATCACTAATAGAAATTATCGATTTCTACAGGCCTTCCTCAGGATTAGGTTCCCTCATATATAGATGTATTCTGCACTGAAAGATCAACGGTGGGTAACGGGTGGCAAGAGGCCAACGGCAGTCCCTTGACGAAAGTGTGACTAAAGGGAGACATTCCCATCACTAACCTGGTTTTGGAAAGAACAGATGAAACTCACGATATTCCTGAGGAAAATCACAGTGCGAACAAGTAAGGAGAAAGAACTATTACAAATACCAACACTTATACCTGAAGACATAAGGTACTGAATTTAGGATAATGCAGAATACGCCTATATACGAGGGATCCTAATCCTGAAGAAGGCCTGTAGACCCCCCAGGGCATGCAGAAGGCCAAAACATGTAGATGGAATAACACAAAAAATATATTAGGGGGCACGGATACTAAAGATCCAGGAATACCCCTCCTAAAACCATTTTTAATCCTGCCAGGGGGAGTTTGAAGTTAAATGGACGATTCCCCAGGTAGTTTTAGATTTTTTTCTGGGTTGAGAGGATCCTGTACCCAGGTGGGACAGAGGGATTGAAGCTAGTTCCTCAACTTTTTGATCATAACATTTTTTTAAATGAGTCTTTTCACTCCATTCTGGACGTTGGTCTGCGTCAGGATGGTGATGTGCGCCATATGATGAGGCCTGACACTATCTAGTGTGTGAGGACAGTATTTAAACACAAAGGGATGTCCCACTGCAGAATGCTGAGCAGATTCCAGTGAGACAATAGGTCGAGGGGAAGGAAAGGGTGGTACCTCTCACCCCCCTCTGTTGTGTGTGCGTTGATAGTGTATATTAGATCCCATGAAAGTGCCCAGAAGGGACAAAGCTGTCACCAGCCAATGGGCTAGTAGATCCCCTCCTCTTTGGGGAAAGTTTAAGCGATGTATTGCAATCCCAGAGTGCAATCTTCTTGCCACCCTCAAGATGTCTGTACCTACCCTCGACTGTGGGGAGCATTGGAAGCCCACGGTAAAACAGATTTGGGGAGGGGTTTTCACTCCATCAGTGTCTCCAACTTCTCTGCAGGAACAAAAGGCATCCTGCTCGGGTGAATTGTCAGAGGCAGGCCTTCAAAGGGGGATTTCCCTTTAAAGCTCACCTTTTGGGCTAATTCCCCAAGCGGTCTGCCCAGGAGAGGAGGTCTCACTTCACTCTGTGGCAACTGCCTTTGTTCCTGAGTCTGGAAGTCATCCCCAGGCACGCAGAAAGCTGTTTGTTGACCAGGGCTTGTGCAATGCGACTGGGCCTGCTGGGTCACGAGTTGCACCTTTTTAAAAGTTGCTGAACTTTAATAGTGACATAAATATGGACCTAGGCATCAAATCGGATTTAATTCCATAATTAACTTGACACCTTACAGTAGTCAGTTAGGTAGTTTCATTCAGAAGATAGCCAGGCAGGGATGCCATCCGGTAACCCTGTGTTAACCAACATGGCTACTAACTGTCCTCAGCAAAAACATCAACTTTAGGGGTTTTACTGCTAAGACATATACACAGCTATATGTCTTGCTTAACAACATGCAGTCCCCTGCCATAGGGCTCGATTGGCCTTCCTTGAGGGATGCTTGCATATATTGTTAATGGAAGAGGTGGCCTTGCCATTGATTTTTATTGGCAAAGTCGATCTATCAGTCTGCAGGCTGCAAGCTGTGATAATTTTGTACTTTGTTACACTCAGGGTGGCACAATCAGTGCTTCAGCGCTGGGTGGACACTGTCTTACATGCCCTGGGTACCATATACTAGACACTTATAAGTACGTCAGTACTTGCTGATTGGGGACATCCAATTCAACATACATTTTGTAATGGGTCACAACACTGGCACTGGGCTCTGATTTGCAGACCTCAGAGCAGTCTCAATTGGGCAAAAAGTGGTGGGGGGAAATCTGCAAAAAGGCCGGTCTCCTTACACATACCATTTGCACTCCCTGCACCTATTATGTTTTGCGGTCCTTGAATTCCCTTAACGCTTATAGCAGCTTGGGTTAACCCTTCCTTCAATAGATAGGGAGCCCTGCTTGCTGCAAATTCAAAATTCCTGCTCAAACGACAAACACTTCAAGTAATCCTGGGTCCTGACTTCTCTACTATTGAAGCAGGACCTTCATACTTAGTTCTTAGACTGCATCCTGGTCATTCAGTAGCTAGTCACGGCCTTTCCACTTCCATATTCTGGAAAGCCAGCCTACTGATACTCACAAGAAATTATATCCTGTTGCATAAAAATATATTTTGATTAATGGTACCTTGTCTTATATGACTATGGATGTTACCAGTCAGTTCAATGTGTAGAGAGGGTCCATGCTACTCGCCTTCCACCAGAACATGCTCTTAACACCAGCACTCTCAAACACTTATTGTGTATTGCTTTTCTCTCTCTCTATCTCTATACCTTCCCCTTTTTGGGTTTCACCTGCACAGCGTTTGCCCTGTGCTTATGAAATCTATTGTTAATATATCTCTTAAAAGGAGCTGACATACCGCCCATTGCTTTTCATTGGTTCCTGTGCTTGCAACTTATTTTTCCTCCATTTCTAGTAGCTGTAGCATGCTATTTCCTGTTCTGCCTTCTGTGTTTGCTCTTATCAGTTTCCCTAGACCCAATAACTGTTTTCATCGACTTTTAAAGCGGGGCTTTTTTTAATGCTCTGCCTGCACATTGGTTGCACGCATATCCGACAGCTCTCAACATGGCCCCCCTCTCCTATGGAAATGCATGCACCTGGTCAGTTTCATGCTGTTGTCTCATGATTATTATTTCCTTACTCTCACACAGCTTGACTTTAAAATAGCTGCCTTTTAGCGTGTTGCCTTGTTTTAAAGATAAAACACTTCCAACCACCCTATGAGGTGCAAGGGAATCACTTCAGCACCCAACATAGACGCATTTATGTGCTTTATAACTGTTGCAATACAGTGACAGAAATCCAATGTCCCCACAGTTCTGGCACCTCAGAGCCCCACCTACCATATATTTACCCATACCCGCTTTGAGAAGTTATTTTGCGCAGTAGCAACAGCTAACTATCAAGGCTGTAACTTTTTTACTGAACGTCTATTACATTACAGCTTGACTGAGACCTGGTTACATCCTCAAATATATTTGCAGTCTGTTTTCTCTTTTAATGCTGATAGCTTGTTTTTCCATGCACAGCTGTTTTTCGGTGTGAGGGGAAGTGATGTCTAGGGGTAGCTCTCTCAGGAATTGGCGAGTGTTGTGCTGTAGCTCAGGATGCTGACAGTGATGGAACCTCGAGAGTGTTTGACAAGTGCCAGGGGCTTGGTGACAATTACCCCCTTTTGCAGAGAGGCTGTGGAGGGGATTCTGATGTCTCCCGTGGAGAACCGCCACCATGACCAACCACTGTCCCATCTTCTACCATCAGGAGCTGAACAAGACCACCTGGGAGGTGCCTGAGTGATACGAAAACTTGTGCACGGTGGGCTCCGGAGCTTACCGCTCCGTCTGGTGAGGGACCCGTCTTGGCGGAAGAGTCAATCATTTGCTCTCACCATACTCCAATTGCTTCTCATTTTTATAAAATGAGTAAATTTCTATCATGTGTTATTCTTATTCCAGTCCTTGAAGAAATATAATGCAGTGATAGTGTAAGCATGCACACCTCAACACATACACATAGAAATCAGAGGCATTCCAGCATAAATAAAATGTTGTGGCAATGAACACATGGTTTCCCAGATTTTGATTAATAATACTTTTGGCTAGTACTGTCATTGCAAACCTTCGAATTAAATGAGTGGGAAGCAATGACTATGGTGAAATCCCACAAGAAAGCGAACCACCTGTTCTGCCCAATGCCCGCTACCTGAAATATGCGTGTCTTTTAACCCACAACGTCCTCCTCCCTGCTTTTTGTTTTACCCCCCCCTTTATAGTACCACCAGTCACTGCACAATATATCGCCTTTCTCAGTAAACAAGTCAAATCAATTGTATGGAGTTGATTTAACTTATATTGCACAACTGCTCACCAAGCTTAAACATTTTTTAAAAAACTATTATTAATCACATAGGCAAAACCTAATACATTTACCAATGCTTGTACGGTCACTTCAGATTCTGGAGTTCACTACAGACGTCATTTAACTGAAAGGGGGATGAATGGTGTTGGCAACTAGGACTGAACAATAAACCCAAGACCAAAGTGAGGAGAAACTTTTCAGCGCCCGAAAAGAACAATATCCAAAATAACTTAGACGGATGAAAATCCTCAGGCTGTGTATTTTCGATTCACTCAGTATTAGTAATTAGGCTTTCTTGAACTCCTAAATTCAAGAGTTCATGAACTAACAAGGAGTGTCCAGAGCAATCACATGCAATAAACAAAGATGTTGATAGGTTAGCTGTTAGTAAAGACGCAGTCGGAGATGATGATTAGCTCATTCTTTGCATCGAATACATTTATTTATGTATGTATTTATTTATTTATTTATTTATTTATTTATTTATTTATTTATTTATTTATTTATGTGTTTTAAAGAGCATGAACTTGACCCGTTAGGGTATCAGAGTGCTTTACAGGAAAACATAGTCATGTACAGAATAGGCATAGCATCATCCAGTTGTGGATCGAATGAGGGAGGGCAGGGTGCAGGATACATAAGGGAGATAGGGCACATATTTACAGATTAAATATCCAAATACTCAAGACGAGATAAGATATTTACAGATTACCTTAACCACGCGGCGATCTAGGCTGCGCATGCAGGCTTTGCTGTGTCCTTGCTGAAAACTCGTAAATCTTTTAAAAAGCACTGCTGATTTACCAGCACGCTGGTCTTATTACTTTTAAAACGCTAATGTGATTTTCCTGTTGTACTTTATGCTGATTTTAAAAGCACGGTAACAATTTATTTCTGCTCACATTGCACTTTGTTTATGAGACACCTAAGGGCACTCTCACCTGCCTGTTAACCCCTCGTGGCCCCGTTCCGCCCCGGCTTGTGCCGTTTGTGCGGAGGGTCAGTTCGAGGCACCACACTTCCTGGCAGTGTCATCACTTCCGCCCTGCACTGAATCCATGCAGGTCAGCGGTCTAGTGCTGCCGAGCCTTCCACCTATTTAAAAACCTGTCTACAGCTTCGCCTCATTGATAAAACGCGGCGATCTAGGCTGCGCATGCAGGCTTTGCTGTGTCCTTGCTGAAAACTCGTAAATCTTTTAAAAAGCACTGCTGATTTACCAGCACGCTGGTCTTATTACTTTTAAAACGCTAATGTGATTTTCCTGTTGTACTTTATGCTGATTTTAAAAGCACGGTAACAATTTATTTCTGCTCACATTGCACTTTGTTTATGAGACACCTAAGGGCACTCTCACCTGCCTGTTAACCCCTCGTGGCGCCGTTCCGCCCCGGCTTGTGCCGTTTGTGCGGAGGGTCAGTTCGAGGCACCACACTTCCTGGCAGTGTCATCACTTCCGCCCTGCACTGAATCCTTGCAGGTCAGCGGTCTAGTGCTCCCTCCCCTCAGTATTTAATGGCGGCATGGAGGATGCGCAGCGGACGAGCGCAGCGGGAGCGCCGACTTCGCGCCGAAGTCGCGCACAAGTCAAGCCCGTCTGCGCCCGTCCGCGGCCGACCAGGCCCAGGGCCCCGTCGTAATGCCGATTTGATTTATTATACCCCTGCTGACCTAAAGAGCTTTAATCACGATGGCCCCATTCCCGCCCGAGCCGCCAAGGCGGCCCTGACATGTGGCATTCTCGTTCCTTCTGACCTCTCACCAACGGTTGGTTCGCACGACCCCACCCCCCCTGCTCCTCAGCCCACCACCTCTCTATTGATCTATTACCTCAACACCCGCTCCCTCATTCGACACCAGCTTGAAATTTTTCAACTACTGCACCAAAGCTCTGTCGATATCCTCCTCTTAGCAGAGACATGGATCACCGAAGACTCCGCCCCCGATATTCTTGCTGCTATCCCTACGGGATATTATATCATGCACGCCAACCGGCCTGCTGGAAAGACCGGAGGCGGAGTGGCGGCTATCATTCGCTCTATCCACACCTTCTCGGAGATCACGATGGCTCCCATCCCTAAAACAGAACACCTGGCGCTACAATTCACCTCCCCTAAATCATCTTTTGTCTGTGTCATTGTCTATAGACCCCCTGATCCTATGCCTCTCTTCCCCAAACTCTTCAGCGACGCTATCGCTCAACTGACTATCAACCATGCCAATATTATCGTAATCGGCGACTTCAACTATTGGCCAGCGGATGTCCATGAAAGCCACTTATCAGTGGAATTCACTGAACTTCTCAAAGGCATGAACCTTTTACAACATATTCACTCCCCCACCCATCTGAAAGGTCACACTCTAGACCAAGTCTGGACATCCAATCTCGACATCTCACCCCCCTCAGTTTTCCCATGCTCTTGGTCCGACCACCATTTCATCTCCTTTCACCTTCATCTTTACACCTCGTGTCCTTCCACTCGCACTAAGAACAAGATGGCTCGTAATTGGAAAAGGGCTAACCTTCCCGATTTCCACGCCTCACTGGCATCCTCGGCACCATTGCCGCTATCCTCAGTAGAGAATCAGGCTGAGAATTTCAATGAATGGTTACGCCTGGCCAGTGATAAAGCTGCCCCCCTGAAAACAATCAAAACAATGCGCCCCCACGATGCTCAACGCTGGTATACGGACCAACTTAAAGCAGACAAACTCGCCCTGCGGCAAACAGAGCGCCGTTGGCGCCGCCACTACGACCCTCAACTTAAACTCATATACATTGAGTCCTTAAAATCCTATAAAAAATCTATTCTGGAAGCCAAGTCAGCTTACTTTTCACAAAAAATTCTGAATTCGAATAATAAAACAAAAGATATCTTTTCAATTGTAAATGAGCTCTCCCTTCCAGATCGAGTCACTCCCCAACCTCAGCCGTCACAAGCTCTATGCGATTCACTTAATTCTTATTTCATAGAAAAAATAATAACCATAAAACATAACATCCCTACCCCTGCATCTCCTACGCCTCCTCCTCTGCCTCCCCCCAACACTAGCACCTTGACTAAATTCCCACCAATCTCCCTACAAGAATTCTCATCACTTCTTCACAAAGTGAGTTCAGGATCCCCCAATGACTGCTGCCCCCCGCAGGTCCTCAAAGGAGCCTTTCTTGCTTGCCCGGGCCCCCCGCTAGCATTACTCAACAACTCTCTTGCTACCGGAGTGGTCCCATCTTCCTTCAAGCAAGCTGCCGTTTTACCAATTCTGAAGAAACCTAATGCAGACCCTGCCATAATCAGCAATTATAGACCTATTTCCCTCCTCCCCTACTTAGGCAAGATTCTGGAAACTTATGTGACCCGCTGCCTGAGCCCCTTCATAGAACAATCATCGTTTCTAGACCCTCAACAAGCTGGATTTAGACCCCTCCATTCCACCGAGGCGGTCATAGTGGCAGTCATGGACACCCTCAGGAAAGGAGCTGACAAGAACATCGCTCAAGCCCTTGTCCTATTGGATCTCTCGGCGGCATTCGACACGGTCGATCACACCATCTTGATCGACCGTGTCTCCAATGCCGGTATCCAAGGAGTGGCCCTTGACTGGCTTAAATCCTTCCTCCACCAGCGCTCACAGTCCGTCCACCTTTCCACCTTCTCTGCGCCCTATTCTCCCCTTCACTGTGGTGTCCCACAAGGCTCGGCACTATCCCCTCTTCTTTTTAATTTATATCTCCAACCACTGCTAGCCACTCTCCCCAACTTTCCGGTCACAATTTACAACTACGCTGATGATCTGCAGTTAATTTTCCCTGTCGATTCCCTCCCTTCTTCTTGCACCAACTTCCAGTCCACTATGCTAACCATAGCTGAGTGGATGTACCACAGCCACTTAAAGTTAAACCCCACCAAGACTGAGCTCGTCTTGGTGGGTGGCCCCAATCACCCATGGAACGCCTCCTTTTGGCCTACATCTCTGGGGACGGCACCAATTCCCGTGAGCTCTGTCAAAAGCCTGGGGGTGACCATCTCCCAAGATCTTTCTATGAGACCCCACATCAGCGCGGTAACTTCTGCTTGCTTTTTCCATCTCAGGCGAATTCGCAAGATCAGTAGGTTCCTGAACAAAGAAGCCCTGACCCAAGTAGTCATTGCTCTCATCACCTCCAGGCTTGACTAAGCCAACATCTTGTACGCAGGAATTCCCGCATGTCACCTTCACCGACTTCAGTTGGTGCAGAACCAAGCTGCCCGCTTGATTTTCTGCCAGACCAGACACCAGCACGTCACCCCCCTACTCCGCAGTCTGCATTGGCTCCCGGTCTCAAAACGGTGCATCTTCAAACTGGCATGTACCACCTTTAAGGCCCTAGAGGACGCAGCCCCTAAGTTCATTTCATCAGCCTTATCCCGTCATATTCCTGCCAGAGCTCTACGCTCAGCATCTTTGAATCTTCTCGAGGTCCCCAGATTTAAAAGAAAAAGGCATGGAGGCCTGAGCTTCTCTGTTCTGGCTCCTGCTACTTGGAACTCCCTACCCCTCTCTCTCCGTCTCTGTCCTAAGTACGATAGCTTCCGTATTCTCCTAAAAACTCTGCTCTTCCAAGCAGCATATGATTAATTCCCCCTTCCTGGATCACCGCTATCTTTATCAAGAGCGCCAAGAAACTGAAGGTGATAGTGCGCTGTATAAATATTTTTAATAGAATAATAATAGAATACCAGTGTTCGCAACAAGGCCCCAGGTTTCTGATGGGGTGAGCTAGATAATCCGAGGGAGGCAATAGATGGCTATAGATCAGGGTCGTAGTGGTGGTAGAGGCAAAGTTTAAATGAGAAATTTACCCATGAGGAATGTTTTGGCATCCTTTTTGAAGTGAATAAGAGAGGGTATTCTTCTGATGTCAGGTGGGAGAGAGTTTCATATTCTTGGAGCAGCCCCGGAGAAACCCATTTGTAAGTTTTTTTTTTCCGAAAGCGTGCAGGTTGGAGCAGGAGGTCTCTGGCAGATCAGGAGTTTCTGATTCCTCCTGAAATCACAAGTTTCTGCCTCAGATATGCAGGGGAGTTAGAATATAAGGCCTTTTGTGTGATGCATGCTACTAGTAGTCTGGTGGCCGCGTTGAGGCAGGTTTTTAGCTGTGCTAGGGAGATCTTGGATAGACCCGAGAGGGTAAAACAGCCATATACAGTCTAGAGATGACAAGTGCTTGGACTGCCAATTTTAGGTGGGGAGCATCGAGGAAGGGTTTCAATTTCCTAAGGTAGCTCAGGTGGAATCTACCTGATTTGGTCATTGAATTGATGTGGTCCCGCATGTTCAGGTTGCTGTTGAGGGTGATTCCCAGGGATTTGGCCGAATTGACAATGGTCGGTGGATAATTCAAGGCTGTGATAGCCTTAATCCATGATTGAATCTCAAGGTTGGTGTAGGGTGGGGCGATCAGGAGGCATTGAGTTTTCTTTGCCTTGAGTTTGAGTTGATTGGATGCGAGCCATTGAACAGTGAGTTTCAAGGCTTCGTTCAGGGAGAGGATCTCTTAGAGAGATGAGGTTTTGATGTAGTTCTGAGTGTCATCAGCGTACATATGATAGAAGATATTAGCAGTGCGTAGTACTTCGGTAAGCGGTTCCAGGTAAGGATTGAAGAGGGTGGTGGAAAGTGTTAATCCTTGAGAGACTCCAACCGTGACCGGGGATGGTGCCGATAGGTTGCCGTTGACAAGGAATCTCTGGGACCGGTTTTGGAGGAAGGACCTGAACCACTCTAGAAAAGTGCCATCCAAACCCATCCTGAATTTGAGGCGTTTGTGTAGTTTTTCATGTTTTTTTTGTTTTTTTTTGCCAGCAGCCTTTTTTCTTTTTATTGAAATGAAAAATGGAGTGAAACAAAGAAAGCGGAGTCAGAAATCAGTCACTGCAGTATACATATAGTCATACACGATCAAATAAATCCCTTTTAACGCACAGGTCTTCCCACAGGTCCGACACGGGACATGGCCAGTTCAGCTGTAGGAGAGTCACATATTTCCCCCCGATAAGCATTCCAATGCCCCCACTTCTTGTCCCACGTTTTGGGGCATCCTCGAACTTTGTAGACTGTCTTTTCTGCGATCATACATCTATCCATTTCAGCCACCCATCTCACCACTAATAGCCTGTCTGGCGATCCCCACTTCATCGCTATAGAACGCTTAACCAGCAAAAATCCTAACGCTAACCATTGCAACTCATGATCATTCAGGTTATTGACCCCCCCAGATATTAAGGACACATTCCTTGGGCAGTGGCGAGAGTGGCTTACCCAGGGCTCTACTCATTTTCCGAAGTGCTCCGCTCCAAAACTGTTGCACCACCGGGCAGTCCCATAGGATGTGGTAGAAGGTGCCAGGAAGACCACAACCTCGCAAACATAGCGTATCAGGGCGCCTCCCAATCCTGGCCAGGGTAAGGGCAGACATATACGCTCTATGCAACACCTTCAATTGAATCAACCTAAACCTATGGCAGATAGCCGATTCCCTCGGGGACATTAAGGCCATTCCTCCTCCTCTAAGGGGCCCTGGTCTGCCTCCCACTTGGACCGTAGTGACTGGAAGGGATCAGGAAGATTATTGCATAACTTGCGATAGGTAAGGGAGATGGCTTTCTCGGGGAGAGGCTCTGATACCAGCCTTGCATCCAGAGGAGAGGTCTCAGGCAAGAGGGCAAGATCTGGGACAGCCACCTGAATAGCGTGGGTAATTTGCACATAACGGAAGAATTAAGTGGGCGCTAGAGCATGTTTCGTCTGGAAGTCACTAAAGGTCAGCAATTTACCCTTCTTGACAAGGTCCCCCATCTCTGAAATTCCAATCATGTCCCATCTGTCAAAGCCTCGAAGGAAGCAGAGGGAGCCCAAGCTTTGCGCTGACCACAGCGGTGTCGCCATAGTGAGCCTATTCGACCACCCCAGACATCTATTTGCCTTGTGCCAAATGGCCACTATATGTGCCATTGGCCCCACATATCTAGCTTTAGTAGGTTTACTATAGAGAGCCCCCATATAACCTTCTCGACCTGTCTGACATCTATCCAGGAGGAAGTCCGGGTTCAAGGGGGAGCCGTGTATCCACTGATTTACAGCCACCAACTGCGAAGCCCAATAATAGAGGCGGAGGTTTGGCAGGGCAATGCCCCCGTCATACCATCCCTGAAAAAGCGTACATAGGGCAATCCGAGCGGCACCCCCATTCCACAACAAAAGCCGGAGCTCGCTCTCCACCGCCTAAAAAAAGGAATCTGGAATCAAGAAAGGGCAATTCTGCTGGACATATAAGAAGCGCGGTAGCGCCAGCATCTTAAACAATGCCACCCTGCCCGGGAGTGACAGTGGGAGCGAGCGCCAGTGGGCAACATCCCTGCGGAGCCTAGGCTGTGGGCCCAACAAGTTGCGATCATAAAACACTTTAGAATAGGGTGTAATAAAAATGCCAAGATACGTAAAACCCTCCGTAGCTATTGCGATGGAAAACCCTCTGGGCAGACGGGGCGGGGGGCCATGTAACACATACAGTACCGACTTAGTCCAGTTTATAGAGCATCCTGAGTGCTTCCCGAAATTGGAAAGAACATGAAATAGACTATTAATAGAGGATCGGGGAGATGACACATATATTAGAATGTCGTCCGCGAATAGAGACGTCAGTGCGGACCCAATGAGCCAGGGATTCCAAGGTAAGGGCGAACAACAGTGGGGACAGGGGGCATCCCTGCCTGGTACCCCGAAGGAGTTAAAACCTCCGAGATGTGTGATTGTTGACTCGGACTTGACCCCATAGGTCCGTATAAAGGAGTCGCACCCAGCTAATGAACTGAGGTCCGAAGCCAAAGCGGCGGAGAACCTCGAATAGGTAAGGCATTCGATCGAGTCGAACGCCATCGTGGCATCAAGAGACAAAATGGCTGCATCCTGTTGTAGGATGGAGCGGCGACTCATCACATTATGTACCCTCCGAAGATTCAATGCTGTATTACGACCCGGAAGGAAACCGGACTGGTCATCATGTATCAGGGAGGGGAGCACTAGGAGAAGGAGGTGCACTAAAAGTTTAGTCAGGACCTTAGACTCCGCACTAATTAAGGACATAGGACGGTAAGAGCTGCATTCAGAGGGTGGTTTAGTGGGCTTAAGTATAACCACTATGGAGGCCAGCCTTTGAGCTAGTGGAAGGACCCTCAGTAGCAGTGAATGGGTTTTTGATGCTTTATTTACAACTTGTTTAAATGATTGGTACGGCAAGTTTTTGTTCCATATTTCCGTCGTACATGTGGCTGAAAGGGATTTGCAAAGGTATTGATTGAAAGGAGAAGATTTGTCTTGGTTTAGTTCAGTCCAGATGGCCTAGTTTATTTTTGATGTAGCAGCGTTTAGCTTGAAGCGATACCAGGTTTTCACAGTCGCGTACATTCTGCCAACTTCTTCATTTGTAAGGCCGAATTCCAACCGAACCTGGGCTGGGGAAGCTGACCTTGGAATCTGGAATACTTTTTTGTAAATGGAAGCTATTAGTTGGTTTAGGATCTCTCCATCCTCGCCATGGAAGGCCGCGCTGGCATATGTTAGAGTTGGCAGAGTTTTTGCTTTCATTACGGCGAGCAAAGGTTTATGATATTTGGGCCCCGCGTAAATTGCCGATTATAGGTGAGGTCCACACTAAGCGGTGAGTGATCGGAGATGCCACGGGGAAGGCCCCTCGGGCGAATGAAACATCCGACGTCCTCGGTGGGGCAAAATAAATAATCTATTCGAGACATACTGTTGTGTGCATTAGAATAATGTGTGAAGTACGGCGTTTCCGGATAGTGCCAGCGCCATATATCCTCCAGCCCCATGGCGTGCGCAAAGTCTGGCAAGTCCGAGCCATGGTAGTTTTTCATGGTTGACCATGTCGAAGGCCGAGGATAGGTCCAGGAGGATTAGGATACAGGTTTTGCCTTGGTCAAGGGCTTGGAGAGCATCATCAATGATGTGGAGCATAGTAGTTTCAGTGCTGTGCCCTGGTCTAAATCCGGATTGGAAGTCATCAAGCAGGTAGAAGTTGTTGATGTGTTGACTTAGCTGCTGCTGCACACATTTCTCCATCTCTTTGGCTAAGAGGGGGGATGTTAAGGATGGGTCTGAAGTTGGCAGGGGAGGCTGGATACATCGATGGCTTTTTCAGAATGGGGAGGACTTGGCCGGCTTTTAGAGAGTCGGGCATCGTTCCCTGTTGGAGAGAGGCCTTAATTATTGTAGTCCATTTTGGAACCTTTTCCAGATCTTATCTGTATTCCCCAGCCCAAATTATCTAGAAGTCTTGAACCATGCTGGAGCTCACACAGCACCTCTTCTGTAGCAGATTTAGCATCACATAAATGTATGGATGCTGGAAGAAAGTTAAATAAATAAACTTTGCTCAGATATAGAATATTAGCAATAACAAGTAAAAATGAAAGCAGTGTCCGTCAGGGTAGTTAATAACAAAGCAACGTTGGCACTATCAGTATTAAACTCATTCCCTGGAAGAGGATCTGCAGTTCAACAAAAGGTAGGTCCAAAGGTAAGCATGCAGCTAGGATGAAGACAGTATGTGCTCTTGAAGAAGGGCATGGTGTCCCTCCTGTTTGAACATACAGGGCTTAAAGAGACACGGCCTTTCACAGAGTCTGGGAAATGGTTCTTTGTTTATTTTCACTTGTGCTGAAGTAGTAAAGACTTAGTAGAATAAGAGAGTCGCCAGAATTAGTGTCTGTAGATGGTTAGATGTAGGATTAATCATTTCTTTGTCTGTTTTCAATGGTTTTGAAACTAGGGAGAACCCTTCTGGAAGCTGTCTGCCTCAGAAGCTGCGTAAGACACTGAAAGATGTCCTCTGCTTATGAGTAAAAAAAAAATAGACGCACAGAGAAAAAGCTTAAGGCATGGAAAATCTTCCAGATGGTAGTCCTGATAGGCTGGAATTGTCAAAATTGAGTACGTACATTTGATGCTATCTGGCTGCAACACGCATAGCTGGAGGTAACAGAATTGGAGAATACAGAACTGGAGCTTGCTGACCTGGAATATCAACACTAGGGCTTGCAGATCTGGAGCTGTCAGACAAATGGAAGGGAAAGCACAGACGCTCAAGAGAGCAGGTCAGAATGATGCAGTTAAGTACAGCTCCATGACTACATATATAGAAGGAGCTGAGAGCAGCCATGAACCTAATGCAGAACAAAGGCTGGCAGCCATAATGGATTGGTCAGCACCTCCAAGGACCCAGTACTGAAACGCTACTGCCATTTTGTGGCTCAGGCGTCCATCGATTCCTCATAACCCAGGACCCACAACAAGATTCCTACAACAAATTTCAAGAGAGAGTCATTAAAGGAATGTCAGCAGGGAACTGCACTGAATTCTAATTGTAGATGTGTGAGTTTTTTTGTGCCTTACCTCGTGGATGCTGAGAGGAAGCATGAATGCTTCTGAGCAGAGGCACCCTTTAAAGAAACACCAGGGCTCAGGACCGACGTGCTAGTGCAGGGAAGGCAGAGCATGGCTGCGTGCAGGGCATCCACCATGACAAAAAATATCCCGGATACAGGAAATACCCTGCCCACCTGTGACAGAATCTCCTGTCAGGGATAGCATTAACATATAGATTAGGTTTCCCTGCCAGCCACAGGCTCTGTCAGGGTGATACATCCTCAGAGCGGTTTCAACAGGCAACGTTCTTTGTCCTTTTACAAACTTTAATTTGATCAGAAACACCAATAATAACGTAAGAGTGCCACACATGTATTTGTGAACCTTGTAAATGCTGTACTTCGATGCTGCTACTGAAAGGCTGTTAAATAATGGTTTAATTTAAAGAGGTTAAACGTGTATCGAGAGTGCATGCCCCCAAGCCGAGGCTTCTCTCATTCACAGAAAGGAGACAGCCTGAGGCAGTGGAGAAAAAATAAACCAATTTTTTCCATGCTCATTTTAACTCCGTACAATGCCTGATCAGTGGAGCCGTGTATCTATAAACGCGCAACTTTCCACGCGCGCGTTTAATAATATATAAAAAAACAGACTTACCCGAGTGCTGTCCTAAGAAGCCCCGCCAGTCATGATGCGTGTCTAAGGAGATGAATTCACAGGTGAACATTAGGACGCTCCAATACGTTCGGGTTGAGTTCGCGCTATACAACACAGCCACAACAAGAAAATGTATACGTGCTGCACGTTGACATACCAGGTTTGCAGTCTGCGTGCAAACCATGGTGACATGACACTAAGGTGTCAGGGATTGGCAATATGGATATTGTAATTAAATGGGGCCCACCAAGAATATCACCTTCCACCTGATCCTTCTGAAATACATAAGGTCAAATATCTCAATTAGGAACCGGGGGAAAAGGGCAAAGGGAGAAACACTGGGAAAACTGGTTGAGGACAGACACTGGGTATCAGCTGAGGACCATCACAGAACTATTGCTTTACTCCTCGGAAAACATAAATTGATCAGTATTGTCCAAATATAGATATGTGACAAATGCTTTGGCATATGATAATAAACATAGACAATGCGCACGTGCCAGGCTGGGCTGAGGGTCATGGAAGTCTACCGAACGCCGCCACCACACCCCTTTGAGGGCCCCCTGACCTAGACCTCATGAGTGTATTATTTTGTGAACGGTGCAAGGGTGCACCTGAAATATCCCCACCAACCATGAATTTGCCCTGCCACAGGTCAGTGTGTTTCACCGACCATGTGGAGAAAAATCATTCACAAACATCATGTTGCCTTCAGGAGACAGATGAACCCCGCCAGAAGAAATGAAAGCTTCAGGAAAATGTTTCACTATCCACATAACCTCACAAACAATGGCCTCAAATAAATCTCTATTCCCCATTTGTGCTAAATCGTTGCCCCAAGGTGCGGGATGACTATAACCGGAATCAGAAGCCCCCTTGGCACGAGTCTGTCAACCGCAGACCTGAGGTACCACACCCTGAGTCCTCCTTGTCCATACCACCTCATTTTGCAATGTTTGCCTTTGCAGGCGCGACCAAGCCACCAGATTGGTATGCTTCCGGGCCCTCCGGATGAAAGAGTGACCAAACACCAAGACCTCCCAAGTGAGCATAGTACCTACATGCACAGAGGAAGGGAAGGAAGAGAAAACATCACCAGATTTTTAGATCATATGCAAACGCCCTAACTCCTGTAAGAGTCAGACCGCCATCTCCCAATCCATTGCATCTGCTGCCTGTCCAAACCTGCCCTGGTTGTGAATGTGGCGACCTGAAAAAAGAATCAAGTGAAATCTGAAAACTGAAAAGTCTAGGGCGATCCCCAGGATCCTAGGGAACTGGTACCTTGAAGGCGGGGTCCATCAGTGTGTAGGAACAGCGCCATCGCTGAGCCCAGTGTTTTTAAAAGTAGATAATCCATGAGTGACTCAACTTTGGCAGCACTGGGAGGCAGGACCGTAGGCAGGACTATATTCTCAGTCTTACCAAGCTGAAAAGTTTCGGAGGAGAGCAAGATAACAGCCAACAACTCCTCGGGCAAGCTTATCTGCTCAAACTGTAAGCTGCCATGGATATCTTTCCTAGACTGAGTGACTAACTCCTTGACCCAGAATGCCCTGTAAAGGCTACGCAAAATGCTGCTTTAAACAGCTGGGCCTCAAAATGCAAATGGAAAACATCAGGCAGCTTGGAGACCAGGGTACCCACTGCACATCGGTTCACCTCCTTAAGTCCTTGAACCTCCTCTCAAGCATCTGCCAAACCTTCAGAGGCCCAGTCTTCTTGCCTGCCCAGTTTTCCCAAGAAAGAGAGGGCAGCCAAATACTTGCTCATGTGAGCCCTTTAAGCATAGTTAAGAACTCCACCCAGGAGGATTGCAAAAAAACCTCTCTCCACACCCGTTCAGTCTAAAAAGTAAATTACTGCGGGAATGCCCCCTATAGGATCTCTTTGACCTAAGCACTAAACTGGTTGCCATGAGGTCTGTTGGACGGGGCACCAAGCCTCAACAGATGGTCCAGGAACGGTGTAGGGTGCGCTGCTGCCTCTAGGTGGTAACGCCTGAACTCATGCAACATTAGACAAGACAAAGCATCAGAAGCATTATTGGGTACACCGGGAACATGTTTTGCCCTAAACATAATGTGTTAACTAGGCACAGCAAGACCAGCTTGTTGAGCAATCTTAAAAACCATATGGTAGCTTGTATTTTCCTCATTTATACGTTCCACCACTGCAAGGTTATCCGATCAGAATACCACTGCTCGAATGCAGAGTTGCTCAGGACAAATCGACAATTATCAGGAATTGCCCCAGGAAAGTTAAGCTTCTCATCAGACTCATATTGCCCATATGGGCATAGTCGTTGTCCCTATGTTAGCATAAGCCCGTTGCAGACTGTCTTCTGCTTTGCGCATGTTGTTACACAAACCTTTTTTGCTTTGTGCCATGCTGCAACTTTCACATGTTGTTTATGCACTCTGTTCTTTCCTGGGATTTAGTCTGAACATTGCAGAAAAGGTCAAACAACAATGCTACTTGTTATTCTGTTATAGTCAGACCCTAGCACCTAGACAAACAATGCAGATGCAGCTGTTGTTTGGGAACAGGTACTTTTTCATATGGAGTATATGGATAGGAAACACAGACACTTGGAGAGGGATCTTTCCAGGGAGGAGAGCTTTACAGCACCTGTGATGTAGAACTTCCATCTATAAGACTGAGGTACAGGGTCTGCTGCTAACACCCAGAGATTTTCAAAACATAATAGTTTTGCTTTTATACAAGGGGAAGGAGGGTAGGTTTTTGTATATAATGACAGGTCCTTTTATGATTCACGGACTACTTGCTATGCTGACCGTATTGGTGTTAGGCATTTTTCTACTTGTTTTGGCACGTATACTGCATACTAGAGCATGATAGTTAAAATAAACATTTTAAACTTTTCTTGTGTCTCTGTCAGATCTTATTGTGGACGAGTACAAGAGTGTGAGTGAAAAGGTGTATCCTCCAAACACGATGCCTGAGAGGGTCGGGAGTTTTGTGTTCTGAGGTGTCCATTCACTTGTTCTTCTGTGAGTGAGTAGGAGGGCAAGTGAAACACTGTAGCTAGTCAGTCCCGGGGTCATGGTACTAAGGTGGTAGGATGACTCAGTCCCTGCTTACTAAGGTCCCATAATCCCAAGCACAGCTCTGTGACTCAACAGAATCCCTAAAACATGGCGCCGCCAACGTTTAGTCAGGCACTTATTCACGTGACCCCTGAGTAGCGCTTGTGCTTGTCCACGATACCCCGACATCGGTTTCTTGAGAAATGCGTGGTGGGAGGGCTTTGCCTCCTCAGTTTGTAGGATTCACCTGTTTTTGCAGGTTTTTTAAGCTTGAATTTTAAAAGGTTTTTGACCCATTTTGTGCTACCATTTGGTCCTCCTTTGCTACATATATTGGCTCAATCGATCGCTGCCCGTGGCACGTTGCCGTGCATCGGTTACACATCATTTGTTACAACATGGGTTCCCCAATGCGGGGTCCCCGGTTGTCTTTGTGCTTGAGGCATATCCTGCATACTGCTTCGAGGTCTTTTACTCCTGGGTTGCATTTCCCGCAGTGAATGCGAATGATAATTCCTCTCATGCTTATACAGTCGATGCTGTGCCTACAGTGCATCGCCCTTATGTGGTGATTGAGGTTCCATTACATGATGGGAGCACCAGATTTGTTTTAATGGCGCCCTTCACATCCTATTTCATTTGTTTGTATGGGCTCCCTAAGTATTGATGGGGCCATGTGGCCAGTGTTGGTCGATTTTACACCACATCCCAATTATCTTAATGCTAATGTGGCGGATGTACGTTTACCATGTGGTCAAGTGGTTCTTCTCTATAGAAGCCTAATTCAATTTATTTCTCATACTTTTCTGGTGGTTACAGGCAGATGATGGGTGCCTTGTGATTAGCCCAGTTCTTATTAATTTGGTGATGGGCAAATGTCCTCAGGCTCCTAAGGACCTTCCGGTTTGAATTGCTCAGAAAATTGAACAGCTTGATGCAGTCTTCCCTCACACTGGTCCTGTAGAGAAACACAGGATCCTTACTATGTGTTTACCAAGTGGTCTGATTCCTCCTTTAGCAGACTGCAAAATCTGGGGGGACGGTGTTTGCCTCAGTATATACACTTTGTTTTGGCACCCCCTCCATGAGCGTTCTTCCAAGCGTTCTGAAACAAGTACAGAATGAACACGGGACTGGTCCTGCCCTGGATTTGGGGATGAAATTGGGTATTTTTTCAGTTGAGGCTCCAGCGCATACAAAATGCCGCCGCACGACTAATCCTCGACATCCCTCGCCACAACCACATAACCACCCACCTGAGAAACCTCCACTGGCTCCCTGTCATCAAAAGGATCCCGTTCAGAATGCTAACCCATGCACACAAAGCACTCCACAACATGGGCCCGACTACCTCAACAGCCGACTCTCGTTCTACACCCCCACCGGCCAGCTTCGCTCCACCAGCCTCGCCATCATCCCACGAATACGCAGAACCACCTCCTACCTGGCAGCGAAGACCTGGAACTCCCTTCCCACTCACCTACGACTGACCTGTGACCATCTCATCTTCAGGAAGCACCTCAAGACCTGGCTCTTCGAGCAGTAGCAGCGGTCCCCCCCCCCCGCCCCCCCCCCAGCGCCTTGAGACCCTCACGGTCGAGTAGTGCGCTTTATAAATGCTTTGATTGATTGATTGTTTACCCAAATAAACCTTTATTAGCAGCATCAGGATAATGAAAGACTGAGAGAAAACATAACTTACTACCTTGTACTATGCAGTTTGAATGCAGCTCTTTGATGGCAGTTCATAGCTCACTGTGCTAGTTTACGATTATAATGTATGAACTGTACAGTAACAGAAGCTCTGTGACAAAAGCTGTAACCCACTTAGCTATGCACATAAAATATAGTTTTTTTAAATACAGGGTACATGTTCTTTATGGCAGACATATTAAACCTCTGCGCTTCTTAGAGGAGTCAAAACTGCCAATAGACAAAACTCCCATCTCGTTCTCCAGCTGGTACATTAATCACCGGAGTTATCTCGACGCTTTCATTATTTCTTTGAAAACGGTTGATTATACAAGGAACTTTGCAGTACTTTTAAAACTGCTGCCTGGGGACCCTCTGGGAATGTGTCACAGACCCCTGGGGGTCCAGGGACCCCAGTTTGGGAACCATTGCCATTGCCTATAAATCGCATCTGTATACTCCAGCTGAGTTGCATTTTTCTTCTAATAAAAAATACTGATGGCAGTGCAGATGGCGATTCTGAAGGAACGCCCTCTTGCACAGTGTAAATGCATATTTGTTGTTTCTCAGTGCCTGCCTTAGAGACAGTCACGAAGGCTAGTGTGACTAACTCTTAAGCTCTGCATCGTCAATGAATACAATGGGCTATGTCTTTGACATCGGCTGATGTCAATTTTGTTTTTGATCCTTCTTTACAAACACAATCATTTCTTCAGTATGAACATGTTCATCCTCTCCCTTCTTTGGTTCTTCATCTTGATCAGTACAAATGCATCATTTACACTGATGGTTCCGCTCCACTGGCCATCGGTTCTAAACAGGTTTATTCAGCAGCCTGTGCTATTGTCGTAAGTACAATAGTAGGTGGAGCTTTTGATACTTCTTTGGGTCACATGCGGTCTCTTGGGGACGCACGGCCCAGTTGGGTGAGTCACGAGCTCTACTTTTAGCTCTCGAATTTGCTGATCCTGAGTTGCCCTCTCTTGTTGTGTTTTTGGGATCCTAAAGGTAGCACAATCTAACATAAAATAATTTAGGTCTTAGTGGTCACTCCTAAGGACCATTTGCCACTCACACACATTATTCAGACATGAAGACATCAACATGCGGATGATGAAGCAGCAACATCTGAAATAGCTACAGTTAAAATAGCCGCAATTACTAGGTCCATAAATAAAATGGACAATGACATTTTGGCGGCTATGGCCGCAAAGAGGTAGAGTACTCCTTTTCCCCAGGGTTTCCCTTCCTGCTATACCTCTAAGTCAGATGACTAATGATAGAGTACCCTTTGTAACTATTCCTATAGTTGGTGATCGTTTGATTCCTAACGATGACCGCAGACTATTGCTCATAATAGGCGCCCATGAAGGCTCATAATAGGCGCCCATGAAGGCTCATAATAGGTGCTCATGCAGGAGTGTTGGCCACAGTTTCTCTTTTACAGCAGCCCTATTGGTTGTACATTTATACCAGCAGACCCACAAATTTTGTCAACACATTAAGATTTCTACTGTGTCATGTCCATCTAAGACACATCTCTTCATTTCTAACCATCTGCTTGGATGTATTTATCTTGGTCTTTACAGTCCGTTAACATCCGATAATGCTTTCAAATATATTTTGGTTACAGTGGATTCTTGCGCTAGGTTCCTCTGGGTTTGGCAGCAGCACTCTGATGATCGTACTCTTATTATAAATGTGTTTGTCTTTGTCTGGACTTATGCCTGTGGCACTTTTCATTCAGACCAAGGTCAAGCTTTTGCCTCTAAGCCTAACTGTGAATCAATGAAGTCCATAGGGGTGCAGGTGCATTTCTCATCTCCATATAGGCCAGAGGGCAATTCTGTGGTGGAGTGGATTTACCGTGACTTAAAGCAGTCTTTAGCAGTAAGGGTGCTAGGGACGGGAAGTGGCTGGTTGACTCATCTCTATGGGGTTCAACGTGCTCTTAATAATCTCCCTAGAAGATCTCTGGGTGGGCCGATCCTGTATGAAATGCTCTTTGGTATTAAGATGTTCCAGACCTTGAGGGTCTAGATGTGGCGGCTGCCACTGCATTTCATGTAGATAACCACTGCGCCATGCTATAGGATCTACAAAAGAGTTGACACTCTGGCAAAAGCACATTTGCCCTCATCCGTGGCAGCAGATGCAGCAGTGCTGATCCCTGTTTATGGTTGGCTACTGAAAGTTGGTGATCTGGTTCATAAAAAAGTGGCGATCAAAAAAGAGTTCAGTCCCTCATATCGTGCTCCTGTCCCAGTCCTTGGTCTTCAGGGTACCCGAACTGTGATTTTACCACAGATACCAGGATACAAAGGCATTCGCTTTGTTTCAATTGAACATGTCAAGTTACGCCAAATGGCCAATATTCAATAGTATGCCTAGGAGCCCACATCGGGATGTTTCGTTACGGCCTGTGAGCAACCATTGTTCTGATTCTCCCCGGCTGCCAGAAGGAAAGATCGAGTCTTCAGTTGACCAGTCATCAGTTTTACAGTTTACACATTCTACAATGGACATTGTTTATTCTGACCCACCTCTTGAATCTCCGGTGGATGAGGAAGCTTCAGGTCTAAGTCCGGAACCCCAGCCACCGTTATTTCAGCTGAGTTCTAGTGGTTACTATATAGATTAAGATCATTTTTCATCAGACACTTCTTTGTCATCTTCAGTTCTATCCGCACCACCTGCATGGATTTGTGTTTTCATCGCTTAGTTAAAACACACTTATCTGGTACCACCATGGACGTATATCTGGATCATTTTCCATGGTGTTTCTGATCATGTGGATTGGATTTGTGACTGTGTTTTTCCTTTTGATTAATGGCCACTACCTCCCGGAGTGCTCTGGAGTGGAACAGGTCAACAGGGTGTTGGCCCCACATTCTTCCTCACATAAATGAAAAGAGAACAAGCTCTTGTTAACATTTTAGTAGTTCCAGTCACTTATGGGATTGTATGGGAAAAAGTACTGTTTGATATATATGGTCCTATGGAGACCCTACAGATACCATATGTATTCTGTGTTTCTATGGGTGATATGATTATACCTGGGTTACAATCGAATGATTGGGATGTCAATGCTGTGAATTCTTTGTTTTCCGAATTAAAATATTATTCTGTCTTTGATAGAGAAGATTTGTATGTGAATTCTGCAAACCATGCCGATTTAGGCCCTCATTAGGATTGCGGTTTTTCCGCATCCTCCAGGCAGGCGGAAGTGTCCGCCGGCCCGGAGGATGCGGAAAAACCGCTGCGGAGACTTCAAAGATCCCCCGCCAGATTAGGATGGCTGGGGGGTCAGGAAGACCGTCCACCGCTTTTCCGCTGCGGTCGCCTTACGACCGCAGCGGAAAAGCTCTAATATGGAGGCGGTGTATAACAGACACCGCCAGCCATAATAAGACGGGGGAAAACTGATGCCTTTCCGCGGCGGCTTCTCCGCCGTGGAAAGGCATACAGAGATTTCTTTGGGGGCCCGTTGCGGGCCCCCAGGGTGACGGGGGGAGGTGGAGGGTTTACATGGGGGGTACCTACGGTACCCCCCTGCATTTGCGTGCACTAAGCAGCAGGCACCGCGCGGTGCCTGCCGCTTTGTGCATGCAAATGCAAAGCATGCATATTTAACCTTGCGGTTAACCTTGCGGCGGGTGCTGCTTGAAGCAGCACCCGTCGCAATGTTAAATATTGAGGATGTGACCGCCAGGGTGGCAGTCATATCCTAATCCTCACGGAGGGACCGCCGCTGCCCCTGCGGACGGCCCATCCTACTCTGGGGTGGCGGACGGACTCATGATGATGATGATGATGATTGTTGAAGTGTGGAAACAGTATCACTGACTAGTGAATCAAGTACAGAACCAGGTTAGACTCGCACAAGGAAAACCAAATCAAGGGCCTCATTAGGATAGCGAATGGACCTTCGTCCGTCTGCCACCCCAGAGTAGGAGGGACAGTCCGCAGGGGCAGCGGCGGTCCCTCCGTGCAGATTAGGATGTGACCGCCACCCTGGCGGTCACATCCTGTATGTTTAACATTGCAGCGGGTGCTGCTTGAAGCAGCACCCGTCGCAATGTTAAAAATGCAAGCTTCGCATTTGCATGCACAAAGCAGCAGGCACCGCGCGGTGCCTGCCGCTTTGTGCATGCAAATGCAGGGGGGTACCATAGGTACCCCCCATGTGCACCCCCCACTCCCGTCACCCTGGGGGAAATCACTGTATGCCTTTCCACGGCGGAGAAGCTGCCGCGGAAAGGCATCTGTTTACCCCCATCCTAATATGGCTGGCGGTGTCTGTTAGACACCGCCTCCATATTAGAGCTTTTCCGCCGCGCAGCGGAAAACCAGCAGATGGTCTTCCTAACCCCCCCCAGCCATCCTAATCTGGCAGGGGGTTTTTCAAGGCTCCGCAGTGGTTTTTCCGCATCCTCCGGGCCGGCGGACACTTCCGCCGGCCCGGAGGATGCGGAAAAACCGCAATCCTAATGAGGCCCTAAGTGTGGGACAGGAACTTGATTTTTTAGTAGAGGAGAGACTAGAGACACTTCGGCCCACACAAAAGAGATTAGCAAATGCCGAAGGACCAAAAGAAGACGCGATATACGCAAAAGATGGAAACAAAAACACGAAAAAGAATACGCAGTGGCAACAGAAAAATCGGCGTTGAAGTATAACAGTGTTGTCAGTGGTATTCACAAAGGCAGAAGAACAACTACTAGCCTTAGGCCTTAATTATTGTCCAGGACATTATTTTAATTAGGCACATACACACATTTATGTCTATTGCTACATTAAAAAGTTGAAGCTAAAGAAATTCTTTGCTCTTAAAACTCACAAAGAGAAAAGTGGCACAGATATGGGGCAAGAGGAAGAAACAGAGGCCATGCTGGCAACCTCTGTCACTCCTAATTTGCTCATGTTACATGAACTCAATGATGAAAGTGATGCACCAATTTCACAAGTGGACATTGATGTAGCAACTCAGGAAAGGATAAGAAAAATAAATCAATTGCAAAAAGGAGCTGGTATCAGTTCTTTCAAGTCTAAATCCTGCTTTGTGCCACTCATGCCAAAAGACAGAATAGATGTATTTCACGATATGATTACTAACGATTTGAAAAAATTAAATCATACTGTGCACAAAAATAGAAAAGAGAGAAATATATTTTTCAAAAAACTTGCGTACAATGAGTTGGTAAAAAAACTTGAGAAAAATCATGATGTTGTTGTCAAATAATCTGACAAAGATAGTAATTTGGTTTTGTGGCCTAAAAAAGATTATGTTTTGGAAGCACAAAGGCAGCTTAATGACGCAAGCTGCTACATAAAATCAAATACTAGAGAATATGAAAAAGCCAAAAAAACACTTCAGAAACACTTGGCACAATGGAAAAGACAGGGCCTTATTTCTAATGAGGAATACAAGTTCATGTACAACACATTCCCGGTGTTACCTGTTTTATATTTAAACCCTAAATTACATAAAAATGTTTTTCCAGTTTCCGGTAGGCCAATAATATCGGCAATTAATAGCTTAGGAGAGAATGTTGGACAATATGTAGATTTCTTTATACAAAGCTTGGTAAAAGATTTGCCAAGCTATGTAAAAGATACCGGAGATTTCCTTAAGAAAGTTGAAAATCTAATTTGGGCAGATGATCTATATTTAATTTCTCTCGATATAGAATCCCTATATTCGAGTATAGATCACACACAAGGAATAATTGCCGTAAAGCATTTTTTGGACAACAGGTCAAGTGAATTCTACGAACATAACAAGGTGATTCTTGAGCTTATAAGTTGGTGCCTGAATAATAACTTTTTTCTTTTTGATAAAGATATTTTTAAACAAGTGAGGGGTGTGGCGATGGGGGCTTGCTTCTCCCCCAGCTATGCATGCTTGCATGTTGGCTGGTGGGAGGAGCAGGTCCTCAAAACCACCCATCAGGCTCTCTTTGAATCCCACGTTATAACATACTTAAGGTACATTGACAATGTTTTTATATTATGGAAGGGAAGTGAAAATGAAGCATATGGCTTCATAGATGATATTAATTCCTTAAATCTCAAATTCACTTCCCATATCCATAAAAGTCAGATGGATTTTTTAGATGTGCGGCTATATGTCAATGATGGTAAAATTGAAAGTACGTTATATAGAAAACCAACTTCTGGTAACATTACTTTACATGCAACAAGTTCACACCATAAAACACCTCATTGCTAGCACACCGTATGGAGAGATCCTAAGATTAAAACGTATATGCAGCAGTGACGTGGACTTTAACAAATGTCAGTCTGATCTGGTGAATAGATTACAAGCCAGAGGGTATTCAAATAAAATGATTGGAGATGCTATAAGGAAGGCAAATACATGTTCTAGAACAAGCCTTTTTGATAATCAAAGTAAAGAGGAAGACATTGTATGTCCAACTACATTTAGAAATATGAACACCCCCAGACTAATTACAATAGGGAGGAGCGTAAAATAAGACCTATCGTCAACAAACATTGGCCAATAGTACTCACTGATAATACTCTTCGAAATAGATTGGCAGATACATCAATAATTAAATTTAGACGAGGGAGTACTATGGGTACTATTCTAGATAAAGCCTCACCTGAAACTAGAAAGGCTGCCTCTTGGCTACAACCTGTAAAGGGATTCAGAAAGTGCGCTACTTGCAGAGCGTGTAAGTTTGGCCAAAACATGACTCAGTATTCCACTCCTTTCAGTGAAACACCTTCTTCTATTCAAGGTTCTTACAATTATAAAACTGAATATGCTGTGTATCTCCTGGCGTGCACCTGTGGCCTTAACTACATTGGTAGTACGAAGCTGCAGGTGCATATCAGGGCCATTCTCCACAGTGATCCAGCATATCCTGTGGCACGTCATTTTAAGCGAGCTCATGCAAATTATATAAATTGCCTTTCCTATTATGTCATCAATGCTGTAGCAAAATCTAGAAGAGGAGGCAATAGAGAACACCAACATAGGCAACTAGAAACAAAAATCATTTTGGAGTTCGACAGCAAATGGTCCAATGGTTTAAATACTACAGAGGATATGCATAACTTTTTATGATCATGATGGTGGTTTTTTATATTGTTTTGCACTGGTATCTTCTGTGTATTTAGGTATTGTAATGCATCCTGTAAATTTTGATACATTTTGATGAATTTCGATTTCCTTCTTTTCCCTCAGGATCTGATTTTAGTAAAATACGAATTTTCATTAATGTAAACTAATGCTTTTTATGTCTTTTAATAGTATTTTGTCCGGCAGTGGTCATTTTACTGTTATCAATATATTAGCTCTCAGATGTTTTGCATTAATATTGTACTTTATCAGATTATTTTGTATATAATAATATGTTGTTTACTTAACATTTCAAATTAGCATTTTTTGCACACTTTGCACCTATTTGCACAAGAAAACATAAAAGAAAAAAACAATGTTGCACATATACAGTTTAATTCATGGCTGCATATGGATTTATCCTATGACAAGGTTTGATACGACTACACTTGAATGCATTCGGTTGATTTATCCAGTTATATATTTTTTCATCTTAAAAGCATCAGTGAATTTTTTGCACATATTTATTAGGGTTTTCATTATTTATGTGCATAGAAATTGTGACGTTTAGATAATATAATAATGAATGCTTATGGATTTGTTTACATTGACAAATGCAGTATAAATGTAGTCTTGTTTCTCTGACTATGGCCATGTGACCTGTGATGGTGGTCAAGGGGGTGTGTCCACTTTAGAAATAAAAACGAAAATGGCATGTATTCAGATTACACGTGAGCAAGGGCTTGGAGCTCGAAACGCGTTGTGTTGGGTCGAAAATAAATTAAGATCTTGCCTGAAGTTCTGAGGGGTCTGTGCCTCCTTCTTCGCTGTAACCGCCGCAGTCTGGGAGTCGGAAGTTGTGAGAGCAGTTGAGTGTGGATATATATATATATATATATATATATATATATATATATATATATATATATATATATATATATATATATATATATATATATATATATATATATATATATATATATATATGTGTATATATATGTATATATATATTCACTGAAAAAACCATAGGTTTCACCCATGTTATTGTTAGCTGGACATTTCTCTCATACAAAACCATTGAAATTCCTCCGTTATAGTTAGTTCAGCTAACTATAACATGCGCGCCCGCAAGGCACTACTGATAATGTCACATATTACATCACTCATGACAGGGTCAGTGACATCACTCAAGACATCACTGATGACATCAATTTCTAAGGTTTTTTAAATGCTAATTCCTAACTATAACGTGGCTGAAACCTATGGTTTTTTCAGTGAATATATATATATATACATACATATATAAACATATATAATCTGTATATCTATATAAATACAAATATAAATGCATGCATACATATACATATATGCATACAGATGCATGTTATTTACATGAAAGTTTAAAAAACACTAATAAAAGCAAAGCTAAAAAGCCACCTCATTACAAACAGAATGGCTTTAACTTAAACGAGGGCGAGATCTATTGCATTTTCAATGCTTGTTTACTTTGGTTCCATCAAGAAGGCATTCAGATGTGTCACACATTTGCCATAAATTCTGAATGTTAGCACTCTAGTTGCTCATTAGGTTACTGTAGTAAAGCTACTGCTCACCAGGGAAGTCTGCTGCTGGTATTCAAAGTGCATGTTTCAGTCTGCATGTCAGAATTTTTTTCATGAAATAGAAGAGGATTTGAGAAGTCACTCAAAATGATCCCTAATTTTCCTTTCTGAAGCACTAATCATACTTTATATGGCAAAATGAACCCCCTCATTGTATTCCTTTTTAAATTAAATCTTTTCAGACTTACCACTTCATTCCAATCAAGATGGCTTCTGGTGTGCCATACTTTTGTCATAAGTAAGACTGTTAGCGCTCTAGTTGCTCTTTAGAACACTCTGGGACATTCTGTCATTGGGCTATACTTGGGCTACATCTGGGTTATATTTGGGCTACATTTAGGCTCTTTTGTCTCTGGTGGCCATCTTGGGAGACTGTATGTCAGAATTTTTTTAATGAAATTGAAGAGGATTTGAGAAGTCACTCAAAACGTGCCCTAATTTTTCTTTCTGCAGCACTAATCATACTTTCTATGGCAAAATATAACCCCTCATTTTGTACCTTTTTAAATTAAATGTTTTAAGAGTTACCACTTTATTCCAATCAAGATGGCTTCAGGTGTGCCATACCTTTGTAATAAGTAGGACTGTTAGCGCTCTAGTTGTTCTTTAGAACACTCTGGGACATTCTGTCATTGGGCTATACTTGGGCTACATCTGGGTGATATTTGGGCTACATTTGGGCTCTTTTGTCTCTGGTGGCCATCTTGGGAGACTGCAAGTCAGAATTTTTTAATGAAATAGAAGAGGATTTGAGAAGTCACTCAAAATGTGCCCTAATTTTTCTTTCTGCAGCACTAATAATACTTTCTATGGCATAATATACCCCCTCATTTTGTTCCTTTTTAAATTAAATGTTTTAAGAGTTACCACTTTATTCCCATCACGATGGCGTCAGGTATGCTATACCTTTGTAATAAGTAGGACTGTTAGCGCTCTAGTTGTTCTTTAGAACACTCTAGGAGGCTGCAGTAGAACACAAAGGAATCAACTGACAGTCTCTGTCCTTGTTGGATGTACATGTTTTACTGAGTGATGTCACTGACCATGTCATGAGTGATGTAATATGTGACGTCATCAGCAGTGCAATGCAGGTGCGCAAGTTATAGTGAGTCCAACTAACTATAACATGGGAATTTCAATAGTTTTATGTCAGTAAAATTTCCAGCTAACTATAACTGGTGTGAAACCTATGGTTTTTTCAGTGAATTTAATCGGTTTTTAAAATGCTAATTCCTAACTATAACTGGTGTGAAACCTATGGTTTTTTCAGTGAATTTCATAGGTTTTGTAAATGCTAATTCCTAACTATATATAAGGCCTCAAACCTATGAAATGTAATATTTTTTATAATGAATCCTATATTGTATATTTACTTTTTTTTTGTTTTGTTGCCCTGGAGCGCTCCCGGTGCGCGCCCTGGGGCTCGCACCGGTGAGCGTCCCGTTAGCGCTATTGCCACGAATGAAAACAACATCGTGACATACGATCGTGCAACGTAAGCGCCGCCGGGCGCGCCCCAGGGCACGCACCGGGCACGTAGCGTAAGCGCGTCGGGTTATGTGACCTGAAAATAACACTTTTGATTGGTTCAGAATACTTTAAGTTTCCGAATAATGAGAAAGCCCAGGTCATGAGACCTGAAATTAACACTTTTGATTGGTTCACAACAGTTTTGTTTTCCAAATTATGAAAGACCCCACCTTTTTTCCTCATTTTCACTTTGTTGTTTGAGTGAAGAAGACCTGCATTCATTCTGTGAGAAATGGCTTCACTAGTAACAGCTGCAGGTGCATCTGCACCACCACCACCTCCACCACCACCACAAGGACCACCACAAGACCACATTGGTGGTCATGAAGAAGAGGAGGACGAAGAGGAGCAGGAGGAGAGGCAATATCTGCCTGAGGACAATCCCCCATACAGACCCAAGGAACATTTTATTTGGGAGTTTTTCAAGATGCCAAGGAGTGCCAAAAAAGTGAATGCAGCTAAGGTGACTTGCCTCATCTGTCACCAAGAACTGTCAAGAGGGAACCCACACAAAAAATATTCTTTTGGGAACCACACTATGATTAGGCATATGCAGAGGAAACACCCTAACAATTACTCGAGTGCAGAGGTCAGGGAACTGACCAAGAACCCTCCCCATCCTTCTTCTTCAAGCACCTCCAATCAACCCACTCTATTGGGTGCAGAGGCTAGGGAGATGGTCCCTAATGTCCAAACCAAGTTTGCAAAATTTAAATTTGTTTGCATATATTGCAACAAAACAATATCATATAGTGAGCAGAGCATCACTTTACTCAATCGAGCTGCAGACAACCATCACTGCAGCAAGCAACTTTAATTTTTTTCTATTTTTTTTGCTCCAGTTGAGCTGTTTGCAATTCCCTGTGTTTCGTTTGACCCCAGAAAAACTACAAAAAAATATAACATTGTTCAGAAAATCCAAAAAAATAAAAAATGTTCCAAAAAACAATAAAAAAAATATAAAACAACAAAAAGAATAAATAAAACAGTTCTTTTCAGAACTACCTCCAATTTATATAAAAATGGTACATTTTTAAAAAACTGTCTTTCTTTTTTTCCCATGGTACGCTCCCCGGTGCGCTCCCCGGTGCGCGTACCAGGCGCACCCCCGCGAAAAGCCCCCACATCAAACCTAGGGGTTCAGGGGGAGTCTACCCTGCCCCCTTTTGGTCATTTCCCCATTTGTTTTTGCCACCTCTTGTGTCTCAATCCTACCGAGACACAAGATGGCGGCCGCTCCGGACTGTTTGGAATGTTTACAGACACCCGAGAGCCAATCAGCTTTCCGTGCGCAAGTCGCGTGGCGTGCCCGGTGCGCTTCCCGGTGCGCGGACCAGGGCGCGGCCATAGATATATATATTTTTTTTAACCTAAATTACTCAAAATCCACTGGAGCACATATCTTGAGACATAGCAAAGGCACATCGGGCTACCAGTCCCTACAATTTTGCCAAGTTTGGTGGAAATCCATTCAGCCGTTCGGGCTAAAAGTGAGGTCGACCGCCCTATGGAAATTAACATGGGGAAAACACGTTTTGGGACCCCCTTTTATCTTGGCCCCCGCTTCATGAATCCCCCCAAACTTTCAGGGAAGGTCCGGAGCGCCGCGAGGCAAATTTGAGGAAATTTTCAGGCAGATTCCTCAACTGGCGCCAAAGTTATCCACAATAGAATGTTGAGATTTTGCATTGAAAATAATCCTAACTATAACTACCTACTGGCGACCGCCAGTAGGTAATATATATATATATATATATATATATATATATATATATATATATATATATATATTCACTGAAAAAACCATAAGTTTAACACCAGTTATAGTTAGGAATTAGCATTTAAAAACCCTATTAAATTCACTGAAAAAAACATAGGTTTCACACCAGTTATAGTTACCTGGAAATTTTACTGATATAAAACCATTGAAATTCCTACGTTATAGTTAGTTGGACTCACTATAACTTGCGCGCCTGCAATGCACTGCTGATGATGTCACATATTACATCACTCATGACATGGTCAGTGACATCCTCATGACATCACTGATGGCACCATCCAGTGAATGTGTGTCTTTCTGAAAAATAAATTTGTTTTATATATGTATTTGTAAAGGCCGATGGAAGAATAAATGGCTAAATAAGTGTGTAAATGGATGTTTTAAAAAAAAAATGATTTGTTAACTGCCTTATTAAGTGTATCTTAGTGAATACATATATTAGCGAGTAACTTTTAAATATTGAAATATATGTATCAGTGTTTCACTTTGTGTATAAGTGGCTGCATGGGTTGGTGACTGACTCACTGTTTCTATGTGTTTTGAAGACAGCATATGTGCAGGACTGTATGGGTGGATGAGTGTGTATATATGTGTGTTAGTGAGTGAATGACTGTCTCACTAGTGTGTTTATCAGTAACTACATATGTTTTAATCTATTATATGTGAGTATTGATGTATATAAGTGAGTATATGTGAGAGCGAGAGATTGTAAGAGTTCCTGTTTAAATAAGTATGTGTTTCTATAAGTGATTGTTTAAGAGAGTAAGTATGTGTAAATTTCCATAGAAGTAAAGTGTTAGTGTGTGTATAGTTCTATATGCAAATAAATGGATTCTCAATAGTTTATTTGCATGTGTGAGTAACTTTTGGATGACTGTCGGTGTGTAACAGGATGTATAGGTGTATCACTACATATGATGAGTGAGTATATGTATGAGTGACTATATAGAACTGTTGGTGAATGAGTGGATGTGTATATAGATGGTGGAATTACTGAATTGTTTGTTGTAACTGGTATGGGTATCTCCATTTTTTTGAAAATGTTAATTTCTATTTTTGAATATGTGTTTTAAGGGTTACATTACACTGAAAGGAGGTCTGTCACTCTGTCACAAGGATGGTGTCATCAGTGATGTCATGACTGATGTCACTGACCATTTAATGAGTGATGTAATATGTGACATCATCAGCAGTGCATTGCAGGCGCGCAAGTTATAGTGAGTCCAACTAACTATAACGTGGGAATTTCAATGGTTTTATGTCAGTAAAATTTCCAGGTAACTATTACTGGTGTGAAACCTATGGTGTTTTTCAGTGAATTTAATAGGTTTTTTAAATGCTAATTCCTAACTATAACTGGTGTGAAACCTATGGTTTTTTCAGTGAATTTCATAGGTTTTTTAAATGCTAATTTCTTTCTATATCGAGTTTGTAACCTACGATTTTTTTTTAATTTGCTGTTTTGTGTGAGTATTATTTAGTATTATTTTTTTTATAATAATATTTATTAAAAAAAAATTTAATCATTTTTTTGGGGGCGCTCTCGGTCCGTGCACCGGTAAGCTCTCCGGAGAGCGCACCAGAGCGCTACTTGCGTTCGTGTAAAAAAATATGAATGAAAAGTAAATAATAACGCAAGACATTTAGTACCATACATATAAAAGCAGTTTTTTTGAATAAGGAAATGAAAATAATTTTGCATTTCCATGAAACTATCAAAACGTCATTTCGGCGTGCCGCGTAAGCGCCCCCGGAAGCGCCTACGTTCGCGCCGCGTATGTGCCCCCGGAAGCGCCTACGTTCGCGCCGCGTATGCGACCCCGGAAGTGCTCCAGTGCGCGCAGCATCAGCGCGTCAAGTCATGTGACCTTAAAATAACACTTTTCATTGGTTGCTAACAGTTTTTTTTACAAAGAATGAAATCCCCACACATTTCCTTCACTTCTTCTTTCACTTTTGTGACTGAAAGACCTGCCTTTTTTTCTCTTCGATCTTGCTTGGTTAATCATGGCTGCCAGACCATCCAGCAGTAAAGATGAGCTCGAATTCATTGATGAAGAGCCTCCTCAGCCAAAGGTGAAAGAGCATTTCATCTGGAAATTTTTTCCATACCAGATGGCCAGAAAAAGGTGAATGCTCCAAAAGTGGAGTGCAGGATCTGCAAAAAAGTCCTGTCACGGGGTGACCCCAAAAAGAAATATTATTTTGGGAACTTCACAATGCTTCGCCATGTGGAGAGGAGGCACCCCCAGAATTTTGCCCGGAAAAGTGTCAGGGCTCTGGCACAAGAGGTTCCCAGTGATGGGGCCTCTACATCCACCGGAGGAGCAACTACTTCTGTGAGGGGGCGATCGCAGGAGCTGGTTCCAAACATTCAGCCTGCATTCAACAAAGGTGTCCTGAAAAGCAGATACTGCGATCAACTACTTACCTTTGGGGAGCAAAGTGTCCTGCTCATGGTTCGAGCATTGGAGGACCATTTGCTGCTGTTCCCAGCCCTAATTTTTTGGGGGGTTTTTTGCTCCTGTTGAGCAGTTTCCATTCCCTGTTTTTGTTTCTGTTCTAAAAATAGAAAAAAGAAGAAAAAAAAGTTATTTTCAGAACTACCTCCAATTCTCATCAAAGAGCTATGTTCTTAAAAAAATGAAAAAGAGTAAGTGAAGTGGAGTGCATTGATAATGGAAAGGAAAATGAGTAAGAAAGAACAGAAAGGTATGAGAGGAGAAAGGAAGTGAAGTAGGGGGACTGAAAGAAGGTGAGTGTTGGGAAGGAAAGTAAGGAGAAGGAGAGTGAACATGGGGAATGTGGATATTCAAAGAAAATGTAGAAAAGGAACAGGGGTGTGGAAGGCTAAGAAAAGATGCATTGCTGGAGTTGCATCATTTTTGTGACGCACTCCAGCAATGCATCACTTTTGCGCTTACAGATACATCTTAAATACTGACGTATCTGTTAGTACTTGCAACATAATGCGTCATATATTTAATAGGAGTCATGAGTAGAAGACTGAAGGCCTCATTTATGAGGCCATGCGTCACTTTTACGCCACCGGTACGTCACTTTTTGGGACATATTGACGCAGTGAAATCTATGAGATATCACTGCGTCACTTTTATGACGCCGTTGCGTCAAAATCTTGCACCTGTTTCACAGCAGGCTTAAGACTGATGTAGGCCCTTTCACATGGGCCTGGCCCCATGTGAAAGGATGCATTGCTGGAGTTGCATCATTTTTGTGACACACTCCAGCAATGCATCACTTTTGCGCTTACAGATACATCTTGAATACTGACGTATCTGTAAGTACTTGCAACATAATGCGTCATATATTTAATAGGACGCATGAGTAGAAGACTGAGCCATGCGTCACTTTTACGCCACCGGTACGTCACTTTTTGTGACGCACCAGTGCTGTAAAAAATGCACCTTATTGAGTCATATTTACAAAGTGACGCATCTAGGTAGATGCGTCACTTTGTAAACCCCTGCACCACATTATACCTACGTCAGGTGTAATGTATGCAAAAGGGACATATTGACGCAAGCGGTGACGCAGTGAAATCTATGAGATATCACTGCGTCACTTTTATGACGCTGTTGCGTCAAAATCTTGCGCCTGTTTCACAGCAGGCGTACGACTGATGCAGGCCCTTTCACATGGGCCTGGCCCCATGTGAAAGGATGCATTGCTAGAGTTGCATCATTTTTGTGACACACTCTAGCAATGCATCACTTTTGCGCTTACAGATACGTCTGAAAAAATGACGTATCAGTAAGTACTTGCAACATAATACGTCATATATTTAATATGACGCATGAGTAGAAGATTGAAGGCCTCATTTTTAAGGCCATGCGTCACTTTTACGCCACCGGTACGTCACTTTTTGTGACGCACCAGTGCTGTAAAAAATGCACCTTATTGAGTCATATTTACAAAGTGACGCATCTAGGTAGATGCGTCACTTTGTAAACCCCTGTCCCACATTATACCTACGTCAGGTGTAATGTATGCAAAAGGGGCGTATTGACGCAGGAAAGGGTCGTAGAGATGACGCAGTGAATAAACTGGGTTTTCCCCATGCTACGCTCCCCGGTGCGCATACCGGGCGATCCCCCCGCGCAAATCAAAAATATTTTTTTTTTTCACGCAGGTCCCTTTTATAGCCCCCACATCAAACCTAGGGGTCAGGGGGGTCTACTCTGCCCCCTTATGGTCATTTCCCCCTTTCTTTTTGCCACCTCTTGTGTCTCGATCTTACCGAGACACAAGATGGCGGCCGCTCTGGACTGTTTTGAATGTTTACAGACACCCGAGAGCCAATCAGCTTTCCGCGCGCAAGTCGCGTAGCACGCCCGGTGGGCTCCCCGGTGCGCGTACCGGGGCGTGCCTATAGATATATATATTTTTTTGAACCTAAATTACTCAAAAACCACTGGAGCACATATCTTGAGACATAGCAAAGGCACATCGGGCTACCAGTCCCTACAATTTTGCCAAGTTTGGTGGAAATCCATTCAGCCGTTCGGGCTAAAAGTGAGGTCGACCGCCCTATGGAAATTAACATGGGGAAAACACGTTTTGGGACCCCCCTTTCAACTCGGCCCCCGCTTGACGAATCCCCCCCACATTTTCAGAGAAGGAGCTGAGCGGGCCACCTTCTTTGAGAAATTCGCGAAGATTCGTCGACCAGCGCCAAAGTTATTCCCAATAGAATGTTGCGGATTTCCTATGGAATATAGATCCTAACTATTACTACCTACTGGCGACCGCCAGTAGGTAATATATATATATTACCTACTGGCGGTCGCCAGTAGGTAGTTATAGTTAGGACCTAGCTCCATAGGAAATCCACAACAATCTATTTGGAATAACTTTGGCGCCGGTGGACGAATCTTGAATTTCTCGTGAATTTCTCCAAGAAAATGGCCTACTCGGTTCCGCTCCTTCCCTGAAAGTTTGGGGGTGATTCGTCAAGTGGGGGCTGAGAAAAAAGGTCTCCTGATTAAGGCAGTTTGCCAAAACGCGCGTAGCTTCTTCCACCGCATTGCCTACCTCAATAGTACATCAACCATATCCTCAATATATACATTTTTGTATTTTGTTATGTGTTTTTCTTTTTCTAATTTTATGTCAATTGGTGTATATTTATGTGAAGAAATATAATGAAATAATTGTTGAATAATCTGATGTATTGATGTTAATGATTGAAAAATAAGTTATAAAAAAAAATTATATATATATAAATTTGTATAATTCTACAATAGTCTAGACCTTTTTAAATCATACATATATGGTTGCTACTGCTTTAAATATCTTTTTCACCTAAAACAAGATGGCATATACAAATTTAATGATTGCTATAGTTCCTTTTTCTCATTGATATCTAAACCCTACGTATAGCGAGTCTAGTATTTGTAGGGGCCCCTTGTTTTTTCAAACCCACTACGCACTCTGGGCCATATTATCAAGCCTGGGCGACAAAATTATTGCCACTTTATCGGCAGGAAAGTGCCGCTAAAATGGCGATAATGGGTTTAATAATATGCTCTATGGAATTCCAATCGAAGCTCATGTTAGATGTCCTTCTCATCTAACATGAGCTTTGATTGGAATGTGGCTATATTTTTTTTACGGTGTATTTATTGTGCGCGTACAGTGCGAATTTTGAAAGTTGTTCCATAAGCGTACGTAAGCAAGAAAAGTGAATTAAAAATAAATCTTTTACAGATATTTATCAAGTTTATGTGTTTATATCTTTGTTGCTTGTAATGAGACGTTTTTGCTTTATTGGTACTTATGCATAGTCTAAATTTGTTGAGGAGCAGTGTTTTATACAGTGCTGAACTTTTGACCTCTGTTGACAGTTGACTTTTGCATGATCTGTTGGGGGTATGGTGGAAAGATGTCAGTTGGAAAGGTTTGGAATGTTAAGGATTTTAATTGGTTATTTATATGTATGTATGTGTAAAATGAGAGGGAAAATGTTTCATTTGACGGTTCTGCTGTAAACACGGAACTAGAGAGATTCTGTACAAGAATATCCACTGTGTGAGTGGTATTCTTCTTAATCTACAAATCAATTTGAAAGGTGAGTTGATAAGTTGTATGGGAGTGTGTACAGTTCCTCTTTGTACATTAAGGAATTATGGGGTATATAAAGACAGGCGATAATATTATTGCCACTTTATGGGTAGAAAACTGCCAATAAAGCAGAGATAATGTGATCACCTGTCTTGCTAATATGCCCCTATATTTGTCCGTTGTTAAACGTTTTATAGTAGTAAATGTGTTTTGCTATAATGCATGCTGTTATGTTTTTTTGTTTAATATCAGTTTGTGCGTCTCTGTACATTAAGGGATTATGGGCCATCTTATTAATAAACGGTGATAATGGTCTTGATAATATATCCTTGTGAATTGCCATAGAAGCCCAGGTTAACACTAGAACCTGGGCTGCTATGGGAATTTAAAAGGGCCTATTATCAAGCCCATTATCGCTGCTTTAGCTGCAGTTTCCTGCCGATAAAAGCAGCCATAATGTATCGCCCTTCACTGATATTATGGCACTGATGGGCATATTATCAAGGACCGGTGTTAAAATTATCAACGTTTTATGGGCAGGAAACTGCTGATAAAACGGCGAAAATGGTCTTGATAATATGCCCATGTTAATTCCCATAGAAGCCCATGCTGTTATAAGATGAAATAAACCGAACAAATCTGCAAAAAATGTGTGGTGTAATTGGGAAACCCAAGAGTGCATGAAGAAATAACTCCCCGAGGGGAAAACGGAACTAATTTAAAACGTGGCTGGGTCCTGCCGCGCTTCGCGTGCACCGCCTCAGAGCACCTGGAAGCCTGTAATTCGGATCAAAACGGAGGTGATTTGGAAAAGGCTTGGGTGAACGCCCACACAAACATTGAAAAAACGAGCGCTGTAGAAGGAATCGAGGGAAACTAACCGGCACAGGTTGGAAACGGGAGGCAGCGGTTCCGGAGGGAGAATGTTAACCGGAGTACCCTGGAGTTGGTAAGCGACCACGTAATTTTCCTTCGTATTTTAAAAAACAGTGCAACATTTTGGAGGTGCATTTGCACAAAGGTGGGTTGGTCTCTAACAACGTGTGCCATTCAACTTAAAATTACGAGTGAAAGAAAAACTCGAGGAACCTTTTCCTGGAAGATTGAATCACGAAAAGGAACCCTTTTGGTTCACATTGACACAAGCGGAGTCAGGTACAAATATAAGTTACAAAAGCCCAAAGAAGAAATACAAGTAGAAAGTGTTCAAATTGGATACAGCTTAAACAAACAAGTGCCCGCTCTTCATGGATAAAAGGGAGGTATCAAGAAGTGCTCTCATTCAGACATGTTTTGACGAAGAAATAACAGCCACTGGGGCAAGTGGTGGTGTTCGAAAAACAGACTTAAAAAATAAACTTCGCATGTGGGAAAAACTATCCAAAAAAGAAATTAGTAAATGTTGGGATGTAGCAGCCCTAAAGAAATATTTGGAAGTCAAGCGGGTACCTCGAGGCCTACGCATCAGTCTGATGCCCAGCCATCAAGATACAAGCAAGGAACTATTAGGTGAATATGGCGAATTTATCCTAAATTCATCTTTAGGCCTGATGGAGATTTTAGTGAAACATATAGAGATTGCATTGGAAAAGACGACAAAACAATTAAAGGAAATGGAAAAAGAATGGGCCTCATTGGATTTGAATCCAGAAATGAAAAAATTCAAGGAAGATCTCGAACAATATATTGAAAAACATGAGGAAAGTGTACGCCTGAGGAAACAATCTAAGTTCCAACGTGATAAAGAGGATTACAAGGAGGGCCGTATCTTCACATATGCCAGGAAATATGAAAAATTCCGACAAAATGAGCCTGGAAATATGATGACCACAGGAAGCATGTCCTCATTATCCTCACTTACATCAACAGAGCCAAGTGTTAGTGGAGGAGAAGCAGAACAAAGAGAAGCTAGAGCAGGAGTTTCTTTTTTAGACAAATGAAATTAGCATTCCATCAAAAGAATTGGGAAAAATCAATGGGACCTCCAAAAAGTCAGAATCAAAGAGGAAGGGGAAGAGGACGTGGAAATGCGCCTCAAAAGAAACCAGAAGAGGCAAGCAGAAGTACGGCACAAAATATTGGCGCAAACCGCATAGGAACCATGACAAGGAACATGCGGAAGAAATAGAACCATTAAATGAAGATCACAACGTAGCAATTGAAAATCAGAATTGCAAGTAATCAATTTATCCTCAAAAAACCTAAGCAACTTGCAACTTAATCTGCTAAAACGAGGCATGAATTTCTGTCCTACGAGTTGAATGAACTTGGCAGAAACACGCGTAGACTTATACAAATTTATCAGAAAGATAAAATTGGCAAAATTATTCGTGGACAAACCCAACATGGCTAATTACAGAAGAAACATACCTCAACCAACAATGGAAATACCAATACAGGATGCGGAACATTTTGTCAATTTAATGGAATTGAGTCAGGATCCACAACACAGTGGCAGGGAAGTACAAGCTTACTGTGTACAATTGGGAGCAGCAATCTCTAATATGAAACCACATTCGAAATTTTATCCGCAACTCCCCCCAGGAAACAAAATAAACTTTTTTCACGAATGCGTAGTAAAGGATCTTTACCAACTCAAAGTCCCACATAAAAAAGACAATCTAACGAGGGAAGAACGTCAAGCTTTGAACAATTTAAAAAAAGATGACACCATTGAAATCAAAATGGCAAATAAAGGTGGAAATGTGATCGTTCTGGATAAGGAATCATACATGCGAGAAGCACATTCCCAACTTTAATATAAGGAATGGTATGAAAAATTTAAAACAAATCCCTTGCCATAGCTAAAAGAGGAACTGGACCAAAAACTAGACAATTGGTTCAAACAAAATTTAATTGAGAGTGATAAATACAAATATCTTCAGACATCTCACCCAAAAATGGCCACTATATACTTCCTGCCCAAAATCCATAAGCACCCTACGAAACCACCAGGGAGGCCGATAATTTTGGCCAAAGGAGCCCAATTGGAAACAATGGCAAACTACCTTGATATTTTTTTGCTACCGTACGTAAAGGGACTAGCATCGTAAATTAAAGACACTGGAGACTTGTTGAGAAGATTGCAAGACAGTCCATGGCAATCTTCCTACAAGTTAATCACTATGGATGTCATATCTCTGTACTCGAACATTCAAAATCAAATTGGTTTGGAACCATGTAAATCCTTCCTAATGGACAGAAATATCCAATTTGCAGATCACAACGATATGCTTCTAGAAATGATCTCAATGTGTTTGGAGCAAAATGTATTTATGTTTGGAAAAGAGATCTATCACCAATCTAAAGGCACAGCGATGGGCTTTTCTTTTAGTCCATCATATGCATGCCTTACGATGGGACAATGGGAGAAAACATGGGCTTGGAAATTTGAAAATGATGAGGCAGTATCAAAAACCATAGCATGGTTAAGATATATAGACGATTTACTGTTGATTTGGGACAGAACAAATGAAGAATTTGATGCTTATTTCAAAATACTCAAAAATTCAAATTTTGGTTTGAAATTTACATATACAATTAGTGAGTCAAGAGTGATTTTTCTGGATACTGAAATCTTCATTGAAAACAATGCAATACAGACAACATTGCACCGCAAAAGCACCGTGACTAATGCGGTTTTACATGCTCAAAGTTTTCATCAATCCAGCTTAATTCAAAATATTCCATACTGAGAATTTTTGAGAATAAAGAGATCTGCTCGAAAGAAGAAGATTGGAACAACAATAAAAAACTAGCCAGCAAAAGATTTGAAAAACGCAAATATAATCCTGCGATTATTCAAAGTTCTCTAAATCGCTCCTCTAGTGTAAAAAGAATTGATCTGTTGAAAGAAAAACAAACATCAAATACTGAGGACCAAAAGATTTGATTCATTACAACTCATTCAACGGCCAATCAATCCATAATCAAAATTCTTAGAAAAAATTGGCATATTCTGCATATGGATACTAAAATAGCAGAAATTGTGGGAGATCATCCCAATGTTACCTATCGAAGGGCCAAAAACTTATAAAGACAAACTAATTTACAGTCATTTTCAAGATCAGAAAAAAACAGAAACTTGGTACAAACCAAAGGGTTTTTATAAATGCTCTGGTTGCAAAGTCTGTTGCATTGCCAAAAACATCTAAGAACTTGACATGGCTAACAAAAAGACATGGAAAATTGAACAACTGTTTAACTGTAAAACTCAATTTGTTATTTATGTTTTGGAGTGCCCCGTGTTCCTTGAAATATATTGGCAGCAGCAAAAAAGAACTAAAGGTACACATTTTGGAGCATGTCCGGGCCACAATTAACACAGACAGAAGCAACGCAATGGCCAAGCACATGGAAAAGGAACACAATGGTAACTGGAAAGAACTTACATTTTATGGAATTGAGAGTGTTGGGACAAATCAAAGAGGAGGTGATCGTGAAAAAATAATGAGACAGAAGGAATCGAAGCACATCATGAGTTTTCGAACTTTGAGCCCTCATGGGCACAACCAGGACGAAGAACTACATTGCCATCTTTAGACACTCGAACAAAGAACTGATTAACTGAACAAATATTGAGCACGAAATTTACCTCTCCAAAGACGATTTTAGATTTGCACAATCACATGAAATATTCGTTGCACTATTATGTTTGACAAATTTCTTTGTGTTTTTTTCTCATTACATCGCAGGGCACGTAATTTGAACATTATATATGTAATAACTGAATCTAAAAGTATGATATTGCACAAGGAGCGAATCTGCCAATCGATATCGGTATTATAACATTATGTTTTATAAACCCACTGGAGGGCATTAATGAAGTGACAAAGTTTGAAATATTGGGAACTTTCGAATAAGATATATAATGAAAAATTGAAAGAGTTCAGAAAGTATGACTAGGAATATGTGATTTATAAAAAGTTTGAAATGTACCCACTGGAGGGCAGGACCACGAATTGTGAGACAAATTGCATACATATATTTGATAATGCAGTACATCAAAACGTGAAAGAAATGTTTTCTTAAACAAAAACTGCATGTCCCAGAAGCCCTGTGTAATTAACAGGAAGTGATGTGAGAGTAATGTGGATGCACTTTATCTAAATCTGTGTAAAAAAATGCTGATTTGGTTTTCCTGTGAGCAAGGTCTCCGTAGAGACCGAAACGCGTAAGGTGTTGCTGGCTTGCTGTTATAAGATGAAATAAACCAAACAAATGTGCGAAAAATGTGTGGTGAAATTGGGGAACCCGAGAGTGCATGAAGAAATAACTCCCCAAGGGGAAAACGCAACTGATATATATATATATATATATACAGGCTCGTGTGTCAGAAAAACACTAACCACACTCGCGGGGCTTCTGGTAAGGGCTTTATTTCCCAACAAGTAGCTCCATAGCGTGAGAGCAAAGGAACAAGGTTCGTGATGCAGTTCAGGTTCGTCTATTGTCCTGACGCGTTTCGAAGGCGGCTGCCTTCTTCTTCAGAGGGTGACGAACTGATTCTCAGAGTGGTAGCAGGAAGGACCTTTCTTTATCTTTATGACACGCCCCTGGATTGGCGCCGTGCCTTCTGGTACTTGTATTCCTGCTGTAGTTCTTTAACGCTTGATGCGTCCGAGTCCTGTGTTCTCATATGTGGTGAAAGAGCCCCGGCCAGGAAACCCCTCGCCTGCCAGGCGGCGTCATGGTGTTGGAGCAAGGGGTACGTGTATGAGTATATACCAACAAGCTGTATGCTCGCCATTTCAGGGCTCCTTCCATCCGTCGTGTGGCGGTGCTCAGCGCAATGCAGGTTCACTGCGACGCTCAATCCCCATCAGGGCGCTGTGCACTCTTCAATGGCGGGTGCGGTAATGAAAGGTGATGGGACCTTTCAAATATGCAGGCTCGTGTGTCAGAAAAACACTAACCACACTCGCGGGGCTTCTGGTAAGGGCTTTATTTCCCAACAAGTAGCTCGATAGCGTGAGAGCAAAGGAACAAGGTTCGTGATGCAGTTCTGGTTCGTCTATTGTCCTGACGCGTTTCGAAGGCGGCTGCCTTCTTCTTCAGAGGGTGACGAACTGATTCTCAGAGTGGTAGCAGGAAGGACCTTTCTTTATCTTTATGACACGCCCCTGGATGGGCGCCGTGCCTTCTGGTACTTGTATTCCTGCTGTAGTTCTTTAACGCTTGATGCGTCCGAGTCCTGTGTTCTCATATGTGGTGAAAGAGCCCCGGCCAGGAAACCCCTCGCCTGCCAGGCGGCGTCATGGTGTTGGAGCAAGGGGTACGTGTATGAGCATATCCCAACAAGCTGTATGCTCGCCATTTCAGGGCTCCTTCCATCCGTCGTGTGGCGGTGCTCAGCGCAATGCAGGTTCACTGCGACGCTCAATCCCCATCAGGGCGCTGTGCACTCTTCAATGACTGAAAAAACCATAGGTTTCACATACGTTATAGTTAGGAATTAGCATTTTAAAAACCTTAGTAATTCACTGAAAAAACCATAGGTTTCACACATGTTATAGTTAGGAATTAGCATTTAAAAAACCTTAGAAATTCACTTAAAAAACCATAGGTTTCACACATGTTATAGTTAGGAATTAGCATTTAAAACACCTGGCAAATTCATTGAAAAAATCATAGGTTTCACACATGTTATAGTTAGCTGGACATTTCACACATACAAAACCTTTGAAATTCCCCCGTTATAGTTAGTTCAGCTAACTATAACTTGCGCGCCCGCAATGCACTGCTAATGACGTCACATATTACATCACTCATGACATGACCCCTTTTTTCTCAGCCCCCCACATGACGAATCCCCCCATAACTTTCAGGGAAGGAGTGGAGCGGAGCAGGCCATCTTCTTTGAAAAATTCGTGAAGATTCAACAATCAGCGGCAAAGTTATTTCCAATAGAATGTTGTGGATTTCGTATGGAAACTAGGTCCTAACTATAACTACCTACTATCGACCGTCAGTAGGTAATAGATATATATATATATATATATATATATATATATATATATATATATATATATATATATTGTTAGTCAAACTCCAATGAAGTGATCACTCAGGGGATTATAATACCAGCAGCTGGTTTATTTTTCATTAGCGCGTTTCGCCTGACCATGCAGGCTTGCTCACACCACACGTCAGGCGAAACGCGTTACTGAAAAATAAACCAACTGATGGTACTATAATCCCGTGGGTAATCGCTTCATTGGAGTTTGACTAACAATTTAATGACCAGCATGTTCTGCCGGCACCAAGGGATCCAACTGCCTAGGGCGAGGTGAGACAGCAGGAGCAATAATTTAAAATAAAAAAGCCATTCTATAATAAATTAAAACATTCAATTATTTAAAAAAATTTAAACGTACAGTTCACAATACAATAAATGCAACAGTAGGGAAAATATTGGATAGCAAAATAATAATTTACTATTCCAACTCGAGTGAGTGCAACACTAGGGAAAGTGTTGGATAGCGGAGGGGTAAAAATTAATATTCCCACTTCAGTAAGACAAACAGTAGGGAAAGTGCTGGATAGCGGAGAGGAAAAAATGACTATTCCCACTCCAAAAAGTGCAACAGTAGGAAAAGCATTGGATAGCGAAGGGGTAAAAATTACTATTTCCACTCCAGTGAGTGCAACAGTAGGGAAAGTGTTGGATAGCGAAGGGGCAAAAATTACTATTCCCACTCCAAAGAGTGCAACAGTAGGGAAATTGTTGGATAGCGGAGGGGTAAAATGTACTATTCCCACTCCAGTGAGTGCAACAGTAGAGAAAGTGCTGGATAGCGAAGGGGTAAAAATTACGATTCCCACTCCAGTGAGTGCAACAGTAGGGAAAGTATTGGATAGCGGAGGATTGAAAATTACTATTCCCACTCCAGTGAGTGAGACAGTAGTGAAAGTGTTGGATAGTGGAGGGGTCAAAATGACTATTCCCACTCCAAAGAGTGCAACAGTAGGGAAATTGTTGGATAGTGGAGGTGGAAAATGTACTATTCCCACTCCAGTGAGTGCAACATTAGAGAAAGTGTTGGATAGCGGAGGAGTAAAAATGACTATTCCCACTCCAGTGAGTGCAACAATAGAGAAAGTGCTGGATAGTGAAGGGGTAAAAATTACTATTCCCACTCCAGTGAGTGCAGCAGTAGAGAATTACTATTCCCACTCCAGTGAGTGCAACAGTAGTGAAAGTGTTGGAGAGTGGAGGGGTCAAAATGACTATTCCAACTCCAGTGAGTGCAACATTAGGGAAAGGGTTGGATAGCATTCCAACAAAAATTACTAATAAAATTTAAACAACCGAAATAATTGAAAAATCATTAAAAAAATAAACAATATTAGAAAAATATATGATTAAATATATTAAACATATAAAAAGAACACATTATAATATAAATTACATATAACGAAAAGCTACAAATATTATATTGAAATAAATTAATAAATACATTTATAAAGAATAGCTATTTAAAAGGATCAAATATTGACAAACAAATTGTTTAAAACAAAAATGTATTTATTTTATTTCTGACCCTATAACACCACACCAATAAGAAACACTTCAAAGTTTTATTTAAATGTATTTCCATAATTAACATAATTAATAATCAATTAAAAATGGTATTAATTAAAAATAATAAACATAAATTAAATACACATGCTTTGCCACTATAATATCCACAACACACACCTACAATTAATTCCACAATTACCATAATTAACTTCTAATTAATTAATTTAAATGAATTAACAAATTATTAATTCATCAATAAAAAATAAATTACTTCCCATGCTTCCCTCTGTTTATACCTATAAACCCCAGAAAACACACCTAACACTAATTACACAATGACCATAATTAATTTCTAATTAATTATTTTAAATTAATTAACAACTAATTATTAATTCATCAATTACAAATAAATTACTTCCCACCATTTACTCCTATAAACACCACGTTCATCAGCGTGCTAAAAAATACGTTTTTCTTACAGTATTGTGATTCCACTGTCGGACATTCCCTTGCGTGTCAGCAAGTAAAACTCCTTGGCACATGCAATGTTTCTACCCCTAATTTGGCTTGTTTTCAAAAAGGAACTCCTGTTCCCACTAATATTCCCACTCTCACGTTATCTTGTCCTTAATAATCAGAACTGCTGTGGTTTGCCAGCAGGAATCCTGTATGTAGTAACGGTTTCCCAGCGAGTTACCTGTTGCAACAACGTCCTGTTTTCCCTCCACATGGAAGTGCATATAGTTCACTGTGGCCTTCCATTCTAACCTTGAAAACAGATTTCAATAAGCTAAGAAGACTCAAAGCGCTATTGTTTCAATGAGAAGTGGCTCTCACGTTAGCTCATAGGACCTTTGAATTGCAGGTAGTGAGACTGTCCAGTGAAATACAACCATTGATGAACACAAATCTCCCCCTCCATTTCGGAGAATTAATACACCAAATATTTAATGTGTCTCATACGGCAGGCCTAGCCCACTTTTTTAACCTCAAGGGCTCTGTATTCCAGCCTCGTTACATCTTTTCAGACTATTTTTGGAGTATTCCCTGTCTTTATAAATTATATTTTTTCCAGCGTGTTTGGTGGGTTCCCACTGCTGCTCATCTTGATTTGTGGCATCACTGTTCTGCTATTTCTCTTTCGCAATGGCTGTGATCTGTGGTTCAACCAGGCCACGGGCAGCTGTACCGTGAGCAAATGCAACATCTTTTTGGATTGAACTGGACATGAGGAGTATGTCTGTTCATTTGACCTGCTCAATTGGATGGCAAGACTTTTTACTATGGCTGATTCCAATTGCTTACTAGAGCTGATGGCGTTCCATTTGGCAATCTACATATTGGGTTCTGATGATACGCTGTAATTGGATATATTTTTGGGTACCAAACTTTTTTTGCTCTCTTTCTGCCATATTTTGCCTTGGACACTCGCCAGGAACACTTTGGTTCTGCCTACCCCTGACTTCTTTCGCCATTTGGTGATACCATCCTGACCAAGGGGAGGATGTCACGCGACCCATAAGGGCATTGTCGTCTTTCCTATGTTAGCATGAGCCCGTTGCACACTGTCTGCTGCTTTGTGCACATAATACAGAAACCTATTTTGCTTTGTGCCAAGCTGCAACTGTCACACAGAACATGCTGTTGTTTATGCACTCTGTTATCTCCTTGATTTAGTCTGAAAATTGCAGACAAAGTCAAACAACAATGCCTCTTGTTATTCAGTTCTGGTCAGGCTCTAACACCTAGACAAAACATGAAGATGCAGCTGTTGTTTGGGAACATGAATTTTGGTCATATGGGGGTGCACGGATAGGTAACACAGACACTAGGAGAGGGATCTTTCCAGGGAGGGGAGCGTGACAGCACCTGTGATGTAGATCTATTAGACTGAGATACGGGTCTGCTGCTAACACCCAGGGATCTTCTAATATTTAATAATTTTGCTTTTATACTAGGGAGGGAAGGAGGGAGGGGAGGCTACTCTGTTGTTTATAATGATAGCTCCTTTTATGATCTACTGACTACTTGCTATGCTGACCATGTTTGTGTTAGGCATTTTTCTACTTGTTATGGCACGTATACCTCATACAAGAGCACAATAGTTAAAATAAACATTTTAAACTTATCTTGTGTCTCTGTGAGATCTTATTGTACATGAGTACAAGAGTGCGAGTGAAAGGGTGTGTCCTACAACCTCAATTCCTGAGAAGGTCAGGAGTGTTGTGCTCTGGGATATCTAATCATGTGTTCCTTTGTGAGTGAGTAGGAGGGCAAGTGAGACACTGTAGCAAGTCGGACCCAGGCTCATGGGTACTAAGGTGGAAGGATGACTGCAACTAAGGTCCCATAATCCCAAGCATATATCTGCGACTCTGAAGAATGCCTGCAACAAGACATGCCCAACACCACTCAAATGGCCATTGTTGCACGCACTGTTGCTACCCAAGAATGTGCTATTACCCACACTTCCAAAAGCATCTGTAAACAAATACAACTCTAAAATAGACTTTAGTAGGGTTACCCATGGCACGATTCAGCAAACGACTAAAACCTACAACTTATGAAGCAGCAGTTTTGTGGCCATCAAGCAATCTTTCAGGGAGCTCCTAAACAGGGCATCTTTATCTTCAGGAAGCCTGCAGACACAAACCACAGAATCCAACTCAATGCCCAAAAAAGTGATCACAGTGGACAGACCACAAGTCTTACCCTGGACCAAAGGGACTCCAGAACGCCCCAGCAAATCAACAAAGTCGTCAAGAACCTCTGCACAATGTGATGAGCCTGTGGGGCCAAGTAAGAGGAAATCATCCATGTAATGAAGTACCAGCCTAGCACCCGTCATTTTCTTAAAAACTCACTCAAGGAAAGAGCTGAAGGCTTCAGAATTCATACAAGAAACAGAGCACCCCATTTCCATACAACTGTCATTTTAAAATGCACCCATAAATTGGAACCCCAGCAGATGGAAATTTTCAAGGTGCACCGGCAACAAACAAAAGGCAGATTCAATATCTACTTTTCCAACAGCCCTGCATCCAACTGCTGCAACATAGCCTTGTCCTGGTCAAATGAAGCATATTTTACTAAGGAGAGTGCAGGGTCAATAGCCTTATTCACGGATCTACCCTTTGGGGCTGACAGTTCATGGATGAGGTAAAACTGACCTGGTTCCTTTTTGGGCACACCCTCAAAAAGCTGCTGAAGCAAAAGCATCAGCAACTGACCGAAGGCACATTCTTTGGTGATTTTCTACCTGCCCATCTCTAAATTTGCATGCAAGGATAGCTGATTCTTAAAAAGGGAACTGCCCCAACCCCTGCAGAATGGATCCTGAAACAATATATGAAGCCCTAAAGGAGCGTTTGTGCCACTCTTGAGTTACTGTAACTGTTAAGATATGGGGTCAAAGCCTAAATATTAACTGATAAATGAGCCTTCTGAAAAAGCGACAGGGCATCACTGCTTCTGTTGGCCCTTCTCTTAAGCATTTAAATTCAGGGTGCACTGACATGCCACAGAAGGAGCTATTGTGTTTAAATTTACAAAGCCCTGGCAGTCTGGTGCATGCTTTCTGTTATAATCCCAGCACACGTTCCTCTTTTCTTCAGCATCCAGACCCGACGACCTCACCCAAAAGGTGCTATGTGCTAGACTCAGGCTTCTTGACCATCATGTAGTGAAGCCATGCGTTGACATCGGTCTGATACAAGTAAAATGTTTTGCAAGTCACCTTCTTCTTCCTCCTAAATGCCCTGCCATACTGCCCACAGACTATTTTGTTGTGGTGATAGGATAACTGAGGTCGCAGCTCAGGAAATTTCTCTACCATGAACACATGGAAAATAGTGAACCTCTTCACCCAGTTCATCAATGTCTCCTTAACCTTCTGCCTACGGTGGGGCGTGCAAGCAATCCCTACATTGCAAACTCTTCTTGCAATGCTTAGCCTCCTCCCTCACTGGGGTCTCAATATTTAAATCAGATGCCCCACTCTAAATGTTAGTCTTCACCTCTGTGGAAAGATGACCCAACTGTTCATGCTCTGAAAGCACCTCGCCTAAACCATACTTGGTAAAATAGAGGACACAGATACAGTACTTGCATAGTCTACTTCTTTGCTCTTATCTGGCTGTGCTTCTATGGAGATGTGATCCCTATTGCAGGTCTTGGACTTTGTCCCCTGAATGGGTCATTGGCTGTGTGAACTGGGGTTGCCCCTGGTCCCCAGAGCTAAACTGTGCCACCAACCTCCTTTCCCTGTCTAAGTTGTTCCTCTCTGTGGCCCCAATTTGCACACTCCTCAACATGACACTGGTGAGGCTTCTTATCTTTGATAGCCAAGACAATTCACTTGTGAGGTTGGCTACCTGGTCCGATCACGTCCTGCAGGAAGTGGACCCCTGATCCCCCTGTGCTAGGACCTGAGATGGTAGCTACCCCGGCTGCTGAGGAGGAGCCTCACGAGGAGCTCCCGGTTCAGGGATTACCAATTTGGTAATTATCCCTGTAAAACAACCTCACCTGCCCTCCACCTGCCTGCCCCAGGACCGGACTGCGCACACTTCAGAAGCATACCGCTGAAGCTGAATTTAACACCAAACGTACCTCGTGACCACTGCCTGCAGGATACTCTGTTCTCCAGTACGAGCGGCCCCTTGCTACGGAGAGGTCAGACTGGGGGTAAAACACGTGGGGTCTGGGGGGCTGAGATGTGTAGTGGAGATGACCCGATAATGATCTGCCTAATGAAATGAAATGAAATGAAAATTATATTTATATAGCGCATAATCTACCCTGAGGCCTCGCAGCGCTAATCTCAACATGGGACCCAGGCGAGACTTGCCTGACCTTGACATGGCGCCTGCTGCTCAGAAAAGCAGCAACATGCAGAAATGAAGGCTTACTGCCCCGCTAGAAGTCTTCCTTTAGGAGTGCTCATTGAGGATGGGTAACGGTGTGCAGGAGCCTTGATATCTTCACCAGTAACGGCTTGGGCTCACTCCAACTAGAGTCCTTCTCCCTGTAAGCAAAGGGATATCTCCATCACGGGAGAATTAATTATCCCCGGTCATGCCTGACTCCAACATGTCACCCTTGCTGCTGTAGCTACAGGAGGGATAGTGGTGGCCCACTCCAACTGATGATCTACTTCCTTCACCACCAGGGAAGCTCCTGATTGCTCATAAATCCAATCCTGTGAAGTGGCTTGACTCCAACAAGGGCATGATCATCACCTTGCGTCTGACCCCAAAACGGCTGCCACTGATCCCATCTAGTTCAATGGGAAGTCTTGTGGATGAGGCTGTGGACCACTCACATGGATCTTGACTCTTGATTTTCAGTCACCTCCTGATCATCTCTCTAATTCTGGCAGAGCCCGAACTGCATGGCCGAATCCCGGTGGAGCTGCACCGACAACTATAGGGGAGACTGGCTCTGGCGCACCGCTTTGGCCGTCACCTATGCAGCCCGACCTCGGACACATGTCTTGCCTTTTCTCCGCTGCTGTCTCCTTCCATTTGGTCTCCCAGCTCCCCCAGTTCTTCTTGAATTGATACTCGCCCGGCGGAGCCTGAACCGCATGGCCGATTCCCGGTGAAGCTGCACCGACAGCTGTAGGGGAGATTGGCCCTGGCTCACCGATTTGGCCGTCACCTACCCAGCCAGACGTCAGACATATGTCTTGCCTTTTTCTCCGCTGCTATCTCCTTCCAATGGACTGCCAGCTCCCCCTGTTCTTTTTTAATCCTGACACTCGACTTGCCAATAACTGTATTGAATTTATAATTTTTCTGTAATTAATGTGAAATTTCTGTTACTGGTAACACGCTGTTTCCTTATGTAAAGGGCTCCGATACCTCCGGGTCTAGCTAGCGCTATATAAAACTCTAAAAATAAATAAAATAAATAAATAAATGGCTACACAAGCCTCTGCTGGAGCAGATGGTGTTGTCATGCATTTTGGCCCTAGCAAAGCTTTACGAAGCAGCACAAGCAACTTGTCCCTAAAATTAAGTCTCTTCAGCACCATCCCCATGCCCCTACCTGCTGCCTGCAGCTCTCTTGACAGCCTTGGGAGGCACGACCACCCACACGACCTGAGCCATCACCACAGCGACCAAAAAACAAACTAATCCCGTAATACCCACCCTTTCCACTCTTTACATCTTTGTGCTGGACCTTGGTGCGGATGGTATTGGATTGGGGAATGAGAAGGGTCAGACGTAGGGGTTATATGAGCAGGGATGAAAATGCTCAAAGACAAGGTGAGAGGGCAGGGGCGGCTCCTCCACTATATCGAAGGAGTATCGCCCCTAACATAAAATGATATTATCAGTTTATGCTTTGTTTCCAGCTTTTGCGGCAGGCGGGTGGGCATGGGCAGGGGAGGAGTGGTTTGCCTACTCCTTGGTGTGCAAGGACTGTTTGGTCAGTGCTCTTTGGCCACCCAAACCAGTAATGCGCACATTCCCCCTTCTCCCTGCAGGCTGCATTACAGCCTCCATGGAGAATGTGCCTTCAGCCCCTGTCTGAGCACCGTGTCACGGCACTCAGACCAATCGTAAAGCTGCATTGCAACATTGTGATTGGCTTGGGGGAGGGAGCCTGTCTACCTGCTTCCTTTTCTTGTCAGAGGCAGGAGAGAAGGAGCAGAGAAAACGTGAGACCTGGCCTCAAGGTAAGGTTTTTTTTTTTTTAATGCCAACTCCCCCGAGCGATATCCGAACCCCACGTCTGCCCCACCACCTGTGATCCATGCAAGCCACCACTAGAAGGGGATTATCATACAACAAAATCCGTCCCCACATAGCACCAGCCATATAACCAAACAGTCACAGGTAACCCATGGCTGGGCCCTGCCAGTAAGCAAAAAAAGGTGAGGGAGCTGACAATCAAGGCCTGAACCTGATCACACAGGGGAATCCCAAAACAGAGATCCAAGAGAACCACAGAGGCTGTGTGCACTCAGGTAAATGAGCTAATTGACACCCAAGATACTGGATTGCCCAGAGTAGGAAAGGATGGTGGAAGAAAAAAATAGCGGTGTGTTTGGTTTGGTGGAGAACAGCCCGAGGTGCACCACATGCCTGCTGTAAAAGAAGAGGCGTTCCTTCACCAAGGCCAGCAGCCAACAGATCCGCTCCCCCAATAGCCTTGAGCATTCAAGAGTTACCAATGTCCAAGGAAAAGTGAAACAATTGCGGTGCAGTGACTGATGATTGAAAATACAATTGCAAAAAAACAAAAAATAAGTCCAATTGTGGCGTAGAAATGGGTGGTCCCCTGGGCGAGATGAGGATGCAAAGGAAAATGCTGAACTCCTATCTCATCCCATTTGTAATGCCTCATCCCACAACCTCACCCATTGCTTCCTGCAATCGTGAGATCCACAATAGCTTAAGAGCCTAGCCTTCCAGCATGACAGGCCATGCCTTCTAACAGATGGGGGCTTCCAAGTAGCCTGCCATACTGAAATAGTGCTTGGTCCTGTCGTGGCTTCACAAATCTGCTGTGCCGTCCCAATCAGAGCACACCTTGGATCATTATAAGTCTATCTAGTGAGCTAACCTTCAAGCTCCTGTCTCCTCATTTCTTGACCTCTCCTGACTTGAAAGGATGCTTTGAATCTTCTATTTCATCAGCAATGTGAAGAGGGTATGATAGTTGTTTTACCTCATGCCGTCCGGCACTTTTGTAAAACTTGACAAACATTGGTAACTTTATTCAGATTTACATTATAAAATCCATGAGAATACAAAATAAAATGCATTGAGTATTTACAAATAAAGGACACAATAAACAATACTACTCTGATATCAGACATGGGAAAATGTATTTCGAAAAATATTTCAGTAAGTAAAATATTAAGTTAGCACTAACTTGCAATCCACATTAATAATACTTTTCTTTATAGAGCGTTCATGCACAGTTAGGTGTAAATGATATTACAATTTAGAGGAGGGTATTACAGTGAAATAAAAAACAATTCCTTAAACTGCCTCTAACCAGTGACATTTATTATAAAGACTTTTTCTAATGAAATGAGTGACCAAGATAACTGTAAAAAGTAATACACTTGTCAGCTCATTCTAGCGGTTGAAGAAAACACCAAACATGGAGTTTAAATATTCTTAGTAGAAATCTCTGCTGAGAATTGTAGACATAGGCTAGATATGGTAGTATGCCTGACAAAGAATATAAACTGAGATACAGGCTGATCAAGTTCTTAAGTTTAGTTTGACTTTGTTAAATCTCTCCTCTGAACTTTGCAAATACATTCTCAAGTGCAGACTTTCCTATCCCAGCTTTGGTGAAAACTGACTTAAGGTTACAATGGTTCAAAGTCACCATGGGCTCCTGAACTTTCGTTTAAAAACCTAATGAATTCTGGGAGTTGTAGTCCTGTTTCAATTCAGCTTATCCAGTCCAACTAATACACTTCATCCTCAGTGACATGGACTTCTCTGGTAACCTTACATAACACCAGAAAGTCTATTGATTTTAGTATTACTAAAACAAAGGGGGTCATTAGGATAGCGGTGAACCCGCCATCTCAATGTTACAACTGCATTTTGTGGCCGCCTTGGCGGCAGCAGCATTGTAATTAGTAGTGCGGGACCGCCGCCATATAGATGGGCAGTACCTAACCCCGGGACAATGGCAGATGGACTGTCAGCTATCGTAATGAGCCCCAATGTCTCTGATCTTGTGTCCTGCACCCAAGTATGAAATGTCCAATATAAGCCAAGGTGAAAGTTATACCTTCAATGGGGCTCACATCATTCAATGAATTTGAACAATGCATTCAGCTTTTTATAATGGCATTCAAAATTAATGCTAGGGTATCTCCTTGACAAATAGCCGGAAGCAGAGGATGAAATATAGTATTGATACAATATCTTCACTGTTACATATTAGAACTTGAGCTGAAAGTATGGACAGAGCTCATGATTTGATTTGATTTGATTTGATTTGTCCATTTCTAAAGCGCACGAATGCCCGGAGGTGTCTTGGCGCTATGAATTGTCCAGTTTCCGGTGCAGGTCTAAAGTTAGTGAAGTTTATGCGGTGAAAAGCCAAGTCTTGATTTTCTTTCTAAATATCTCCAGAGTTGGGCTGTTTTTTACATCAAGTGGTAGTAAGTTCCATGTCCGTGCTGCGTGGACGAGGAAACTTCTTCCTCCCCAGTTTGATCGTTTAAACTTGGGTATCGCTATCAGTTTTTTTTGACCAGATCTGAGAAGCCTTGAAGGTTCGTAATATTTCAGGTGTGTTTTCAGGAAGTGAGGGCCTTTGCCCTGTAGTGCCTTGTAGGTCAAGCACAGTGATTTGAACTTGACTCTTTTGGCCACAGGTAGCCAATGGAGTGTCTCTAGTTTATGACTAATAGGCTGAAACTTTGGAATTTCCAGTATCAGTCGTGCCGCTGCATTCTGGAGTCGCTGCATTTTTTCCATGATTTTTACTCTGGCTCCCGCATATAATGCGTTACCGTAGTCCAATCGAGACAGTGCAAGGGCTGTCACTACCGTTCTGCGTGTGTTTTGAGGCAGATATGGGAGTATTTTTCTTATCATTTTTAATATCAGCCAGAAAGACGAGGCTAGTTTGTTTACTTGGGCTTCGTATGTTAATTTGGTATCTATCATGAATCCCAAGTTTTTAGCCTTCTCTGAGGGTTCTGGTCTTGTTCCCAGTTTAGGAGACCACCACTCTGGGGACCAGATATCAGCATTGCCTCCCAGAATCATTACCTCACTCTTTTCTCCGTTGAGTTTGAGGCAATTTTGTTGCATCCATTGACTAACTTTTAGCATGCATAGTTGGAATTTCTTGGCTGTTACTTTATTGTCTTTGCCTATGGAAATGACAATTTGTGTATCGTCGGCGTAGGATATTAGTGTAAAGCCATTTTCTCTTATTACTTCGGCAAGGGGGGCCACATATAAATTAAAAAGTGTTGGGCTTAATGAAGAGCCTTGTGGGACACCGCATGGTACTTTAAAGGAGTCAGACTTTGCTTCTCCTAATTCAATTGTGAATTTTCTGTCCTTGAAGTAGTATGCAATGAGATTGCACGCGTGGTCGCTAGCTCCGGCTTCCCTAATGCGTTTTATTAGTATCTCGTGGCTGACCGTGTCGAAGGCCGCCGAGAGATCTAATAGCACCAAGGCGGCCTTTTCCCCCTTGTCTAGTATACTTCTAAGTTCCTCGGTGGCCGTGAGGAGGGCTGTTTCTGTTCCGTGCCCTTCCCGGAATCCGAATTGAGAGTGGTCAAGCCAATTGTTGTCCAGTAGGTACCGTGAGAACTGTTTGTTCAGCAGTTTCTCCAGCACTTTTGCGGCGAAAGGAATCCTAGCTATGGGTCTGTAATTGCTAGGGACTTCACTGTCCAGATGGGGTTTTTTCAGTAGTGGCCTGATTGAAATGGTTTTCCAGTCATTTGGAAATATGCTGGTGTTCAGAATTACTTCAAACAATTTTTGAAGTACTGGTCCTATTTGTTCTGAACATATTTGCAATATCTTCGGTGGACATGGGTCTAAGGAACTGCCTGAGTTGGTTGTCATTATTTCCTTAATAATTTGTTCCAGTGTAGGTAAGGACCAGTGAAAGGATGGGGTGCCGCTGGGTTGGTTGTCTAGTTTTGTGTTATTTGTGGGGTTTTGAGTTATATGGTCTATCTGATTGTTTTTAAATAGTTCATATACTGAAGACACTTTATTTACGAAGAAGTGGCCTAAAGTATTGCAGAAGTCAGATGATATATCCTCTGGATTATTATTTTCGATTTTGGCAAGTTTTTTGACTACTGCGAACAGATCTTTACTCGAGTTCTTGGATTCATTTATTTTGTGTACAAAGAATTTGCTTTTTTCTGCGATTATCATATTTTTATAGGTGGCCAGTTCATTTTTATAGTCTACCTTTAATTTGGGGTCATATTGCGATCTCCACTTTTTTTCTGCTCTTCTGCAGGTCTGTTTTTGTGTTTTTAAAGCTTCTGAGTACCAGGGTTGTGAAGGTGACTTCCTTTTAAAGGTCCCTCTTTTCTGTGGTACGGAACTCTGAGTGGCTGTTTTTAACCAATCGTTGAATTGCGTGCAGGCTATATTGCTGTCACTTTCTAGCGTTGGAAATGAGGAGTTCATTACCTCTACTAATATTTGAGGGTCTACTTTTGACCAATCAGGATAAGTGACTCTTTTGGGAATTTCAGTTGGTTTTCCCAGGTCCTCTATAGTCTCTAGCTGGAAGGATACTAATTTATGATCTGTCCATGCGATCGGGTGGACTTCTACCTTTGTTATGTGGTTAGCGGGGTTCATATATATATATGAACCATATGGCCATGGTATCTACCGGTTTGAAAAATAACTATTCCATCTTTAACGATTAACTATTTCATCAAACTTGTGGTAGTTCGACGGGCACCTGCTTCGCCCCCAGCTATGCTAATTTGTATATGGGCTGGTGGGAGGAGCAGGTGGTCCTGAAACAGTACCAGGAAGAATGGGAGAACAATATTCTACACTGGAGTCGCTATAAAGATGACTTATTTATTGAGTGGAAAGGTAATGTGACATCGGTAAATTAATTAATCTCCAAGCTACAAATAAATAGTCTTAATTTGAAATTCACAGTCAGTAATACATCCATTAATTTTTTGGATCATACGATTTATGTCAAAGATAAGCATGGGCGGAAAATCCGTTTCGCTCGCGGATTTTGCGGATTTTCGGTAAATTCGCAATCCGCGAGATTCGCGAATCTCCCGCAAAATCCGCAAATCCGCGAGCAGCAGATTTTATGGCTTGCTCGCACTGTTCGCGTGAGTTTGCGGCTTCCCAGTACAACTTCGCGCCCCGCGAATAAGCGCAAAATTGCAGAAATACGATCTTAGCAAAACTGAAACTACTTACCAGGTTCAAAAGTTCAGGCTCATCATTAGTAGCCATTTCCTGTAGTGCTTCCTGAGGGGCCCCTCCAGAGTTCAGTTGCCAGTTGCAACTATTATGTGACCCTGCTCTGAACCTCAGAATAGTTACACATATGCTACAAAGGTCCTGAATTACAGCTAAGGGAGACAAGCAGGAGCCAGGCTGGAAGTTCAAATCCATTAATCAGCCCCTAATTCATTATTGTCAGTTGGGGCAGGGCAGGTGTTGTAACTAATTTTGCAACAATGAAAGCACTTAGCAAGTGCAAAAGATCACTAATCAGGAAGCACTAAGGAAGCAGGTGCCAGCTAAAAAAATATTCTGTGACACATTAATCAGCCCCAAATTAATTCAGGTCACTTTGAGGCAGGGAAGGTGTGCTTGCTTTGCCACAATAATGTACACTGACTGGACAACCAGAGGGTGCTGTGATGAAACAGAGGGTGGCATGGGTGGGCCAGAGGGTGGCATGAGTAGTCAGAGAGTGGCAGTGGTGACAGAGAGTGGCAGTGATGAAGAAGAGTGTCCCAAACAGGCTGGACACGTAGAAACAACAAGTTCGCGAAACTTGCGACCCGACAGGTAAGTTCGCGTTTGCGAAATTGTACAAAACCCTCGCGAACTGGCAGAAACCCGCGCGAACACACACAAAAAAAAATCCGCAAATTCGCGAGAATTCGCGGATTTTGCGAATTGCGAGTTCGCAAATCCGCAAAATTCGCGAACGCGAGATTCGCAAAATTCGCCCATGCTTAGTCAAAGATTGCAAATAACAGACCAAACTATACAGGAAAGAGACAGCTGGAAATACACTGCTTCATGCAGCGAGTTTCCATCCGTCGAATCTGGTGAACAGTATTCCGTATGGAGAATGTCTTAGAGTGGTAAAGAATTGTTGCAACCTGAGGTGAAAGAAAAGGAATTGATGAAATTGAAAAATCGTTTCAGGAAGAGAGGGTACACTGAGAAGTGTTTACAAACCTCTGTGGGAAAAGTAAATAAACAGACAAGGGAAGAGGTCCTCTTTAACCCCTTCGATGCGGCCGCGATTCCCCTGCTGTGCTGTAAACAGCACGAACAAGGGCGGGCCGTGACGAACCCCAGCCGTCATCAGCACACGAGCACCGTAGTGCATGACGGCTGGGGTTCGTCATGAGCATGGAAGGGGTTAAAGTAAAAGAAAATAAGAAGGACAAGAATGAATACAGGTTGATAATGATCTACAACAAACTACATGGCCCAGTCAGAAGTATTCTGTCAAAGCACCGGCATGTAATTAAAAACGATCCAATACTTGGAACACTGATGCCCAAAAAACCCCTAATAACATTTCGCAGGGCTAGACATTTTAAACAGATGCTAGTTAGTAACATGATTTCCAAAAGAAGAAACAGCACTAATCTTTCATGGTTAAAACGTAAGTATGGCTTTGTCAAATGCATGAAATGTAAATCTTGTATGCATGGTAAATATATGACAACTTATTTATTATTTATTTATTTATTTATTTAAAACATTTATATAGCGCATCTGACACCTAGCAGGTATCCTGGCGCTGAGAGATTACTCCTATGGTGGTAAGTAATGGGAAACTGGGAGCAGGTCGTCGGAGAGGAAATTAAGGGAAAAGCCAGGTTTTAATCCACTTTCTGAATGGAAGGACTTACAGTCCGGGCCTGTCGAAAAGAACTAAAAAGATCAAGGGACAGTATAATTGTAAAACAGAGTATGCTGTCTATGTTTTAAGATGTGAATGTAATCTCCAGTATGTTGGAAGTACTATTTTACCTATAGACAAACGTATCCTACAGCATCTTAGAGCGAATAAAAATAGAGACAGGTCATATCCGGTAGCAAGCCATTTTGAACGTGCCCATAATAGGGACTTTCAGGGTTTGGTGTACTAAGTAATTGATGCCATCCCTTCTAATAGTAGAGGAGGTAATAGAGAGAAGCAGTTACGAAAATTGGAATTGTGTTACATAGTAGTATTAAATTCAAAATGCCCTGCTGGTCTGAATGTAGAGGAAGATCTGTATACTCATTTATGAAAGGATGTGAACTGCTTAAGAAGTTTCATGTTTAGATTTCATTAAAATTTTGAAACATAACTTGTTATCAAAAGATTTATTGTTTATAGAATGCTGCAATTGTCCTATCTTTTTTAAATATCTTTTTTTAAAATATTTTTCTGTGAGCACTTTTTTTTAGCAGTGCATAGATTTGACGCTGGCGTGATGTTGCCCACTTGAGCTAGATATATTGTTGGAGATGTAATTTCAAACCATGCAATAAGACTGAAGTGGTTTGACATGCTGCTTTAGCCCTCTGTGGCTTGATTTTCCATTGTTTAACAATAAGGAATTGAAAAGCGCATGTGAGCAAAACTCTAAATGCGACAAGTCGCAGCATCATTTTACTGAAAAATGGAATTTTGATTTGTCTCCTAACAAATGTGTTACATCAAGTTTTGATTATTATCAAGTTAACATTCATGCATAGCGTAAAACAGACGAGAAACTACAAGTCTGTTTTTTAGCTCTATACATTGTTTATTTTTGACGTGACGCACGTCACTCACACAGGATTTTAAAATTGTGTTTTTGTATATCAAACTTTATTCATGAACAAGCCTGCTGGTTCAGGTGAAACGCATTGAAAGACCGACAATAAAAGACATTTAATCACCACATGGCGTCGTCCTGCTTGGGTAATACTGACGTGGAGTTTTGGAGATTGTACCGGGTTAAGCTGGAGTAACTGATGACGACGACACTCCCTCTGTTCTGGTGGCAGTGGCTGTTTCTCGAGCACGGGAGAAAAAACAAAATATATATATTACCTACTAGATCGCCAGTAGGTGGATATAGTTATGACCAAGTTTCCATAGGAAGAGCATTTTTTGTTTCGCTTATAACGTTGGCGTCGTTTAATGAATCTTCATGAAATTTTCCAAACAAGTTTTTTGTTCATATCAGCTCTTCTGTTGAAAGTTTGGGGGTGATTCATCATAGGGGAGGCGAAAACAAAGGGGAGTCCCAAAACGTGTTTTCTCCATGCAATTTCCATAGGAAACTTTAGACAAGGCTACAGGTCGAATGGGTGAAAGGAATTACGCCAAATTTGGCAGGGAGGAGGGTCTTGGTCTAGAAAGCATGCTTTTGTTCATTTGGTGTAAATACATTCAGTAGTTTATGAGAGATATCGAAATTACAGATATCCATATTTGGGAATTATGCCACCTGAGTGGCTGAGGCGTTATGAGCATGAGTTTACTGCTTATTGGCTGCGAGCGGTGTGAACTGTTGCAACTAGGAAATATTGGCAGCCATTTTGTGATTTTGTTGAAGTAAGTAAGGGGAAAAAACAGCAAAAAAATTAGGAAAGAGGAGGGTAGGAGCGCTGTGAGCTCTGTGGGGTGGTTATGGTGTGCTATACACAGGGAGTGTGAAGCAAAGTATTCACCCCTACCGGTGGGAAAGTGCTGTTTAGGCCAGAGTGAGATGGTGCTGAGGTGAGTTGCCAGTACACTCGGGCATGAAACTGTGCGCCTAAACCGTGAGCTGAGTGCTGCAAACTGATGTGCTCTGGGCGCTGTAGCATACTGATCGCTGTAGCATAGCTGTGCAGGTGGTGTTAGTATGCGTTTAGACTATAGCGGGAGTGGGAAGCAAACTACTCACTCCTACCGGTTTGAAGACTCGGGGAAGAAACCGTGAGCCTAAGACATGAGCTGATTGCTGTAAAGTGATGTGCTGTGGGCACTGTAGGATACTGGCCACTGTAGCATACCTGTGTAAGTAGTGTTAGTATGTATGTATAGGATATAGGGAGTGGGAAGGGAACTACTTAACCCTACCGGTCTGAAGACTCGAATGCAGTGTTTTAGCAAGCAGGAATAAAGAAATAATCGTGAAGAATATAATGCAGAATGTTGCAATGCCACAGAAGACAAATGGTGAAATCAGGTGTGTCTAAGAAAGTGGCTGTGTGTAATAAAGCGATGGAGACGGCAAGTTATAACAAAAGTGTCTTTATTTAAGTGTCATAAATGGACCCACTGGTGTAAGAGCTAAGGCATCCAGCTGAGGCAAACTCCAACTGCTTCTGCTGTATTCATACGTAAGCTCCTGCATCAGTGAAGTCCACATTACATGTTACAGTTCCATGTGACATAACCAATACCTATTAGACTTGAATGACTCTAAATTCTTTAGGAAAAATAAAGGTAGGATACAATTACCACATGTATCCTTTAAGAAAACAAAGAAAAACTTTTTTTTTGCAAAATGTAATAATCACACTTTTTAGGTACTCTGGTACTGCTTTTTTGTAACAAAAAATTATCAACAGTAGAACAGTCAGGAATCTGTTGTACAGTAGATTCAATCTGGTGCGTGTCAGAATTGGTAATAGTCCAACCCACATTGGAACTTTGAGGAGGCATACAAACATTGCGCTTCCGAGAACCACAATCGGTTCCCTCGTGGTCAAACCATAAATTATTGTCTTCAGCTTTTTCAAAAGAAAATTCTTGTGTAGAGAGCTAAGGCATCGAGCTGAGAAAAACTCCAACTGCTTCTGCTGTATTCAAACTGAAGCTCCTGCATCAATGAATTCCACATTACATGTTACAGTTCCATGTGACATGAACAATAGCTATTAGACATGAATGACTAAATTGTATAATGAAAATAAAGGTAGGATACGATTACCACACTGTATCAACCAGCTCCTAAACAATGTTGTGTTTTTTTTATCTTGATTGCCAGCTTGTGAGCACAGGCTGAGGTAGAGTAAATTTGTGTGAGAGGGCTCTGTGGATAACTGGAAAGAAAGTGGCTGTGTGTAATAAAGCGATGGAGATGGCAAGTTATAACAAAAGTGTCTTTATTTAAGTGTCATAAATGGACCCACTGGTGTAAGAGCTAAGGCATCCAGCTGAGGCAAACTCCAACTGCTTCTGCTGTATTCATACGTAAGCTCCTGCATCAGTGAAGTCCACATTACATGTTACAGTTCCATGTGACATAAATAATACATATTAGAGGTGAATGATTCTAAATTCTATAATGAAAATAAAGGTAGGATACGATTGCCACATGTATCCTTTAAGAAAAAAAAAGCAAAACAAAAAAACATTGCAAAATGTAATCATCAAACTTTTCTTTTCTGTTTCTTCCTTTCTTCCTCATTTCCGCTGTGTTGTGTTATTTTTACTTGAGTTGCAGGTGGAAAGCGCCGGGACACTCCTTTGGAGTAGCCGTGCGCTATATAAAAGTCACATAACATAACATAACATAACATAACTACTTAGGTACCCTGGTACTCCTTTTTTGAAACGCAAATTATCAACAGTAGAACAGTCAGCAATCTTTTCTATAGTAGATTCAATCTGGTGTATGTCCGAATTGGTAATAGTTCTACCCACACCTTTGAGGAGGAACACAAACATTGTGCTTCTCAGAAGCACATTTGGTACCCTTATCGTCAAACCATACATTATTGTCTATAGCCCTTTCAAAAAAAGATTCTTGTACAAGAGCTAAGGCATCGAGCTGAGGCAAACTCCTACCGCCTCTGCTGTATTCAAACCTAAGCTCCTGCATCAGTGAATTCCACATTACATGTTACAGTTCCACGTGACTTAAACAATAGCTATTAGTCATGAATGACTAAATTCTATAATGAAAATAAAGGTAGGATACGATTACCACACTGTGCTAACCAGTTCCTAAACTATGTTGTGTTTTTTGATCTTGATCGCCAGCTCATGAGCAGAGGCTAAGGATGAGCTAATCTGTGTGAAAGAGCTTCGTGGATAACAGGCAAGCAGAGAGATGTGTGCACAAAGAATAGACATGGTTTCAAATTGGATGTCGGGTTTAGGCTCGTTTAGCAGGTAAATAGTGTATTTGCATAGGCCATACATTACCCATGCCTGGTTAGGCTGGAGACGTAAGGAGTAATAATGAAAACAGAGTTCAAATACCTGAGCATACTTGGAAAGTTATTATATGAAAATAGTTCAATTGAAGTGTATTAAAACATTTTATATGAAAAAGTTTTAAAAAGTTGGAAAAATCAATCCAAGAATAAAGTGAATTTCTTACAAGTCTTGGAGATTGCAGTCCAGAAGTTCTTCAGCAGCTTGAGATGCGTAATGTTCCAAGAGGCCATTGTTGCCATCGTGTGAGAAAAGCGAAGCAATCCAATTCATATCCTCGAAGGGACAGTAATGTTCCTCGAATGTTGGAGCACCAATTTGAATTGGCAGGCAATCTGCGATGTTGTCAAAGGTTGCACGTTGCAGGAGATCCTTTGCGGCTGTGCAGAAATCCCATTCCTCCACAATACCTTTTTGCATTGCATCCGCCATTTCTCCACTGCCCGAACAATCAAGTTCATGGTTTTCTAGATACTTCATTACCTGCTGGATATCTGGAGCGATTGTTGGGATGTTGGCAAGGCATAGATCCATTCACCAGTCAAATGGGCAAGTTTTGCAATAAAAAGATGGTTGCAAGCAGATTGCATATGTATAAATAAATGTCATGATGTAGCTGCCTCCGATAATAGATAGAGGCAGGCAGCGGTAAAGTTGATCCATTTTTTCACGGTATTGATGTAGCTTAACGTAGAAGTGTATTCTGTTGGACATGCTTATTATCACAGGGAGCTAGGCTATTTTTTACAAGCAAAAACAGTAGTAGGATTGCCGCAGAGAGAGCGAGAATTATGGGCACTGTTCCTGTTATTCTAGAGATGATGGAATGAATGAAGATGGTATTATACCAAAAACAGTTTGAAGGCCTGTGACAAGGCAGGAGACAGTGTTCGAAAAGTGGGCCAGCGCTTGAGTGTCAAATGTGTTGCAAATTGTGTAACAATTCACAAAGTGTAATGGGAGGTTTGCATTTAAAAGGGACTGTATTTTACTTGAAGTTTGTGCTATCTGCAGTTGATAAATGTCTTTTGCAGAAGTGAGGGACCCTTCTGTTTGAAACGAAAGCGCTTTTATTTGCTCAGTTTAATGAAATCTGTTTTCAAAGTTGGTGTTGAAGGCCAAGTTGATTTTTGGGAGTTACTTTTTGTGGGTGGTAATATACATTTGTATGTAAAACAACAAGAGAGAGAACGGGATTTCCACTATGTGGAGGGGAATACTCTTGGTCCCCTTAATGGTCAAATAAACAAACAATACGAGGAGTACTACCAGAAGACCTATCAAGGTCTCAGAAATGTGGAGAGAGAAGAAATGCACAAAAAAGTGTCCTTTTTCAAGAAGACCCCTCACTCACCAACCTAGTTGGTGACATGCTTAATCATCGGGGTCCCACCCGAACAGCCGAATGCCATCCGGGTATGCAGCAAAACCTGACTACAGTTAAGCAGGTTGCTTTTTTGTGAATGTAAGTGAAAAAAGTGAGTTAAAAATTGTCTAGATATAACTTGCTCAAAAAAGTTTATTCTGGAGCTACAGGACAATGTTAAAAAAGTTCTTAAGATACTTGTATCAGTTTAATTGACCATTAGTATGTGTAAAAGGTGAGGTAGTAGTGCAAAGAAACAGTCTACATGTTTCAACCTATATCAGGAATTTCCAGTTTTTCGTCAGGACTAAGTATGCATGACCTGGGCGGTGTACAGACGTTAAGGTGTACCCAACCCTAGATCACATGAAACCAACTGTGTACCTATAGTTGGTGCCCTTTCGTCCAGTGTGAGAAAGAAAATAAACCTGTAAAGACAGAAAATACAATGACAAGCAAACAAATTACGTGCCTGTAACGCAGTGTCAGGAAGATCAAGTGCTCCTTCCTCTCCCAGTGTAATGCAGTATGTAAAGATGAGGCATACATAATTCACAGTGTCTGGCTCCTCAAACTAGAGACTGTGACAGTTTACAATATGTGCATATTATTTATGTGACCAAATAAGTAACTTTGGGAATAACATAACATACACTCATTGATTGGTTGTGGTGGGTAATTGTGCTCATAAGGTAAGTCTTGCAGTGAACTGCAGTTGATATAAGCTACTCACACGATATCAAATCAAATCTGTGAGTCTATTTTTATCACACCACTTCCATACATCTTCAAAGCGGTTGAGTATGCTCTCAAAACGAAGGTGAGGGTGTAATTAATCATGCTAGCATGCCAGTCAACAGAGCGTAACAGTTGAGGTACCGAAGAACAAATGGGATAAAAACGGAATGCTTACTCAAATTTCCAGTGTTGTGTGCCTCATGGGAGTCAGGATCGTGATGCTGACTCTATTGACACAATCTAAATATTAGAGAGTGTGGTAAATAGAGGTATCTCAAAAAAGGGGACTCGGGATTAGGAGTCCACAGTACAAGCGGAACCTACCCGCATCCAAGTTACGAGCGTAGCCATCCCCCATACATTCAGAGTACTGTGCCCTGATTAGACATCCGCCATACCTCCCTGATATGAGGCAAGGTGTCTATAGTGCAAGCGGAGCCCACCCGCATCATGAATACGAGCAGAACCCACTCGCATCCATACAGTTTACTCACTGTGCCCTAGTTAGACATCCGCCATTCCGCCTAGATAACGACTGCCGCTCCCGTGGTAACTGCACCGGAGTGATTCTACTGTTGAAGAGCAGATCAGATCGCTTCCGGGTGGGTGCGGCCACATGGTCACGTGACCTGCGTCTATGCATAGACTCACGGATTTGATTTGATATCGAGTGAGTAGCTTATAACAACTGCAGTTTCCGGCAAGACTTGCCTTCTGTGTACAATTACCCACCACAACCAATCAATGAGTCGATGTTATGTTATTCCCGAAGTGACTTATTTGGTGACATAAACAATATGCACATATTGTAAATTGTTACTGTCTCTCGTTTGAGGCGCTCAACACTGTGAATTATGTATGCGTCATCTTTACGTACTGCATTGCACTGGGAGAGCAAGGAGCACTTGATCATCCTGACACTGCGTTACAGGCACGTAATTTGTTTGCTTGTGTCACATGGTTTGGGTTTCTCTTTACACTGTGTTATGTTAGCATGAGCTTGTTAGAAGTTTAAACGCCATTTTCCTTTTCTGCAGCCTCTGCACACGACACATTTTGTCATGAAAGCTTTTCGCCTAGTTGAATATTTTGCTTTACACGATAATAATATGTTTGCTTATAATATCAGCCTTGCTTGGTAAGCTATGTCTGTACAGTGAGTGCAGAGGCCTTCAAGGTTATTTCAACACAGCGCTTGTTGTTCAGTTTGATCAGCGCACTGGCTAGACATATAATATATGCAGCTGTGGCCAACTTTGGCTTTTAGGCGGGATTAAGAATGCACTGCTCAGAGCATGTGTTACACACTTGATGATTCGCATGACAGAGAGTTGGTGCAAGAGATGATGTGATCCACTTCCTTTGAGACCTGAGGTATGAGCCCGCCCTTCTAAACCCAAAGAGACCTTCTATAATATAATATAATATACTAGCAAGGGAAGGTAAACTGAGGTTCTATTTAGACCTTTTTCCGTTAGCATTTTAACATGCTTTCTCCTTTTGTATTTTATGGAATTGTAACTATGCTGTTGACTTTGTTCCTTATAATATGTTTACTTATATTAGCTAAGATACTACGCTTGAGAACACTGCATTAGAAATAAACATTTCAAACCTGCATGTGTCCTCATCAACTCCTCGCTCTGGATTGGTATGTTAGTATAACAAAAGAATGTTCATGTGTTCCACATTACCTGAGGTGTTCTAAGTCGGTGTTCTGGGTTGTCTAAATCATTGGGGGTTACTAGGAACCAATGAGACTCTGATTGCTAGTCTGGTAGGGGATTTTGGATACTAATGGGAGTTTTGGCACACTCTAATTCACTGAGGTTCCAAGTCTCTATGCACAGTTCTGTATAGGAGCAGAATTACCTGCTACATGGCGCCCAATCGTTAGTGGTCTTATTACATGACACTCGAGTTGTACTTATATCACTGTTCATTGTTGTTTCCGGAAAACAGTGGTGTCGGACAAGCCTACCTATACTTACATAGGTCTTTTCAAGCTTGATTCTTTCAAAACGATTTCCTTGAATTACTACCCAGTTGTGCTCTAAAGTTTTCATTTTATCTTTTCTTTCTGTGTCACTATGGCTGCAGTGGACATTCCGCAACATAGTCGCATTGCGGTGCGCAATCACTTGCAGAATTATAATGTCCCCGTGGATGGCATGGCTGTGATTATGGTTGTGAGTGCGGAAGTAGCTTACCCATATGAAATTTTTTATTCGTGGGTGACCTTCCCGGCTGTGAACGCAAATACTAATGTGTTCGACACATACACTCCCACGGCTGTACCGAATGAATATGCTCCATATAGGACACAGGAGGTTCCGATTAACGCTTAGCAGCAACGAGTTTGGTTTTTTGGCGTCCTACCCCACTCTTTGGCGGCACCGAGGTTAGGTCCTTTGTCCATTCCGGGCGCTACATAGCCTGTTTTGGCTGGATTTACACCACATCCTCGAAATGGAGCGGTTGCCGTTGCCAATTTGCGGCTGTTACATACAGTCGCAATTAATGTAATTAGGTCGTTAGTGCAATACATAACCAGTAATCTCCCGGGCGGGGCCCCAGGTGGTGCGGCGCTTCCAGCCGGACAAGGCGGAATGAAACTTAGTCCTGTGATGGTCAACGCTGTGATGGGCAAGCGCCCCCATAATAAGGATGACTTTCCTTTCTGGCTTGCCGAGAAGTTTGACCAGCTGGAAGCGGTATTTCCTAACACGACTCCTGGTGAGAAACACAGGATTCTGACAATCAGCATGCCTAAAGACTTGATCCCAGAAGCTGGTTACTGTGAGTCATGGGGTAAGATCTTTGCTGCAGTGTATCCGAGGTGCTTCGGCACTGTCAAGGATTCCCCCCACCCCACCCCCGCGCACGCAGCAGTTCGGTGACAGCAGCGTAGCCTGTCTCAGGGATCGGAACTACGGGAGCCAGCATGCTTTGCGCGATCGGCGCGCGGATCGGAAATGCCCATAAAAGGTGTACACAATCAAGGAATGGCGTCGGATATTGAGATCCTTGCCGACCTTCACGTTGTGTTGCAGACTACGGACCTGTGCATCCCGCTTCTGTTCCGTGAACCTTAGTCGGAGTTTGAGCGACGTTTGGCAGGTAAGACAGAGCGGCTGCTCTCTTTACCTCGTCTTGGTCGAGTGTTTGTTGATACGCTCCGGAGCAAGGATTGGGCAGAGACGCACACCACGGAGGTGTTTGCCGCGTCTCTGCTTGGGTGTATTGTGCCAATAGCCCTGGAGTGTAAACAGAGCATGTAGGTGCGTCGGACTCACAAGCACTACACCGGGTGAAGGATTGGCGTCCCGTTACCTGATTTATGGGCGTTGAAAGTCGAGCGGCTGCTCCCTGACACCCCATCACGAACTCAGTGGTAGAGTGCCCGGCTGGGCATTACCGTGTTTGTCTAAACAGCGCCAGAACTTCTTACACCAGAGCTGTACACAGGGTACAAAGCAAATTCCCATTAGCCACACTCGAGTGGCATTTCCGGCTGTTGCTTTGCACAGTGCCCTATGTTGGAGGAATACCGGGACCAGTATTCATGCGGAGGACGGTTGGAATCACAGCCCTACTTGAGAACTTGGGCGGCTAATGGGTATCGTTGACTAACAATATTGTTTCTTTATTATTGCTTTATTGGTCGTGGATTACCACGCAGTAACAAAACAGTTGCTTTCTTTTCCTTTTAACTGCAAGCCAATGAATACTTATTGGGAAAGTCAACCCTTGGTGTATCCCTGTTGTTGTGTTTACCTGTCATGCCCGATCCCGAGAACACACAGTAGATTACAGGCACACCGTCAATGACTGTCCTTCCGACGGTCGTTAAGCGTGTTGCAGATGAGCACGGACCCGAGGCAACGGTTGAATTGGGTATGCGCTGCTGTGGCAGTTTTGACGTTGTTTCCAATCTCGTGCTTGTGAATATCAAGGGAGATGCTGTGAGCTTTCAGGTGTCTAATGCTTTGCAGACTGTACCCGATGCCGACAAACCCCGACAGTTGCCAAGAATTATTGTGGCGGCTTATAAGACCTTGGGCCGCAATAGTTTAGGAGTCAAGCCACTTTCTACTAAAGAGAAAAAACAACCCCAAGGGCCGAAGTCAGAAACTGACGAACAGCCCAAGGCTAAAAAGCAAAATTGGCCAAAAAAACAGAAACAGGGTAAACAACAACAGCAGTAACAGGAGTCTCGTCCTGCATCTCCAGTGCCTGCTCCTAATGAACGTATTTATGACTTGCGCAATTGCGTGACGATAAAATCACCTGATCGTTTTCAGGTTTCTGAACAAAGCTCTCCTAGTTCTTTTCAGGACTCATCGGCTCCATCGACCGGTGGTGGAGGAGGAGGCAGAGGTCGGGGTGGCCAGCAGGGATGCGAACAGCCCCGCCAAAAGGACAGTAAAGGCAAGCAGGAATATTCAACACCGAAAAGACCCCAGTTTCAGAAAAATAAAGTTGCTGCTTTAACAGTGAGATATGCCACAGATAGTGAGAATGCAGCTTCGGAATCAGACATGGGCTCTGACCTTGCTGGACAGCGCGGCAGAGATTACCATAGCGCAAGAGGCCCTGCGTCTGCTACTGAAGGTGACAGCGACTGACCAATATGTTGTTGTGGATACAGCCGATACTAGGGTAGCTCCCCATGATAGACTTTTTAACATTGTCGTTTTAATTGAAGGTGACATCAAACATACCATAAAAGAGGTATTTTGGGAGAATCTCACGACTACCTATGATATTTTGTTAGCGGAGGCTGACTGGCCCCCATCTTTTGTTCTTGCAGCTCCGAGAGGGAAGAAGGTAATCCTCCCTACTTTCGCGCACACTGTCTCGAAGGAGCATGCGCTGAATTTTGCAGAAGAGTGGGCTAAGGCCCTTGCGCCGGCTCTGTACCATAAACATTGTGGATGGGATGTTTTTTCCCCCCACCATGAGATACCCTTATGGTCTATGCCACAGCCTCAACCTCAATATCTCATCCGGCATGAAGCGAAGGCTTCCGTTGCGGAAATCCTTGACCAATTGGAATATCAAGGTGTAATTGAAACTAGTGTGTCACCGATGAATAACCCTCTTTTTACTGTGACCAAGCCGGACGGCTCATATCGTTTGGTATTGGATTACCGGCATTTGAACTCACATTGCCGTACATGTGCAGTACAGAATACGCACGGCTCTACTTTAGTTGATAGTCTCGTGCGGAAACGTTTTAAAACCATACTTGACATTTCCAACGTTTTTTTTGCCCACAATTTGGACGGACTGAGTTCCCAGTGGACCAGTTTTACCTGTGGCGGCAAATAATGCATGTATAAACGTTTACCTATGGGCTATAAGAATAGTCCAGGTGTGTTTGCTGCCCGTATTGTCTCTCTCTTGGAGAGCATGTTCGTATGTGGATGACATTTATCTCACAGACGACAAGCTTTGGGCGCATCTTTGTCGAGTTGACTGCATAATTTGTAACTTTGCGGACTTTGGTTACAAATTCAACTTTGCAAAGTCGCACATTGCAGAGTACACAGTGTTGTTCCTGGGCTATGAGCTCAACAATGAAGGTCGAGGATTGGCTCCTCACTTCTTGGAGAAATGCGAACACATGCGCGCTCCTACAACTCTGTTTACTGGTATTTTTGAATTTCGGGTGTACATATATTCCCGAATATGCCCAGCGTATCAAACCTTTGTATGCTTTGATACAACCAACTTTAACCAAATCTTGCTAACTGCCAGAACGTTCAGCTATCTTGCAATCTTTGCAGGCTGATCTTCTGGAATTTAAATTCTTACTGACTCGTGGAAACCACACCAACCTGGTGATTAGAATCATCCCTATGGCAGTGGGTTTCAAGTAGCTTACTTTTAACGAAGGAGACACAGTGCTTATTGCTTACACGTCACACTTGTACACTTCGGCTGAAATGCGGTTTTCCTCTGTGGAAAAAGTTTTGACAGCAGTGCAAATGGCGATTCTTAAGGAACGTGCACTGTCGCTAGGAAAACGCATGTTGGTTGTTATCCCGTTTCCTGCATTAGAGGCAGTGACGAAAGCCAGTGTACCCAATTCTAAAGCTTTGCACTCATGGTGGATACAATGGGCAACATCATTGACATCTCCGGATGTCACGTTTATTTTTGATGCCTCCTTACAGTCGCAGGAGTTTTTGCAGTATAAGTTTGTTCATCCTGCGCCTCTGGCTATGCCGCCTTTGTAGGATTTCCATTGCATCATATACACTGATGGTTCAGCGCAGGTTGTGCATGGGTCTAAGCACGTATACGTTTCTGCTTGCGCTATTGGGGTAGGTGCCATGGTGAATGATGAGTTCAAGTCCCGGGTCGTGCACACGCAGACTCGAGGGGACTGCACCGCACAATTGGCAGACCTTTGTGCTCTGATGCTTGCATTGGAGTACGCTGATCCTAGTGTGACAACTCTTATTGTAGGAGTGATTCTTCTTACTACTGTGTCCAGTCTTACAATAAAAACCTGTTCTTTTGGATTCAGAATGATTTTCGTGATTCCAAGGGTAGCACAATAAAACATAAAATGATCTGGGTCCGAGTGGCTGAGGTTAAAGAGCGGTTGCCCCTCGTGTTTGTGATTCACACTCTTGGTCATCAGCGCGTGGGAGTTCATGCCGTTGGCAATTCGCTTGCCGATGAGGCAGCAAAATCAGCAGTATCAACATATTTGGTTGCAGCAGTTAAACGGTCCAAAAGTAAGATTGATGATGATATCTTAGAAGCTGTTGCTGCAACTGAGAAGGGAGGTAAATATCCAAAGGGATTCCCTTTGAAGTATACATACCACTTAAGTCCTGATAAAGCACACATTGCTCACAGCAGCCCATGAAGGAGACGCGTCTGCGCATGCAGGCGTTTCGGCTACTGTGGCGCAGTTACAACAACGTTTCTGGTGGCGGGGACTGTACAAACAGACGCATGATTATGTCCTTCTATGTGACATTTGCCAGCAGATTAAGCCTTCAACTGCTGCGCGTCCGCCCCAGACACAGTTGTTCATTTCTAATAAACCACTGGGTTGTGTTTATTTAGATCACTGCGGTCCATTTTCTTCTGATACTGCGTATAAGTACATCTTAGTAGCAGTTGATTCATGCACATGCTTTGTGTGGGTCTGGCCCCACCGCAGCGCTGATTCACAGACCGTCATAAGAGACTTGGGTATCTTTGTAGAGATTTTTGCCTGTGGTACCTTCCATTCGGATCAGGGTCCGGCTTTCGACTCTAAGGCGTATAAGGATGCCATGGCTTCGTTGGGGGGTTCAAGTCAAGTTTTTGTTTCCATACAGACCTCAGGGTAATAGTGATGTGGAACGAATGAACAGAGATTTAAAGCAGTCTTTGACAGCTCGAGTTATAGGCACTGGCAGGAACTGTCTGGCCCACCTCAATGGCGTGCAGCGTGCTCTTAATAATCTCCCTAGAAGGTCTCTGGGTGGGCAACCCCATACAAGATGCTCTTTGGAATCAAGTTGTATGTTCCCGACCTTGACGGTCTAGACTCGGTGGCTCTTGCTGCCTCCTTTGACGTAGATGAACATTGCAATGTTTTACAGGATCTACAAAAGACAAGAAACAGTCTTGCAAAGGAACATTTGCCCTCCACCTCGGATGATGCGTTGCAGATCCCTGAGTTGGCTGGCTACCCCAAGTTGGAGAACTGGTTCGTGAGAAGATCGAGAACAAGAAAGAATTTGCTCCCTCTTATCGAGCTCTGATTCCAGTGCTTGGTGTGAAGGGCACAAGAACAGTCATTTTACCACCACTTCCAGGTCGTTAGGAGAACAGGTATATCTCCATTGACAATGTCAAGATACACAGAGAGGCCGATTCTTCTTAGTATGACACCGGCAGTCTCATGTCCTTCGATTTTGAGAAATTCTGTTTTGGCCCCGGTTTCCAATCCTGTAGCTGATGTTGCTCTTGAGATGCCTGCTGTTTCCAGTCCTTTATTGAGTCTATTGCCTGGTACTCGACATGATGAAACTTGACTATACTTACCCAACTGACTTATCGATGCCTGATTTGCAATCTTGCTTAGCTACAGAATCCAGATTTTCATTTGAAACTGTTTCCCACACATCAAAAAAGCCTTCAAAGATTTCTGTTCTGGCAAGACTGTTTAAAAAACATTTTTTGGTTCCCCCTTGTACCTATATTTGGATGGTGCTTTTTTTCGATTTACCTTTTTATGTCAATTGGTTTTGTGGTTTTTTTTCCGTCTCGTCAATGGACACTATGTCGAGGAGAGAACATGCATTCAAAAAACACTACGGTGGGAGAGGACCTCGGGGAAATTTAGAGACCTAGCTCTGGATACAGTCCCCAGCAAACCGGACAATTACAACAAGTACCAGAGGGTCTTCAGAAAAGAAAAGAGTTCATAGGTAATAGACACCCACCCAACAGTCCACAGCCCTTTAACTGACTAGAAGGCAGCGTAGTGCGCACAAAACATCTCAAGTGGATGAGGAAAAATACCCATCAGTCACCACTCGAATCCACCCTTCATCATTTGGGATTTGTCCGGACCACCGGTCTGAGAATGTTTGTATTACAGTCAAAGAGAGACCTGGTGGTTGAAAAGTCTCCTTTGCTATACCGACTACAGTGTGGTCTGCCACTCAATATTAGTGAGTGGAAAAATCATGGGACTGGGGTGTGCAGTGCAAATAACTGTGAGTGAAATAACAAGAAAACCAAAAGTGTGCTAAAATTGGTAAGGAGAGCACAGAACAACCTTTATTCGATGGATGCTCACTGTACCAAGATTAAAATTGTTTTGTCTAAGGCAGTCAGATTAGGTAGACCATCTAAGATGAAGTCAGGTCGACATGTTTCAGCAATGTAGGACTACTACGTCCTTGCTTTCATCAGGACCAAATAAACAAAACTGGTGCTACTGCACAATAGTGAGAAAATGTAGAAGTGACAACAGAAAATGTGGATAAAACAAGTGCAAAAAGTCACCTGAAAGTTCCAAATACCATTACAGCTAGTGTTGTTCACTGTGGAATATAGAAAGAAAAAGGAGAAATGAGTGCCAGTTAAGGCTGTCTGCACCATTTCAACTCTTATGATAAATATGTCCATCATATATGGATCTACAGTTATGTCACACGTAACTGATGTTGACACGCGCTCTATTTATGAGAGAGAGTCAGTTGCATTATATTTGGAAATACATCTTACAATCCAAACATTATGAAGATCTTACCCTATTCTGTAAGGTAGGACAGCCTCACCCCACCTGGCAGTGGCTCAGGGAAAGAGTGAAGCACCGCTCTAAAAAACATGTAAAAACATGTTTACATAGTGTGCATACAACTTCCATTCACTTTCCCTCTCAAGTTGACCGAAGAGAGGCGAATTTTATTCAGATAGATAACAACCCCATTTGTTAGAGTTGAGAGACTGAATCTAAAGAAGCGAGGATAATGCTCTGATCCCTCGGGAAAAGATTATAACAGTGGGCATGGTGAAACAAAAGACAAATCGTCTCTGACTCGAAATCCTAAAGCCCCTCTTACCTGTCCATCGGTGCTCCGTAGCCGGCGTCTGAACCGACTGGGGAGGTACCGAACGGCAGGAGCAGGCATCGTTATCTACTACAAAAAAATTAAATGCTCCTTCCTTTCCTGACTTAGAGGTATATTCCGGTTGGAGTAATACTACTAAATTTTCCATAAGGGAGTTGCAAACTCTGTTATTGAATTCCTCCTTTAACATATCCAGTTCGGATCCCGAAGGCTGGTTGCTCTGGCACAGAAGTGCTGACTCATACCAGCATCATTTTCTGGGTTTGGCTCATGGTTGTACACAGGTCAGGATAGACCCTCATTTTGAAAGTGGCCATTCTGTGACTACCTATTCTGTAGGGAAATTATGTCAGAATTGGCTCAGACATTCTACCTTGACGTCAGTTAAACTGCATTTATCTAAGCTGACTGACGATGTTGATCTGAATGATTTCATTAAAGGCCCGGCTAAAGGTTGATCTAAAAGATGGATATATGCTGTTTATAACGAATTCTGGAAAACATCCCAGATTGAGGCGGCTACCCGCCTTAGGGCTATAGATCAAGCTAATTTAGAAAAAGTGCTAGCAGTTGTAGACACCAGCATTAACATGCTCTCTTACCGCATTTACACGTTAGATAATATTGTGTCATCTATTGTAGATATTGTGCGAGATGAAGTGTCTGTTTTGTACCATGGTCATATTCAATTGCGTTCTATTATGCAGTTTGCATGGACATTGCAGACCCTAAAGACAGGAAAAGTGCCATGGCATTACATGAATACATCATCATTGTTTGCCCCGTTTAATTTGACTGACAAGCAGCGCTTACTGTTGATGAAGGATGCTTCTTTTTCGATGTTACACATTGAGAGGTTGGAGTCTTTACTGTTTTCTGCGGCAGAGGCCAATACTGCAACATGGCTTATTCATGGTTTAACAACTCTTCTGTTTCCTTTTTACATATAGATGCATTAGGGAGGGAAAGGAAATTTATTTAAATGGTGAAGAATGCACTGAAACAACGGATCACTCATTAATGTGTAGACACATCCCATTACACGGCTCATGTAATCAAAACGAGCCAAATTTAGTTTGTATTTTGAAAGGTACCCCCATGCCTGCAATCGTTCCCACCTTCACATTACTGGCAAATGGGAGTTATTTACTTTTAAACAACGAGGATTGCTACGGGTTAATGAAAGGGCTTGCTTATGTCGTTACCGTCAGTGAGCGTGTGGTTTGTTGCAAAAATGTAATGTATCCACCCCCATATGGGAAACTTGATGTTTCGATCTGGCCTAAGATTCCGACCTTGAAAGCAGAGTTCAATAAGATGAGTCTCATAAGAGCTCTATCGTCCCAAAAAGAAGTTGCCCTCACATCTGCTCGTGAAACATTTGTCCTTCACGTGGCTAACACCCGCACAGAGGTGCATTCCTTATTAAATGCTGATTTGCCCTTGCACTTCGGTGAATTAATTCACACAATCTTCAATGTGTCCTCCACTTCGGGGCTGGCCCACTTTTTTAAAGTTGTAAGCAGTGGGTTAGTGACTTCCTTCCAGAAGATTTTCGGGGTAATTCCAGCTTTCTTCCATTCTATTTCCTCCAGCCTGTTTGGTGGATTTCCTTTACTACTGGCTCTTGCTGCTGGCGTGCTATTGCTGTTTTGTTTATTTCAAAATGGATGCACATCCTGTGTTACAAGGCGAGCTGTCTCAGCTAGGGCTGCTTCGCGCTTGGATGCTTGAGTACTATGGTGCGCTGCCTCTTGCTACATTGAGTGCAGCTTATGGATTATCATTTCGATTTTCCTACTTTACATGCGTACAGCCTGTCTTTCATTGGCTGAGTTGGGACTTCGAATGGGCCTTGGATTTGTGTCTCTGCAATACGGTGTCTCCCGATGCGAATTATAATCAGCTCATGAGCCCCTTAGTTGCTCAGGAATTGCGTTGTTCTGATGGAGGGATTATGGCCTTTGCAGCGATGCATGGAATACTGGGTCATTGGAATGTGTTTGCAGCGGCGCAATATTTCTTGGCTCGCAGCTTCTTCGACAACCCACCGAGTTGTCCTCTGATGGTGCAAGAGGCTCCGGTAGTTGAAGAACATGTTTGTTCTTTTCCTTTGTTAAATTGGATGGCCGAGTTATTTTCGGATGATAACAGTGACTTCCTGTTGGAGGCTGTTGCTGCATACTTTGCATATTCATTATTAGGATGAGATGTGTTTGCAGTCTGGCTTCCTTGACCGACACTTTTTCATTGGATAATTGAATTTTTTTTACAGAATTTTTGAGCCCTAACCTATTAACTTTATCAATGTCCAAAGGCTGAAATAAAAAACATTTCTTCTCCTCTCTTCACGATTATGTATCTTTTTATCTCTGTTCTTGACGTACCAAATTGGAGACTTGTGTTCAAACTATCGATCTTGAACTCTGCATTCATAAATTTGCCCCTTTAATTCGTCCTATCCGTGCTCGGATCAAAGGGAGGGTGTCACATGGTTTGGGTTTCCCTTTACACTGTGTTATGTTAGCATGAGCTTGTTAGAAGTTTAAACACCATTTTCCTTTTCTGCAGCCTCTGCACACGACACATTTTGTCATTAAAGCTTTTCGCCTAGTTGAATATTTTGCTTTACACGAGAATAATATGTTTGCTTATATCAGCCTTGCTTGATAAGCTATGTCTGTACAGTGAGTGCCGAGGCCTTCAAGGTTATTTCAACACAGCGCTTGATGTTCAGTTTGATCAGCGCACTGGCTAGAAATAATATATATATGCAGCTGTGGCCAACTTTGGCTTTTAGGCGGGATTAAGAATGCACTGCTCAGAGCAAGTGTTACACACTTGATGAATATTCGCATGACAGAGAGTTGGTGCAGGAGATGATATGATCCACTTCTGCTGAGACCAGAGGTATGAGCCAGCCCTTCTAAACCCAAAGAGACCTTCTATAATATAATATATTATACTAGCAAGGGAGGGTAAACTGAGATTCTATATAGACCTTTTTCCGTTATCATTTTAACATGCTTTCTCCCTTTGTATTTTATGGAATTGTAACTATGCTGTTGACTTTGTTCCTTATAATATGTTTGCTTGTATTAGCTAAGATACTGCGCTTGAGAACACTGCATTAGAAATAAACATTTCAAACCTGCACGTGTCCTCATTAACTCCTCGTTCTGGATTGGTATGTTAGTATAACGAAAGAGTGTTCATGTGCTCCACTTTACCTGAGGGGTAAAATACTGTCACTCCGCATTTTTTACTCCGCATTCCTTTACTCCTCATTCCATGATAACGCAGGTACCTTTACTCCGCATTTTTTTACAACGCATGCCTTTATATATTATATGCTTTTATCACGCATGCTTTTACAACGAAAATCGTTGTAAAAGCATGATTGGTAAAAGTATATGTTTTAAGGTAAGTTGTAAGGTAAGTATATGGTTTTTGTTTGGATTTTTGGAGTATATGTTTTTTGGGTTCAGGGGTATTTTAAGGGTGGGTTTGGGTTATGGGGTACAGGGGTATTTTTAGGGTTCAGGGGTAGGTTTGCGTTTTGGGGTACAGGGGTATTTTTAGGGTTCAGGGGTTGTTTTGGGTTTTGGGGTACAGGGGTATTTTTAGGGTTCAGGGCTGGGTTTGGGTTATGGGGTACAGGGGTATTTTTAGGGTTCAGGGGTTGTTTTGGGTTTTGGGGTACAGGGGTATTTTTAGGGTTCAGGGGTTGTTTTGGGTTTTGGGGTACAGGGGTATTTTTAGGGTTCAGGGGTTGTTTTGGGTTTTGGGGTACAGGGGTATTTTTAGGGTTCAGGGGTTGTTTTGGGTTTTGGGGTACAGGGGTATTTTTAGGGTTCAGGGGTAGGTTTGGGTTTTGGGGTATAGGGGTATTTTTAGGGATCAGGGGTAGGTTTGGGTTTTGGGGTACAGGGGTATTTTTAGGGATCAGGGGTAGGTTTGGGTTTTGGGGTACAGGGGTATTTTTAGGGTTCAGGGGTATGTTTGGGTTTTGGGGTGCAGGGGTATTTTTAGGGTTCAGGGGTATGTTTGGGTTTTGGGGTACAGGGGTATTTTCAGGGTTCAGGGGTATGTTTGGGTTTTGGGGTACAGGGGAAGTTTTTAGGGTTCAGGGGTATGTTTGGGTTTTGGGGTACAGGGGTATTTTTAGGGTTCAGGGGTAGGTTTGGGTATTGGGGTACAGGGGTATTTTTAGGGTTCAGGGGTAGGTTTGGGTTTTGGGGTACAGGGGTATTTTTTAGGGTCAGGATGGGTTAGTGTTTAAGGGTGCTGGGGTATTTAAAGGGACTAGGGTGGGATTAGTTTTTAGGGTGTATAGGGTAATTATTAATTAATATAAATTAAATACATCTATATTTTTATATATATATATATATATATATATATATATATATATATATATATATATATATATATATATATATATATATATATATATATATATATATATATATATATTACCTACTGGCGAGACGTATATATAGTTAGGATTTTTTGTCTATGGAACTTTTGAAAATTCTATGTCTAATAACTTTGGCGTTTGTGGACGGAATCGGCTGAAATTTTCAGGAAAATGGCACATTTTGTTTCTGAGCAGCTCTTAAAAATTTGGGGGGGTTTCGTCAAGGGGGGGCAGAGAAAAAAGGGGGGTCCCAAAACGCGTTTTCCCCATGTTAATTTCCATAGGGCGGTTGGCCTCACTTTTAGCTCGAACGGCTGAATGGATTTGCACGAAACTTGGCAAAATTGTAGGGACTGTTGGCCCGATGTGCCTTTGCTAGGTCTCAATATATGTGCTCCAGTGGATTTTGAGAAATTAACGTTCAAAACAAGATATATATCTGTAACAGCGCTCCGGGCTGCGCTCCGGTCCGCTTACTTTTCGCGAAACGGAACTTTGCGATGCGAAGCTGATTGGCTCTCCGGTGTCTGTCAACATTCTAAACAGTCCGGAGCGGCCGCCATCTTATCTCTCGGTAGGATCGAGAGAGAAGAAGAGGTGAAAAACGAAGGGGGAATTTAATGAAAGGGGGCAAGGTAGACCCCTCTTGACCCCCCAGGAATGATGTTGGGGTTATTAAAGGGTCCCGTGGGGAAAATAAAAAAAAATGATTTTTCACGGTAGAAGCGCTTCTCGGGCCGCGAACTGGGCCGCAAACTGGTAGCGAAACGGGAATTCGCCATTTTGTGTTTCGTTTTAATTAAATTACTAGGTATAAGGGGGTGCGGGAGACATATCCTGATCCCTTATGTTTTCTGAGGGTGGCTGAGGAGGCTCATATATGTTGATACATGTCTTCGAGCGGCAGTGCGTGTTTTTTTTTTTTTTTGCTGCGTGACGTCTGTTAACGTTCCATTCGATGGAAATCAGGAAGTGTTGACCGCCAATTTGTCACTGCGATAAAATATTTTGTTATAAATGAATCCTTATTGATAAACATTGTCTGCGCCATCTTGCCTTTTTTCCAATGCCACAATTTTGTCGTGCACGGCAGCCATTTTAGATGCCAGGCCGGTCCCAGGCTATCACCTAGCCCTGCGGATGTAGTTTATGGCCCCAGCTGTAGAGAATCCAGACATGCCAACCCTCCCGATTCAGGCGTGAGACTACTGATTTCAGTGCTAGTCTCCCGCCTCCCGATTTCTGCAAGCAAAAACCCGGGGGCATATTACCAACAACTAGCGATAATTTTTGTCTCTAACTTGTTTAGAGACAAAAATTATCACCGCACATCGGCGATTTTTATCGCAGATAAACCTTGCTATTAGCAAGATTTATCGCAAATGCGATAAAAAACGGCCGCAATGCATGAATATCGCTGAAAAGTCAGCGATATTCATGCATTATCGAGCAAATGCTCTTAGCCATGTTATCCACCTCCCATTGGATAACATGGCTAAGAACTGCTCAGGGCAGGCGTTAGCTTTTGGAGATATTCGCTCTTAGCGCGAATATCTCCAAAAGTTGGTAATAGGAGATAGCGATGTTAGGGACTGTTTCCAGTCGCTAACATCTTGGCACGCCCACTTTGCATGTCATTAGTGATAAATATCACTGACATGCAAAGCGGGGCCCAAGATGGTCGCTATCTCCTTTTAGCTGTCACTAACTGGTGTTAGCGACAGCTTGGTAATAGGGAGATAATTTTATCTCCGCTTTCTTGGCTTTTAAACCCAAAAAAGCGGAGATAAACCCCCTTGATAATATGCCCCACGATTCCTCGGGGGTTTCAGCTGACAAGGCTTGGTATTGTGTTACGTTGTAATTCTTCCAGGAAACGTCAGAGGGTCGATGCAGGGGTTCTAGAAGGGGTGATAAACCATTTAAGCCTCATGAACAAGCGCATGGTCTTTTAAAGATCTGTGAAGTACTCGGGGCGGCGGTGTGTGTGTGTCCTCTTTCAGGAGCGGGCGGGGGGGGAGGGGGGCACTGCCAGCAACTTGCCAGGCCAGGCAGTGTTCAACACTTGCATCACCCTTTCTCTGCCTGCTATTGCGCTCCATGCTTCGGAAAGGTAAGAAAAAGAACGTGCATTTGAGTTTGAAATGTCCGATCCTGTAGCAGTACACTTGCAAAGCCCACACATGACAATAACCCGATTCAAGGCCCCATTCACCCGATTTTTTAAAAATATATAGCACTCCAACAAAGTAGGATTATAAAACTTTATTAACTTTTAAATATAACGAACGGAACAAAAACTGTAAAAACATTTAAACATTTTTGACAAAAAAAAGCAACAATGGTCAGAAGCTGTCTTTTGTGCGAATAGTCCCAAGGCAGCACAACGTGCTGAGTTCTGGACGGCACCCAGGATGTCACCTGGGTGCCGCACTGGTTTTTGGGATCCTACAATGCAGCTCAGAAAAACAGAGTGGGGCGTCCCGGGTGGTGCGGGGGGAGGCCTCGTCAGTAGCGGTCTGTTGTGCGAATAGTCCCAAGGCAGCAGAACGCGCTGAGATGTGGATGGCACCCAGGTGATGTCCAGTAAACTGCCGCACTGGTTTTGGTATCCTACAATGCTGCTCCGAAAATTGGCGTGGGGCGGCCCGGGGGGGCGTGGGGGAGGCGGCGTGAACGGGCCTCCCCAGGTGGCGGCCATCCAGCTGAGTTGCGCCCGCTCTTGCGGCTACACCGTCTCGCTCACCATGTAGTTGAGTTGCTCCCACTCTTGCAGTGCAGCGATAGGCGGCTGCCACAGGACTCTTAAAATGGCGGCCGGCTCTTCGGTTTTGGGCCTGGTCCACTAAAATGGCCCTGGGACACCTTGGAACTCGGAAGCTTGCCTGCTAGGGCTTGGGCTCCATTCTCGAAAGCGTCCCCTCAGCCGTGAAGATTCTACAAAAGTCTTGGGGGCCCTCGACTACTGCAGGCTTCCGGTGGGGAGCAGCTGCCATGATTGCTCGCGGAATGACCACGACGGAGCCACGAGATGGTGGTGCTCTCATTCTGACGCCAGCTTCAGTCTGAAACATCCAGAAGCAAGGTGGGGCTTTCATCGTTTGGGAAAAAAATGTTCTAAACCAATGAAAAGTGTTATTTTTAGGTCATATGACCAAGCCTTCCATCTTTAGGAAACCAAAAGTAAAATGAACCAATGAAAAGTTTTATAAACAAGTCACATGACCTGTTATGCGGCATAGGGCTACAAAAAGCGTAGAAAATCCGTTGGCACGTGAGGCAGCGTCAGTAGCGGACCGATGTGCGAATAGGCCGAAGGCAGCACAACGCGCCGAGATCCGGATGGCACCGAGTTAGTGTCCAGCAAGTTGCTGCACTGGTGTGGCTATCCTACAATGCCGCGCCGAAAATCGGCGTGGGGCGCCCCATTGGCCTGTGAGGTCGCGTCAGTCAGTGGGGGCTGTGCGTCTCCCCCAAGATGGAGGCTCCTCGGCTGCATTGGGGCGCCCCTTATCTTTTCACTCGCCGTCCAACTGAGTTGCGTCCGCACTTGCGGCTACAGTAGGCCGAAGGCAGCACAACGCGCCGAGATCCGGATGGCACCGAGGTGGTGTCCAGCAAATTGCCGCACGGGTGTGGCCATCCTACAATGCTGCGCCGAAAGACGGCGTGTCCAGCTGAGTTGCGGTCACTCTTGCAGTACAGTGACTCGAACGCGCAGAGATCCGGATGGCACCGAGGTGGTGTCCAGCAAATTGCCGCACTGGTGTGGCCATCCTACAATGCTGCGCCGAAAGACGGCGTGTCCAGCTGAGTTTCTCCCGCTCTTGCGGTACAGTGACTCGAACGCGCCGAGATCCGGATGGCACCGAGGTGGTGTCCAGCAAGTTGCCGCACTGGTGTGGCCATCCTACAATGCTGCGCCGAAAGTCGGCGTGGGGTGCCCCGTTGGCTTATGAGGTGATGTCAGTAGTGGACCGATGTGTGAATAGGTCGGAACCAGCACAAGGCGCCAAGATCCGAATGGCAAGTCCTGGATGTTGAGTGCCATAGTTGAGAGTTCTGAGCAGTGCTTGTAAGACTGTCTGAAGCTTATTTGCACCTGCTGCAGCTTCACTATTGCCCTGGTGTGGCCAAAGGTCGCACATGACATAGGCGGCCGGCTCCCGAGGTCCGGCGGAACTTTTTTCCTTTTCCTTTTTGCTTCTTGTCCCACAATCCGTTTCATCTGAAGACACGACCAGGTCCCTGAATGTGTGCAGGGGGACGTTATTGATTGAATCAAAATAGCGGCTTGACACAAAGCTGACTCAAGCGTTGCTGTTGATGCTATACAGACAAAAATTGGTTTTCAGTTTGTACATTCTTCAGGATTTTTTTTTCCATCCAAGGCTGATTGAGAGTTTGAAGAAAAATGGCTTCAGATTTTCCACATACTACTCTTCAACATTCTTCCTAAATGTAACAATGTGAGACTCACTAGGAGAACGGCTGTTTATCTTTCCTTTCAAAATGCTGTCAACAATATTTTCTGAATGGAAGACACCATCTTGTAGCATAAAGGGCCGAAAGGGGTTCTGGTCTGGCCGATGGTTGGTGGAGACATTTTGACTATATCTTGGACCTGCCCGGCCTCGCCCAAAATGGCGCCGGTATAAATGGGACTCGTAACTCCTTGTTGTGTACTGGTTGAACAACCTTGATATCACGAGATATGAATGCAGTTTTGATGCTCATGGCGGGCGGGGACGAGAATTGATTGAATATTTCGACATCCCTATTAATATTAAGTTCTGATGTGTTATTGATTACTGTACTATTGAAAGTTCGAATTAACGTCACCCATGGTACTTGCACGCAAATGTATATCTAGATAACTTTTTTGTAAGTGGCCCTGTCGTATTTTAATTACAAAATGTACGTCCACCGATTCCGCAACTGTTAGACACCTTAGTTCTTGCAACCTAATGGCTCACTCGTTACGTTCCTCTATAATGTAAATGTCTCCTCATCATATACGATTTCAGTTTGCTCCGTGGCCGGCCCACGTGGTTATAGGCCCGTATTTGTATACTGACATTTTCACAATAAAGGTTTTTAAAACAAAACATGGTAGTAGTATTTACATTGGTAAAGTTTTTACTTTTAGTCACTGTTTTCGAATCAGTAAAAGGCAAGTGAAATAAAGCAGTCCAATTACATGACGGATAAAAGGTATAATATGTAGGAACGCAGTAAAGATAAATGGTCAAGGGCAGTTGTGTTTTCCACTCCTGCAACATAAAGTGATCGATAAGAATCTGATAATCAGGCGTATCGGCGACTAAGACAGCAGGCCGAGTCTCTTTTACTCAACGGCTCCGTCATGGAACGAAGAAACGCCCTTTTTCTCGAAATAGGAATATTTTACTTGCAGGACAGTTGTAAATTTCCCGGGAAAATACATTAGCCTGGAACATTATAACATATATGTTTAAGAAAAAATAATGTTCGAAAGCAATAAAAAGCGTAATTTTTAGGTCATATGACCAAGCCTTTCATTATTAAAATAACAAAAGTAAAATGAAGCAATAAAAAGTTTTATTAACAAGTCACATGGCCTGTTATGCTTACGTTACGCGCTGCGCGCCGCGCCCCGGATCACTTCCGGGTGCGCTAACGCGGCGTGTCATATAACGCATTACGCGACAACGTAGGTCAATAATATAGTCAAAATGTCTCCACCAACCAGCGTTCGGAACACAACCCCTTTCAGCAGTCCAAAAAGTTCTGTAAAATGACAACAGAGGGGACAGGCAACAAGAACCATCAGTCAAAGAGGGGAGGGCAAGTTCTTCTCTACCGGGTCATGTTGGGGCGCTACCGGAACTGATCGAATTGGTAGTCTACAGTGTTTCTGGATGTTTCAGACTAAAGCTGGCGTCAGCATGAGAGCACTACCATCTCGTAGGTCCGTCGTGGCCATTCCACGAGTAAACATGGCAGCCGCTCCCCACCAGAAGCCTGCGGGAGTCGGGGGCCCCCAAGACTTTTGTAGAATCTTCACGGCTGAGGGGACGCTTTCGAGAATGGGACCCAAGCCCTATCAGGGAAGCGTCCGAGTTCCAAGGTGTCCCAGGGCCATTTTAGTGGACCACGCCCAAATCTGAAGAGCCGGCCGCCATTTTGAGAGTCCTGTGGCAGTCGCTTATCATTGCATCGCAAGAGCGGAAGCAACTCAACTACATGGTGAGCGAGACGCTGTAGTCGCAAGAGCGGGCGGTAAACAGCTGAATGGCGGAAGAGGCACAGTGTAGCAAAAGCGGCCGGAATGGCAACTAAAACGGTAAAGGGGCGCCCCACTACAGCGTGTCTTCAGGTCAAACGGATTGTGGGACAAGGTCCAGAATAGAAGAGTCATCAAAAGGCAAAAAGTTCCGCCGGACCCCGGGAGCCGGCCGCCTATGTCGGGGGCGATCTCAGGCTAAACCGGTGCTATAAGACTTGGGGAGGGGGTCGGCGCCAAGCGTCTTCTCCGAGTCCGTGCCATCACACCGCCCCTCGGGGGCCTCCGTCAAGCGGTTTAGGGAGGTACCATATCACATTGTTTTCAAATGCAGTCAGGTCCACAAACGACACTCACTTACTTTGAGAATAGTGATGCTGCAGTAGGTGGAAATAAGCTTCAGACAGTGTTACAAGCGCTGCTCAGAACTCTGAACTATGGCACCCAACATCCAGAACTTATGCCATTTGAGAATGGCAGTGACATTGAAGCAACTCAGGGACCAAATCCATTAACGTACTTTCACGTATGAAAATCTTACTTGGGGAGGGGGCAGGAGCGAAGCGCCCCCTCCCAGTCCGCGCCACCACACCGTATGTTGAAAATCTGAAGCCATCGTTCTACAAACTCAACCAACCTTGGATGGAAAAATCTAGAAAAATGTACAAACTGAAAACCAGTTTTGGTCTGCATAGCATCAGTAGCAACGCTTGCTATCAGAGTGCATGAGTTTCATGCTCAATCGATTGAGCTAGCCGGATCGGGCAATAAAAAGTATAAAATAGTTATGTAAATAGTTATTTAATAAAATGTTTTACCCTGTTTCTTTGCTGGTGTGTTGTATATATTTTTAATATTTGCATAGGGTTTGTCGTTATTTTGGGCGGGGTGGGTGACGGAGCCGAACTGTCTTGCAGCCCTCATGGTGTGGAGCTCAGTTCATCTCACTATTTTCGTATTTCTCATGAAGGGTTGTTCCTAATATTTCTATTTTAGCGAGGTCAAAAAGAGATCCAATTAGTGGCCTACTGATTTTGCTCGATTAATTTTATTTTTTTACACAATTTTTCACTATCTGCAAAGACTAAACAGAGTATTGCGACTTTGTGCTTGTTTGTAAATAGAGAATGAACCAAAGAGAATCAATTGTAAAACAGTAAATGCTTGGATAACAATCAATCAAATGGAGAGACAAGCAGGCATGACGGATTACAACAGGGGTAAAGGCCTGCGTTAACTACTCTTCACTATCTGCAAAGAGAGAGTACTACTAAGAGAAAAGAGGGTAGGGGGGCAGCGTTCAAAGCACATCAGCGTGCATAAACATGAAAACGTTTTTACCTATCACGTACTTGACATTTTACAGCTTTTGATATTTGCTATTAAAAAACCAATGAAATTCACTGAAAAAACCATAGGTTATAGGCCATATATAGTTAGGAATTTGCATTTACAAAACCTTGAAAATTCACTGAAAAAACCATTGGTTATAGACCATATATAGTTAGGGATTAGCCTTTTCAAAACCTTATTTTACTAACACAAAACCATTGAAATTTCATATATAGTTAGTTCCACTAACTATATATCGCGCACCCGCAATCCACTGCTGATGATGTCACATATTACATCATTCATGACATGGTTAGTGACATCACTGATGACATCACTGATGACATCTCAAATGACATCACTGATGACATCTCAAATGACATCACTGATAAAATCACTGATAACATCTCATTTGACATGACTGATCACATAACTGATTATATCATTCATGTGATAATACCATGAACCTCTTCAGACTCTAATATAACCTTAGATACAATCAGTGTAAACAGACAGTCACAGACTGTCACTCATCCATGGAGTTACTCACACACCTAGTCAGTTATGCAAAAAATCAATCACACCTCCATTTTCTCAACTATACAGTTATACACACCTTACTTATTCAAACATATACTAACACATATTTACTTTACTCTCTTATACAATCCCTGATACATGTTCACAATGATCCATACAGCCACTCACACATTCACTGGCTCTTATGCACAGTTATTTATATATGTCAACTCTCACATGTACTGTGTTTTACATATGTACTTACTTTGACATGTAGCACTGAGATATCCATACACTCATGCACAGTCAACCGCCCATACAGCTGTTTCCACATGCACTTTTGAACCCATACATATAGTGAATCAACTACTCACACATCTATGTACAGAGTCACACACCTCCCAGCCACCCATACACACACACTCAGTTTCCCATACAAATACTTGGACAACCAATGAATAACCCATACAGTTACTCATATAGCTACTGATCAACATATGCAGCAGTTTGTAGAACAACAGATATAATGATGCACAAATTAAAACAGTTTAGTCACTAACCCATGCACTCAGTGAGACACATTTAATCACTCACTCATACAGTCAGTCATGCACCTACTAAATCCTTCATCCAGACACTTATACATCCACTCATTCTTCAATATGTAAGACATATTTTAACTTTACAGAAACATACAGTCACTGGATGTTGTCATCAGTGATGTCATCAGTGATGTCATGTGAGATGTCATCAGTGATGTCATCAGTGATGTCACTAACCATGTCATGAATGATGTAATATGTGACATCATCAGCAGTGGATTGCGGGTGCGCGATATATAGTTAGTGGAACTAACTATATATGAAATTTCAATGGTTTTGTGTGAGTAAAATAAGGTTTTGAAAAGGCTAATCCCTAACTATATATGGTCTATAACCAATGGTTTTTTCAGTGAATATATATATATGTGTGTGTGTAATATTAATATAGTTCTAAATATAATGTAATTGTAAAGAAATATTGTTTCATTTTATTTAAAAATATGTATATGTGTATATATATATGTATATACATTTATATATATATATATTTAAAAATAAAGTACTTTTACAAAGTATATGACTTCACCACACATGCATTTGCGTTGTAATTGCATGCGTAGTAAAGTCATATGCGTTGTAAAAATTTGCGGAATTATGGCTTGAGGAGTAATGGTTTTTGCGGACTTAAAAATGCGGAGTGATGGTATGCAGGATTTTTGTTTGCGGAATGGAATCATATATTCTACCTGAGGTGTTCTAAGTCTGTATTCTGGGTTGTCTAAATCATTGGGGGTTACTAAGAAGCAATTAGACACTGATTGATAGTCTGGTAGGGGGTTTTGGATACTAAGGTTACTTTTGGCACACCCTAATTCACTGAGGTTCCAAGTCTCTATGCACAGTTCTGTATAGTAGCAGAAATCCCTGCTACACTTGTCATTGTATTTTCTCTTTTTTCTCTTTCTCACACTGGACGAAATGGCACCAACTGTAAGTACACAGTAGGTTTCATGTGATCTAGGGTTGGGTACACCTTAGCGTGTGTACACCGCCAAGGTCACGCACACTTGGTCCTGACGAAAACCTGGAAATTCCTGATACAGGTTGAAACATGTAGACCATTCCTTTGCATTACTTCCTCACCTTTTACAGATACTAATGGTCAATTAAACCGATACAAGTATCTTAAGAACCTTTTTAACATTGTCCAGTAGCTCCAGAATAAAATTGTTCAAGCGAGTTATATCTGGACAAATTTTAACTCACTTTTTTCACTTACACTCACAAAAAAACAATCCGCTCCACTGTAGCCAGGTGTCCCAGCACACCCGGATGGCATTCGGCTGTTCGGGTGGGACCCCGATGATGAACCATGTCACCAACTATGTTGGTGAGTGACGGGTCTTCTTAAAAAAGGACAATTTCCTTTTTTGTGCATCTCTTCTCTTCGAACATTTCAGAGACCTTGATAGGTATTGTGGTGGTACACCTCCTATTTTTTGTTTATGATAATATACTTTGCCACAGGAAGTTACTGGGTTTGAAACAGTAAGGACATACGGTATGTGAGCTCACATTTCGTAGCAGTCCATCTTCTTAAGAAGTAGATAACTGCTGTTAGAAAGCTGTTTGAATGTTGGTCTGATTGTGGGAGTTGGCGTGCTTTTAAGAAAGCACTCAAGATTGGGGGCTGTAAGTTTAGAAGCATTGTGCAGTTGGACATTCTTGCATAGTAAAGCATGACTACCATTGTGGTCGTACTTTTCACCTGTGAGAAAAACATCTGTCTCCTCTTTAAGACTGTGATATGTAAATAGGAGACACCACTGCTCGTGAATAAACGTTCTACCGTATATATTCACATATAAGATGACAAGCAACATGTACACCTAGCAGACACAACAACACTACGTACTGTGGGAACCGTGGCTAGCCATGTACACAAACCAAACATGGCATGGCACCTGTGCCACAAAATGCAGAATTCGGGGTGAGATGGGAGCAAAGTATGTGCAAAGGTGGCAAGTGATTCTCGATTATAAAAAGTATACAATGCTGTCTTGAGGGGATGTGCCGGACAGGCTTGAGTATGCAGAGCATAGACATGTACATGTCAACATACACTGATAGTTTATTGAGTGAAGTGGACAGTGGACGCAACAATGATAGTACAGTCAGTAGGGAAGATTACAAAAACATAGCACGTACGTGTCCCCTCCCTGCCAAATCTTTAGCACAGTGGGCTGGCTCGGCATACACAATGCTAGCTTAGGAGTATGAATAAAAGGCATGTTTCTCTGAGTGTGGTTCTCTTCTGGAATGGTGAACGTGTCTGCCAGGTATGCACAGCTTACACCACCACAAGGCTGACTCTGTGAGCGAAGGTCGCTGCGTGAATGATGCTGTCAGTCTGCTGGTACTCAGAAACCGTCATGGCTGCTGCGACGCACATACGCCCCACAGTTCACCTTTCACACCGCCGTATGGGAAAGAGGGCCCACCATGTGCCGGCGGAAGGTCCTGGGCCGAGGTCTGCGAGCTCGGAAGGCTCCTGAGATCAACGCTGGCTACCGAGACACAGGCACACATCTCCCAGCCTGAGGCCCAGCACCGTGGAGTGCTCTGTATAGTACTAACGCAGTAGTCTAACAGGTACCAACAGTGGAGCGGTGTCTTGATCCCAGAATGGGCGATGTTAAAACTGCCTCTGGGAGTGGAGATGAAGATACTCCCTTCAACCAGGTGCAACCAACACTAGGTCCCAACAGTGGAACGGTGTCTTGATCCCACAATGGACGATGTCCAATGCTACCTGCTGCTTGGTTTTCATACAAGTCCCTCCATTGAGGTGCGTCACACTCTGTGCTTCCGTAGCTAACTGCTGCACATGATTATTGGGCTTGGCCAACTGCAGTGACTGGACTACACCGCGGTACAGCAAGTCCAAACAGTGAAGCAGGGTCTTGATTCTATGATTGAGGATGTCGGAAGTTAAAGTCTCTGATGATTTCTGTGTTCCCCCTCCGATCAGGTGCAACTAACTCCGTGCTTCCAAATCCAACCGCACGTGGCTGTGAGGCGTTAATGACCAATGCCTGTTTCCTACACTGCGGTCAGCAGGGCTCACAATTCAGATTGAGTGGTGATTGTTTAATTACAGAATTCAGTAGGCAACTAACTACAACGTCTATTGAAATATACACAATATCCTTTTAGTATCTTGTTTGAAGAACTTTTTTTACATGAGTTATAGGTTTAGTACAATGAAAAAATTCTTGTTGGTAGTGGAAAAGAACTCTGAATAACAGTCTATACTGTGGACACCAGAGATCGCAATTCGAATTGTTTTGATTTATTTTTTGCTGAGTTTTCGGTAATTTATGTTGTCGTGTTTTGTTAAGAGGAAGTGAGAAAAAGTATTCATGGATGTCTGTGGTGACTACTGCCTTAAATTTACACTGCATATAGCAGTGTTCACAATTCAGCTTGAGTCGCTATTGTAGATGACGCAGTCCGGTAGGCAAAAGACATTTCTCCAGTGTGCTCTGTTCGCACCACGCATATGCATCATCGTAGGCTCCGCACAAACTTTTTGTTGCTTTTTGTATTACAAACTGGGTAGCTCAAGTCAACGCCACGTGGCTGTGGGCCCTTGCTGACCACTCTCTCTAGCCTACACTGCAGACAGCAGTGTTCATAATTCAGATCGAGTCGTTATTACAGTCCTGTAGGCTACAGACATTGCTCCTAGTATGGCCCGCCCGCAGCACACATCATCATTTGCTGTGCACATGCTGAATGCTTTTGATGTGGCAATCTGAGTGCACTAGAACTGATGAACCCTTTTTGATACAATCTTTTTGTGTATTATTTCAGACATACTACCTGTGTCTCAGTATACCACAAGTTATGGTGCTTTTACTTAACTCCTGAGGCTTGAGCCGGGAGGTTGTTTATTTTAATACTGTACTTCGTTTTTCTCACGAATTTCCCGTGTGTCCTCTCCCTCCCCCCTGCACTGAACCAATAGTGTTGGTCGTTTTAATGACACACTAGCGCCTATTTTAAAAATAGTATCTGCTGAACTCGAGCATCAAAACTGTAGACTTGCCTGCCCTGGGGACGCGGTCGACTCTATGACCGGCATCAGGCAGGACTAGCATAGTCAGAACAGTCAGGCAGCGGCCATCTTTGTGTGGGCTCGCGCTGCACGTCGCGCTACCGAGCGCTTAAAACCAGGGAAGGTTCGTGGAAGCTCCTGATTGCTTTTACTTAACTCCTGAGGCTTGAGCCGGGAGGTTGTTTATTTTAATACTGTACTTCGTTTTTCTCACGAATTTCCCGTGTGTCCTTTCCCTCCCCCCTGCACTGAACCAATAGTGTTGGTCGTTTTAATGACACACTAGCGCCTATTTTAAAAATAGTATCTGCTGAACTCGAGCATCAAAACTGTAGACTTGCCTGCCCTGGGGACGCGGTCGACTCTATGACCGGCATCAGGCAGGACTAGCATAGTCAGAACAGTCAGGCAGCGGCCATCTTCGTGTGGGCTCGCGCTGCACGTCGCGCTACCGAGCGCTTAAAAATAGACGTAAATGGCTCCGCGCAGCGGACGCGCATTGCGGGCGCGCCGGTCGCGCGCCGGAGTCAAGCCAGAGTCCTGCCCGTCTGCGCCCGTCCGCGATCGACCGGGGCAGGGGGCAGGACACCCTGGACCTAATAACATAGCTCTGACAGCTATTAGGGAGTACTCCCAACAGCGAAACCTATACACACGAGCTACTCTACTAGAAATAGGTAAGACCCCCATTAAACCATGCTGGCACTCCATGGACCCTAGCGCGCTTCCACCACAATGTACCAGATGTAATCATTTCTTCCAGACTGCTCCAAACTGCAATTCCCATGTGCCTAACCTAAAATCGATGCTACTTAACTGTAGGTCCATGATTAAACATAAAGTGGAACTAAGGGACCTATTACAGAAACAAGACTTTGACGTTCTGTTTCTTACGGAAACTTGGTTAGAGGAATCGTCAGCCCCCGATATACTTGAGACAGTGCCTTTGAACTACAGCTTACTGAGAATCGACAGACCCAAACAGCGGGGTGGAGGTCTTGCTATGATTTTCAAAAAAGAACTGGAATGCACCCTTACTAATAAAACCATTACTAATAGCGAAAGTGGAACATTCTCTATAAAAATGAATCCGTCAATGACCATTACTGGTCTTCTGATTTATCGGCCCCCGGGCAATTCTACCCCTTTCTGTAACCAGCTCATAGAAACAGCCACGCAATTAGCCATAAAATATAACAACTTTATGATTCTAGGTGACCTTAATCTTCACTTTGAAGATATGAATGCTAGAGAAGCCCAATTACTCAAAACAGCTCTCCGTGCAATGGGAATTACATTACTTTCTACCTTGCCCACTCATCAACATGGTCACCTTCTTGACCCTGTCTTCGCCACCTGGGAAGGTATCGAAATACACCCCCCCGTCCCAATAATTTGGTCTGATCACTACATGATTACTTTCAACATACCCATCAACAAAACTACGAATAGTGTGAACAGACCTCTGTACACTAAGCGTCGTAACTGGAAAAATTACACCCCTGAACGTTTCATCAACGAATTAAAAACTAACCGTCCTCCCACAGGACAATCCCTACAAGACACCTGGAACAATTACGAACTTTGGCTGAACAGGGCATTAGATAAAATTGCACCTTGGACTTCCAAGCCCCCAGTCAGGAAATTAAAATCTGAACCTTGGTTCTCAGAAAAATTAAAAACAGCCAAATCCCGCTGCAAAACGATTGAAAGAAAATGGAGAAAAAATTATTCTACTGAACTTAAGGAAACCTACAAATTGGAACTAAAATCCTATCAGAAATTAATAAGAGAGGAAAAAAGTCTTTTCTATCAGAGCAGAATTGAAGAAGCCACCAACCCAACAAAAGAACTATTCCGGATCTATAAGGAACTGACAGACACTTCTAGATTAGATACTCAGGACACTTACTCAAACGAGTTATGCGAGCAAATAGCGGATTTCTTTGTCAATAAAGTAGAGAAAATTCACGCTACCTTTCCCATCACCTCCACTTCTGGAAAGGAAGCGCCCCCCTCTCAAAAAACCTTCCTCACCCAATTTAATACTCCGGACAAAGCATATCTGTCTTGCATAATCAACAGCATCCACTCTGGCTCCCCTAACGATGTGTGTCCTCTAGAAAAAAGTAAAGACATCATGGACCATACTCTCATGGATCAAATAAGTCAGATGATAACCCTCTCTTTTAAAGAATGCTATGTTCCGGAAGCTTGGAAAACTGCTCAAGTTATTCCTCTCAAAAAAAAACCTAACATCCCGGTTACCCAATTTCAAAATCTTAGGCCAATTTCTCTCCTGCCACAATGTGCCAAGATAATCGAAAAAGTAGTAAATAAACAACTGATGGCTTTTCTAGAATCAGAAAACGTACTCCACCCTACTCAGTCCGGCTTTAGAGCCAATTATTCCACGGAATCAGCTGTTCTGTATTCCACGGAATACATCCGCATGATGGTGGACGAGGGGGAGACAGCAGCGTTGGTCATGCTAGACTTAAGCGCAGCTTTTGATACTGTGCTTCATGCCACGCTGTTGTCCCGACTCTCAGACATCGGAGTAAAAGACCATGCTCTGGCGTGGATTAAATCTTTTCTTACGAAAAGATCGTTTCAGATACACTGCCCACCCTTCAAATCATCTTCTCGTGACATGAGCCATGGGGTTCCACAGGGCTCCAGTTTGAGCCCCACCCTGTTTGATATCTATATGGAGCCCCTGGCTCAGGTCGTAGAGAACTTCGGGGTGGGCATTGTCAGTTACGCCGATGACACCCAGCTCATGTTTAAGCTCACTCCTGACACCGAGAAATACGCCTCCATTTTCTCGGATTGCATGGCTGCTGTTGCCATGTGGATGGATAACAACTGCCTCCGGCTGAATGGAGATAAAACTGAGGTGCTGGTGGTAGGAAATAAAACCTCTCTATGGTCGCAGGCGTGGTGGCCCACAACATTGGGCGACTGTCCTCACCCTGTTGAAAAAGTTAAAAACCTTGTTATTATGATCGACTCTGATTTGTCAGGAAAATCCCAAGTAAACAAAATAATAGGCAAATGCATTGGTACGTTAAAAATTTTAAGAAAAATCATTGATCTCATTCCTACTGAAGCCAGAAAAACCATCGTACATGCACTAATCACTCCTCATTTGGACTATGGGAATGTTCTCCTGTTAGGACTGAACCAAAAACATCTTCACCAGCTTCAATGCTTACAAAATGCGGCCGCTTGCATGGTACTGGGCCTACCCAAAAGAACATCCGCCAAGGCGGCCTTGTCCAAATTGCACTGGCTCCCTGTTAGGGAAAGAATCAAATTCAAGAGCCTTTGCTATGCCCATAAGATTGCACACAACAAAGGTCCCACCTATCTAAGAGATCTCTTGACTATCCACCGCCCAACCAGAGACCTTAGGTCCTCAGGAATGTCACAATTCAAAATCCCCCATGTCCATAAAGCGAAAATAGGTGGCCGCTCTTTTCGCTACCTTGGAGTAAAACATTGGAATGCTCTGCCAACTCATCTAAGAATGGAACCCTCAGAGACTCTTTTTAGAGCTAAACTTAAAACTCAATTGTTTCCTTAATAACTGTCTTCTCTGACCGTCCCTTATCATTTCTCGGTGAGTTTTGTAGGCAATTAGCGCGGGGATACACAGTTGTGCAGCCAGGCGCTTTACAAATCTCTTATTATTATTATTATTATTATTATTTTACGATAGAATCTTTTGTGTATTATTTGACATCTATTGTCCCTACCTTACTGCAGCACAAACTATTGACCCTTTTATTATTGAATATGTGTGTGATCCAATGATTACTGTCATAGTTGATGCCAGCAGCAACTATTCCCTGAGGGTTGATTTACACTAATTCCAGACGCATCCAGCAAAGGCGTCACTGGATATGTCACCCTGGTAATAAAAAAGAGTCGAGCGCACATGCCCGTACCCACTTCCACGATCTATCTGTGTCCGTGTGTTCATTATCTACGCATGATACTGCCCCTGGGCTGTACCACATTACATTGTGCTGTGGACAGCGTATGCAAACATGTTACCTCTGACGGTGGGGAAAACTTTGGTTATGTAACTTTTAGGTGCATGGCTATCACAGGTGGAAGTCTACTTTACAGACCATGAATATTGATGAAGATGATGGTTACATGTTGTGTGTAGTGTAAGATATGTGTATATAGCAAAAAGTTTTCAAAAGAGCTCTCTAAGCAAAAGAGGTGTGTCTCATCAAATGCTGTAGAGAGAATGACTAAAGTGGGTGGCGTTCTCTAACTGCTACAATGCAAAATGCTATGAACTAATCAAATGCTTTTTTGTAATGCCACATGGCAATCGTGCACCCAGCGAAAAAGGAGACCGCACCCGACGCAATTTGAGAAAATATATTTACTATATTATAAGTTTATTACAGTTAGAAATATTTAAATGTTTAAAATATTTTAGATTATCGATTGCTCTCATATACACTTGAAAGTTATTTAGATATAGTTTTGAGACATAAAAAAAATAATGAGGAAATGGCGTACCCGGCGCGACACCATACGTCTATAACACAGGGCCTAGCAGCGTGCACTCGTCGCATATGCAACGTGCAGCGGGTGTGTCCCCATACCTACATGACGTAACACCCGGCTTGCTACTGCGTACCCGTCACATTCCAAAGTAGCAGCTGGTGCGACCTCCTACGTATATGATGTTACGCGAGACAAGGTGCCACTAACCCGTCGGATACAAAATGCACATCATTTACGAGTTTAGCAATATAGCGGATAGGATTCGCGTGCTGATGGAGCTTGGTACACTACCGGTAGGGGACTCAAGTTTTCTAAAAAAAAAAATGTAAAGATATACATTTTTTTTAAGATATAAAACATTACATAATTTTTAAAGTTAAAAAAAGGATAATAGAGTTCAAAAATATGACAAAAAAATATAGGTTTTATAAATATTAAAATATGAAATTAACAATAAAAATCTTTTAACGTTATAGTTAGGAATTATCATTTAAAAAACCTTTGAAATTCACTACAAAAACATAGGTTTCAGGGATGTTATAATTAGTTGGTCATTTGACTCATATAAAACCAGAGAAATTCGCCCGTTATAGTTAGTTGAGTTAACTAAAACTTTCGAATCTATAATGCACTGCTGATGACGTCACATATTATATCACTCATGACATGGTCAGTGACATTACGGATGACATCACTGATGACATATCAAATGACATCACTGATGACATCATGCACATGATAATCTGATGCAAATACTGATGCCCTAATATAAACTTTGATACACCGACTCTAAAATACAGACTACTATGTTTGAAACCATAAACACAACAATGCCAGATACTACATACCACTCACTATTTCCTAGGTCTACACACACATCCAGTCACTTATACATGTAGTTACTCATAAATACAGTATTATAATATGCAGTCATACACCTATACATACAGTCACACTCTGCCACTCATCCATAGAGTTACTCACAGGCCTAGTCAGTCATGCAAATAATCATTCACAAACCCATTTACTCATGTATACCGTTATACACACTAACTCAGTTATTTATACACACACCACATCACTTTTTTATGCAGATACTAACACATACTTACTGTCTTATACAATCACTGATACAAGCAGACGCTCATTTATACACCCACTCTTCAAATAAATTACTCTCATGTATAGTCATTTATATACTCCAACACTCACATATACACTACCTTAAAACATATGTAGTTACTCACACATATACCACTGAGACATTCATTCACTCAACAACACACCCATACACACACTAACTCACCCATACAGCCCTTCCCAGATGCACTTTTGAATCCATACAACCAGTGAATCACCCACTCAGATATCTATGCACAGAGTCACACACTCCCCACCCACACAGACACTCAAGCACCCATGCAGAAACTCAGACAACAAATCAATAACCAATATAGTCACTCACGTAGCTACTATCCAACCAATGCAGCCGCTTACACACCAATTGAGATACAAATATACACTTTCACACAGTTTAGTCACTAACCCCTGCATTCAGTAAGACACGTTCAATCACTCACGTATACAGTCAGTCACGCACCTACTAAATAATTCCTTAAGGCACTTCTAAATCCACTCATTCTGGCCATAGATATATATGAAAAATATTTATAATTTACAGAAACACACATTCACTGGATGATATCATCAGTGATATCATTTGAAATGTCATCAGTGATGTCATCAGTGATGTCACTGACCATGTCATGAGTGATGTAATATGAGATGTCATCAGCAGTGTATTGCGGGCGCGCAAGTTATAGTTAGCTCAACTAACTATAAAGGGCGAATTTCTCTTGTTTTATATGAGTCAAATGTCCAACTAACTATAACATCCATGAAACCTATGGTTTTTTTGTGAATATATATACACACTTATAATGTAAAAATATATTACAACATACAAACTTTATAACTTACAATCATAACATAAAACATACACCTTAAATAATTTACAAAACATAATATAATATTAGTCAAATGTAATAATGTAATATGTAATGATAAAAACATCAAAACAAATTAACAAAAAAATAATCAATAAACACATGTTTTACATTAAACTAACTAACTTATAAAATGAAAACAAAAAATGTTCAAACAATTTAAAAACAAATCTAATAAAAAATTGATTTGGAGAGGTACAATTCACTATTCCCTCTCCAACCTGACCAACAGTAGAGAAACTGTTGGATTTGGATTAGTCAGATTACCCATTCCCACTCCAGTCTGAGCAACAGTTGAAAAAGTGTTGGACTTTGAAGGGGTCAGAGTTTACCTTTCCCACTCCAACTTAAGAAACAGTAGGGAAAATGTTGCACTTCCACAAATTCTTCAAATCAGTACTTACATTTTTCAATCGGAACGGATATTGTTATGCATCGTTATCAAGCACCATGTCACTTTCAAGTTAGAGCACAGCAAAAACATGATATTCAATGATTTTGGATAACTCACCAAAAGTTTAATTGCAAAAAATATAGGAATGCACATTTTTAAGCAACACAGACCGGGTTTCTTTATAATAAGCAACTGAAAGGTACAGAGGAATGCTAATTTGCCAAAAGGGGAAGTGATCTGGACCGTGATGTTGAGTTTTGTGTCACCTTTATCATGAACGTAGTGACTCATTAATCATTGATCAAACCAATATCAAGTACTGTCAGATGCATCAATCCCAACTGCAGCTTATCCTACGAAAGCACATTTTAAATAGGATTGCTTATGTTTGCATCATGCCAAATATTTATGGAGTGCATACATTATATGATTAACTGTAACGTTTACTGAGAACATTTTAGTCATTGGTACCTGAAGGGCACTTCAAATCTTAAATACATAGGTTAATACAACATGTAACTAGAACAATATTGCCACGTGCTCATGAGTGCATGTAACTAAATTAAATCTCCTTGTTTCTTTCAAAATTGTGCACTGTTTTAAAATGTTTCTCTTGGCAAAAAAAAGCATCTCAGGTAGAGAAAGAAATCCTGAATTTAGGTCAGCTATTATTATTTTGTAATTGGTGCTGCTCCTTATTTTTGCTTTGTTTAGTGCAACATATATTTCTTTTCTATGAACCAAATGTTGAAAAATGTAAACATGTTGAGAAGGCATTTCTTGAGGTGCCCGTTTCACATGCTTCTTTTTTCCCCAGACTGCAGTCCAACTCAGCTTAATTAATTACAGTGCATGAACCCATTTCAAATCGAACTCAGCTTTTCAATCTGAAAAAATAACACCACTGCCTGGGCACTTGTTTAATACGGCGGCAACATGAGCCTTACTGTGGTAACGGTCTAGCCTGCCGTGTGGGCGGAGACCGGAACCGGAAGGGCGGCCATCTTGGATTAGCGGCCGAGCCCGGGATTGAGAGCCGCGTTGTCCCCGGCGCTCCAAGAGAATAAACAAGCTCAAACTACAACAAGGCTATGAGTGGTTATTTGTGGCGTAAGAGCATTCCTACACTTACCTGTGTGTGTCCCCTCATCGAAGAATTAGATAAAAGGCAACAAAACCTGCAGAAGCTATTGGGGGCTTCCGGCTCACACACAGCTTTGCTGTCAGCACAGACTTCTTATGTAGTCTGTATCTGCGCATTCTGCTCGAGTTCCCACACCTGTGTGACTCTTCTGTTCCCAAGCTTGGCGCTTCCCGTGTGTCAAAGAGCCACTGCCGAAGTATCTCTTATGATATTTACTATAATAAATACCATGAGAATTGAGTCCGGATTAGGTGGAAAAAGCAATACAGTGCGCCACAGAAGAGAGGTAGGGCTGTGATAGCCGACCAAGCCCTTGCTTTCTAGGCAGAATGAATTTAGACTGAAAAGCCTGAAGTATGCAAGTCCAGAGACCAGCCAATCTATCATGTGTACTTTTCGTTCAGAGATCTGCAGCTCTCCATAGCAATAGACATACCCCTTCCCTTCATGCACAATACAATTTCAGCCTAGCCTGCCTTAGTAGTAAACCCCATCAAATGTGAGTTTTTATACGCACAATTCACCAGAATATGTCTTAGAAAATGTTCCCATGCTCAACCACTGGTAGCTTGGTTGCAAGCAGGCAGGCTTAACTTTAAAGAGAAGTATGTAAAGTATTGAAAAACACTAATTCAGTACATAATTAAGACACAACACACAATAAAAATCCAACACCAATTTATAGCAACATGAAATAAGTTTCTTTAAAACTACACAAAAACAAAACAAATCCAATGTAGGGAACCAAAGATATGAATATTTAAAGATTTAGCACTATATACCACCTAGAAACCTATTGCGCCAATTGGACATCTAATCGCACTAGTCCAGGACAAAGTCAAAGTTTCAGGCCGACCATGATGGAGACCTGCGCAGCTACCCCTCGAGATTGGTCTGGGTCAAAGTTTTTTTTACCAAATTCTGTTTATTGAGTTTTATTCAAAGATTACAAACATTTCATAAAAAAGAAAAAACATACTGCGTTCGGTCTTTCCTCACAGGTGCATAGTCCAGACATTTGGTAGCTATAGTATAGGCACAGTTTCATAATACATAATGGACAGCTCCTGTGAGCAACATCTGAGAGGAGGATACTGCACGGCTTCAAAATATAATCATATTAATTACAAAATAGGGTAAGCGCAAGTCTCCCCCTGCAAACTTCTGGAATGATTGAACGCCTTAGTTGGAAGAACAACCAAGACCTAATGGGTAAATGAAGTAACATGAAAAAAGAAAAGAAAAAGAAAAAGAAACACTAACACCCATACCCAGGGAGGCACATAGCTTATATACTAATGTGGGGATCGGGGTCGAGAGGGAAGCCCCCGCGACCTGTGTGGGGGGCTCATGTGTGAGGCGATATACCCGAAGCCCCATCCTTCGGGGAGGGAGTCCCTAGTTAAATCAGGAACAAGTGTAGTGCCCTCAGTCTTAGACTACAAGCGAATAGGGGAAATCCCTCTGATAAATAGCAGAGTAGAGGGCTCAAAACTTAGTTGAAGCACTTGCGGGAATCCACAGCAATGTCAGACAGTCGTTCCAGGGCCAGAGCGCACTACAAGCGGGCATGCCATTGGGTAAGTGATGGAGCTTCAGGCTTCTTCCAGGCTGCAGCCAGAGCCATCTTGGCTACTCCTAAACACAGCCACACGATGGACTTTTCCCTCTGGGTTTGGTACTTAATCATCGAGTCACGCACTCCCAGTAGTATATGTCCAATAGAATCCCCAATCCGGTACCTCAGTATGAGATTGATTTGGGACAGAATTTCTTTCCAGAAGGTCTCTATGGCAGGGCAGTCCCACCATATGTGCCTTAAGTCCCCCGGGAGACCGCAACCTTGCCAGCAATGATCAGACGTGTCAAGAAAGATTGAATGTAGTTTTTGTGGGTGTAGGTACCAGTCATACAAAGTTTTATAGTGGGCTTCTCTCAGAAACCTGGACCGGTTGAATTTTGCAATATCCTTGTATAGGGCGTCCCATTGCTTCTCTGAGGGTGGTGTCGGTAACATGGCCTCCCAAAATGCTCTGTGACGCTGCGAGCGTTGTGGTACCAGTGTGAGTAAGAGTGTATAAAGAAAAGAGATGCACCCACTCCCTGTGGTACCAGTCTGAACACATTTTTCCAGCGGGAGCAATTCTCTAGTGGCTACTTGACGGATTAGCGGCTGCCGGACCCAATGCACCAATGGTGTGTAGTGGTAGACTTCGGTTCGTGGGAGTTGGAAAAGGCAATCTGCGAAAGGGAGTATCTTCTCTCCAAGAAAAAGGTCTGAAATCATGATGCAGCCTCCCTCCCTCCAAAGATCCGATCAAAGAGTCCTTCATGGAGTGCCGTGGGAAAGGCAGTGCTAAAATGGATGGGGGTATAAGGGGATGGAAATATGGTGAGTGGCAGGGTTTTGGTCACTGTACACCTGGAGGGTTGTTGCAGTTGGAACACTCAGATAAGCGCTGGCTGACCTGTCAGTTTTCTGGCTCCAGAGTAGGTCCCATATGGTTCTACCCGTCACCTGAATATCTATATGGAGCCACAATTTTTCACGACTCTTAGTGACCATCCGCTAAGGACCCGTAGCTGAGCCGCCCTGTAGTAGATTAAAAAAATCCAGGAGAGCGAGGCCACCCTTGACTCGAGACCTCATCAAGAGGTAATGAGAGAGCTGCACCCATTGCTCCTGCCAAATGAACTTGATGATCATGGTTTTCAGCTTGTTAAAGAGTCCCTTTACAGGCAGGATAGGGAGCCCCTGGAAAAGGTAGAGGGGACGGGATAGCACGTTCATCTTTATTGTGTTAATCCTACCGATACAGGACATATAGGCCGCACTCCATTTTTTTAAATCAGTGTTGAGCTGTTTAAGCAAAGGGGGAAGTTAGCTCTGTATAGATTGCTCAGTTTAGGGGTAATTTGTACACCTAAGTAAGTGATAGCCTTATGGGCCCACCTGAATGAAGACATCCCCTCAATTGATCTTTGAGTCTCGGGAGGCAGAGTTAAGTTTAGTGTGAAAGATTTAGAAAAATTGACCTTAAATCCTGACAATTTTTCGAACTGCCCTAGCTCCTGACAAATTTCAGACAGGGAGTTAACTGGGTTGGTTATTGGCAAGTGGACATCGTCAGTAAATAAAGATATTTTGTGATCGTCTGTTCCAAATCGGATCAAGCTATTTTTCGGGTTTGCTCTCATCTTGCCACGAAACGTTCGATGCTGAGGGTGAAGAGCATCGGGGATAGGGGGCAGCTCTGCCTAGTACCCTATGCCAAGTTTTAAAAAGTCAGAGGCCATCCCGTTCACCAATACCCTAAACCTAGAGGCACTAAAGTTAGCTTGTACCATCCCCTCAAAGGCCTCACAAAACCCGAATCTAAGCAGAGAAAGCTGTAGGAAAGTCCAGTCAAGTTGGCAAAAGGCCTTCACTGCGTTGAGTGATAATAGGGCTGCCGCAATTTGTTTCTTCTGGACCTTATCTATCAGGTGGAATATTCTTCAGAGATTGTCATGAGTCTGATGCCCTTTAATAAACCCTGATTGATCGGGGTGTATGAGAGTGGGTAGAATTTTCTCGAGTCTAGTGACCAGAATTCTGGAGTCGAGTTTTGCATCCAGATTTAGGAGAGCGATGGGCCTGTAAGAGACACATTTTTGTGGGTCTTTGTCCGCTTTCGGGATTATTGGAATTAGAGCTTCTCCCACAGACGGGGACACCACTTGGGTATTCGCAATAGCATTAAATAGAGTGGTGCGTTGAGGAGTCAGTTCAGTTGCAATGGTGCGGTAAAACTGTGCTGTGAACCTATTGACTTTGTGTCGGTTGAGGGAATCAATGGCTGCTTGCACTTCCTCTTGGGAAATAGCACGGCCCAAATCTTCATTGGTTGACTCTGGGACCTTTTGACTTTGAAACTTTTCTGTAACTTTTCTTCCCGGGGTCCCTTGAAGCGCTCAGTCAGTCCAGATTCGGTGAGGGTTCGCCAGCGTTTGCCTTGCAACAAGCTCCCGGTCAAACTTATGGGAGTCTGACCTCTGGAGCTTTCTCACGGGATGAACCAAAAATCCAGGCCAGCTTGCAGTTAAAGGTGAGTAGCCTGACTTTTGTAGTTGCTCCCGGTCACCTCTTCTACATTCTGCCATAGAAAATTTTACAGAGCTTTTTGTTCCAGGGCCCCTCAACGCTCTTCAACAGGCGAGATTTGGTGAGAGTTTGCCAGCTTAGAGTTTGACAGCTCCTGGTCAAACTGTGGAAGTCGGACCTCTGGAACCTTTCACCGGGACAAACCTGAAAGGCAGGCCAGCTCGCGGTTGAGGGTCGCCAGCTTGGCTAGCCAGGTTGAGTCAGTCCACTTATGGAGCTTTTTTCCAAAGTTGCTCCAAACTTTTTCAAACTTGTTGAACTTCTTCCTGAAGTTGCTTTGAGAGTCCCAAAGTGTCCAAAACGTACTCCAAGAGTCTGGAAACTTCAAGATGGTCCTTGAAAATTAGGGACTTCCATTTACCCAATCCACGTGGACAAACCCTTACAAGTCCACTAGTAGAACTCCAGGCAGGGCATTTTTGGTGGTGGTGATCCAGGTGAGCTCTGTTAACCCGTAGCTTGAAGGATGTCCACTCTTTAGTCCAAGTTAGATCCACAGGACTGTAGTTCCAGATTGTGCAGCATGGCGCAGTCAATCAGAGTGCAGGGCTTGGTTGGTGCAAATTGAACTTCCCAGCATGGACCCTTCTTCTTCCTCTTGTTTCAAGCAGCAGATCTGAGAGGCACTGCCTCTCTCAGATACTTATTCAGTGGTCTCTGGGATCACACAGGAGGGCACTCCTGTCCAATGATGGGCAGGAAAACAGCCAAGAGCATTACCATTTCCTCAAAAGTGTGGCACAATGGTCTCCCAGAAAGCACTATTTCTCCAAAATTAAATATGGCCGAGGTTCCAGCAGAGATGCAAGAGCTGGATAACCCAACCTTCAGGATGGCTCATCTCCATATTCTCCCTCCCCCTGGCATCTGCATATTCCTTGCTTAATCCTGCCATCATGCAAAAATAACAGTTGATGAACAGAATGCAGAACAATGTCATACATTCACTCCAGTACAGAGATCTGGGCCTGAATCCATAATGTTTTTGTACTCCACACCACCCCAGTTCAGACATGGCCATATGCAAATCAGCCTTGACCCTGTGCCTCATGGGAACAGTCCAGCCTGAACTACCAAGCCATGTCGTTCCTGGACCAGAATCAAGCATCCTAGGACCGGTTTCTGACTATCAGCCGTCTTCAGCCAGGATAGCTTGACTCCAGTGGTGTCGAAAGCATGGGACTCACGTCTGAGCATACCCATCCCACTCGGGGTGACAAATGCAAAAATAACACTTGATGGACAGAATGCAGAACAATGTCATATATTCACTCCAGTACAGAGATCTGGGCCTGAATCCATCGTTTTTTTGCACTCCACACCACCCCATTTCAGACATTGCCATATGCAAATCAGCCTTGACCCTTTGCTGCATGGGACCAGTCCAGCCCGAACTGCCAAGCATGTCTTTCCTGGACCGGAATCAAGCATCCTAGGACCGGTTTCTGGCTATCAGCCGTCTTCAGCCAGGATAGCTTGACTCCAGTGGTGTGGAGAGCATGGGACTCACGTCTGAGCATACCCATCCCACTCGGGGTGACAAATTCAAAAATAACAGTTGATGGACAGAATGCAGAAAAATGTCATATATTCACCCCAGTACAGAGATCTGGGCCTGAATTCATCGTTTTTTTGCACTCCACACCACCCCAGTTCATACATGGCCATATGCAAATCAGCCTTGACCCTGTGCCTCATGGGAACAGTCCAGCCCGAACTGCCAAGCCATGTCTTTCCTGGACAGGAATCAAGCATTCTAGGACCGGTTTCTGGCTATCAGCCGTCTTCAGCCAGGATAGCTTGACTCTAGTGGTGTGGAGAGCATGGGACTCACGTCTGAGCATACCCATCCCACTCGGGGTGACAAATCCTCCCCTTTTGTATCGCTTTGTTCGCCCTAAGTTGGCAGGGTATGCTCAGACGTGAGTCCCTTGCTCACTTGGCCACTGGATCCAAGATAGCCTGGCTCCTGGGACCGAGACCGGTCCCAGGATGCTTGTTTCCGGTCCAGGGAAGACATGGCTTGGCAGTTTGGGCTGGACTGTTCCCATGAGGCACAGGGTCAGACTGATTTGCATATGGCCATGTCTGAACTGGGGTGGCTAAGTGAGCTAAAGAATGGTGATGGATTAAACCCAGATCATTCGACTGGGGGTGAGTATATGATTTGCTCAAATGCTCCGTCCATCATCCCCTTTTGTATCTCTTTGTTTGCCCTAAGTTGGCAGGGTATGCTCAGACCTGAGTCCCTTGCTCACTTGGCCACAGTATTCAAGATAGCCTGGCTGATGAGGATTATGAATCCGAAACGGGTCCCAGGATGCTTGTTTCCAGTCCAGGGAAGACATGGCTTGGCAGTTTGGGCTAGACTTTCCCATGAGGCACAGGGTCAGACTGATTTGCATATGGCCATGTCTGAACTGGGGTGGCTGAGTGAGCTAAAGAATGGTGATGGATTAAACCCAGATCCTTCGACTGGGGGTGAGTGTTTGATTTGCTCAAACGCTCCGTCCAACATCCCCTTTTGTATTGCTTTGTTCGCCCTAAGTTGGCAGGGTAGGCTCAGACGTGAGTCCCTTGCTCACTTGACCACTGGATTCAAGATAGCCTGGCTGATGAGGATTATGAATCCGAAACCGGTCCCAGGATGCTTGTTTCCAGTCCAGGGAAGACATGGCTTGGTAGTTTGGGCTGGACTGTTCCCATGAGGAACAGGGTCAAACTGATTTGCATATGGCCATGTCTGAACTGGGGTGGCTAAGTGAGCTAAAGAATGGTGATGGATTATACCCAGATCATTCGACTGGGGGTGAGTGTTTGATTTGCTCAAACGCTCTGTCCATCAACCCTTTTTGTATTGCTTTGTTCGCCCTAAGTTGGCGGGGTATGCTCAGACGTGAGTCCCTTGCTCACTTGGCCACTGGATTCAAGATAGCCTGGCTGATGAGGATTATGAATCCGAAACCGGTCCCAGGATGCTTGTTTCCGGTCCAGGGAAGACATGGCTTGGCAGTTCGGGCTGGACTGTTCCCATGAGGCACAGGGTCAGACTGATTTGCATATGGCCATGTCTGAACTGGGGTGGCTGAGTGAGCTAAAGAATGGTGATGGATTAAACCCAGATCATTCGACTGGGGGTGAGTGTTTGATTTGCTCAAACGCTCCGTCCATCATCCCCTTTTGTATCGCTTTAATCCTGCCATCAGGCTGGGTTAGAAGAGAAGGGGTATAAATGATACTTCTTGCTATGTTAACCTATGTGACTGGGGATCTGCAATGGGGAAAATTAACTAGGCAATTTATCCAACACCAGGGCTTATAAAACATCTTTCATAAGGGCCCGGTCTATATCTACAGGACCCATCACCCCTGGAACATCTAGGGGAGACCTCAGGGTTTTTGAATATGTAAAAATATTGCAGATCCTCACTCCACAGTGCTCCTAGCACAAAAGTCGATTTTGGGAAGCACTTTACTGCAATGTAGGAAGTGAAATCTGGACTTTCACTACACCCAAGGCATATAAAATCCTCCTTATACCTACTTGCCCCCCCCCACCTTCCCCCACCAACCACCACAACTGGACATCCTAGGGAGACCATGGGGGTACCTAATATGCCAAAACATTGTATTTATTTTTAAGTGCCCCAAACAGTAAAGTCAAGTTTGGGCATAGTTTGCATTTTAAAATCAGGCCTACAATACAGGTTTGCTGTTAAACTGACCTCAGGCCTCAGCAGTGCACACATGCAAGTCTAGAAAGGACTCCTGCCATTCCCTTTAATATATACTAGGGACTCAAAGGTATTTTTAATCCCCCTGTCCTAATATATACTAGGGTCTTATAAGGGAGGACATGCCTATCATAGGGGTACCTAACCCTAGTTTATGTAGGTGTTTCCACTGTATTCTAAATGTGTTTTCAGCATAGTGCTGGTCCTGGTTAAGCAGTGCTCAGGGAAAGTCAGTTACCACCAGTTACCACCAGTGCCAGCCAATAAACAATGAGGGCGCCCTAGGACAAGAATGACTTTGCACCAATATTCTATATTCTAATCCAGGGTGCAAATAAATGTTGCTGAAACTGAAAAGAATTGCAAATAAGAGTTTCCAGATATTAGGAGTTGATACCATATGGACTGCCATGGTCTGTGCTCTCAGCAATTACTAGGTGTTGATACAGACAGTGGGGTTGATTACCATGACTCAGTATTATTGATATTTACCTCTCTATGTCTCTTCGCCCTTTGCAGTTTTACAGAGTACGAGTCAGTTTAAATTTTTAAATTTGAAAAAAAGACCATCCACAATATGCTCCACTTCCAAAGCTTTTTTGTCCTAGATTTTTCCTCAACATTGCAAAATAAGTCTTTACTAATTACCCGTTAGAAATATATTTTGTCTTAATGGCTTAACTCAAATCATTATAACCAGTCTTTTCTTTTAGAAATAATTTAAAGTTATTTTTAGGCACAGTAGGGACCCACTTGTGTCTGATAATACTTATTGTATATAAAGAAAAAATAGGAGAACAGCCCAATTAAGTATGTTATTACATGCATGCATTGCATAGATTAAATTCTAGAACAGAGGACCAAAGAAAAATGGGAAGTAAACAATGGTAAATAAACGTGTGTGTGAACAAAGTTGAGAGTGGTGATGGTCCAAGGAGGGAAGAATTCCATTCCTTAGGGAGTTAGTGGTAGACTGAGCCCATCTGCAAGTGTCAGAAAAAATATGAATGATGCTCATTTCACAAAACAGAAATACCCAAGGGAAAACATTAGTAAGAGTGGATGATCCATTGCGCCAAAGGCTGATGATGAGTTTAAGGGAATAAGAATAAAGAATCCTGTGTAATGATAAGGTTTCAGGAAGGAGTTTCAGTTGGGTGACCAGGAAGAACATCAGAATAATTGGGAAACCGAATTTCATGAAAGTGGACGAACGAAAACAGATGCATTTGAATGGCCCAATTGAATAATTCCAGAAAGTGAATTAGGATGATATTGGGATAAATCAGATAGGTCAAGAGATGGGCCGAAATATCATATCCATCATCTAACCATAGATGGCAAGTGCCTATCTGAAGGTAACCCCTATCATGGCGGTGCCAGTATAGCAGCCTAAATCCTAGACAGGCACAATAACATGCAAATACACAAATGCAGAATACCCTCTTGCTTTATTATAGCGCAAAATCATTTGCTTCCGTTAATGACTGGATTATCCTTTGAAGCTTGCAGCTCACAAAAACACAGACATGATGGTACTAACTCTCTTGCTTTCGCAGAAGCAACTTTCATCTCTAGCACCGATAATGAGAATCCCTCAAGATGTGTCACACCAGTTCAAAGAAATAAGAAATATAAACGTACTACAAATCCTAAAATTCTATGCTAGCTGTAACATCCAGCACGTATCTTCTTCCAGACCTGTTGCATCCATACAAAGATGAATTGATCAGTGCACACCCACCAGTCAGATAGGAGACTAATGTATATTTTGAACAGTTGAACAACTCACGAGAAATGTGGCTATCCCCAAACTCCAAAATAATAACGAAAAACAGAAACAATTCTTCTCCATCTATGTGTACAAAACAATGGAATACCATCACTCACACATCAGGCTTGCCCATTGGTGCTGCAGTTAAGGAAATATTTGAAGACAAATATTTGCAAAGAGCATGTTATTAATTAATAAGGCCCACCATTCCCTTAGCAATTACGAACTACCTCCTCTTATACCAAAAACCTTCACAGTGAAGAATTGTCTCCTCTAACTGTGCTAGCACCCTGAAGACTAAATGTATCATTTTCCATTGGTCTCAGCTGGGTTCATACAATATAAATACCTACACATGCATATGCATACATTGAGGTTGGGAGTGTTATAATTTAAGAAACCTTCAACTATTTAGACGTGTGTGCACCAATGATTTTCCCTCAGTAAAAGGGCCTTTGTCCTCTGACCATTGAGACTATATGAATATGAGCATTCCACTTGAAGCTTTTTAAAAGACACTATAACGGGAAACATCCTTTACAACGCAACTTTCACCACGCAGTGCCTTTACGACGCAACTATTACAACGCAAACCATTACAACGCTTTGCGCTGGGGGGCGCTCTAGGATAGGGAATAGATTTAATTTACTATCCAACACCTTCCCTAGTGTCCACGGGGACTGGAGTTGGAATAGTAAATTAAACTATTCACTGTCCAGCACCCCAAAGCACTATGCGTTGTAAAGGCTTGCGTTGTAATACTTACGTTGTAAAGGCATGCGTGGTAAAAGCATGCCTTTACAACGTAAGTAACTGTGAAATTGCTCTGGGTGGCTGATTAGCATTCAGACAATTTTCAGAAATATTGTATACATTATAAACATTGTTAGCCCTTTGCTACAGTTTTTATATGTTTTACATCCTCCAAGAAAAAAGCTCCCCCTGCTGGCAAGGCGCCTTGTGTCTTATTGGCATCGCATTGCCATCCATCCCTGTCATTCTCAGAGGTGCCTTTGGATTTTTTATGCTGTAAAGAATTATTTGTAGCTGTAATCAAATTCAGTAATTGATGGGGACAATTGGGTGTATTGGTGGTTGTATGACGAAATATCAGCAACAAAAATATCAGTGACAAAAATATTGCCAAAAACCATTAAGCATCAACTTTATGTACGTAAAACCAAAAATATCAACATCAAAAATATAAAAGACCATAATATCATCGAAAATTGGGTAAGTACATCGAATTTTTACAATCATTCACTTTACAAACTTTAAAACATATATTAACTATTGAAATATAACTTTTTTAAACATATATACATATATACATATATATATATATATCCAACAGAAACCAATTCCAGTCAAGAAAAAGAGATCCGGGCCGCTTGGAATTGCAAAGCGTATTTATTCAATGGCTTTCTCGACGCATTTCGCAGTAAAACTGCTTTTTCTCATATCCCTTTTCTCATATGCTTTTTTTTTCGCTATCCCATCCGAGGCCCGCCTTTGACAAGCGGCAGGGGTCTATAGCGACATATATATATATATATATATATATATATATATATATATATATATATATTTTACCTACTGGCGGTCGCCAGTAGGTAGTTATAGTTAGGATTATTCTGAATAGGGAAATCGCAACATTCTATTGTGTATAACTTTGGCGCCGGTTGATGAATCGGCCTGAAATTTACCTCAAATTTGCCTGGTGGCGCTCCGGTCCTTCCCTGAAAGTTTGGGGGGGATTCGTCAAGCGGGGGCCGAGATAAAAGGGGGGTCCCAAAACATGTTTTCCCCATGTTAATTTCCATAGGGCGGTTGGACTCACTTTTAGACCGAACGGCTGAATGGATTTCCACCAAACTTGGCAAAATTGTAGGCACTGGTAGCCCGATGTGCCTTTGCTATGTCTCAAGATATGTGCTCCAGTGTATTTTGAGTAATTTATGTTAAAAAAATATACAACTATAAACGCGCCCCGGTACGCGCACCAGCGGGCTACGCGACTTCGCGCGCGGAAAGCTGATTGGCTCTCGGGTGTCTGTCAACATTCCAAACAGTCCTGAGCGGACGCCATCTTGTGTCTTGGTAGAATCGAGACACAAGAGGTGGCAAAAACAAAGGGGGAAATACCAAAAGGGGGCAGGGTAGACCCCCCCTGACCCCCTAGGTTTGATGTGGGGGCTATAAAAGGGCCCCGCGGGGCAAAAAAAAATATTTCGATTTGCGCGGGGGGAGCGCGGGGGGAGCGCCCGGTACGCGCACCGGGCAGCGTACCATGGGGAAAAAAGAATGACAGTTTTAAAAAAAATGTAGCCTTTTTTTATGAATTGGAGGTAGTTCTAAAAAGAACTGTTTTTTTTCTTCTTTTTGTTGTTTTATTTTTTTAATGTTTTTTGAACATTTTGTACTTTTTTTGGCTTTTAAGAACTATTTTATATATTTTTTTGTTATTTTTATGGGGAGAAACAAAAAACAGGGAATTGAAAACGGCTCAACTGGAGCAAAAAAAAATCAGGAAAAAATTATTAATTTTTGGGGCAATTGTGGTTGTCACCAGCACGGTTGATGAGCTTTATGCTCTGCTCACCATAGGTGATGGTTTTACCACAAAAAATACAAGTGATCTTGTATTGCCCAAACTTTGGTTGTATGTTTGGGACCATCTCCCTTGTCTCTGGTCCCGATGGAGTGGGTTGCTTTCTTTTGGAGGTGCTGGGTGAAGATTGGGGAGGGTTACTAGCCAGTTCTCTCACATCTGCCTCATCATAGTTGTTAGGGTGCTTGCGTTGCATATGGCGTATCATGGTGTTATTGCCAAATGAGTACTTCTTGTTAGGGTTCCCCTTGAAAGTTCAGTGCCACAGATTAGGCAAGTCACCTTGGGCGCATTCACTTTCTTCTGGTCCTTTGGGATGGAAAAAAACTCCCATATAATGTGCTGCTTTGGCCTATATGGGGTATTATCTTCTGGCAGCCACCTCCTCCCCTCCTCCTCCTCCTCCTCCTCCTCCTCTTCTTCATCTCCACCACTGTGGTGTTGTGGTGGTACTCTTGGTGGTGGTGGTGGTGGTGGTGGCTGAGATGCTCCTGCTGCTACTGAAGTCATTTTAAAGTACAAAATATTAGTCACAGATCTCCAAACAGGTCTTCCTCAGTCAAAAGACAAAGTCAGAATAAGGAAAAAAGGTGGGGGCTTTCATAATTTGGAAAACAAAACTGTCCTGAACCAATGAAAAGTGTTATTTTCGGGGGAGGAGCCAAGCAGGCATCCGAAATGGCCGCATAGTCGCTCGGCTCTGCGAGCCCTTTCGCCCCACACATACATCCTGGCACTTATCCTGAGCTACGAAGGCGTATTTAAATAGGAGAAGGAGAACGATCACTTACCGTCTGCTCCTGAGGCTCCTACGTACGGCAGACCCGTAGAACTGTCCCCGATTGCTCTGCGGCCCCCGTGGTGGTGGGACCGGGGCGTTGACTTAGACGTGCAGCCGGCCGCGACTGCAACAACAACGGCCGCTGGTGGCGGTGAGGAGTCGGTCGGAGGGTGCCGTTGACTTGAAGGGCCTCTGATGGCAGCGACGGCCCGGTCCACTTGGCGGTGAGCCTTGAGGGGCTGCGTGGCAAAGCAGGGTCGGAGGGGGTGCATGACTCCTGGCCCCCTCCCCAATCTCTCTGCCCGGGCATAACCAAGGATCGCCCCCGAAATCGGCGGGCGGCTCCCGGGGAGCGGCAGGGATTTTGTTTAGCCTTTTGGTGACTCTCCCCCGGGGAGCCCACCTCACAGTTTGGAGTCCCGGTTGTGCATCCCGTAGTGCTCTGGATTGGACCTGGTCCCTGAGGCGAGGTGAAGAGGGACGGTGCCGAACTGACTAAGATGGCGGCTGGCACCCTCCTCTACGGCCCATGTCCAGGTCGGACGGCTGCCATACGGATGGGGTCGGGATGCTGGCGGCGTACACACAAGCCCACATCCAAGGACGTATTGGCTGCCCTAACGATTTTGCACAAGACCCTGATCTGTAATGCTCGGGATCTGGGTAGAAGAATGGCCGCAATTGCGGTCTCGCCGTCCCTAGCGGCCACAGTTCGATCCCAAGGGAGTGCCGACGTGCCCGCAACTATGTCCACGGGGAGAGTCCCAGCTCCGCCTGGTTACCGGGAGCCGCCGAAGGACCCGGTGCCTGTGACCGCTCTGGCCGACATGGTTGTACACGGGAGTGTTTCTTCAGGGCACATGTTCAATTGGCGGCTGAGGAAACAACACCGTTTTCTTATTGGGCTGCCCCGGCGATGTCGTGGCGCTTGCCGGACTGTGGGACTCTCCTTTCGTGGATGGTACTACTGTGTATGGACTTTGGGAAGCTCCCGGGGTCAACATCGACACTGCCGGATTTCCGCTGTGTATACTTGGATGGGTTTGGGTTGCTGCACTTTTCTGTGGCTACGCTCCGGCCTGCCCCCCCCGGATCGTTTGGACCCACCCAGCTGCTCTGTACACCGATTGACAAGTGGACATCTGGCGGTTCCATTGCTAGACAAGGCCAGGGATGATATAGTTCAGAGTCTAGTGGCCTTATTGTTGACTGACGGTGCATTGGGTATGCTTGACCGGGATTCCATTGTTGTTGTGGCCGGTGCTTGATGTTCTCCATTGATATTCTACTTTGCTTCTGGGAATTTTCCTGGGTGTAGGGGTGAAGGGCGGGGTCGGACGGCGAGATCGAGGGCCCTCCTCCGCTTATACTTTTTCTTTTTCTCTCTCTCCTTTCTATATTTCGGGTCTCCAATAGGGCGACAGGCACGCTGCTGGGGAGGGGTAGGCCATGGCCTTCTGCGGGAGTGCAGGGTGGGGGGTAGGGGGCATGGTGTTTGTTCGGTATTTGTTTCTATGGCCCTTTAGTCTTTTTCTCTTTTAAGTGTTGTCGTCATTCATGATTCCTGCAGTATGTTTTGTTTTGAGGGGTGGGGTTTGGACTTCGCTACGTACCGGGTTTGTGCCTGCATTTCTCCTGATTTGTGTATCTTACCCCTGATACTTCATTCGTATTTGTACTATTTGTGGATATCCTGATTTGCGCGCAGTATTGTAGGACCATGTATGGCTGTACGGCACTCCTTTTCAGTTCCCTATTTGAAAATGAACCTTTCAAATCCTGATTTCAAACCTGTACGTCTGACTACAAGTTATGTCCTGGTATTTCTATGACCCCGGCTTTCGAACTGCTATAACTTTCCTTATTGCTTGCTGTACTCCTGCTCTGATTAGCGGCTGGCCGGGATGGTTGTAGGCCCATACTTGTAAATGCTTGTAATACTAATAAAGGTTCCCAAAACAAAAAAAACTAAAAAAAAAAAGTATTATTTTCAGGTCACATGACCTGGGCTTTCATCATTTGGAAACCAAAACTGTTCTGAACCAATGAAAAGTTTTATTTTCAGGTCACATTGATAGCGCACGCAGGTCACCCGTCACTTTACTCTACCAAACATATACTCTTGGGCCCATGACGTGTTTACAACATTTTTATGCATCAGGTAACCTACACGCTGCTATTCAGCAATTGAGTTTTTTCCTTTCTATATATTTCATGTACCCGACTTACCAATCCCTATCACAGGTACCTCTGATCACGACAGATCAGGAGCTAGCAGGGCTAAGCAGATAATTCTAAACATGATATCGTGTACATTAGAATAATGATGTATATCTTTCAATAACCACAAACACAGGAAGTTTTAAAAGTTTTATCTAATCATCAAAATTATTCTTCATATGCCACGAGACTGAGGTTTACACAGACCAGACTATCAATGATTAAGATCAAAAGCAAGGTATAACTATGTATCATAACAAGTAGCATTTGAGACTTTCAAGAATCTAAAGTTGGGAAAGAGGGAACATGCTATTAGGTACTATAGACTTCTCAATGATACTAAAGGCGGGTAAAGAAAGGGAACATACTAATCCATGTGATCTCTAATATGCTATAGGTCTAAGGGACAACGTCAATCCTAAGAATTTCTATTCCAACAAGTGCTTATTCTCTAAAGGAGGGGAAAATATGGAACATACTAGTAAACGCTTTGCATGAAATCAACTTTATATGAAGACAGGAAATAACATCGGCAAGGTTGCTTTATTTGGAAAATAGGAAAGAAAGATTTAGAATAGACGAACACCCACACAAATTTATATTTACCTAGAACAGGTCGGAGGCTAACCCTGGCCACGGGTCAGTTGGGAAAGGCGGGAAAGGACCCTCAAGGACTTAGGGATGCCAGTAGGCGAGCAGGTACAGCTCATGGACAGTCAAGACAGGATAACCCCAGGATTGGATCAGGACCGTTCTCATCAAAGGGTACTACCAACACCTGCAGCTTCGGATGCAACGCCTGCGCTACGCCCTCTCTGCAAGGGATCTGCCAATAACCCCGATTGGGTTCTCGAATCTCCCAGTAAGGTGCTTCGCCAGCACTTAAGATTTCTCCACCCCAGACTGAGTTTGTGGAAATTTACGGACAGAGTGCTCCGCAGCTCTCTGTATCAATCACCTATAGAGTTCGTAGGGTCGGTGACAGGTCAGATATTCGGACAAGTCGGACAATTTCTCTAGCTAAACCTAGACTAGTTATACTGTTTTCGGGTCAGTGGACCACCCACAAATGTTGCAAATGACAGGATCCCCAACTTTGGATTGGACAAGAGAGGTGGTTAGGTCATTGTCACCACCTAGAATTTTGTGTTCCCACAATTAATATTTATTTTTTGTACCCACCCCTTACATTCCAGTTCCCATGGCATACGAGTTAAAGAGAACAATAGGACACACAGTGGACTAACAAATTTGTATCAATTTCAGGTGTAGTTCAGCTTCTTCTCACTGGGTCAGGGTGCAGGTTCCCAGGAGCATCTCAGCTTCGGCAGCCAGCTGGCTGAGTTCCACTAATGCAAGACTTGGTTCTCTTGTCACGTGGTCAGTTCCACTCAGACTTCTAAGATGGAGAGGCTCCCCGCTCCCAGGCCCACATATACGCGATACATGAAAAGTAAGCGAAAACAAATTAGAAACACAGAAAAGAATGAATACACTGTATACCGTGATTGACTATACTACATCCCTTACTTTATAATAACTATAGCAGTAGGTGTTTAGGCAGAATGAAACATTTGTGCAAAGCAGCGGCTGCAAGCAAGATGCATGTTAAAAACAAAGCGGCCATTTTAGCAATAATGCACATGTGCGACATGTTCCCTCCAGAACTGCGAGTGCGTCACATCACATGAGTATAACCGACACATGCGCAGACTAGAATCCTGCAAAGCAGCGATCAGTCAGTATGCAAGCTTTGTTAGGATTAGAAAACACATAAGCAAGCGTCTCTGGGACACCCGCGTGTAGTGTGAAAGTGCAATATTAATAACAAAACAGGTTGATTATTAACATTAATGATTATACGAGGTTCTTGAATTCAAGCAAGTCGCGTAACGTGCGAATCCTTGCTCCATCAATCCCCTCTTTGATGATATTTACTATCATCACTATTAATGGAACCAGATGCCAACTTTCCCTTTCACATCTCATTCATCTCAATCTCAACAAACTTGTTGTTGAACCTCTTCTCTGCATCCTTATTAGGATGGGAATTTTTGGCTCTTTTATAAATCTGATTTCTCAGCTCTTCTAATTCAAGTTCATCAACATTCCTTTTCACTCCTCTTTTGTTCACAGCATACTTCTTTTTGCATTTTTGACATTTGCAGCATATTATTATGATCAGCACAATTAAACTTATTCCAGCTATTGGCATCAGTATTTTACTCACAAGACTTTTACCTATGTTAGAAAACCAACTACCTACAGAGGAGAGACCATCAGTTAGTCTCTTCCAGGCACTGTCAACCTCCATTGGTTTGAGTTCCTTTTCCAAATTAGTTATGTTTCTCACATATTTCTTAATTTCAACACTCTTATCTGGAATGTAAGTGCAACAATGTTGCGCTTTCAACATTCTACAGACTCCGCCCTCTTTTGCCAATAAGGTATCAAGAGTGAGGCGATTTTGTAAAACCATTGATCTGATCGCAACCAATTCGGTATTGACCAGCAGGAATCCAACAGCAGTGTCAGTTGATAACCGATCCACTACTGTAGACAATTTGCAAATTCGGTGTGAATTCAGAACCACTCCCACTCCAGGTATCAGTGCACTAAATATATCACCTATAATTTCTCCTACACTTTCTCTTCTACTACGTACTAAACCATAAGTATCTTCATTGCTTCCAGCGGCGTTTTTCACATGGTATATTTTCGGGAAGACAATGCCAAAATAGCAGCTGCCATACCAGTGATCCGGCAATTTGAAATAAGCCTTGTTTCCACATATATAATAAATTCCAGGAAACACAGGTTCTGACCCATTTTTGAATCCCCAACCTCCAATTACCTTATAATTGTGTTCGCATTCACTGGAACCGATGAATATATTGTTATAATAACTAGTCTTTTCCCTATGAAGACAGAGTTTCCCTTTTCGTTCGAAGTCCAGCAATAGTGCAGGATTAGCTTCATCATTTGAGGTACTTTCCATGTTTTCAGCCCATTTAGGGGTTTTCTGTCTTTTATCATTTGCCTTTCTCTGGAAACTCTCCCTCCTTTTCTCTGCCATGTTTAAAAACATCTTCTCTTCTTCGTGTAATGAACAGGTTAAATTATCCCTGTGCGCTTCACCTAAATCTATTTCACCTATTGTTAGAAAGTATTCTCCCATATAACGGGTCACATCTCTCTTTGTGTGAAAAATGTTCAGATTTCCCCGAATAGGAAGTTCTGAGAAAATTACGTTAGTGTTTGAATAGTAATACTGTAGGGTGCTTCTGTAAAACAAACTAGCTAAAATACTACAGGAAATTCCATAGGTTAGGGGCAAATGGTGATAGGTCACACCTTCAGCTACAGAAGTGGGTAGCTTCATGCATACATAACAATCTTCTATCTCCATAGCTTCTACATATTTTACTAGCAGATTTGCAAATACATTTAAGTGTGTTCTGTTTTTGATCCTGTGAAAATATAGTCCTCCCTCGTCTGATGCATCTATGTCCATTTTTGTCTGTCTAAGACTAAGAGTCTTCTCGCGTCTTTCTACACTTCGTGGTGTTTCTTCAGTTTGTATAACTTCTGTGTCTGGCGTCACTTGTTTAGTAGGGTACAGGTTAGTGTCTTTGCTTATCATAAATGGAATGGTAATTGTTAGTCCTATCCCTAATATCAGTACTATTGCTACACTACACAAACATACTTTGCAGCATGTTTTACAACAGTTTCCTCTAGGTCTTCCATTCACATTTGAATCAGACATTTTGGTTCAAAAGAAGCTTTCCAACCCCTCTTTGTAACTTTACACAAGAGGCTTATGCAGTTTCACTTTCAGGTTGGGTCTTCTTCTTCGGAACCCTGATCATCAATCGATTCTTTGTCGCTTTCGTTGCTTATCTCGAGATCTTCGAATTCTTCTAACACCAGGTAAGTCCACTCGGGGCTCCGATAATTTTAGTTTTGTCTTTTGATCCTGCTACTTCTTCTTTTAGGCTGGGTTCCTGTCTTCTCCTTTTCACTGGTAGCCCTTTTCCTGTCTTCTATCTTTTCCTCTACAGTTTTCAATCTCAGTCTCAGTCTTTTTATGAATCTTGGTTCACTCTTCTTCTTCTTAATCCTTTTAGCTGTCACTGTAGTTTGGCTCTCCTCACGAGCCCTTTTATTTTCGTTCAGTTGTGGCACCTTTATTTCGACGGTATCTTTTTCCCTTCCTGTCTGACTAGTCCCAGGTCTTACTTCAGTTTCTTCCGCCTGGTTTCTAAGCTGGCCTTGTTCAGGTGTATGCTGACTTTGATTTTGGTTTTCGACTGTTTCAGGCTCTGTCTCCTGAACACGGTTGTCTATTTCTATCTGTTCCTGTTCATGCACTTCAAACCCTTGATCTTCTTCCGCATGAACTTCAGCCCTAATTACTATCGGTCCCTTTTCGGTTTCTGGAGTTTTTGGAAGGGTGTCGATGACTTGTTCTGACCCTACTTGACCTATCTTCTTATCAGGTTTGATGTGATTCTCGATAACCTGATTTTCTCCGTCTGTTCCTGTCTCGTCCTCACTCTCCCACTCTCTATCTAGGTAGGAGTACTTTCTGGTTCTTATTGGATCAAGAATCAGATCGTCTGCTGGAAACCACTCGTCTTGACTGGTGCTCGGTTGTTCATCATCAGCTAGTTCCGGACCCTCATCTGGAGACCCCTCAGCTGCACAACCTTCAGCCTCAGTCGCTTCTTCTTCTGTCACCCTCTTGGTATGACTGGCATGGATCCACTTTGGCACCCCTGCACACTTTACTGCAGTTGTGGTGACAAGAATCACTTGTCGGGGTTTTCCCCACCTCGGTGCAAGGCAACTCTTCTGGGTGTGTTTCTTTAACACAACCCAATCACCTGGTTTCAGATTATGGACTGGAGTTGTTGGCCAGGCGACGGCGTCCTCCTCAATCTGGTGAGAGATAGCACCCAGCTGCTTGCAGTATTCTAGTACCAAATCATCAGAAATACTTAGCAGTTTGTGTCCTGGTACCCATGCCTGTCGCATCACTCTTCCCATTATTATCTCATGGGGACTCAGGCCTGTCTTTCGGTCTGGAATGCTTCTCAATCCCATCAGGACAAGAGGTAAAGCGTCTATCCAATTCAATCCAGTAGAGTCACACATTTTTCCCAATCTTGACTTTATAGTGCCATTCACCTGTTCGACTACTCCAGAAGCTTCTGGATGATATGCACAGTGCAGTTTTTGGGTAATTTTGAATGCTTCATAGAGTTCAGTTAATATGTCATTGGCAAAATGCCCACCTCTGTCCGATTCAACTATGACTGGGAAACCGTACCTAGGTATCAGTTCCCTTAGTAACAATTTGGCTACAGTAATAGCATCATTTTTCTTTGCTGGGTAAGCCTCCACCCATCTTGAGAACAGGCAGACTATAACCAAAACGTACTTATATCCTTTACACATGGGTAACTGAATAAAATCAGCCTGCAGTCTGATAAAAGGACCCTCTGCCTTTCCAATTGTACTTTGCAACACTACCGTTTTCTTCCCAGGGTTAAATTGCTGACAAGTTAAACACCTCTGGCAAAGTACCTCTGCAATGTTCCTGAACTTCGAATTGTACCACATTTGTTTGAAAACACAGACCATCGCATCTCTCCCTATGTGTGAGTCTCCATGAATTAATCGGGCCATAGGAGCAACCATGCTGTCTGGTATAACAGGCAAACCACTAACATGGACAACAACACCATCTCTACTTCGGGGTTGACAATCATCTTTCTCCCATCTTTCCCTTTCTTCTGGTTCTGCTGCCAGTTGCAACTCTTTCAGCTGTTTCCGCCTCCCCACAATTTGATATTTAGTGACATTTTGTGTTGTGCACAATATTGGGCTACTTGGTCAGCATATCTATTTCCAGCTGTCACATCGTCATTACCAGATTTGTGAGCAGCACACTTGACCACCGCCAATTCTTTGGGTAACTGGATTGCTTCTAGTAGGTTCTGTACCACTTTTCCATTTCTGATAGGGGTACCTGAGGAAGTCATGAATTCTCTTTGCAGCCACAACTGGCCGAAGTCATGCACAACCCCGTAACCATATTGGCTATCAGTGTATATGGTTACTCTTTTGTTTTTCCCTTGTTTACAAGCTCTTGCCAATTCAATCAATTCAGCTACTTGTGCAGATTGTATTTCACTTAAGTAGGATGCTTCTAGGGTCTTTTCTAGAGTGACTACAGCATAGGCAGCACACAGACCTCCATCTGCATGTCTTAAACAGGAGCCATCCACAAACATCTCAAGATCTTCTACTGGTAAGGCTGTTTCTTTTATATCAGGACGTGGTTTAGTGCTAAATTCAGTCCGGTCAATGCAATTATGTTCAATTTCTCCCTCAACTTCTGCACCTCGGGTGTTTGGTAACAAGGTTTCTGGATTTAGTATGTTACATCGAGAAATTATCACATTTTCTGCACCTACAAGAATTCTCTCATACTTAGTCAGCCGACTTGGTGTGAGATACTGAGTCTTGGTTCTGGTCAGTAGGATTACAACTGCATGTGGGACATATACAGTTACAGGATGTCCCATGACATTGCATTCACTTTGTTCTAGACTAGTGCAAGTTGCAGCTACTGCTTTTAGGCATCCAGGCAATCCAGAAGCCACTGGATCTAAGGTAGCAGAAAAATATGCCACCGGACGTCTGGTTAGACCATGAACTTGTGTTAGGACTGAGAGTGCACAATTGTCTCGTGTGTCACAAAACAGGTCAAAGTTTTTAGAATAGTCAGGCATTCCTAATGCAGGAGCTGAACACAGACAATTTCGCAACTTTATCCAGGAGGTCATACTTTCATCATCCCATTCAACTGGATCTTTTACTCCTTTCTTGGTCATCTTTATTAATGGTTTTGCTAGAACAGCAAATCCCACAATCCACTGTCTACAGTATCCTACCACTCCTAAGAACATTCTGACTTCCTTTTGAGTTCGTGGTAACTCCATGTCTCGGATTATTCTAATCCTTTCTGAAGTGACTTTCCGGATACCTTTTTCTATCTGGTGCCCCAGATATTTCACTGAGTTTTTACAGAACTGTAATTTGTCAGGTGATACTTTATGTCCAACAAAAAACACTACGGTGAGATAGGGCCCAGGGGAATATTTAAAGACCTAGCTCCCGACACGTCCCCAACGAATGCCAAAAATACAAAGTGGTGCCAGAGGGTCTATCAAAGAAATGAGGATTTACAATGTATGAAGTACAAACAAGGAACAAGGAACACCTAGAGCTCACCTGTGAATAATGACAACCTAGATAGATAGTCAGAATCACCCATCAGTCACCACTCTATACCGCCCTTCATCATTCGGGATATTTCCAACACCATCCATGCAGGTATGTATTACTCAGTAACAGAGAGACCTAGATGAAGTAAGGGCTCTACACTGAGCAGAGGATGGTATGGTCGGCCACTCCTCTGGGCTAGTGAATGGTCAAAAAGTGTTGTGACTGGGGAAGTGCAGTGCTAAAAAATGTGAAAAAGAAAAAGAAAAGGTAATAGTGGGTTTAACTAAAATTGGATGAGGGAGCACAGAACAGGCTTTATTTGGATGGTGCTCACTCCGCCAATGCTAAAAAATTGTTAAAGACAGTTAGAGAAAATATACTGTCTAGAGGTGGAACTGGGTCGACATGTTTCAGCAACCAGGGGACACAATTGTCCTTGCTTTCATCAGGACCTTACTAACAATCAAGTGCTACTGCATACATAAAACTAAATAATAAGTGACAACTAAGATAGGTGCCACAGACAAGTACAGAGATCACCTGCGGTATCCAAGTGACACGTCTCATCTATGACTCACAGCTTATGTCGTTCACATAGCTTGTAAGTAGTGAAGGCCTCACCCCACCTGGCAGTGGCCCAGTTGGTTCAGACGCCAACAAGGAAGTACCGACGGAGAGAGCGGTGCTTCACTCTAAACCCTGAGTCTGGGTTTAGAGTCTGAGAATGGGTGAATTACAAGGACTGCTCATTACTTCTTGTATGATGTTAGCTTCTAGCAATCTATTTACTTCGATGGCAACTCCGGCTTTCACTTCTGCATTCATTTTATACTGTTTGATATTTGGGTAAACTGCATTTGGTTTGATGGCTATTTGAACTGGGTCTACATTTGCCATTAACCCCACATCTCTCCCAGTGAAATCCCACATGTTGGAGCTCTCCAGGTAAGTCCTGTGTTGTCAGTTTCTCAATTTCTGAGTCAGGCCTTAGTAACATCAATTTGTACAGTCCATCTTCATCTGGGGTCTGAATTTCAACGCCTTTTGGTGTGCAAATGATGGTACAGGTCATCTTGCACAGCAAATCACGCCCCAGCAAATTCACAGGACTTGAGTCACAGACGACAAATCTGGTGCATCTCTTTAAAATTGGTTCAGTTACAGGAGTTCTAATTATCTGGTTCGACATGCCCACTACTTGGATAGCTTCTCCCGAGAGGGGTAGGTTTGGAACGTCTGCTGTTCTTACAGTAGAACGGGTAGCACCAGTGTCCAACAGAAAGGTGACGTCATTTCCTTCAACCTTTCCTTCAATGTATGGCCCTGTCTGGTCTACCGGTAAGGAGGCGCCAAGCATGTACTCCTCGTCCTCCCCCCTCAGGCCCCGTCAGTATGGTTCATCACAGAGGAATGTATCATTCAACAGGAATTGCGAGGTTGCTGCATTTCTATCCTCCCTTCCTTCCCATACCTCAACCTCCTCATTCTGCTGAGCCTGGTGCTTAAAATTTTGCCTAGGTGCACGAGGCAACTGATTCTGTTTTACCTGTTGCTGGGTTTTTCGTGGCCCCTCATTCTGCACCTTTGGATTTAAATCATTATTTTTCATGTTACCATGCTGCAACATTGGACATTCGTCTCTCCAGTGCCCTATCTGAACGCACCCATGGCAGGGGAACTTCTTCTTGGCCTCCTCTCGATTCATTTTTACTCGGGGCTTCCCTCCTCCCCCAGAGTTTGTGTTCGGGGTATTATTATTCACTTTACTTAACTGTTTTTCCTGCTGTTCGGCCAATTTCACTTGTGCCCACATTACCTTCTCCTTAAGGGCTTTTCTTTTGTTCTCCATTTCATCCTCGCAATATTTTGCGTACTTCAGGACCTCATCTATGGGTTTTCCCTGCCAACAGATCTTATTATCTCTGATCCACTGTGATATTTCAGGCCTCAACCCCAACACGAATCGGTAAATGAAATGGGTCATATCCTTCATTTCAATGTTATCGATTCCACTGTAGGTTTTGAATACCTGTAGCAGTCGTTCATAGTAGGAGTGAACAGTTTCATCACGATTTTGGGTAGTTCTATATATTCGGGTCCAATCAGTTTCTTTTGCTGGCACTTTCTCTTTTAAGTATTGTATTACTTTATCAGATTTTCTCATTACCTCCGGCGAGGGAGCTCCGGTTCTGGAGTCTCTCTCATACTCTTCACTGGGCCAATCAACTGCAATTTTGCATTCTGTCCACAAATCGACAGGAACTACAATGTCAAAGAACCCATCCAGGTCCTTCAGGAGACACTTTTGAACCTTAACAAATCTCTCGACCTGCCTATACCATTCTACAGGTTTCTCTCGTAATTTAGGGAAATCATTGGTGAATGACACAATATCCTGTTGGGACCATGGAACATGTACATATTTCCCACCTGGTACTTCTCTCATGGGATAAATTTTTTCTGCACTGTCAACTTCTTGTAGGACATATTCAGAAGTCTTTGGTCTGGCCTTACTATCGTCCTTTTTCTTTGCCCACCTGGTTTTCCACTTTTTTAAGTCCCCCCATTTCTGCAGCAAATTCAACAATTCTTTTATCTGCACCTTTTTCCCTGACACATTCATGTTCTCCAGGTCTTTATCGGAAAATTCGGCTCTGTATGGCTTTTGTAAGACTTTGGATTTGCTAACATCTATTCCCATATTGGCTGCAGTGTCCATTAGTTTCTCATGGAACACTCTGGTGTTTCGGGTAAGGCTTTTGCTTATAAACAGTAACTCCTCCTCACTAAGAGTGTTTAATCTGTCTAATCCCACATTTCCAGCTATTAGTTCCTCCATCTCTATTCTTAGTTTGTAAATATCTAAAGGTTTGGGCTGGGGAGTTTCCTTTTCTAATTCTCTAGTCCATCAATCTAGTTCCTCCGGAGTCACTACTGTGGCACTCCGGGTCCCTGAAGCTGTTTCAATCAGGACTTCCTTGGCCCTAGTCTGATTTCCCGTCTGTGGTACACTGCTTCCTGGTTCCCTTATGGGCAGATCCATCAGGGAGATCACAGATTCGCATTCACTTGCCTGATCATCAACTATGAGAGGCTTCTTCCTTGACGGTGCTACAACTGGTGTAATAACTGGAGTTTTTGGACTAGCCTGTCTATCCCCATAAAGAGGAACAACTGGACCAATAGTTACTGGAATTGTCAGGGCTTCAGGACTGGGATTTATCTGAGCTATGGTCTGAATGAGTTCATTTCGCTGTTTTATCAATGCTTCCTTTTCTCGTTCATGCAAAACCCTGTCAATTGATGCATCATGTAATACCTGTGGAACTAAAGGAGGATACAGACTCGGGGCAGTTTGGGCGTCATACAGGATCTTTCTTCACCGAACGGTCTATAATTTGGGACAGTAGGGTCAGGTCTACAAAATCCTTCTCCTCCAGTTTGTCTATTGCCTATCCCTGATGTATCTGTTTCACTAGCACTTCTCCTTCTTGGGTGTCTAAAGAATGGATTTTTCGAGCTCAAAGACCTGGATTCCTCATCATATGGCGGTGGATTTTTCATAAACAAATCCTTCAAATATTCATCTTCCGAATCACCCATAGTCATTAGGTGTCGGGTTTTCTCTGTGCTTTTTCTTCCCTCGGGTTCATTTACCCCAAATACTGGAAATAGTCCCTCAACCATCATATTCTGTCTCCACTGTTTCATCTTTTTCTCCTTTGTTTCTCGCTGCAATTTTGGATACCATTTGCTTACTCCTGTATCCATTCGAGGTCTGTCTCGCTCTAGAGCCTCAATCTCCCATTCCTCTAAAGCCTCATATTGCGTTAATCTGGGTCTGGGGTGTAGGTCATTCATTCGGCTCCTCAAGTTAAACAGGATTCTACTATTAAAGGTACCATCGAGGGGAAACGCTAGGATTCCGTCATCTTCGGTATACTTTACCCAATTCTCCAACCATACACAGGTATGATACCCTTTGTCAAACATCATAAATGATGCGGGAGTATTAGGTGGTGGAATGATTACACCCTCCCTAGTTCTGACGGGCTTGTCTTTCTTAAAATAATTCTTGATCTTTTCGGCAAATGACATTTTCCTCTTGTTTCCGTACATATTGTATGGTCTACCTCTGAGCATCTGCTCCTTATGAAACCCTAGATTTTTCGGATCAGGTAAGAATTCGGGATACCACATACACCTCTCCAAGCTATCCCCAAGCTCAGATTGCGAAATTTTTGTTTACAATTGTTCTTCCAATACTAGCGCGTCTTTCAATTTTCAACAACCAATCAACACAAAGGTTGCAATTATTCTTGACCAATGGGTGCGCGGCCTTTTCGCGAGACGCGGTCTCACGCTCCGGCACTCACCCCTCCTTTACAATACTAGCTCCGTGACACACCCGCTGTTTCGACCAATACCAGCGCGGCACAAAGTGACGTCAGCGCAGCTCCGCGACTGACTCCCTCCTTCACAAGGTAACGGAAACTTTTAATTCTTTGCTTAAAGTGCAAGTGCTATATTTAGTTTACAACATATAACATTCGCCACTGTACTCGAGTGTCTAAAGAGAGAGAGAGATTTGTTCCACTGCAAATAAACCTCTTCTGTCTACTTTTCACACACTACGGATAGACCCTTCTGCCTACCCTTCACACAAGCATGAGAGAACCTGCTACTTCTTTGACTCATCCACTCTTTCCGGGATATATACTAAGTCTAAAGTTTCGCCAGTGAACTCCGTTGCTATCACTCAAGCTCCGATGAACCTACTACTCCTTCCTCGTGTGACCCTTAATAGGTAATATCACAACTGAAGTTTCATTAGTGATACCGTTGCTATAATTTATTCAATTGTTTATTCAGAAAACCCTAATTAGTGCTTCCAGTTCTGCCTAAGCATGCACTAATCTTCCTCCCAGCCAGTGACCTCTCCGCGGAGTGGATTCTACTCACCACCCGCTATTCTATCCCCTCCGGGGAATTTCCAGACAACATATAACAACCACTAACCATTTGTTAATAAGCACTCATTATAGCAACATTCATAACATATAATTTCAAAACATTTTATAACATTTTCAAAGCAATAATAGAAAAAAAAATATTTTTAGCAGCACATATTATAGATTCACGGTTTATTCACAAAACATCTTATCTGCCTATCTTAACTAGTCCTAACCATAGCTCTGCTACCAGAAAATTACTGATAGTCCGCGCAGGTCACCCGTCACTTTACTCTACCAAACATATACTCTTGGGCCCATGACGTGTTTACTAAATTTTCATGAATCAGGTAACCTACACGCTGCTATTCAGCAATTGAGTTTTTTCCTTTCTATATATTTCATGTACCCGACTTACCAGTCCCTATCACAGGTACCTCTGATCACGACAGATCAGGAGCTAGCAGGGCTAAGCAGATTATTCTAAACATGATATCTTGTACATTAGAATAATGATGTATATCTTTCAATAACCACAAACACAGGAAGTTTTAAAAGTTTTATCTAATCATCAAAATTATTCTTCATATGCCATGGGATTGGGGTTTACACAGACCAGACTATCAATGATTAAGATCAAAAGCAAGGTATAACTATGTATCATAACAAGTAGCATTTGAGAATTTCACGAATCTAAAGTTGGGAAATAGGGAACATGCTATTATGTACTATAGACTTCTCAATGATACTAAAGGCGGGTAAAGAAAGGGAACATACTAATCCAGGTGGTCTCTAATATGCTATAGGTCTAAGGGACAACGTCACTCCTAAGAATTTCTATTCCAACAAGTGCTTATTCTCTAAAGGAGGGGAAAATATGGAACATACTAGTAAACGCTTTGCATGAAATCAACTTTATATGAAGACAGGAAATAACATCGGCAAGATTGCTTTATTTGGAAAATCAAAAAGAAAGATTTAGAATAGACGAACACCCACACAAATTTATATTTACCTAGAACAGGTCGGAGACTAACCATGGCCACGGGTCAGTTGGGAAAGGCGGGAAAGGGCCCTCAAGGACTTAGGGATGCCAGTAGGCGAGCAGGTATAGCTCATGGACAGTCAAGACAGGATAACCCCAGGATTGGATCAGGACCGGGCTCATCAAAGGGTACGACCAACACCTGCAACTTCGGATGCAATGCCTGCGCTACACCCTCTCTGCAAGGAATCTGCCAATAACCCCAATTGGGTTCTCGAATCTCCCAGTAAAGTGCTTCGCCAGCACTTAAGATTTCTCTACCCCAGACTGAGTTTGTGGAAATTTACGGACAGAGTGCTCCGCAGCTCTCTGTATCAATCACCTATAGAGTTCGTAGGGTCGGTGACAGGTCAGCTATTCGGACAAGTCGGGCAATTTCTCTAGCTAAACCTAGACTAGTTATACTGTTTTCGGGTCAGTGGACCACCCACAAATGTTGCAAATGACAGGATCAACAACTTTGGATTGGACAAGAGAGGTGGTTAGGTCATTGTCACCACCTAGAATTTTGTGTTCCCACAATTAATATTTATTTTTTGTACCCACCCCTTACATTCCAGTTCCCATGGCATACGAGTTAAAGAGAACAATAGGACACACAGTGGACTAACAAATTTGTATCAATTTCAGGTGTAGTTCAGCTTCTTCTCGCTTGGTCAGGGTGCAGGTTCCCAGGAGCATCTCAGCTTCGGCAGCCAGCTGGCTGAGTTCCACTGATGCAAGACTTGGTTCTCTTGTCACGTGGTCAGTTCCACTCAGACTTCTAAGATGGAGAGGCTCCCCGCTCCCAGGCCCACATACACGCGATACATGAAAAGTAAGCGAAAACAAATTAGAAACACAGAAAAAATGAATACACTGTATACCGTGATTGACTATACTACATCCCTTACTTTATAATAACTATAGCATTAGGTGTTTAGGCAGAATGAAACATTTGTGCAAAGCAGCGGCTGCAAGCAAGATGCATGTTAAAAACAAAGCGGCCATTTTAGCAATAATGCGCATGTGCGACATGTTCCCTCCAGAACTGCGAGTGCGTCACATCACGTGAGTATAGCCTACGCATGCGCAGACTAGAATCCTGCAAAGCAGCGATCAGTCAGTATGCAAGCTTTGTTAGGATTAGAAAACACATAAGCAAGCGTCTCTGGGACACCCGCGTGTAGTGTGAAAGTGCAATATTAATAACAAAACAGGTTGATTATTAACATTAATGATTATACGAGGTTCTTGAATTCAAGCAAGTCCCGTAACGTGCGAATCCTTGCTCCATCAACATGACCCGACGCGCTTACGCTACGCGCCCCGGGGCGTGCACCGGGGCGTGCCCCGGGGTGCTTACGTAGCGTGTTTGTATGCGCGTGGGTGCTTCCGGGTGCGCTTACGCCGTCCGTATCACTCGGACGCGGCTACGCGATACGTCACAATGATGTTTTCGTACGCGATAATAGCGCTCACGGAACGCTCCCCGGTACGCGCCCCGGGCGCGCCGAAAGATTGCGCTTTCCAGGGCGCTCACCGGTACGCACCCCGGGAGCGCTCCCGGGTAAAAAAATTAAAAAAAATAAAAGCATGAACAATATACATTAAAAAAAGTATTACATAAATATATAATATAGGATTCATTTTCAAAAATATTACATTTCATTGCTATTAAAAAACCTTTGAAATTCACTGAAAAAAACATAGGTTTGAGGCCCCATATATAGTTAGGAATTAGCATTTAAAAAACCTATGAAATTCACTAAAAAAACATAGGTTTCACACTAGTTATAGTTAGGAATTAGCATTTAAAAAACCTATGACATCACTGATGACACCATCCTTCTGACAGACTGACAGACCTCCTTTCAGTGTAATGTACCCCTTGAAACACATATTAAAAAATAGAAACTAACATTTTCTTAAAAATAGAGATACCCATACCAGTTACAACAACCAATTCAGTAACTCCAGTAATTCCACCTTCTATATATAATATATTCAGCAACAGTTCTATATAGTCACTCATACATACACTCACTCATCATATGTAGTGATACACATATACATCCTGTTACACACCGACAGTCATCCAAAAGTTACTCACACACATACTCACACATGCAAATAAACTATAGAAAATCCATTTATTTGCATATACAACTATACACACACTACCACCTTACTTCTAAGGAAACTTACACATACTTACTCTCTTAAACAATCACTTATAGAAACACATACTTATTTAAACAGGAACTCTAACAATCTCTCACTCTCACATATACTCACTTATATACATCAATATTCACATATACTAGATTAAAATATATGTCGTTACTAATAAAGACAATAGTGAGACAGTCATTCACTCACTAACACACACATATACACACTCATCCACCCATACAGTCTTGCGCATATGCTGTCTTCAAAACACATACAAACAGTGAGTCAGTCACCAACCCATGCAGCCACTTATACACAAAGTGAAACACTGATACATATATTTCAATATTTAAAAGTTCCTCGCTAATATATGTATTCACTAAAATACACTTAATAAGGCAGTTAACCAATCATTTTTTTTTAAAAACATCCATTTACACACTTATTTAACCATTTATTCTTCCATCGACATTTACAAATACATATATAAAACATATTTATTTTTCAGAAAGACACACATTCACTGGATGGTGTCATCAGTGATGTCATGAGTGATGTCACTGACCATGTCATGAGTGATGTAATATGTGACGTCATCAGCAGTGCATTGCAGGCGCGCTTGTTATAGTGAGTCCAACTAACTATAACGTTGGAATTTCAATGGTTTTATGTCAGTAAAATTTCCAGCTAACTATAACTTGTGTGAAACCTATGGTTTTTTCAGTGAATTTAATAGGTTTTTTAAATGCTATTTCCTAACTATAACTGGTGTGAAACCTATGGTTTTTTCAGTGAATAAATATATATGTAAACGCTCCAGTTTCCTCACAAGAAATGCGGCACTCGCGGGAACCTCCTGGAAGATATCTTTATTTGCAAGGACGCGTTTTGGCGTAGAATGCCTTCCTCGGCTTGCTAAAGATAGCACTGTCTGTCCTGCAGTTGTTTTTAAAAGAGGTAAGCTGTTTTCTATTGGTTGTGGCCACTTGTCATGGAAAGAGGACTAACGAATTCCATGAAATGGTGTCTGATCCCATTCAGATGTATTGTGGGAGTTGTGGTCTGTAAGTAATCTGTGGGATGTGAATTTGTCCACAATCAGTTGATGTACGTCCTGTCATATACAGGCATTACCCACAGTTACAAGGAACATTGCCCTGTTCCTTTTTGACCACAGATCGATTTCAGATTCTTTTCAAAGTGCTACATTAAAGAATGCGCTGCAGATGGAATCTCTTCCCGGGGGCCCCCTCGTCCACCATCGGAGACACACGTCATCCACCGCAGGATTCTGCAAAATGTCCGCAATTTCCCCCAGCAATAATGGCTGTTGAAGATATAGATGGTGGTTTCTAGTTACTCCGTAGGCAGTGCACACTGCAAATTAACATACAGCTCCAACTACCACTTCGGCAGTGTGCACTTCAAAGACGGGTGCAGCAAATGTGGAAGTGGGTCCACATAAAAATAAATGCTCCAGTTTCCTTACAAGAAACGCTGCCCTCGCGGGAACCTCCTGGAAGATATCTTTATTTGCAAGGACGCGTTTCGACGTAGAATGCCTCCCTCGGCTTGCTAAATATAGCGCTGTCTGTCCTGCAGTTGTTTTTAAAAGATGTAAGCTGTTTTCTATTGGTTGTGGCCACTTGTCATGGAAAGAGGACTAACGAATTCCATGAAATAGTGTCTGATCCCATTCAGATGTATTGTGGGAGTCGTGGTCTGTAAGTAATCTGTGGGATGCGAATTTGTCCACAATCAGCTTGATATAGTTTTCCTACTCAAATCTAAGCAACAGTAGGAAAAATGTTGGATTTTTTAGGGACCAGATTTTGTAATCTCACTCCATTCTGAGCAACAGTAGGTAAAGTGTTAAACTTTAGAGGGGTCAAATTTGCCCAGAGTAAGTATTGGACTTTGGCAGGGACAGATTTGCTATTCCTGCTCCAATCTAAGCAACAGTATGGAACCTGTTGTACTTTGGGTGTGTTAGATTTACTATTCCGGCTCCTAAATATTTTTAAATAAATCTTTTAAACAAAAAAGACCAAAAACAAAAAAAACATATTTCAATAGTAATAATTAATAATTTCCAGTGTGTATATCAATGGTGTGGTCGAATGGCTGAGTGATTGGAGGTACAACGCAGACAAATCAGCAAACAACATACTCAAATTCTGATGTTTGCAGATGGCACATTTCTCTTTTCCAGAAAGCTTATGGACCTCCAGTCACTTCTAGACCACTTTCCTTTCTTTTTCACGATGCGGGGGCTAGAATTGAATCCTTACAAGTCAAACTTATGGCACTGAAAGCTCATCACTTGCTTAGAGGTAGGAAGGAGGTAGAGAGGATCCCACTGGAGCAGGTTAATCTATTTGATTATTTGGGGATCAGGCTAGCTGACAGTTTATCATGGGCCCCCTAAAAAGCAAAACGCAGAGTGGTACGACATTGAAGGGGATCTGCGGTGGTAAGGAAACACAAAGGGCTAACCACAGTAATGCGATTACCCCAGCCCTCAAAGTCTACAGAGCTACTGCAGTACCAGGGCTATATACAGAGCAGAGATTGGGGGCTACGGCAACTTGACCCCTTTAGTACAAATTGAACAGAAGTTAATTCGGTATTATTCTGCCTACCATCAAGCACTTCCTTGCTACCCCTATGTATTGTCCTGACAAAAGACAAGTTGGATTTGTATTTGGACTACAGTGTAGCTGACTCTCTATAGGGATGCAGTCGTTAAATTATTTGCCATAGTTAAAAACGTATGTACTCCATGGCTCAGGAAGATCAAGCATTTACGTGAAGCCATCAACATGGAGGGTATATGGCACTCCCCCGCTGAAATGAGCAAGGCCACTAGCACCAAAATAAAAGGTCTTTTTTGGGAAACAAAATTGGTTAGACTCTGGAAGACTCTGGAATGATGTAAAAGGGGTAAGCATTTTAGATTAAAAAACCTTAAACTTAAAGGCTCACCTATGTTTGCTCCATACCTAGATAGGATTAAACCCTCTCAAGCTAAAAGACTAATCATTTAGGACAGGCAGACTGCTTCTAAGGACACTCAAGGGCAAATGGGGCAAAAGTAACCTGCCAATCTATAACTACCCTTTGTGCTCAATGAAACCCGGGTCTACAGAGCACTTTCTTTTCTTTTGCCCAGGCACCCTGCCTCTAAGGACATTAATGGGAAAATGGGACAAAAGTACACTGCCAATACATAATACCCTGTTATGCTCGATAATCCCCGAGTCTACAGAGCACTTTCTATTCTTTTGCCCAGGCTGCATCCAGCCACGTAGAAGGTGGATCATTCCAGTGTGCAAGAACATGGGTACAACACACTACTGGGAGGCCTACAAGCTCTTAAGATGTGACATAAGTGAGCAGATTGTGTACGCTACCTCTAGGTTACTCCTCTGGGCTTGGAGACTTAAAGCAGACAGGATAGCTAGTGAGGGTTGATTGCCAGGTGGGGATTGATTGCCTCCCCTTGACTGAAGCACTCCCTGTTAACCCCCTGAAAAGCCTCACATAGTCCTTCCTGCTCTTATCTCTGCAATCTTAAAGTGTAGCTTATCTAATGCCTCTCCCGAATTATAGATGTTTTAGACTGACCGGTTTTAAATGTTGAGGATCCAACCAGAAGTCTCTCTCAAATTTGCGATGGATGGGAGCGATGGAGGATTAGCTGAGTAAAGAACTGAGATTTTAAGCAAAGGTCATTTGTGGATACCCCATTTGAGTAATCTTTATATTACTATAGTTTTTTTGTTAATACATATCAAAACTGGTAACTTGTAATTTATTCACCCTTTGCATGACTTTAGTAATGGAAACCACTGAAAATCACATGTATGTGTTTTTAAATAGCGATTGACAGTGTCATTTTGTGAACGCTACCGAAAAGGAGTTGGCTTTGCTTTTCTCTCACTAGCATGGTAAATTGAGGTCTGATGAGATTGTTTAGATTTTATCATAGGACATGGTGGACCGAGATAGGATTTTGACTAAGGGTTTTATTGCTTTCTATTCCATACTTTACGATGCTAGAGAAACACGGTCTAAAATGCTCTGAAAATGTTCAACTGCTTTCAATAGGATGTATGATAATGTAATATATTAGGTCCATGTTTTACCTGTAACTTTTATGGCGTTATGGCGAATTAAAGTTGATATATATATAAAATTAAAAATTAAATAAACTGGTCATCCAATAACAAATAATGAAAAAAAAACATATAAATTAATAACTTTAGCAATTTAAAAAAGTATTATAAATTAAGAACAATAACTTATATTTAGAAAATGTCCAATCCTAATGTCCTACAAACCCAAGAACCTATTACTAATTTAACAATATTTAATTACATTAAAAGAAATAATATACCTTACAAACTATACCAAACAAGCTAAACACAAATATCATAGTTTCAATAATATATTATATAATAATGAATGTGCATTAAACTAATTAAAAACAATATTATACACAACTATATTACAAATATTAATATTAAATTGGTAAAAAGACAATATTCTGACCCACAATATTTTTGACGCAATATTTGTGAATCACAATATCTTTTTATACAATAATTTGTTGCTATATTGTATTGGTCTGCTACCTCTCCTATGTGTAATCGTCCTTATTTCTAAAGTGTTGTCTATATTTCATCTTGATTAAGATGTTGTTATTCTATGTCTCTTCTGTTTCTTTTCTCCCTTGAGGGTGTGGTGTCTTGCCCATCAGCTAGTAAACTTGTGCTACAGATTTCTTTCACCAGATCAGAAAGATTCACAAATGCAATGTAATCTAGCTAGCTTTGATCAGCTTATGTTTTGGCAGGGTTGCCATTATTTCATAAAGTCAAGCAGTGATCAGCCAGGGATATGGCCTTCTTATGTGGGGGGTGGACACCATATTTATATAGGGCTGCCACTTGGAATTCTCTGTTCACATGTATCAGATGCTAGCTATGTTATGCTATGTTATAACATGTTCCATTTGTATGGTTCCAACCACCATTGTTATGGCATTGTAGTGTATTAACTATATATGCACCCTTTCTGGCAAATCTGAGAGATCAGCCATTGAACTGTATAAACCATGGTTTGATTATATATGTTGTGTTGGTGGGTGGTTAGCAGCGGCATAACACAGGCCCCCGCAGACATTCGGTGCAGGGGCCCCCAAGCTCCAGGAGGCCTATTCAGCAGAGTACTCTGGATGAAGAGCTCCTAATTTAGTCTGGAAGGGGCTCCTCCATGTGCCTTGCAGGGGGCCCCCTCAAGTTTTAGTACACTAGTGGTGGTTAGCAAAGAGTTCATGTTATGTTTCACATGGTTTGTGTAGGTATGTTTGAAAATAAAGTGTGTTCGATCTTGGAAGGTCTTTGTGGTGTGTCATGTACTTGTCTCTGGTCTCTTAATCTCAGAGTTAATTTCACAATGTCTGTTGGTCAGCTTGAGTCTTGTATTTTTTATTTTGTTTTCCAATTCGGATTGTTGGTTTATGATGAAGTATTGTTCCTGTGACACTGTGTTAAGTCTATGCTATATTTATCAACATTTTTCAATGGTGTATGTTGATGTGGTGCATGCCAGCACCATTGATTTGTCCACACTTTGTCTAGTGTATGGATTTTGGAATCATATTGTGTGCATGAAAGTGAGATGGTTTATTCTAGCATGTTAATTATGAGTATGGCCAATTCTAGTTGAGATCCACATGTTGTATGCTGTTTGTTGGAAATGGCCCTTTTTGCAGGTTTTATCCCAAAACTTTTTGCTTCTTCCTCCTTTATTTTTCCTGACCTTTGGGTGTTGGAAATAGGACTCTGGGCACTTTACCACTGCTGATCAGTGCTAAAGTGCAAATGCTCTCTGTTTAAATTGTAATTGGGATTGGTTATCCACGATTGGCATATTTGTTTAACCAGTAGGTCCCTAGTAAAGTGCACTGAGTGTGCCAGGGCTGGTGATTCAAATGCAATTAGTGGGCATGCAGCACTGATTGTGCCACCCACATGAGTAGCCCTAAAATGGCGTGTCAGGCCTGCCACCGCAGTGCCTGTGTGCAGTTGCTAACTGCCATATTGACCTCACCAGTATCCTCACTGGCCAGGCCTAACCCTTCACTTTCTGTACATATTGGACACCCCTATGGAAGGCCTAAGGTACCCCCCTGGGCAGGGTGCAGTGTATGTGAAAGGTAGAGCATGTACTAGTGTGGGTGACATGCTCTGATAGTGAAATACTGCCAAATTCGTGTTTCACTATTGAAAGGCTATCTTGCCCATGGGCTAGAATGGGGAATGCTGTGTATAATGTTTACCTGCATATCTTCCCGTAGGAGCAAGATAGGAAATTGAAGTCTGGTATCCCTGAACTCAGAATTTAATAACCCATCTTTTGGGAAGGGTGGTTTTTAAATCCTGTGTTTGAAAACCACACTTTTAGAAAGTGACTGTTTTCATGTCTTACCTTTCTGTGTGCCTTTGCCTGTTTGTGAATTGACTGTCTGGTTTGTGAGTGACAGGGGCTGGGGTGGCTCAGGAGGCTGGGTGAGTCAGCACTAAGCTGAATAGCTTCATCTGCATCTTGAGTGGTGGGAGGGGATAGCACCTGGGCCTGACTAGGGCTGTGTCTGCCTTCCACAATGCTTGCTCCAACTCCTGCGGGGCGGATGATGACCCTGCCCCTCTCTCTCAAAGGAAAGGAGAAGTCATGTGAACAGAGTGCTCCAGGACTGACCAGAACTGGTTTGGTCTAGGCAAAGGCCTGTCTGCCTTCAGAGAACAAAGAGAATATTGGTATAAAAAATGGTACCCAGCGCCCAGAACTTTAGATCATCCTGGAATCAAGAAGGAACCTCTGCCAAGGAGAAAAGCTGTGAGACTGAAGAGGAAGGACTGCCCAGCTGTGTGTTTGTGGGCTGACCTGCAGTTGCTATTCTGCCAAGGAGAGGGGAAGGACTTTGCTATTGCTGTGTCCCCTTGCTTGAAGAGATCTCCAAGGGACTGAGAAGAGCTGGCCTCCTGTTAAGAAGTCCCAGGAACAAAAGGACTTCACCTCCAGCTTCCCCCCTGAACTCTGCTGTGTGAGTTCTGACCTGCCTAAAGTGCCTAACACATTTGTGGGGTCTCTAGAGGTTGTTGCCTGCTGTTTGGGGAGCTGAAAATGAAGAAGAAAAGAAGATCTACAATTTTGCATGCATCGCTCACTTGCAGAGCACATCATAGACAGTGCGAGAGAATTTCCATCGCCGCAAAGATCGTCGCATCGCTTGTTGTCGCTGCAAGAACCGACAAATTGTTCGCTTGCGGAGCGCATCTCCCTGGTGGGGGAAGACTCCTGTTGCTGCGAATATCGTCACAGAGCCTGTCGTCACTGTGAGAACCGTTGCACCGCTTGCTTGCAGACCGCATCACGTTGCTGGGAACATCGTTGCATAGTCTAACGCCATTGCATCGAGGGGCCGTGACAGAAGAGGATCAACGCTGTGCTGGGCATCGCCGCTGCACTGAATATCGTCGCCATCCAAAAGATCGTCACATGGTGCCTGTGCGAGATGCTTCCTACCGGAGAATCTGCACCCCGGAATCCATACAAGGTATCGCATCGCTTCCCATACAGAACTGATTCGTCTCAACACACCCGCTGCGTGCAGCGGGTTGTCGCATCGCCTCCACAAGGTCTCAGAAGTGACGCATTGCTTGTTTTTCGACGTTGCAGTTGTCGCTAGGAACTATTGTCGCATCCACAGGTACTTTCGGCTAAAACTGATGTAAATATGGATTATGTTGATGCAAACACTAGAACTTGTTTAAAATCATATTCTTGAACTTTGTATGTTGGAATTTTGTCATTTTGTTCTTGTGTAGTTTAGATAAAGATACTTTATTTTTCTAAACTGGTTTGGAGTCCATTTGTGGTGATTTCACAGTGTTACTGTGAGTGTTGGTACAAATACTTTACACATTGGCTTTGATAAGCCTGTCTGCTGGTGCCAAGCTACCAAGGTGGTGAGCAGGGGTTATCTAAAGAGTGTGTCCCCCTTACCCTGACTCGAAGCAAGGGTCCCTATTTGGACATTGGTCCCTAACTCAGCCAACTAGAGACCCCCAGATCTAACACTGTTGCTTTAGGATACCCAATTAAGCCCAAATATTGCATATCAGAAGTGTGTTGGATGCATGTTGGCTAACGCGTACTGATTGAGACTATTCAATCAAGCTGTATTTGTATAGCGATACTCATCACCCGGGAGGGGTTATCTAGGTGCTTTGCTGCAGGTATCAGTTGAAGAACCAGGTCTGGAGTCCCTTCCTGAAGTGGTTCAGCAAGGGTGATGTGCAGAGGTGGGGGGTGTTCGGACTTTGGCGGCAAGGTGAGAGAACGAGCCTCACATGTTGAGGCTTAGGTGGCTACGTGGTGTCTGGGTGAGGTGTGCGGAGCGAAGGTTTCTGGTTGGTTGGTGGAAGGTCAGGCGGTGGTTCATGTAGTGTTGTCCTTGGTTGTGGAGAGCTTTGTAGGAGTAGGTTCAATGGCGATTCCAGGGTTGGCTTAGATGTGCCTGCAGAAACTGCTATTCTGTAAACCAGGGTTGCTCTAAATGCATGTTTGGCATTAAGCACAACCTCCGCAGTTAGCCTCCTACTCGGTTTCAATAAAGCACTGGTTCTGTATCATATGTACTGGGAATTTGAAAATAAATCTCATGAAGTTATAGCTTGGTACACAGTGCTCTGGGAAATTCAGGGTCCAGATCCTTAACTGCTTGCCAGCAGTGTCAGGCCTGTTTGACTCAAAGGAAGTTAAGAAATTCTTGTAACAAGTATTGACCCTGCCCTTAAAGAAAGAGGAACCAGCAAATACTGTATGTTTACTGAATTTACAAGTGTCTACTTTTTAGGCCTTACCTACAGACAGCTTTGGTATCAAAGCCTGTTGGGTACAACAAACATACTTAGAGTGGGTATTGGTTCAGTCTACCGTTCATCATGTATTGGCTTTGTCATCAACCAAATTTGCTATCCTTCCCTGGAGCACAGCTTCTTTTCCATCGCTCACATCAATAAATTAGTCTTCTTTTTATTTGAACACTCCATGGGAGTGCTTGTATTTTCTTCCTTTCTCCCACATGTACTGCTACCCCCTTGCAATCTCCATACCTCTCAGCACATCTGTAAAACACAGCAAAATGTATATTTTTTGCAGAGGTTTGACTAAAGAACAGTCATGTTAACTTTATCAGTTGGACTCCACTTTGCATAAAAGCCCAGAAGTTGGTACATAAGGGCAACACTTATGGTGCTGGGGAATAACTGGCTCCTGCACTCACTGAACGAAGATCCGACATAGACGTTGGCCAGAGCATTTGTTCAAGTTCTGAGTCAGTCTTAGCAAGTGGTTTCCTTTACATTCTGACACATCCTTATTTATGACCTCAGAGAGTGCGTATGATCTTTTAAGTACCTGCATCTAGTCCTCTGTGTTATTGTTGATCCGGATAACATACATTCTGTTCAGAGTTTACTGAGTGAAACGTATCTAAAAAATTAACCATGCCATTTATACAGAACACAATGTTCAATTTTGTGGGAATGCTAAAATATGCAATGGCCTTTTCTTCACTATTTTGAACAGTTGACTTGCTTTTAATAGTGTTTTATAAACATCTTTGGCAATGGCAGTATTTTGGCACTCACAATAGAACGTTGAGACCATTTGATTTTGCCAGTGCTTTTCAGCAGGTAGTGAAGTTAAGAGATAGAATCAAGCACAAATGCATGAAGGATGCTGCGACCAGAGGATCCAAGCTGAACTCAGCTATTTGACAGGGTAGCCAATCCCAAGGGACCTGCAGCTGCTGATATGGACATTGAACTGGGCAGGTCAGTGAGGAGTGGCAATCAGGTGGAAAAAAGAGCATGGTGAGGAAATTACCCTCATACACAGCATGGACAAGCATGCACACAAACATATACCATTTACACATTCAGATCAGGCATACACATTATCTACAATACAATCCTTCATACTCCCTCACACTCGATCCCTCATCGCTCACATTCACTTCTCCAACTCTCATCCCCATTGCCTCACAAATGCAGCATCGCACTCCCACACATGCACCCACCTCATACCCATTCATCACATTTTCTGTTCTCATACTACTCCACACCCTCAATTGTACGTTTCACATTTATTCTCCTTAAACCACGCTGACTCTGTTGTAAATATATAATTTACCGTCTTAATTTCTATGCAGGTAGGTACTTAATCAATAATAACTCAAATCGGAAAGAAAAAAACAGAGTCCGTGGTGTTAGAGTTCTTAGGGGTTTTATTCCTTAAAAAGGAATGGTCAAGACCTGGATATCATGTTCTTCCCACCACAGGGGTGGAAGAAGGGATAGAGCAATATTTTATTGACAATACATAGCTTATATACTTAATTTACACCATAGAAAGCAATATAGTAGCCGTAACAGCTGAGAGAAGACAAGATAACAGTATCCACGTGTTACTAGTACGTAATCAGAAGGCGTGGACTAGGCGTGAACTAGAGGTGTGTGCTAGAAACGTCACAGGCAGGTGTCACAAAGGGGTGGCACTAAACAGAAATGTTGCAATGTCAGCAGAAATCGGAAGCTTGGATGCGCGCGCAGCTGCATGACGTGTGATTGACGTGAAACTGGAGGGTGCAGGGGGCTTGACATTTACACTGACGGAAAGAGACAGAAGTCTGGCATGTCAGATCAACTCGTACTTCTATCATATCTGATATCTGATGTTTGGGAACCATATTATCCGAACGGAAAAGGTCTCTGGGGCAGAAGCTATTCTATACTGACTGTGAGTGCGTGTATAAGCGCCTGAGTGTCTGCATGAGAAGCGTGGGGGCATGGGCCTTCCAGGGGAGCATGGTAACAGAGGCTATGAATTACTTGCATGGAGACAGGCCGGCCCTTTGGCTCTGCAGCTGGGGAATGTTTACTTGAACTAGTAGGCAGGAATGTATTTTCGAGGAGCGGAACAGATAATTCGAAGGTTGTAGTCAGTCTTGGCAGGCAGCAGGCTGAGCTAAGCGCGGTGGGCCGCGCTGGGAGTAAGTCAGAGTTCACGGGTACAGAGGCAGCCTGGGCTGAGGCTTTCAGAGTCAGAAGCCAGAAAAAAAGGCTCGATGGCAGAAATTCAGGGCCTACTTTGCCAGAGCTGAAAAACGTGTAAGGTACACTACAAAAAGACGTTGGCATAGCATACTTAGGAACGGACTATTTAACCCATTCAGGGTGGGTCTGAAAGAGGACATGTTAACGTTGGACGCAAATGTATTTGCATCTTCATAGCTGGCACAGGAGGGAAGTTACATGCACTTTAAGCTGGTACATGGAGACGGTGGGGTACGCGCTAGGGAACACAACTTGACCATAAAATTTATATTTCCTCATTCCCTCCTTGTTCCCTACGGACCCTTCATGATATATCGATCCTCATGAATCGATCAGTTTGTTCTTGTAACATAATTTGCTCTTCTTTCTTTCTTTTACGTCTTGAAAGGAAACTGGAATGTTCAATGCATGAAGTGGCACACAGTCCACAAATCGCTGGCCCACACTGCAAGCACAGGCAGCAACTGAATACTAGGACTAGGCCAATGCCTAGGAAGTATAGGATCTTCCATCCCCAAGCGGTTAACGTTGTCCAGAACCAACCGGACCAAGTCCAGGTGCCTGGATTCTGATGTATCAGATTAGCAATTTTATGAAGACGTGTAATAGCTTTGTATACAGATGGCGCGTTTTCTGGAATGAAAACACAGCAACTTGACCCGATGACCTTACAGGCTCCACCTCTATCTGCCAAGATGACGTCAATAACAAGACGATTCTGAAGGACAACAACCCGCATGGCGGACTGCTCTTCGGTTAAGTTACCTAGGGCGGAGGCAGTTTCATTCACTACTGCTTCAAGTGTTCTAGTTAATCTGCGTATTAGTTTACTATTTTGGACAGGGCCTAAAAAGAAAAAGAATCCTTTATTAAAATCGGTGTACTGTTCCCATGCCGTTTCTGTGTAGTCGACAAGTGGGATATCTCTTCTGAGTCTATTCTTTACTAGATTTGTATTTCTGTGATAATCAGGAGGAGCTAGAAAGACAGGTGGCAGAAGGAATGCAATATAACAGGTACCATCCCAATCTGGAGGTAAGCGTATGTATGCGGTATGACCACAAACAAAATAGGAATGACGGATAGCTTTAAAGGACGATTTACCATGATCACTGAATTCGACCACAGTAGTACATTTACTATGACCCAAGTGTACTGAACCTTTCTTCCTGACACATAATTCACCAGTGACGGGTAATACTGACATAGCGGGCAGAACTGGTGCAGCTTCGGATTCAACAGTAAGAATCATAAGGTTAATTGTGTAATTGCTTAATCCATATACTTCATTTTCTAGATCAGTTCCTATTCTAATGGGGAGTCCCTCCTTATCAGGGTAACAGACGTCGAGCAGGACCAAGTTCAAGTTTCCCCAAACCCAGCTCCCGTCGAAAACAGCAATATCAGGATCTAAGGAATTAATTATTTTAAACCATGCACCACAGGAGCCGTTGTGAGTGAACGGATACGGAAAGAGGGGCAGAGCTCCCTTGTAATTCTGGTAGGGAGGGAGTCGGCCACATATCCAGCAATTTGTAGCATTATTAGTCTGATGGGAGTGATGTAGCATACTAATGAAAGTGTTGTTGCGCAGCGCAAGTCTGTAAGAGAGTTCATGTGGAGGTAACTCGCTGAAAGTATGTTCGGCAGAAACATTGTAAGCAGATTGTTCACGCTTGAAAATAGGACAATAGATAGGAAGGAGTATACTGGTAACAATAATCAAAAGACTTAGAAAAAACATTATTAACAATGTCACTATACAGTGACTACGCAGTGATTTGCAGTATGTATGTTTCTTGAATTGTCTCTCTCTCTCTCTCTATCTCGATCTAGGGGATACATGTCAGAAACTATTTAACCGATTCACCTAGGGGAGGACTTAAACAATTAAACTGTCTGACTTGCTAGATCGGAGCTTTGATCTGTATTCTTCTTGTGTAGTTTTCTCTCGTTCGGAAACTTTAAAGTCACTGGGCTCGATACAGTCTTTGGAAGGGGTGGACGAGCCTGGGTCGGATTTCAGTTCATTGCATAGTTTAACATGGCTCGTGTGGATCCACCCCTTTCGGCCCTCCACTTTCACCGCTGTCCTCGTAGTAAGTATAACGGTCTTTGGCTCTTTCCAGCGGGGCTCCAGCGGACTTTTCCTGTCAAAGTTCCTTATTAAAATCAGGTCGCCTGGACGGACATCATGCGGCTTTACATCAGTGTTGTCAGGGAAGGCTGCGGCAACCTGTGAACGACATGATTGGAGTGCAGACATCAAGGAGGCAAGGTAATCTGTCAACATATTGCAATCAACATTAGTAATTTTCTTAGGAATGGGCGTCCCCCACATATTCGGTGGTCTACCAAAGACCACTTCGTACGGGGATAGTCCTGATCTCGAATGGGCGACCATTCTCATATAGAACAGTGCCACTGGCAGGGCGACTATCCAGTCGACCCCTTTCTCTTGACATATTTTTCCAAGGCGGGTCTTTAATGTCTGATTATGCCTCTCTACAAGGCCTGCGGCTTCGGGATGTCGGACACAATGGAATTTCCATTGATATCCTAGCAGCAAGGAAACCTGCTTCATTAATTCGGATGAGAATGGCTGACCGTTATCTGAGTACACGACACGAGGCATGCCGTACCGTGGGAAGAATTCACGAACCAACTGCCTGGCAGTGGTCGGAGCAGTGTAATCTGGGACTGGGTATGCTTCGGTCCAACGGGACAGTGCACAAACAATTACGAGGACATATTTGAATCCTCGACAACGGTCCATCTGGATATAATCCATCTGGAGGACTTCAAAAGGGTGATCGGGAGGATGAAATCCACCTTGCTCTACAGGGACGCTTTTACCTGGATTGAACTGACAACAGATCATGCAAGTACGCACTTTCTGTTTTGCTGCTGCTCGTAAGTGTTTATTGCTCCAAAGATTTTGTAAACTGTCTAACATCGCTTTTTCTCCTAGATGTGCTGGACTATGTGCTGTATTTATTATGACTTGAACCATCGAGTCAGGGAGGAACCATGTAGATTTTCCCTTCGTCATCCAACCTTGATCTGTCTGGATCCCTCCTAGTTCAATCCATTTCTTTATTTCATCTGGGGTAGCATGTGTCTGAATATCGATAACATCTAGTGTGGGATCCCTGACTGTCATACAATTTGTCAGTCCTATTGTCTTTGTCATGTCAGTTGTCTGAGTGTGAGTCAATGCTGTATGTTTTGCTGTCTGGTCTGCCAGGTCGTTACCCTGGGAAACAGAATCTGTAACTTTAGTATGTGCTTTACACTTCATGACGGATATTCCTGAAGGCAGATGTATTGCTTCTAACAGTGCTTGAATGAGGGGACCGTGTTGGATCTTGGCACCATGAGAGGTCAGAAAACCTCGTTCTTGCCATAACATTCCGAAGTCGTGTACAACTCCGAACGCATAACGGGAATCAGTGTATATGTTGACATTTCTGTTCTTGGCTAGAATACAGGCTCGGGTCAGAGCAATAAGCTCTGCCGCTTGAGCGGACAGTGTGTCAATACGATGTGTTTCCTTTACTTCGGTTTCAGTGGTCACTGCATATGCGGCCACTAATTCTCCTGTACTTGTTCGCATACATGAACCATCCACATAAAGTGTCAGGTCTGGATTTGTCAGTGGAACATCTGTTAAGTCTCGTCGGGGCTTTGTTACTGCATTAATGATTTCTATACAATCATGCGGGGCTGGATCTGTCCTAATTGAAGGTAACAGTGTTGCTGGGTTCAGAATGCTGCAGCGTCTGATTTCTATGTGTGGCTGGAATAGCGTTAATTCGTAACCTGTCAGTCGTGCTATGGTCAAGTGCTGAGTCTGGGTTCTGTTTAAAAGAACCTCTACAGAATGTGGAACTTGTACTGTTAACTGATGGCCTAAAACAATTGAATCGCTCTGTCTGATCGCTAGTGCTGTTGCTGCTACTGACTTTAAGCACGCAGGGAGTGCCTGGGCTACTGAATCCAATGTACTTGAAAAATAAGCGCAAGGCTTATGTGAACCTGCTTGGTCTTGAGTGAGGACAGACAATGCTGTACCATCACGTTCTGTAACAAAAAGTGTAAACGGTTTGCTGTAACATGGTGTCGCTAAAACTGGTGCTCGGCATAATGCTTTCTTTAATTCCTCAAAGGCTTGTGTGTGTTCCTGAGTCCAAGGGAGGACAGTCGAAGTCGCTGCCTCCTGTGTCGTTAACTGGATGAGTGGTTTAGCTAGAAATGCATATTGAGGAATCCATTGACTGCAGTACGAGGTGAGGCCTATAAAGGCCCGCACTTCCTTTTGTGTCTGGGGTTGTGGCATATTTACAATTAACTGAATGCGATCGGGGGTGAGCTGTCTCCCCACTTTGGACAGCAAGTGACCCAAGTACACAACTTGCTGAACACAGAATTGTAGCTTCGAAGGAGACACCTTGTGTCCCTTGTCTTCCAGGAAATGTAAAACTGTCAGTGATGCTTGTTCACATTCGGGCTCACTTCGTGCGGTGATCAGCAGATCATCGACGTATTGCAGTAAAGCGGTGTTAACTGGCATTTGAATACAATCTAGTTGTCTTTTCAGTGCTTGACTATAGATGCTGGGGCTTTCTGTGAATCCTTGAGGTGCGCGGGAGAATTTGAAACTTCGTCCATTTAAACTGAATCCGAAGAGATATTGGCTCTCTGGATCAATAGGTACACTGAAGAAAGCGTTCTTGAGATCAATTACAGTAAAGAACGTTGCTTCTGAATCAATAGCAGTCAATAGGGAAGAGATATCAGGGACCACAGGGTACTGTGGTACAATGCATTTATTCAGCTCTCGCAGATCAATCACCAGCCGATATACTGGCGGTGCATTGGGATCAGTACGTTTAAGAATTGGAATGATGGGTGAATTACAGATATTGGAGTCGGTCTCTACGACCACTCCTTGGGCAATGAGCTCTTCAATGATTTCCAGTAAAGCCACTACAGCATCGGGTGGTAACTTGTATTGTCTGATTCGTGGTAGAACAACTCCTGTCTTGAGTGTAACACGGTATGGTGTGATATGCATACAACCTACATCAGTTGGGCCTTTTGCCCACAAGTGATCTGGTACATTTTTCAATCTGACATCGAATTCTCGCAACACATAATGACCCTTGAAATCCCGCAGAAAGAGTCTAACTCCCTCCGGGGAACAGCAAATTATGGCTCCTAGAGCCTTCAACGTTTTTATTCCTAACAGATTTTCTGGGCATGATTTCGTAAGTAACAAGTCTGTAACTCGTGATAATGGGCCCACAGCCAGGGGGACTGGTTCTGATACTTCATTTACAATGGGCTGTCCTGAAAAACCAAGGGAAACATTCTGTGAGCCTGAGAGGGGTGCCCCTGGGACTTCGTCATGGCTTATAGTGGTGCGGCTTGCCCCTGTGTCAATTAAAAACTTTCTGTCTTTTCCCAATACTTGACTGTGTACATAAGGACCTTCTTGATCTACAGGAATTTCAATAAGAGGCAAACCCATCTCCCTCTCTAGGCTGTTTCATGCGTATCGTTGGTAATCGGGGTAAGTACCTTGGGCATACTGGTACATCTGCTGTGAAACTTGCTGAGTTGCGGCAAGAGGCTGTGGCTGTGGTACCGCTACTGTCTGTGCTGTATGGGGTGAAGCATGCATAGGCTGTGTGTTCTGCATGGGCTGTACATTCTGTGAGGTCTGTTGCTGGACCTGATATTGTCTTGGTGGATGCGGTCTCTCTTTAGTTTTACCTGTTGATATGTTATGTTTCAGAACTGGACATTCATGTACGTAGTGACCTGGCTGCTTGCAATAATTGCATGTCCCTTTAACGGGAGCTGCGGCGTGACCTGTCTGGGTCGTACCCTTTCTGTTTCCGTCGGTATGGACCGACTGGGCTACTAACATTTTCATTTTCGTGTCTTTCATACGTTTTTGTTCCTGATCCTGTTCTTCTCTAATTCTGTTCTGATGGTATTGTAACATTTGTAACATCTGTGATGGCGTATTTGCTTGCCATGTACTCTCAACCTTGTATACACGATTCTTGACTGCTAACAGGGAATTCTCAACTAACTTGGATACAAAAAGATGCGGGTACGACTCGCTACTTGGTTTAAGACCACTATTAATAATAAAACATTTCTCGAATCTTGAATAGAAGTCGCTAGTATCTTCGTCGGGTTTCTGTTTACATGCTGAGATTGCATCTCAGTCTTCTTTTCTAGTTGTCAATAATCTTGGCAGAACCTGTACTATCAAACCTGGTAATGCTTTAGTTTTCTCCCCAAGGCCTAGCCCTGGGACACGTTTGTTCTCTTCATCTTCTATTTCTGCCCATACAATCTTTTTCTCTCCAACCTCCCATTCTTTTTCCTTTAATTTCTCGTAGATGCCCGTGGGCAGCAGTACCTTTAACATTTTCATGATATCTTCATATGTGTAATCCCCCATCAGTAACATGTCTTTAAGTTCTCTGTGAAAACCTGCAGGGTCTTTATCATGACACGGGACTAGTTTCTTCATTTCTAACAGTTCTAACTTAGTCAGAGGCGTGTGTACATACACACGTTTCAAGGTATGATCCTCACCCATAACTGGGTGCACTTCTCGCAAGGGGTTCTGACTTTCAATGCCATTCAGGCATCCCATATGATACATTTTTCTTTCTGGGGGTGGGGCGGGAACATATTCAGAGCTTATAAAAGTGTTATATCTATGTCGTTGTTCTAGAATTATTTGTATTAACTTGGTACTGAGACCTCTCCATCTATCCATGAGTAGTGCTTCTAATGTTTCGTGTAAGGGACCTGGATCAGAATGTTGGTTTCTGTATTTCGTGAGGAGGTGCTGAATCATGTATACACCTGCTAATTTCTGCTCGTCTGGGGAAAGGGTCAGGAATGTCTGCGCTACGGTGTCATCATTATATATATCCGGATTTTCAGTCCATAATATGGCTGACCGGGCTAGTTCTTGTTCATCCATTGAATTGAGTACATGGTACCCCATTCTCTCTCGGAGTCTTTTATCAGTCTCCTGGAACTGATGTTCAGAAGAATTCGGGTTTGTTAAGGCAGAGAGAAAAACTCTCTTGCTTTCCGGACGGATACCTTTCCTAAGGTAAGTTCCCTTACCTACATACGCTATAGTATCTGTAGTCTTTTCTGGTTCTTCAAGTTCTTCTTCCTCCTCCTCGGAAGCCTTTTCTCTCTCTTTTTTGTGTATTTCTATCACTTCTTTTCTAATTTTCTTGTACATACTGGCTATGCAAGTCCCCTTGTCGTGTTTTCCTTCAGATATATTTTGACCCCACCTGTTTAGTGCATCTAATTCACTCTGATCTGTCCCAGGCCTGTCTCGTTCTCTTATTAGGCAATTTATGAAAAAACGTAGTATCTGTGCTTGAACGTCAACTTTCTGATGCTCCATGGCATCCTTAATACTGTCAGGGTCTTTCCCAGTCTGAACAAACTCATATATTCTATCTAGGCGCTCCTTCATTCCTGCATAGTACAGCAGGAAATCAGTAGCAGATCTTAACCGTAGTGATGCCATCATCATTCTATCGTCTTTGCCGGGTACTGGATCATATCTGCAAACTGAAAGGTTTTCTTTGAGTATGTCAAGGCGGGGTGATTTGAACGTGAAAGGACTCCGCAAGTCCCCGAGCTGTAACCTGCGCGTTAATGGCGGGGTGTGAAGACCCCCGGTCGCACCCCCTGAGGCGGAAGCTTGAACATTATCTCTCTGTGGAGTCTGTATCTGAACTTGAATTTGTCTTTTAGTAGGATCAGGTAGACGTGGTTTCGGTAGATCAACTTTAGGTACGGGAAGTGGTGGAGGTGGTGGAACAGGAGGATTCTGTTGTGGTACTGGCGGAATATGATCTTGGGGCGGGTTACCACCCCCGTCCCTGTCGTTAGGCAGGGGGCGGACAGGCAGATTGGTGTAAGCGGGTGCTACATCCTCTAGATAGGAATTCAGGAATATGTCTTTAGTGGTCCTATGAGTTACTTTAGTTGGAACCAATGGTGGCGGCAGATTTTTCGGTATTTCTGAAATGGCCTCAGGCGAACCCTCAGCTGCGAGATACATACCGTTTACGAGATTGTTTCGTGCACGGTCTACTTGCTCTGATTTTACCCGGATCCCTTCAGTAACTAATTCGTTTTCTTGCGCTTTATCGGATTCTCTAAGTCTATCTTCTCTACGTAATTCTTTTTCAGCACGCTTATGTGATTCCTTACGCCAAAACTCTATGGCGTCTTTCTGAGATTGTCTGGCTTTCTTTTTCCATAGTGCTTCCTCTACCTTCATGATGCACTCGGCATCCCATGTTCCGGTAACGGGCCGTCTGTGTCTTTCGTCTAGATGTTTAGTATACTCGGCCCATAAATCTAGATATAATATGGCATCTATGCCATGCTTGTGGTACATAAAATTTCCTGGAGTGTCCCTAGGGGGGATAGGAATTTCTTCCTCTAGTATCCCTTTCCTAGTTCCTATCTGCTTTAACTTGTTGAAAAACGGCATCTTGTTTACTTAGTACTGAATGCTCAATCCTAACTACTTAATACTGGATATAGTTGGTTATACAAGAACACAATAATGCACAAAAAAAACAGTCACACTCATACCACGACATTAATCACATGAAAAAGACATTTGAGACATATATGACTACCCTCCTATACCGGATGTACTGCTGAACAGCACAGATACACTGCTAAAACAGTGCAGAAACTTGAAATAACGGATGTACTGCTAAACAGTACAGATACACTGTCTAAAAACAGTGCAGACCGGACTTGTGTACCCAAACCCGTCTAGATACGTCCCAGCAATGGTACTCACCGGGAAGCACAGAAACAGAAGGCCTCGGAAAACTCGACTGGACTCGACTCGACACGTGGATACTTCGGAAAGCTTCGGAAAACTTCGGAAAACTGGTGGGCCTCTTGACACCTCGGACCTTGCTTCTTTCGGCTAGGCTCTGGTCAGGATCCTCCGCACTCCTCACCGCCTCGTCTGGGTACTGATCGCAGTCTTCGTCACCTCCGTGGGCCAGAGGGAGATGCAGGAAATCCTGCCGGTACGCGTAGTTTCCTTCTAACTGATGGCAGGGGACAGAGCTTGCAACGCACCAACCGGCGCGTGAGGTGGGGGAGGGTCCCTGTTCGGGCGCCAAAATGTTGTAAATATATAATTTACCGTCTTAATTTCTATGCAGGTAGGTACTTAATCAATAATAACTCAAATCGGAAAGAAAAAAACAGAGTCCGTGGTGTTAGAGTTCTTAGGGGTTTTATTCCTTAAAAAGGAATGGTCAAGACCTGGATATCATGTTCTTCCCACCACAGGGGTGGAAGAAGGGATAGAGCAATATTTTATTGACAATACATAGCTTATATACTTAATTTACACCATAGAAAGCAATATAGTAGGCGTAACAGCTGAGAGAAGACAAGATAACAGTATCCACGTGTTACTAGTACGTAATCAGAAGGCGTGGACTAGGCGTGAACTAGAGGTGTGTGCTAGAAACGTCACAGGCAGGTGTCACAAAGGGGTGGCACTAAACAGAAATGTTGCAATGTCAGCAGAAATCGGAAGCTTGGATGCGCGCGCAGCTGCATGACGTGTGATTGACGTGAAACTGGAGGGTGCAGGGGGCTTGACATTTACACTGACGGAAAGAGACAGAAGTCTGGCATGTCAGATCAACTCGTACTTCTATCATATCTGATATCTGATGTTTGGGAACCATATTATCTGAACGGAAAAGGTCTCTGGGGCAGAAGCTATTCTATACTGACTGTGAGTGCGTGTATAAGCGCCTGAGTGTCTGCATGAGAAGCGTGGGGGCATGGGCCTTCCAGGGGAGCATGGTAACAGAGGCTATGAATTACTTGCATGGAGACAGGCCGGCCCTTTGGCTCTGCAGCTGGGGAATGTTTACTTGAACTAGTAGGCAGGAATGTATTTTCGAGGAGCGGAACAGATAATTCGAAGGTTGTAGTCAGTCTTGGCAGGCAGCAGGCTGAGCTAAGCGCGGTGGGCCGCGCTGGGAGTAAGTCAGAGTTCACGGGTACAGAGGCAGCCTGGGCTGAGGCTTTCAGAGTCAGAAGCCAGAAAAAAAGGCTCGATGGCAGAAATTCAGGGCCTACTTTGCCAGAGCTGAAAAACGTGTAAGGTACACTACAAAAAGACGTTGGCATAGCATACTTAGGAACGGACTATTTAACCCATTCAGGGTGGGTCTGAAAGAGGACATGTTAACGTTGGACGCAAATGTATTTGCGTCTTCATAGCTGGCACAGGAGGGAAGTTACATGCACTTTAAGCTGGTACATGGAGACGGTGGGGTACGCGCTAGGGAACACAACTTGACCATAACATTTATATTTCCTCAACTCTTCCAACTCTCTCATTCCTCACATCCACACGCACACTCAACAACTGCACTCGCCTCCTGATATTAATCAATAGCCCTTGCATGGCATTAAGACTGTTCATGAGCTACTTCTAGCAAGAAGTCAGGCTCTCTGTGATAACATTCGGACCACCGGTGCCTGAAATCAGCATAGGATCAGGTCCATCCACCTGAGCCTGGCCGGGCTTCCAATAATATCTCTGCCAATATGACATCATAATGCACCCAGTGTACTGGGAGTGAAACAAAATCATGCTCCTCATCCTACCTTGTACAAAAGCTCCTCAGAGATAAACCCTATATAAATTGCACACTACAAGTTGTATTGGAGACATTAAGACACTATAAGTTATTGAATCATGAAACAAGAGCAGAGGGGAAGATAAGAAGAACTTAGATTCATTACCAACCAGACTTCCTTCTCCTCATCTAGAAGGATTCTCAGTTGGACAAACCACTCTCCAGTTTCATATTTGTTGTGGCAGCTCAGCCCTTTCTTTAGCTTACTCCATTACCCCCTGTGCAGGTCTGTATCATCATTATCCTCCGCTTGTTGTCCAACTGTGAGGATATTTCTCTTCAGAAGGGACTGAGGGACTTTAGCAATGACCTCCCATAATCAATAATCAATCTCAAATCAATGTTCATAAATGAGTAGGGGTGGGATGGAGAAGACGTATGGGAGCAGTCAGGTTCGATGGTCATTATCCAAGTACGGCAGCTCCAGAAAATTATGATTCTGCTGTTATGGAGTGTGGTAGGGGAAGCAGAATGATAAATGTCCTCAGTGGCTACAATTGCAATGAGGTCAAAATAGTTGACAAATCCAGCTGGCGCCTTATTATATATTTATTTCCTAAGAAATTAGGAATGGGTCCTATCATTCTTCAGCTTAGGAAAGGACCTGATTGTGAGAAAGTGTCATCTTTCGGGCATTGGTATACCCCCACTTGTTGCTGAACTGCTGATGTGCTTTGACTGAATGTGTCCTGGGCTCCTGCCAACCAGGTCTACCTACCGGGCTGTTTGGAATTCTGCCGAGCTGGGGGCTGATTTAATTGCAGTGGGGGCTGATTTTGTTCGTGGAGACCTGCGTGTACTTCGAAATAATGAAAGCAAAACGAATTTCGTTTTGTACACGCAGGTCCCCATGAAAGAAATCAGCTCCCAGCTCAGCAGCATTCCGAACTGCCCGGTAGCCAGTCCGGCCCTGTGCCCAGGGCTTGTGTTCCTTCCCTAAAACTGTGTTGAAACTAAAACCCAATAGGCATCTCTGGCCACCTGTCAACCCCTAGTAAAAGGTACCCTAGGTACCCAGGGCATGGTGACCAGAGAAGACCCCTAAGGGCTGCAGCACTTATTGTGCCACCCTTAGAGGCCCTGTACCCCGACACCCACACACTGCCTCTGCAGGCTGAGTGTCTAAGTACAGAACTAAACAGAGAGTCAACATGGCACACATCCCTGGGTGCCATGCCCACAAACCCCACTGCTCTGGCATACATCAGCACCCCTCTAGCTGGATGCCCTATGCCAGTGGTGTGGACCCAGGTGCATGAGCCCTGTGCCCCTACAGTACCCAGGGCCATTCCTGGGCAGTGTAAGTGCAGTGATGCCATTAAGAGTATATGGTGCTGGGAGGTTGTCATTACAAACTCCACAGCACCATAATGGCTACACTGAAGACTGACAAGTTTGATACCAAACTTCTCAGCACATTGAACCCAAACTGATGCCAGTGTGGGATTTCATGTAAAATGCACTACAGAGGGCATCTTAGAGATGCCCCCTAAAACCTAACCTGCAATCCACGTCTTGTCTGAGGGGCTGCCTAGGCTGCTCTCTGCAGACATGTTGCTGGACCGCTGGGTGGAGAGCCCTCACTCTCCTGGGCCTGCAACAATGCACATCCTGGGACGAGGTGCCAAGACTCCTACCCCAGGATGGGCAGGGGAAGCTTCAAAGCATTCCGCCCTTGTGAGCTTCTCCAGACCATTTGCTGTACTCAGCAACTGGCCCCCACCAGTTCTGACGCCCACTCTGGCGGGAAAACTGGTGGGAAACCCTACGTCAGGAAGGGGGGGTGCCAACCTGTGCCAACTCCACCCCTCAGGTGGGAGAGGCGAGGTGAAGCACAACCCTGGGCTCCGGCCATCTTGAAGATGGGGAGCCCTGCCCAATCACAGCTAGGCTCCTGCCCCCTCCCACAGGAGAGGAGCAGGCTAGGGGGTGTACCCACCCCAGGAGAGGGACCCATTGGTCCCTGCCCTACCCGTAACGCCCCTAAATTTAGTATTTAGGGGCACCCTGAACCTTCCTTCCTCAGATCCCGATTGCAACAACAAGAAGACCAAGAAACAAGAACATCTGTTGCGCAGCTGCTAACAAAAGGCCGACGCCCACTGATGTGGCCCCAGAACCCTACAGGCCTGTTGATCCTTGAATCTGCTCCTGTGAAACTCCGGCGTCTCCAGCGGACAGCAACCTCTACAACCCTGGAGGAGCTGCCTGCCTTGAACCTTCCAACAGACTGACTCCAACAGCAATACAGCTGGTGCCAGCCAGGAACTGCGAATCCAGCCCACTCTGCACCTGCCAAGCCCGGCCTGTGCCTGAGTGACCCCAGACCACGAGGACGTCCCCCGGTGACTGGGGCCCGAAGTCCAGTGCCCAAAGACCCTCCTTGACGACACAGACGACGCCTGCAGCCTCAGAACCAGGGACCCCTTCAACTGCGTCCAGCCGAGGGTAGGATTTCACGACACCAAAAGACACCCCTGCACCCTGCACCCTACGGCCCCCTGTGCCCTCCTTTGGGGTACCTACCTCTTCTCCAAGATCCCAACTTACCTCTCGAAGTGGTGGTCGCACCTGAAAAATCTCTGTCCCCGAGCCTGCAGCCTTTGTTCACTTTGTAACTTTCCCATTGTATAACATTGAGCGCCCGACGGCTCAAAAGCACCCTGCACCCTGCCGCCCGAGTGCCGCTGGAAGTGCAACTACTACCCTACTCTACTTCTCCACTTGCCCTGAGTAATTGACCAGAAGCCCAGCTCCCACAGTCACGTGGCCTGCCTGCTTGCAGCCACCAACCAAAGGCTCCCTATCCTCCATTGGATTCCATTGGGCCTACTCTCTCTGCACCTGGCTGCCCCTGCCCCGCTGGAGGTGTAACAACTGTACCTTTCTGACCTTGGCAGACCCCCTGAGTCTTTGCCCAGAACCTTAACTCAACCAGTTGAGTACTCCCCTGAAAGCCGATAACTCACTTTCCTTCCATAGGCTAACATTGACTGGTTTTCACTGAAATTTCTTTTAAGTGTGGAGTTTTGAAACTTTAAAATATTCATCTAATATCAACCGAATAACGAATTCCAAAATACTCACCAATGATCAGGAGAGAAGCCGGTACTGTTCCTTTTAGCCCATTGCTGAATGGCAAACTTAATCCTAACTGTACTTACCAGTAACTTGGATTTTCTTCCATAGGAAACCATTGACTGTTTTTCTCTGAAATTTCTTCTAAGTGTCGATTTTTGCAAACTAGAAATATTCCTTAAAAATCATACCAAATACCACAACATAATTACTTACCTGGCTTAGGTAGAGGTCCCAGTGCTCAATCTAGGAGTCCAGTACTGGATTACAAAGTAACAAGAACCTACTTTACCTGTGACTTGAATTTCCTTCAATAGGATAACATTGCTAGTTTTTCACTGAAAAGTTTCTGTCAACTTTAAAAATACATTTAAATTCTTTCAAAATCACAACTGTAACCAATATGCTTTTACTTAGATGTTTACAGCTTAGGTCCCGGGACTGAATCCAGGATCCAGTCCTGTGGTTAGAAAAGGAATCCTTAAATAATCAACTGCATTGATGTAGAAAAATCCATTGAGCTCAATGTTAAACTGTGCAAAGTAACTACCTAAAGTCACTCTTATTGAGAAAAGTACATTTTGATACCTGTTGGTTCTATAATAAAACAACAATATCTTTTGATATAAAAACAATTGGCCTAGAGTTCAGTTCTTGAGTGTGTGAAACCTTTTGCTGACTGAGTGTGTACAACAAAAGTTTTACACTGTCCTCTGGTACTGCCTTACTGCTCGACCAAGCTATCACTTTAGAGAGTAAGGTCATATCTGACTTTAACCTCTGTTATACCTCTGGGGATTGGGGACTCTATACACACTGTACCTTACTTTGGTCCAGTATATATAGAGCCACTTTCTCACACTGATGGCACATCTCTTGAAGAGCAAGCTTTAGACTCTGTGACTGGCCCAGTGATCTGACTCCCCACTCAAAGGATTCCCCATCTTAGCAAAATGTAATAAATTATTTGAGACCAAAATGACAAAAATCCAATTCGTACAACTGGAGAAATGCAATTTTAAAGATTAAAACGTAGGTATTGTGCTTCAAAGCATTTAGCGACACTTGCCGGTATCTTACTGTATAAGACCAGGTGAAAGTCACAAGTTCAGGGAAAACACGATAGACCACAGCCCAGATAGAGGGACGAGGTTAGTCCCACAGAAAATGGTATCTACCAAAGTCCAGCGTAAGGAGTTATGGTCATAGTCGAAGGGTCCTTATGGAGCAGGGAGAACGTTGTGGATGGTTGTTGATGTAGTGCATAGAATAGGCTGGGCATCACAGATGATCATTGATGTAGCGTAACGATCCTGTTGGGTGTCACAGGCAGTCATTGCTGGGAGATTCTTGTTGGTGGTCACTGCAAGCTGTTGAAGCTGTAACTTGAAGTGCAAATGTCACATTGCTGGGTGTCCCTGACAGACACTGTGGCGCAAAGAGTCGGGTTCAGCAGAGCTTCTCATTGGCGGGTGGCAAGATCGTGGTTGAAACAGGCCATTTCGCAGTCGTGAAGAGCCTAAAAATTCAGGATTTCTCCTCTTCTTGAGGAGGAAGCTCAACTGACGCCACTCCAAGGGTCCAGGACTTCAGGGGCACCTCTTTGGGGTCAGGAGCTCTCTCCAGCAGAAACCAGAAGGCTTAAGCAGGTCCAGTTGCCATTCCAAGCAGCAGGTCAGCTGGGCAGTTGTAGGGAGCCTATGGATCTTGTTATATCACTGCAGCTCAGAACAGGAGGTCAGTCACCTGATCCTTGGAATCACTGCAGCCTGGGATGAAGGGTGCAGGTCCAGTCTTCCTTCTCAACAAGCAGGCAGCAGGGTAGCAATGTATCAGGGCAGCAAAGTAGTAGTCTGTTTTGCAGCAAAGCAGGATAGCACAAGTACTTTAGCACTGATTAGCATTAGTATAGTGCGCAGAGTCCTAAAAGCCAACAAAAACAGGTTCAGAAAACAGGAGGGTGAAGGCAGAAGGTTTGGGGATAACCCTGCAGAAAGGACTAAGTCCAACAGCCCCTCTGATGCAACTATCTATGTCTTCTGTGAAACATTATTCTAGTTCCACCTTTGCCTCCGCCTTCTCCCATCATTGACCATCTGTGCAACAATTTGAGTTTGTAAATAGCTCCTTCCATATAGTACTCCATTGCATTGTAAGGTATGTGCTGTATAAATACACATACATACATGAACGAATAAATAAACATTTACAAAATGAAAGAAATATCTCTGAAGTATCCAGGAGCTCCATATCATAGAACAACGGTGGCGGGAAAATGAGGGCATATTGGATAGAGAGGTACCACTTTGTAGCTGTTACTTAAGGCCATCCTTGGCTTAGATGAGGACCTAAACATAGCCCATCAGCTTAGCTAAAATAGCAACGCTTATAGATTGAGGGGCACATTTATCAAAAAATAATGCAGCGCAGCAAGCCACCGAGCTGCGCAGCATAATAGGGAAACGGTAGGAATGCCCTGTACTTAATATTAAGCGGCACATTCCTGCCTTTTCCTGGCACCGGTGCATAATGTGCTACCTAGTGCGAATGCAGGCACCCTTGCACCATTAGTTCAAGGGTTACTGTGTTGTAAGCTGGACTGTTGTTGTGCAGGAAGGGATACCTCCCTGAACAAAAATAATTCTCTGAGGCATTTTCCTCTTTCTATGTGTGCTGAAGAATGAAACACACATAGAAAGAGGAAAACGAGGAAAAAATATTATTTCTCCTCCTCTCGCAACACCAGGGGAGGCATAGTATTTTGATGCATTCGCAGGTCTGCCACTAATGATAAACCTGGGCATGTGGCAAAATCCATGGGTGGGTGTGTTGAAACACCTATGCTCCACCCATGGAATGCCTCTCTTGGGGGAGTAACGCAATGCAGCGAGTTGCAACACTGTGTTGCGTTACTCTAGATGGAAATGGTACTTAGTTGTTGTGTTGCCCTTGCCCACTTACCCCCATTGCTGGGCACAAGGGCAAAGCAACTGCATGATAAATATGCCCCTGAGAGTAGCTGAGGCATAATCTTTCTTCTACAAGCAAAGTGCATGCTAAAAATATCTGCAGCTTTGCTTGAGTGAGGCCTGATGAATCAAAGAACAACCTTGTGTGACTTCTCACTCTCACACTGATTGATAAAGGAGGCAGCAGGAATGAAACATTAGCAGAACATGAAGAAGTTATCTGTCATGTTAGATTCCTCCTGTTACTGAAGCTACATTTTCCCCACTGCTTCCCAGGTTCTTTGCAGTGTCAAAAGACAATCCGATCATCTGCAGAGCCTCTGGACTTTTAAAATGTAAATCAGGGGGAGGGGCAATGTGGCGGAGTGTGTGGGAAAATATGGGGGAGTGTGTTTGTGTGTGTGTGTGTGTGTGTTTGTGTGAGTGTTAGTGATTGTATTGTATTTATCACATTTATTACAACAAATAAGACAGGTCGTTGAAAGATTTGCCAAATTTTTTAAAATATAGGGCCTGCTTATGATAGTGGTGAATCCGCCACTGGCAGCCTGCTGGGGGCGGATTCACTGCCATCATGTGGCTATTCTCTGCCCACCAGATAAGGATGGTGGGCGGAGTGCTGGTGGATGGAAAGCCTGTCCACCTAGGGTCCGACACAGGCAATCGTTCCGATTGCCTGTCGGACCCGGGCAGCATACTGGAATGGTGGTGTGCCTATCATGCACCGTCCGCCATATTAGGATGCTGCTTTATGCCAACCTTTGAATAGCTGTTCCTCCCCCATTCAAAGGGTGGCAGAGATTGCCTTTGGGGGCCCATTTTGGGCCCCCTTGTGCAGGGGCAATGCAATTGTGTACTTGGAGGGCACCATACGTTCCCTGCAGCAGGTGGCGGCACTGCGTGGTGCCTGCCAGGTAGTGCAGGGAAATGCACAACTTGCATTTTTACCAGCCAGCAGCACCTGCTGCAATGGTAAACATGCAAAATGCAACCGCCACAGTGGCGGTTGCATCATAATTGCATGTGCAGGACCGCTGCCATATGGCTGGGCGATCCAGATTCCCATGATGATGGCGGACGGACTCAGGTCTGTCCGCCATCGTAATGACCCCCAATGTTATCATTTTTTTACATTCCTATGTTGAGGTAATAAAATATGCCCAATTAACTTATTTTCTGTGACATGGTGTAAACATATTTTTCTGTGACATGGTGTAAACAAGATCTAAAAATGTTATTAACTTACTGATAAAAGTGTGGGATTGTGTCATAAAATATTGGCTAATGTTCTCCTTAATTGTTTTCATTTTTGCTCTCTAATGGAAACCCACAGGTAAAGTTTCATTAAAGGGAACATTTTCGGGCAGAGAGAAAAACATGTGATCCAGATTTTCAGCTTTATATCCACACAATCGGCATCCACTCTTGCCTTTAAGTCTAGGATTCCATGTTCCCTCAAACTCAAGCACTGGAATATGCAGACGTCTAAATCTCAGATATTTCTTTGTTTTGTGTGGTTTTTAGATAGGAATGAAGTGCTTCTGTTATGTCAGGGTCTAAAGATCTTTCCCTTGAATATTACTTTTCAGGATTTTCTATCAAAACTATTTCCACAATAGGGATGACATTGCAGCCAGCATTTCTAGATGAGGTAGAATGTGTTGTCTTATTAATAAGTACTAGATTTAGTTAGATGTTTTGTAAGGGTTCGTTTTTAGCTCTTCATTATTTTAATGTGATAGTGTTTACTTTGGATTAGTTACAAACATAATTATTCAGTTCTATAAAAAGGGCCTTATTATGACTTTGGTGTCTTGGAGCGGGCCACTTATGGTTGTTATACAGTCGTTATTCAGAGTCATACTTGTATTATGTTGATTGTGATTAAAATGTAGCGTAATTTCCTAGGGATCACGGTTGTTCTCCTAGCTTTAAATGATTTCAGAATTTTTGCATTTCGGACTACAAATAGTGGACAAAATATTAGCCTATTGTGCTTTTCAAATTTGGTTCTTTGAATGTAGTTTTAGCTGACAGATTTTTAAATTCATGTGTTCAGTATTATATTCTGGCCCTCTGAAGTTCTGGCTTCCTTTTAATAAAAAGTTTGAATTTCCTTGCAATGATTCCTGCTTTGTGGATATTTTGAGATACTAAGTTGTCCGATTTTGTCAGGACAGCATTTCTTGCCATTATTTTCTGAATTGTGGTTTCGATTCCCCAAGTTGTTCTGTTGGTTCCTCCATTATAGTTCTTACTTTGGAGAAAATGCACGTTTATTAAATCTGTGGAGTTTATTACATTGAATTCATGAACATAATTTACTATTTTTAAAACATTTTGATGGTTTAGGATGTCTTCATGTCCTTCTTGTTTGTACTTTGGATACAAATCTATTTTGAATGTCTCAAATGTGTTGTTTGGTCAAATTAAGGTATTAAGACAATCATCTTTATGAGTCGAGGTCAATGGAGGTATTTTCCTAAGAGCTTCACTTAGTACCTCCGTTATACCAGACTTTTGTAGAGGGCCTGTTATATTATAATTGTGAATTTCAGTCTAAGATAGATTATTGCCAATATTTGAGGTTTTTATCCGTCGATCATTTAACTGAGATGAGAGAGATCTGACAGGCTTTAGAGTTAAAGAGTCTTGGATAACAAAGCAAACCTCTCTTTAAAAGTCTCGAAGTGACAGTCAGTTGAGTGGTCCTTGGTCTGTTTGACAAGTTTTTTGCAATTTGAGGATCGGAGTTTGTCTTCTCCTGCTCAATAGCGGTGCCTGCCACATGGTGCGGGGATATGTAGGGGGGCACCATAAGTGTCCCCCAGGAGCCATATCAGAGGGCCAGGGGGAAAGGGGGCCCACTAGGGCCCCCAAGTCACTTTCCATCAGCCTTATCATGGCAGGTTAACCCCCATGTAATGGCCAGCAGAATCTGCCATTGTAATCACAACGGCTGTCCCTGAGCAGGCACCACTGTAGGGATTACAGACTGTCGTATATCTGTCGGACAGTCTCTCTGCTCGCCGACCACCAGCCCACCATCCCAATGTGGCGGGCGGGCGGCCAGTCATGCATGGTCAGATGGGACCGCCACCGGCGGCCTGGCGGCCTGGCGGTGACAGTCCCACCGCCATCATAATGATGGCCATAGTATCTGGTCACTTTGGGTTAGAGAATTAGAGAGGTTCGAGGTGAGCTTTTGTAATCTTAACTTAACTCTTGGGGTTTACACAGTTCCAGTCACAGGTATTAGTATTTTGACTTGACATTGATTGATATAATTTATTTTCATCTTTATGATTGAAGATTAGGTAGTTTATCTTATTCCTATGAACTTTAAAGATTCTGATTGTACTGTAATGCTTTCTTTATTACTGGCCAGGTTTTTCTTTAGTTTCTTCAGCTTTCTTAACCTATTTTCACTTACATATGGAATAAAGCCTTCCATGAGCCCTTCCTTTTCCAATATTTCTATGTCATTGTGAGATCCCTCTGCATGTTATGTCGTATTCTTGGACTGCAAAATTAGTTATCAGTTCCGTTCATGTTACTTCCTGCTAACTGGTTGAGGGTTTGAGTAGTTTACTGATTTATCTTATGGCCCTACTGTGGCATTCCTGTTTGTATTGAGAGAGCGCAATTTGAATGAAAGGTATATCTGTACCATATTTACAAGCATATCGCATAAACGTAGAAGTTGTAACATGAAGGAGCACTTGTAGCGTATAAGTTAGCCGATGTAACCTAAGTAATAGGAATTGTATCTGTATTCACTTTAGAAATGCATTAGAAAGACCGTGTATATATAGTGGTCTAATATAGAAATGTGAAAATGTTTAAACGTGCTAAACTGAATATACGTATGTAATCATTAGACGGAGAAAGAAGACGAATTATAAAGCGAAGAAATGTGTAGATTATATAGCACTGTGTAGAAACGAGAATGTAAACGTTGTATTTTATGTAACATGGATTCAAGTATAATCACCGATTCGCTAATTTGATTATATATATATGTATGTGTGTTAAAGGTTATACTGTGTAGACGAAGGAGTTTTAGAAAGTGTGGTCATGTGTGATTTTAACCTAACTGACCAAGGGTTCGCAAGAATGTAGTCCGCTGTATGTAATTTAGTGGTCTCACAGGAACAGGGGATAGCCTTGATCTGTACGTGCGAGACAAGAGTCAAAGGTCTTGTTAGATTTAAGGTGACAATGCTGGACGAAGTTTATGGCCTAAGTGAGATAAGAGACGCTTGGAATTTGGGGTCTTGTTTAGGAATGACCGTTCACAGGACCAAACGAGGTTATAATCACAACGGTAATGAATGGAACTCTGTTGAGGTGATAGACTTTGCTCTGAAAGTGTCAACTGGAATGTCAATGAAGTCACCAGCACGAAGACGAAGATGGCGCCTAAGAAGCAAGGTCAACTTAACGGACGACGCGAAGAGATGAAGCTATGGAAAAACCCAAGAATGAGAGCATGTGTAAATGTATACATGGTGGGCGTCAAGGGGCGTTCCACCCATACTGTGATTGTGTATTTAGGGACAGCACCCCAGGGAGAAGTTAGCGCAGAACAGAAGATCAGAAAGCAGAGCGCAAGAGAGCAGTAGGCCGAGGACCCTTAGAGAGCGGATGGGTAGGCAGAAAGGGTACTGCTTCTCGAAATAGAATTCCATCAGAGACTAAGAGAGTTTGAACTTCTTTGGAAGTCAAACTGCTGACACCTTTTTTAGGTAAGGAACTTGCGAAGTAGGGATGTCACCTAGTATAGAGTAGGGACAGATTTAACTTGTTATTCTCTTTTATAGATGACGCAACGGATCCACTTTGTGTCTATGCTTTTTAATCTGTTGATTCTGGAATTGATCTTAATTGTATTCTTTTGTAGACTTAGATTCTTTAGGGAATTTATGTTCCTTTTAGTTCCTGTATACTTGTTGAATCTTATCCTGAGAGGATTGTATATGCAATTGATTCTGATTTTATATTAAAACTTTTAAACTTTATCAGTCGTAAGTGGTTCTTCAGAGTTGCGTCAGTCTATGGGGTTGATTTAACCTATGAGGGTTTGCCTTTTACTCAATGACAGAAAATAATCGATCCAAAAGGAAGAATGAGATAGGTATCTAAGTAATCAGAAAAGGTATCAAAATCTCATTCCCCGCAGTTGGTAGCAGAGAAAGATGGTTTTCTTCTTGAGGAAGACAACCTAGGTCAGGTCTAGATTACCCCAAGGTCCCTAGTCATCGGCGACCAGAAGAAGAATCCCTGCCGAAGAAGGTGCTGACGGTGCGAGAGAGAAAAGCAGCAGAGTCGGTCGAGAGTGAGTATAAGGGTCATGCGTTGCCAGATTGCGGTGTTTTGTGTTGTACCTGTGTCGTAATGTCAAGCGGAGTTGAATGCCTGTAGTGTGATTGAGGGAAGGTTGTGAGCACGCGCAACCGGATAAAATCTTAAGATCCAGTGAAGGGCTTAAGTGGTTCGGGTGTATCGAACACCCAGAGTAATTGTCTACCATTGTAAAGGGGGTCATGAGGTACCATTGATCGCCCTTAGGACCGATGATAGGGGGAGTGACAGAGTGAGTGTATGAGTAACGGACGCTGGTCGGACGTTTACTGTGTGTAAGTAACCTATCAGTTAAGGCGAGCGTCTGAACGTGAGAGGAAAGACGTCTCGTCCGTTGAGGTGACAATTACAGTTAGACTGTGGACGTACAGTCAAGAAAAGTGATCGCTTGGACGGAAGAAGTCATTTTTCGGCGTATGAATGAAAACGCATGCAAGATCGTGAGACGAGTTGAGAAAGGAGGGGAACTGCTGCAGAAGGGACGAGTGACGTCAGCGTAGAGCCGCGCTGAGATTGGCCGGTCAGCGTAGAGTCGCGCTGGGATAGGCTGGTCAGCGAGAGCCGCGCAGGGATTGGTGGTTGTCAGCAAGAAGTAAATAAGGAAGAGAATTAAAGGAAAATCGTAGATTTTGAAAATGAAGTGTTTTAAACGTTCAAGGGCGATCTTTAAGAAAGATAGAGGAAGCTTGTATGCAGGGGAAGAAGCCCCACCAGAAGGCACACCAGCTTATTATATGGCTGTGAATGTAGGGTTACACTCAATACTATGGATCTCTGAGTGGAGTAAGCTAACAGAAGGAAATGAGGAACTGACGTTCCCGAGATACGGGACGTTTAGGTTAGAAGTATTGAACCAACTAAAAGTGGTAATGCTAGCAACGAGACCTCTACCGAGGCCAACACAGTTCGAAGCCCTTAGTGCATGGTTTAGAACGGCACACGAAAAGAGCTTGAATAGGCGCCAAGAAAGAGTGAGACGATCGGTAAAAGCAGTGCAGGATGCTAAATGGGATGATGGAGCTAAAAAGTGGAGGGTGCAGAAGATAGAAGCAGACAAACTGTTCACAATGCTAGAGACTACGGGAGAAAAGAAACCTCTAGAAGAAGATGAAGATAGCGAGCCGGATGAGGATCTGATAGAGAGGCTATTATTAGATAGACCACCTCAGTACAACAGAGAAGCCGAAAGTCCCGAACTACAGCAAGGGGATGGGGCTAGGTGGGGGGAATATAAACCGCTTCCCACATCAGAGTGGGATCTCAAGAAAGGTGAGGAAGTACCTCAATCTAGTCCCGTACAGAGAGTAGTAGGAAGATTCGTGGTCCAGAAGGTGCCAGAAACGCAGTGTGCAAGGTCGTATCAATTGCCGGATGCTCTACAAGTACCTGTTACCATAGGTCCTATAGTGTCAATCTACAACCCGGAGGGAGTCCAGCAGGAGGAACAGGCACGGTGGGACAGGGAAAGGGCAGAGATGGAGAGTAGGAATAATACGATCAATTCCCAAAGGCAGTTGCTAGGACCAAAGAGTCGGAGTACCCCATTGGATTCAGCAACGGGTCCCTGGATAGAACAAGGGGGTCAGAGAGGACAGATGGATCTGAGGGGACCGAAACCGAAAACCTTTAAGGAATTAAGGGAGTATTTGAAAGAATGGGATGCTGCCGAAGAGACTCAGAATAAAAGATTAGAAACAGAAGCAGAATGGAGAGATCAGGATAACAGGATCCTCTCTCACTGCGGAGCTGGCGAAAGCAGCCCGGAGTGGGAGGGAGGGAGTCAAGGAAGCAAGGGAGATACTTGCCATACCATCGGTGGCACTAGACAAATGTGTGAGGACAAGAGTGCAGGGTGTGGGGGAGTGCCTCGCCCCATTCTTAGTGAGGGAGAACGAAAGACGCAGGAGTACCGAGATAGCTTCAGGTGCACTCACCATGCCCCGGGAGAAAACGTGCGACATTGGAGTCACGAGAATATAGGGAGTCGCGAAAGGTCTCGCCATACATCCAGTGATCACGGACGGGATCGCGGGAACATGGAGGACCGTGAAGGACCTTACCGTTTATTGAGTGACACCAGACAGCAAGGGAGTTGCAGTGATATAGAGCAGAACGGAGGATCCTATCTTGCATCTAGAGAGACCGAGCCGAAAAGACAGAACGCAGTAATGGGGGATAGAATATTGTTCCACCATACCCCAAGGGAGGATGGGAGAGCTTGGGATCTAGAGAGGTGGGAACAAAGAGAAGCAAGAAGGACGCCTCATAACTCACCTGCACCGAGACGTAGGGCTCGTAGTGGGGGTGAGAGGGATGTAAACGAACCACCTAGGAGTGAGGTACTGAGAGCTGAGATAAAAGCAAAACGGCTCGATGTAACCAGTTTGAAGTCAGATTTGGATGAAATAATAGACGGCACATTACCAATGGAAAGGATAGAGCTGTATGATCAGGATGAAATACTGTTTATATCTAAGGATGTTACTCGGAAAGCGAGGTCAGTTCATGAAAAATTATCTGAGTTGGCAGACAGGTACATGATAGACTTATCCCGAACTAAAGCTTTACAGGGTAACCATGGGCTAAACTGTACAGATCAGGATCTAGATGAGCGTAGGACGATTGGGCTGAAAGTACACATAAAGGAACTGATCCTGAGTATCAGAATGTGGAGGGATTTGGATAAATGGGAGGAAAGATGGTCCAAGAGGGGATCCGTCAGAAGGAGTACACTGACGAGGTCCCCGGATGGAGAGCTAATGCGAATGGAAGCTTTCCCTTTGCGAGAAATCGCGAACGGAAGCTACGTGCATGTGCCCTGGAGTAGGGGGGATTTAGCGGCATTTACCAATTCCTTTCCAAAGCTCAGGGAGAATCCCGTCGAGTGGTATAAACAGGTAGAGAGGTTCGTGAAGATCTCTAAGGTGCTGTGGATTGATTTGAACACCCTGTTTGATATCGTAGTACCCGGAGATTTGTGGACGGCATGTAAGCTTAGTGTCGAATGGCCCATTTGTGAACCAGATAGGGATGCCCGGACGAATGGTCCATCAGAGAGAGTCATGGAAAAATACGAGAGGGTAATTGCATGGTTAAAGGAGAAGGTGCCGGTGCAGGACATAGACTGGGTTAAGATAGATCGAACAACTCAGGAACCTAAAGAGACTGTTCACAAGTTCTATGAGAGATTGCTGAAAGCATTCAAACAGTACAGTGGGTTGGATGTGATGGATCCCAAAGACATAGGACAGTTTGTGTCGAAGTTTGTCCTGGGATTGCGACCAGACATAAGCTTAATGATACAACAGCATTTGATCTGTTGGCAAAACAAACTGTTAGATGAGATTCTGAGGTATGCGAGGTACTGTAGCGATGAAATAGATTCAAAAGCAAAGAAACTTAAGGAAAAGCTGATGTTGGTGCAGATGCAATCAGCTGGAAAGGGTGGACAGCGGCAACAGGGAACAGGAACCCTAGGAAAGAAACAGAATAATCAGAGCAGAGATGAGGAAGAAAGACCAAGACCGAGGGTAGATATCGCGACACTGAAAAAGACAACGAGGTGCCATCAGTGTAACGAGGTGGGACATTGGAGACGCGAGTGTCCCTATAATGTCGAGACGGGGGAATTAGAACAGGAGGAGGATGAGGTTCAAACCAGCATGGTAAAGGGAACAGCAGTCCCGAAGGGAAAGTTTATCAAAGGGGGGACTCAGACTCCTCGAGCCCCGTTCCCTCAACCGCCTCGCATTACAAATGGAGGAAAAACCTATAGACAACTGCCACTGTTCGTGGGAGGAGAAGAATGCTACTACGTTGATCCTCTTACAGGGCAATGAGTGAATAGGGAAGAAGACTGTACTCTAGGAGCAGCCCTGGAAGTAGACCAGAGAGGACCATACGTAGAGGCTGAAGTGGCTGGATGTCCTACAACCTTTTTGGTAGATACGGGGGCCACTCGATCCACTTTGAGATCGGCGGTAGTCCCAGGTTTGCCAATGTCGGGAGAGACGATTCAGGTGGTAGGAGTCGCAAACAGGAGAATGACGAATCCTCTGACTGAACCAGTGTCAGTGAAGATAGGGAACTACAGTGATGAACATCAGTTTGTGATTTGTGATTCTAGCCCTGTGTGTCTACTAGGAAGAGATCTGTTGTGTAAACTAAATTGCACTATATATTGCACACCTGAAGGAGTAGAAGTGCAGACTAACGATGATGATGCAGATTTTAAGGTTGTAAACTCGCAGGGATGTGTGGAATTATATCCTACCCTAACGGTGGAGGAGCTTCCACAGGACTTGAAGGAGACAGTGTCAGCTGAGGTGTGGGATTTTACTGGAGAAGAAATAGGACTGATCAAAGGGGTAGAACCGGTAAAGATCATGGTAAAACCCAATGCTGAGTATCCAAGAACACCACAATATAAGTTGACACCGGAGACAATTGCAGGAATAAAGCCTGTGATCGAATCCATGATTAAACAGGGAATACTGAAGGAGATCGTGGGAAGCCCATGTAACTCCCCGATTATGGGTTTGCAGAAGCCTAGTGGGAAATACAGAATAGTGCAGGATCTTCGAAAGATTAATAATATCGTTGTTTCATGTTGTCCAGTGGTACCGAATCCATCAGTAATATTGTTTCAGATACCGTTCCAAGCTGAATGGTTCACAGTGATAGACTTGTGCCAGGCTTTCTTTTCGATTCCCTTAGATGAGGAAAGCCAGTATCTGTTCGCTTTTAAGCTGGAAAATCGCGTTTTAACATGGTGTCGTATTCCCCAGGGGTATACAGAAAGCCCATCGATTTTTAACCAGCTGCTGAAGAAGAATCTTGAAAGTCTAGTACTGCCCAAGAACTCGGTTCTGGTCCAGTACATAGACGATCTCCTAGTGGCGTCAGAAACTGAGGAAGCTTGCAAAGTAGACACCATCACCTTACTAAATCACTTGGCCGAGAACGGACACAAGGTGTCTCCAAGTAAATTGCAGTATTGTCTGACCGAAGTGCAATACTTGGGCCACAGGATTGAAAAGGGAAAACGGAAGGTGTCTCCAGACAGAATAGAGGCGATCATGAAAATGAACGCGCCTAAAACACAAAGAGAAGTCAGGATGTTTCTAGGCATGGTTGGTTATTGTCGGCAGTGGATAGCCAACTTTTCACTGAAGGCAAAACCTTTACTAAAACTGACACACAAGGGAGTGAGTGATCCGGTACCATGGGACAAAGATTGTTTGATGGCATTTTTGCAGCTGAGGGAGGACTTGTGTCGTGCCCCGGCTTTGGGAATGCCTGATTAAGAAAAACCATTCTTGCTTTACTGCTGCGAAAGAGAAGGTTGTGCTTTAGCAGTTTTGGCCCAGATACACGGAAATGCGCGTAGGCCAGTTGCGTATTTTTCGGCTACATTAGATCCAGTAGCCGCAGCGTTGCCCGGATGTCTCAAATCCGTTGCTGCAACGGGTGTCAGCATTGAAAGATGTGAAAATGTGGTAATGGGACATCAGTTAGTGGTGTACGTACCGCATTCTGTGGAATTGTTAATGACCAGGACTAAGACTCAGCATCTGACGAATAGTAGGCTCACACGCTACGAGCAAGTCATATTGGCTGCTGAGAATGTGACCCTAAAGAGATGCTCTGTTTTGAATCCTGCTACTTTGATGCCACTTCCAAATGATATTGATGATGAAATCTGTACAGATCATGACTGCCTTGATGTGACTGAACTATGCACCAAACCGAGACCAGATATCGTGGATGAGCCATTGACTGATCCCGATGAAATATTCTTTGTTGATGGTTCATGCGTAAGAGACGATATCGGTCAGCTGAGAGCAGCATATGCAGTTTGTACAATTACCAGAGTTGTGGAAGCTGCTTGCCTGGAAGGAGTACACTCCGCTCAGGTAGCTGAAATCATTGCTTTGACCCGTGCCTGTTTGGCAGGTAACAAAATTCGAGTCACCATATACACTGATAGCCAGTATGGTTTCGGGGTAGTTCACGACTACGGGCAGTTATGGTCTCAAAGAGGTTACATGACCTCCTCGGGTTCTCCTATTAGGAATGGAGAATTCGTGAGATTATTGTTAGAAGCATTACAAGGTCCAGAAGCTATAGCGGTTGTCAAATGCGCCGCGCACACAAAGAATACTGATTTTGTGTCGCAAGGTAACCGATACGCAGACGAAGTTGCACGTTATTGTGCAGAACAGGGGTATTCTCACACCCATGTAGAAGTGGGGGGAATACAGGAAAGAACTGAGTTGACTATGTTATTAGACACTGTAGATACGTGGGACGAATTGAAGTGTGTTCAGAAAAATGCACCAGATGATGAGAAAAAAGCATGGGAGACAGCTGGTTGTACCAAAAGTGAAATGAATTTTTGGATTTCTGCAGATGGGAGAGCAGTTTTACCAAACGAACTTGTTAGTCCAATGGCAAGGAGATTGCATGGACCAGCACACATAGGTAGAGATGCTACGGTGAGAGTATTCAGACAAACGTGGTACAATCCGAAGTTTAGAGTAGCGGCAGAAGCAGTATGTCAGCGTTGTGCGATCTGTCAGCAACTAAACGTAGGGAAAAGAACACCAGTCACATTGAGTCACATAGGGAGGTCTGGGGGGCCTTTCAATAGAATGCAGCTGGATTTTATTGAAATGCCCAAGTGCAATCGACTCAGATACGTCTTAGTGATTGTTTGTATATTTTCCAGATGGGTTGAAGCTTACCCGACACGTAGGTGCGATACACTTACAGTAGCAAAACTGTTGCTTAGAGAGTTGATACCGAGGTTTGGGGTGCCATCCTCTTTGGAATCGGACAGAGGAACTCATTTCAACAGCGAAATAGTGAAGATGCTATGTTCAGCCTTGAGTATTGACCAGAAGCTCCACTGTAGTTATCGACCAGAAGCTTCGGGGATTGTAGAGCAAATCAACAGCACAATTAAATCCAGACTTGCCAAAGTTTGTTCATCGACATCTCTGAGTTGGCCTGATGCACTTCCATTGGTTCTTATGAGCATACGTAGCACACCAGATAGAAGAACAGGTCTCTCTCCACACGAGGTGCTAATGGGAAGAGCTATGAGATTGCCATCGGTTCCGACTGCAGCATTGTTGAACATCACAGACGATTTGATCTTTGACTACTGCAAGGGTCTGATGCCATTCATTCTGTGTCCCTCCAGGTCCAGGCTGCAGAGGTTCCATCAGCACAAGACTTGTGCCATGACCTGTGTCCGAGGGACTGGGTCCTGGTGAAGAAGCATGTCAGGAAGAACTGTCTAGACGCGCGCTGGCGAGGACCGTTCCAAGTCATACTAGTTACGAACACTGCCGTAAAGTGTGGAGGCTTGCCCAACTGGATACACGCCTCACACACCCGAAGAGTTCCAGCACCTCTGGAAGAAACAGCTCCTCTCTCGGATGAGAATCCAGCGGAAAGCGGAGAAGCCACAGAGAGGGAAAGCCAAGCTGTAGAGGTGATTGAAGAGGCTGAGCCTGTGTCGGAACAAGCTGACGACGGTCAGGACACCAGTGAGACCGAAGTTGCCTCAGAAGAGGAAAGTAGCTGGGAGTTCGAGTCAGACACCGAACAAGCTGCAAGTGATCAAGAGACGAGTCCAAGAACAAGGAGCAGGAGGACAAGGAATGGAGCAGAGAGAACCCTTGTCCCGATCTCTGAAGATTCAGATCTAGAAGAAGAAGCTACAGATTCAGGCTCTGAGAGTCCGAGAAGATCAAGAAGGGTACGTGTGCCCTGCAGAAGGTACGCCACCCCAGAGTGGACTTATCTAGCAGATGTCTTGGGGACAGAAATCTGGGAGAGTGAAAGAAGTGCAAGTGATCAATCTCGATCCATTTGTGGCAGTGGAGATATGGATGTTGACGCCTGGAATCGAGACTGAGGGGTTACTGACTTTCACACTTCCCATTCCCCTTTACCTAAGTCGGATCAAAGACCTAGTACTGAATCGATTAGAGTTTCCGACTTTTGGTCATCAAATATCAGCACAAGAAGAAAAGGTCATTCGTTTAGAATTATTGGAACATGTTATTAGAGCTGCAGGTACGAGAATCATTGTAGATGCATAAAGACTTTTGTGTTTAAGCTATAAAGAAGAAGATAACCTAGCGCCGAGTGGAAAGAAGAATAAAATTAGGGATTGCATTTAGAGGATGGAGAAGGGTTAGGGTTGTCTATTGCTGAAGAGAAAAAGACATTGTTGTGAAAAGAGACTTTTTGTTGATTAAGAACGCTTCACAGACTGAGAAGGCAAATAAAGCAAGGCAAAGACTTGGAAAGAAAACTTTTCTTCGAAAAAGAAGGAGCTACGCTGTTTTGATAACATGGAGAATGGCAACCCAAACCGAAAAGCCAAATGCATAGTAGGTACACTAATAGCGGTAGTAATTTTTCTCATTATTACAGTAGTTACCACATCATACATGGTAGGACATGCAAGTGAAAGGGAGACAACAGATGTAAAGCCTGTAACGACTTTGAAACCTGCTCTTGTTGGGAAGAAGGAGGAGAGCAATGTCATCCGTGAAAAGGCGTTACTGGCAGATGAAGCTCGTAGGTTACACGTAGACGAGTCGCAGGGAAATTTTAGATCAAACGCATATGCCAAGCTATTATATGAGTATATTGATGCCATGGAGGCCAAGGATTGTTATGTGTGCATGCAATTGCCGGCTTCCGTAGATGAAGGCATTAGATATCATCATCTCCCACTGACATATGGGATAACATGTAGTTTATTGCTCAGTATATTTTACGGTAGAGAAGGGTTCGAGTACTACTTTTCAAATTATGATTCGGTACTGCCTGAAGTCCCGAATTATAAACAAATGAATAAGTGGGACTATCACAAAAAGGAAGATAGATTAGCAAAATTCTTTCTTCCTTGGGATACATTAGATACTTCATATGCACGCAGAAATAATCTGACTTGCAAGGTGTCAGAGGTAGAGAAAAAGTTCATAGGACAAGTAGATGACCGGTATAGAAGGCAGAAGATTCTAAAAATGTCAGGACAGTGGAAAACAGATTGGACCGAAGAAGAAAAAGCACACAAGAAGAAGGGTAGCAATGGTCCAATAGCTTTGGATAGAACGCAGAAAGGAAAGTTATGTTTAACTCGAAGCAAGACATATTATGAGAGTGTATTTGTAGGTGAAGTTAATTGCGAACATTCTTTTAGGTTAGAGTACTATACGAAAGATTTTATGAAAGGGATGCAAGCGATTCCTAATGTATATTTTGTATGTGGAAGAAATGCCTATGTAAAACTGCCTGACAATTGGTATGGTTCGTGTTACTTGGCAATTGTCTTCCCCAAAATAAATCATGCAAAGGATTTAGAAATCATAGAAGGAAAAACTTTGAGAAGAGCGAAAAGGGAAGTAGGAGATGCTGAGGTAGTTGGAGACATATTTGGAGCAATGTTTCCTCTTTTAGGTTTGATACTTAACGATGTTAAGATCAGGAGACTAGCTACAGTTGTAGATAGATTGTCTGCTAGTACTGCAAGGTCATTAATGCTAGTAGAAGGAGAGATGCAGTCGATTAGGGCAATGGTTCTTCAGAACCGTCTTGCTTTAGATGTTCTGCTAGCAAAAGAGGGCGGAGTTTGCAAGGCTTTGAAGGTCCAAGAATGTTGTACTTACATTCCAGATAATTCAAAACCACTTGAGAAAGTCATACGGAACATTACACAGATACATAAAGAAATCGAAGATTTAACAAAAGTAAATGTTTGGGAAAAAGTAGGTCATGGAGTGGGAAAAGTTGGAAATTGGTTTGCCAATCTTGGTAAAAGTGTTGTGTGGTATATATTGAAACCTGTTTTAATAATATTGATTTGCATAATCACATTGTTAGGTTTAGTGAGACTGTACAAATGGTATAGGTCGAACCGGTTACAAAGGTTCATGAGAGAGCAGGAAAGGAGATTAGCTGCTTTACAAGATCAACAGTATAAAAGTTTGAGAGCTCTCGAAACGATAAAAAGAGGGAACCTTGTAACTAGTTCTGTGTAAAGTGTCATTCAAATTGAAATTAGTGATGACCCCAGAGGTCATCAAAGGGGGGAACTGAGAGAGCGCAATTTGAATGAAAGGTATATCTGTACCATATTTACAAGCATATCGCATAAACGTAGAAGTTGTAACATGAAGGAGCACTTGTAGCGTATAAGTTAGCCGATGTAACCTAAGTAATAGGAATTATATCTGTATTCACTTTAGAAATGCATTAGAAAGACCGTGTATATATAGTGGTCTAATATAGAAATGTGAAAATGTTTAAACGTGCTAAACTGAATATACGTATGTAATCATTAGACGGAGAAAGAAGACGAATTATAAAGCGAAGAAATGTGTAGATTATATAGCACTGTGTAGAAACGAGAATGTAAACGTTGTATTTTATGTAACATGGATTCAAGTATAATCACCGATTCGCTAATTCGATTATATATATATGTATGTGTGTTAAAGGTTATACTGTGTAGACGAAGGAGTTTTAGAAAGTGTGGTCATGTGTGATTTTAACCTAACTGACCAAGGGTTCGCAAGAGTGTAGTCCGCTGTATGTAATTTAGTGGTCTCACAGGAACAGGGGATAGCCTTGATCTGTACGTGCGAGACAAGAGTCAAAGGTCTTGTTAGATTTAAGGTGACAATGCTGGACGAAGTTTATGGCCTAAGTGAGATAAGAGACGCTTGGAATTTGGGGTCTTGTTTAGGAATGACCGTTCACAGGACCAAACGAGGTTATAATCACAACGGTAATGAATGGAACTCTGTTGAGGTGATAGACTTTGCTCTGAAAGTGTCAACTGGAATGTCAATGAAGTCACCAGCACGAAGACGAAGATGGCGCCTAAGAAGCAAGGTCAACTTAACGGACGACGCGAAGAGATGAAGCTATGGAAAAACCCAAGAATGAGAGTATACGTGGTGGGCGTCAAGGGGTGTTCCACCCATACTGTGATTGTGTATTTAGGGACAGCACCCCAGGGAGAAGTTAGCGCAGAACAGAAGATCAGAAAGCAGAGCGCAAGAGAGCAGTAGGCCGAGGACCCTTAGAGAGCGGATGGGTAGGCAGAAAGGGTACTGCTTCTCGAAATAGAATTCCATCAGAGACTAAGAGAGTTTGAACTTCTTTGGAAGTCAAACTGCTGACACCTTTTTTAGGTAAGGAACTTGCGAAGTAGGGATGTCACCTAGTATAGAGTAGGGACAGATTTAACTTGTTATTCTCTTTTATAGATGACGCAACGGATCCACTTTGTGTCTATGCTTTTTAATCTGTTGATTCTGGAATTGATCTTAATTGTATTCTTTTGTAGACTTAGATTCTTTAGGGAATTTATGTTCCTTTTAGTTCCTGTATACTTGTTGAATCTTATCCTGAGAGGATTGTATATGCAATTGACTCTGATTTTATATTAAAACTTTGAAACTTTATCAGTTGTAAGTGGTTCTTCAGAGTTGCGTCAGTCTATGGGGTTGATTTAACCTATGAGGGTTTGCCTTTTACTCAATGACAGAAAATAATCGATCCAAAAGGAAGAATGAGATAGGTATCTAAGTAATCAGAAAAGGTATCAAAATCTCATTCCCCGCAGTATCCATTGGGACATAGTCATGTCTTTGAGCAGGCTGATGTGATAGTGGTAGTATAACCTTCTTTAACTGTTTTTTTATTTTCAGAGGAAGTAGTTCTAATAAAACAATAATATTATCCAGGCATGCCAAGGTAATGAATAGAGTGATGTGAAAGTGTAGTTCTCATTTTCTCAATTTTTCATAATGAGCTTGAAGCGAGCATGTACAATTTTTAATTCATTGCTGATGTTTTTAATAAAATAACCTTTTTAGAGAGTAGTGATGATTGATTTGCAGTTATGTACTATATTTGGGTGAAAATGGTGCTGATAGGGCAGATAGTGCCCACAGCTCTTAAGATGGTGTAGGCAGGTCGAGTAATCTCCTCTTCTAATTGGTACAGATCTTCTGACTCGCTGTCAGGCGTCAGTTTGAGGTTGAAAGGGGGATATGTTTATATTTCCACAGCTGAAACACCGTCTAGTTCAGTCAATAATTCTGAATTGTCCAGGGAACTAGCTAATGAGTTAAAGTCGCCACAGTCCCTGTTGACGTCCTTGGACTCCTCCGATTCCTCAAGACCATAAATAATGTTGCTTTCAGAATTATCTTCAAATGATGCAAGGTGGAAGGGGTTGTATTTATCTTTACAATTGTGATGATTGAAAGTACATAGATGTATGAATGGAGTTGATTGTTTTCATTCTATACAGTATTGGTCAACAACCTTGGCTGTCCTAGCTGTCTTGAAGCAATCCTGTATTGACTGTTTCCGAACATTTTCTATTGTTTATTTTATTATTAGAGCTCTCTTTAGAATTCGAAGCTTCGTTTGTCTCATTGTGTTGTACAATTTTAGCATGCAAACAGCTTGAATTGAAGGAATCAGTAAACAACTCTTTTGTGAGTCATGTTTGTTTTTGTTGTTCCTTCTGGGCAGTCAAAATGCTCTATATATTAGAGTACAAAAGAGTTTTGCAGATCTGTTGTTTGTTTTGAACTTTTTAAATTGTTTGTTGGTAATTATGTGATCGTGTTTTCACTGTATACAAGGTCGTTTCTATCATAAGGCAGGGTTAGGTGGCCGTCTAGGCGGCAAACGAGCTAGGGCGGCAAAAGCGGGAAACGTTATGTAGGCCTTCTACAATTCGAAATCATGTGACGGGTGGGGGCTGTGTGCACCGCGATCTGTGCGGTGCCAGCATGGCTGCACTGAGCGTGTCATCACGGGTCACAGTACAGTGAGAGAGGCAGAGAAACAGTCAGGGACGTAGATATGCACCAAGGCGGAGGTGTGCCATGGGGTGGCAAACAGTTGGCAACTAATAGCTCTCCTGTCAATAAAAAGAGAGTGTGTGATCCGGTGCCTCTGTCTTTAGACAGGCCTCGCTCTGCCCCTCCCCTTCCACTCTCAGTGATGGGTATTACTGTTCTCAGAACTGTGTACACAAGGACTGCAGGGAAACCCCCTCCCCCGATATATGTACACTCAGGGTTACATGATGCCTATCTACTCATGACAGCTCTGAGGAGAGGAAAACATTTAGGCGCATGGCCTGGTGAACACCGAACATGAAACGAGGGAAGGCAAAACCAACAGAGAGATAGAAAAGATAAGAACAAAAAGCTTGAAACATTCTGTGGAGCGGACGGACAGGGCCTGGCAGAGTCATGGAGGTACAGGAGGACACATAGAGATAAGAACGACAGCCGGTGCACATTGAGGTGGGTGGTGGGGGGATGGAGTGGCAGCTGAGTGAGAGAGGAGTTTTGAGCGCAGGGTGGGGTTGAGGAGAGGATGTGAGAGGAGAGATGACACAACAGGCCTGTGTGCTGCACTTACCATCTGAACTTTAAGCACTTACAGGTGAAGTGAGGAGACTTGGCAGCCCGAAGGACACTGCATGAGGGGGGAGCTGCAGAAGGACGAGGGCATTTGGAGGGAGGGGGAGGGGGTACAGAGACAGGGAAAGATACAGGGGGCTGTGTCAAGAGGGACGAGGGGATGGGTGAGGAGAGAATTGCTTAAGGAGATGAGTGAGCAAGAAAGGAGAGGAAGGAGGAGAGAACAGATCAAAGAGAGGGGGGCAGGCAGTCAAAGGCTGGCTCTTGTTTTTTCATGTCCTTCAAGGCCTTCGTGCGTGGGACGGCCCATCTGGAAGTGTGTATGTTAACCGCTTCCGTGCTGCGCCGATTCCCCTCCTGTGCTGGACATTCCAGAACAGGGTGCGGTCGTGACGGAACCATTCCGTCATCAGCACAGCTCAACCGTAACTGATGACGGAATGGTTCCGTCACCAGCATCGAAGGGGTTAAAGAATTAAGGTTATAGAAGCATAATGGGGAGATTAAGGGTTATCTGTAATTCGAAAAAAAACGGGCCTGCTCGTCTTTGAGAGACAATTTGTCATTCTAGGATATAAGTAGACCTGAGTGAAAGGTTCATTACGGCTGCAAAATCGCAAGAAATGAGAATAAGGCATTGCATGATTTTTACAAATAAATTTTAGCCATTTTGCTATTGTTAAATTTTGCTTACTTTTCAATCAGAGGGCACTAGTTCATGGAGAAAGGTCCTCGCAAGAACATTAGAACTGTGGTTGAGATGCATTTGTTCTCAAACCAGTCTCCTGCTAGTATCTTTTGTGACTTTTTTTATTACCTGAAGTAAGCCTTTGTGTATAAATTTCATTTGAGATACTGGCCAAGAGCATTTTAGGAAATGTACGTCATTTTGTGAAATATTTGTAAAAGTGACGTCGATTTTGAGAACAAAAATCACAATTTCATCGACCCCCAGCATGGAGTAGACCTCCTAATTAGTGGTGAGAAAACTCTGCATTCTGGTTAAACTCCCTGTTGTTCTTCATTGTTAATGGTAATGATACAGAGTTGTGAATACTTTCGCTGTAAGTAAGGAGTGTACAACATGCAGCTATCCAGTCTTCATGCTACTAGCTCTTAATGGAAGTTATTTTATATCTAATGCTTTTATATCTAATTCTTCTAACCTGGATGACGGGAGTGATGGTAGAAAAAGGGAGTGGGCTGCATTTTTTAATTCTCGCCGAGGGCGGCAAAACACCTAGAAACGGCCCTGACTGTTTATCATGTGTGGAATACAAAGCCTTTAATTCAGACTTCCGTACATTAGAAATATTCATTCTAACAGTTTGGGCGTCAAAATATCTAGTTGTCAGTCTTTCTGTTGCCTGGAGATAGAGTTACTTTTACAAGGCGGTGGCTCGTTATACCTTCATGCTGCCTTCTTTTCACTTTTTCTGCTCTTTTCTAATGAATCTCTTGATGTACAATATTCAATGTATCCTCTAAACTCTACTTCTGAGACCTGTGTTACTGTGTTCTCTCCGGGCTTTACTTCTGTGACAGAGAAAGTGAGCTCCTAGCCCCTGTCTAGGTGTGCGGTTGTGATGACAATGTAAAACCAATCGCCCTCACTAAACAAGTGAAATGGATGAAGGACTCCGATCTATATAACATGGTCTGTATAGGATAGCCTGTTTAGTATGTTATAGGGTTATCTGATTTTTCTCTTATAGGAATCTTAAAGTGACTGCCTTTAAGCACAGCAAAGCAAAGCACAATGCACAAAGCGCCATAAAGTCCACTGGTGCAATCTTTCAGGTTGCAGTTGCCCGCTGGAGGATTCCTCCTTCAGCACATAATATGCTGGCAGATACTGGTAGATTATGAGCTCTATTAGTCAGTAGTGGGTTTATAAATTGGCCTAAAAGTTAAAACGCACCAAAACACTATGCCACCAAACAGCAGCAGCGAGCGCCTGTCCACCCTACCACTCTAGCCAGAAACCCAATGTTCCTCCAGTAACCACTGATTACTGAACAAAGTATCTGCCCGCCGCCCAGCAAATGGCAGTGAAGCACCTACTTAAAGCTCTCCCGGAGACCGAGGCTGATGCAGCAGGCTGGCAATCACAAGAATCTATGTCTGCAACCTGAGACCAGGGCTCTGGGATGTCAGGGACAGAGAAACAAAGAAATAGACAATATCCAAGCAGAAGGAGACTCAGCAGTGGCAGGGTTCAAGGCAGGAAGCAGAGGGTGCACAAATTACTTGGGTCTTCTCTGAGCACAGCACTTGCTAATGCATGAACAGAAGTTGGAGTTGTAGTTAGGTTGGTTGAGGACTCAATGTCACAACAAGTACCCTACAAATTATTAAACAAAAATTGGATGGGAATTGAGAATGAAACCTTTCAGTTGTCAACCACTAAGTCGTGGGAAAGGAAGCAATTCCTTTTTATATTATGAGGCGAGAGCCCGGAGAAGCAGACTGAATAGGTGGACTAGCGGGGCCGGACCATTGGTGTAAGTCTGACTACATGGCTACCCCCAGCAGTTCTGCGATCTCTTGTGAAGATCTAACTCTTTCAAATTGGGTTGGAGTAAATACAAACCCACAGGAGAAAAGATTAGTTATCTGTTTTCTGTACCTATTTAAAAAGGAGCAGCTATCTGCCCTTACGTATATAAGGATAGGAAAAATTCCATTGACAAAATAACCAGGGAGGACACGATTTTTGCCCTGAAGAAAGTCCGGGACCTGATTGAGCCATTATTTTTCAGACTGAAACATGTTGGTACTAGGGTCATAGGACCATAAAACTCCTCACGACCCACATACGCTTTTTTTCAAATTGTAAGATCCCCTGCAGTTCCACTAATAAAGGGATACCTGGACCTGCAGGAGGAGTTTTACTCTTTATACCCCCTGGCCATTGTTCTTCTAAGCGCTCCCTGAAATACGGTCGAGCCCATGCTGACCTTTAGGAGTCAGGGTGAACCTGATGATGAAGCATGACACCACTAGAATGTGTGAGGGATATATATATATATATATATATATATATATATATATATATATATATATATATATATATATATATATATATATATATATATATATATATATATATATATTCTCCCATCGATCTCCGGTATGATTGGACCGCTGTCGTCGGGCGGTCCGAGTAGGGACACCCGAAGTTCCAAAACTTCCTCTCACCAATCTTTCTCGTACAAAAGATACTCGGACACCTTCCTTCTGCAAAAAGTGGTTTATTGCGGCAAAAAACAACGCGTTTCGGCGGTTAAGCCTTGATCACGTTTGACAGTCTCGATGCCCACAATCAAATTTAAATCCATGGTGTAAAGAAATTATAAACATAAACATAGGACTAATTTCTGGTGCTGTATACAAGTTGGTAATTGCATCGGCCATTTTGTAATGTGCAAAAGCATTGCGACCACCTATCTGCAATTCATTTATACATACATTTAAATACAATTGTAACTCGAGCTATATCACATGCTCATAAAGCATGATTGAACAGACAAGAGGTATATTTTTCGTATCAAATGCCTGGTCACATTCATCTATTGGATTAGGAAGGTCTTGCCCATGTGGGCTTACCATTGCGATTAAACATACAGATGGTATAACATTCAAAGGTAGTACATTTAGAATTCATTCAAACAAATGAAATAGAACTTTCGCCCCAGTGGGCTGATCCTAATTCACAACCAATTCAAAACATACGACTTCATTGCTATCGTATTACCTCTCAAATGTGTATGCTCGTGTTATACATCGTCCAAAGCTGTTATAAAACACACAATTTGAAGTTCAATAGTCCATTACATGATAGTCGTGGCAATTTAGCTCAGTAATGCCCCAGTGGGCTTAGAAATGATGACTTATTATGCATGAAACTTATGTATAATTATATCAGCGTCATAATGCCACTTTTCATTGATTGTTCCGTTGAACCAATACGTGCGTTAATTTACTGTGGCCACAGTATTCTACACCATCAAAGCACCTACGAAAATAGAAATAAAATTACTAAAAACAGTGACTGCGAACCTGTACTATTGTTTAGCTCATACAATAAAATTAATGCAAATGTATTGCCAATTCCTCAGTTACATTCAAGCCGTTCGGTACAATACTCTTGAATTCAATAATGTACATTGATTCTAATTTGCGTAGTGATAACTCCTGATTGCATTCCCTGATCCCAAGGTCCACACAATCAATCACAACCATGCGTACTCAGGTTTCATCTTGGTAGTGGTGTGAGTGGAAATGTAGAGCTATTGGATAGAGTTTATTATTGTTCCTAATAGCTCGGAGATGCTCAAGAACTCTCTTCCTGGCCTGATGTTTCGTACTACCAACATACCACTTGTTGCATGGGCAAATTAGAATATATACACAATGTGTGGTGTTACAGGTAAGATGTTTCTTGATCGTAAATTCCTTTCCAGTACTGGGAATTACCAGTTTGTTACAATTGGAGCTCCCTTTGCAGGCTTTGCACCTGTTACAGCATTTGTAACCGGGTTGAGTGCCCTGTATGCTCTGATTGAGTTGTGTGATGTGGTTATGACTCAGTTCGTCTTTCAGAGATCTGATTTTCCGAAACGTGATCTGTGGATTGCTCCCCAGATCAGATTTTAAATACTCATCACTTAGAACGACATGCCAATGTTTCTTAAAAATATGGCGAATATTATTGGCCTGTCCACAGTAAGTTGTGATGAATCTAATTTTATCCGACCCATCATTCTGTTTAACTGGAAACAGCAGATAATTTCTCTCAATTCTCTCTACCCTTTTACAGGCCTCTGAGATAGTTTTTGTGCCATAGCCACGTTCTTTAAACCTCAGACACATTGTGAGTTTTTCTTGTTCGAACGCTTCAATGGAGCTGCAGTTTCTTCTCGCCCGCAGAAGCTCCCCGTAAGGAATACTCTGTACCAAATTGCGAGGATGTGAACTGTTGGCTCTGAGGATACTGTTGCCTGCTGTTGCGTTGCGATGCAATCTAGTTTCAATGTTCTGATCTTTGATACATACCGATATGTCAAGGAACTCTATCGAGGTTTTGCTAATGTCTGCACTGAAGGTTAGATTGAGGTCATTATCATTTAACTTCATCACAAAGTCCCTAGCTGATTGCTCTGAGCCATTCCAAATGACGAAAATGTTGTCAATATAGCGTAGCCAAAGGGCAACTTTGGTGTTAAACTCTTCCATCCTCTGAGATAGTTTTTGTGCCATAGCCACGTTCTTTAAACCTCAGACACATTGTGAGTTTTTCTTGTTCGAACGCTTCAATGGAGCTGCAGTTTCTTCTCGCCCGCAGAAGCTCCCCGTAAGGAATACTCTGTACCAAATTGCGAGGATGTGAACTGTTGGCTCTGAGGATACTTTTGCCCGCTGTTGCGTTGTGATGCAATCTAGTTTCAATGTTCTGATCTTTGATACATACCGATATGTCAAGGAACTCTATCGAGGTTTTGCTAATGTCTGCACTGAAGGTTAGATTGAGGTCATTATCATTTAACTTCCTCACAAAGTCCCTAGCTGATTGCTCTGAGCCATTCCAAATGACGAAAATGTTGTCAATATAGCGTAGCCAAAGGGCAACTTTGGTGTTAAACTCTTCCATCGATGCGGCCACCTGCTCCTCCCACCAGCCCATGAATGAATTCGCGTAGCTGGGGGCGAAGCAGGTGCCCATCGCGGTGCCCTGTGACTGTCTGTAGATGGTCCCATCGAAGACAAAGAAATTATTTGTCAGACAGAACTCGATCATATTTATGATCATCTTGGAATGATCCAGTAGGGAGATTGACCGGGTTCTAAAAAAGTGTCTAATCGCATTTAACCCTAGTTGGTGCCTAATGCTGGTATAAAGGCTACCAACGTCAAGAGTAATGAAGACAAAGTCCTCTTCCCAATGTATGCCTTGTATGCTGGTAAGAAAGTGGGTTGTATCCCTCAAATATGAGGGAAGTGCCACGACATAGGGTCTCAAGTAATAGTCATTGAATCTTGAAGTATTTTCAAGAAGGAAACCCATAGAGGAGACTATAGGCCTTCCTGGGGGATCCTGGTGATTGTTGTGTAACTTAGGTAGGAGATATAGCACAGGGATGCGTGGGTGGGGGCAGTACAGATAGTAAAATTCTTTCCACTCAATTTGTCCTTTCTCACACCAATCGACTAGCATTTGCCTATATGTGATGTTGGATTGTAGTATTTCTGCTTTATCAGATTTCTGGTAGCATGTGCTATCACGTAGCTGTTGGTTGCCCTCTGCCAAATACCTTTCTTTACCTAAGACTACCACATTGCCCCCCTTATCCGATTGGCGCACAAGAATCCTGTTATCTGCCTTCAAATTCTCAATCGCACTGATCTGGGAGCTAGTAAGGTTTTTTTGATGTGATAGAATTTTAAGTGATCTCAGTTTTTTCAACTCTGCCAGGACACCCTTCTCGAACAGATCTATTGCTTCACACTGTACATTGGGAAGGAAAGTTGACTTGGGTTTAAATTTACTGCCCGGATTACCATCAGTGTTGAAGTCCCAACTGTTCAAATCTAGTTCAGTCACTGTTTTTTGTGTCTCATTCACCATTAAATCACACAGAACTAGATCCTCAGTATTGAGGTTACTCACAGTATTAGATCCTTCATCAGTCATGTGTCCTCTGGGTTTGGTGTTAAACCACTTCTTCAGTTTTAATTTTCTTGAAAAAAAGAACAAATCAATTCGAGTTCGTGCAAAGTTCATGTTACTAGTAGGGCAGAAGGATAGGCCAAGTGAGAGGACATCAATTTCATCCGTAGACAGAATACGTTCTGAGAGGTTGACCACTGTCATACTGTTTTTTGTTGTTTCTTGCCCCGTGTTTCCACTCCCATCGGGGCTACGGCTTCGTTTTTTCCTCCTTGCTTTGGCCTTCCTGTTCCTCTCATGTTTCCTCTGCCTCCTCGCCCTCTGCCCCGTTGGCACCCCTGATCTTGCCCTTCTGTCCGAGTTTGATTTATCATCTGGAATTGTAACAAAAAATTCTTCTTGATTTTCTGTGAATCTGGGGTCGTTTCATTGAATTAGGATCAGCCCACTGGGGCGAAACTTCTATTTCATCTGAATGAATTCTAAATGTACTACCTTTGAATGTTATACCATCTGTATGTTTAATCGCAATGGTAAGCCCACATGGGCAAGACCTTTCTAATCCAATAGATGCATGTGACCAGGCATGTGATACGAAAAATACACCTCTTGTCTGTTCAATCATGCTTCATGAGCATGTGATATAGCTCGAGTTACAATTGTATTTAAATGTATGTATAAATGAATTGCAGATAGGTGGTCGCAATGCTTTTGCACATTACAAAATGGCCGATGCAATTACCAACTTGTATACAGCACCAGAAAGTAGTCCTATGTTTATGTTTATAATTTCTTTACATAAATGGATTTAAATTTGATTGTGGGCATCGAGACTCTCAAACGTGATCAAGGCTTAACCTCCGAAACGCGTTGTTTTTTGCCGCAATAAATCACTTTTTGCCGAAGGAAGGTGTCCGAGTATCTTTTGTACGAGAAAGATTGGTGAGAGGATATATATATATATATATATATATATGAACAGAAAATCCAGCTCCCGTGAAGCAAAACTCCGTGGAAGAAGGCACAGCACAAAGTGGTTTCAGGATTCGGCATCAATTTATTACATCATGTCGCCCTCAATCCCAGGTACAGAAAAACGTTTCAGCCTTCACAGAGGCCTTTCTCAATCTAGTTTGGCGCCATAGATTGTGTATGTTAAATAGCCCTTCCCACTGGACCTCCCACTGGACCTTGCAATGGACATAGAAAACACATTTAAGTGTGACCAATCGTCCCATAGCCCAACAAAATGCAAGTGTGTATGGCAGTACAATACAGCTGTATGATTGCAAAATGTCAGACAAAAAATAACGTAATGCAAAAATCACGAAATATATACACTTGACTGAGAACTTGTCTAGAAAGAGTGATATCAAACAGGGGGAAAGGGGGTTGGACAATTTTTAAGGCATTGCACCGCCAGCCTGCCGAAGGAGCAGGGTACCGATGATGAGGCTGGACGACTATCGGCTGGGGCTACAGCAGTAGTCCTGTCGGTAGCCTGTGTGAGGTACCTTTTCATTCTGGAATATGGGTCTACACCGCACACTTGAGACCCTCACTTCACCCCTTGTCTAGATTTAGTGAGAGAGAATTACTGGTTGAGCTAAATTTCTAGAGCTCTCCCGGGGGAACTCTGTACACCTCTTATTGTTTATTATAAGCTTGTCTAGTAAGAACAGACAGTTTAGAAAAACATTTTATGCATGGGATTGCGTCACAGTGGGAAAAATGAAAGCAAATAAAATCTGCAACCAAATACTAGTCCTGTAAAGTCTGTACACTTAAAATGTGTTAAGAAGTGTTAAAAATCCACGCTGCCGAGCGGAACTGATAGTTCAAAAATGTCAGGCATCTGTGTCCACGCAGGCTCAGATGAGCCGATAATGTTATTGCAGTTCATTGCGTCTTAGGCCCTCAGCTGCATATAATACACTTGTCGGAAAGATTGCCTGCCAAACTGCCATGATTTGTAGTGACAGGAGTCAAAGGGTTTCCACCTCGGGGTCACATGTTCCTACATCAATTGTATTTCGGAATCAATGCCAAATGTCGAACTTGTGCAACAATCTCCTTGGAACTACCGGTCCCATAATGCCACACATTGGCCTGTTACTGCTTGCAGGTGCGGGTCAACAAGTGTTAATATAGCTGAATCGGGCTGCTAAATAGAAGAATGACACTGGGGCAAAGTTAAATACCTGGCAGCAAGGATGTAAATATAATCAGACATCACCTCAGGGTTGGGGGCGACCTCATGGCAAAAAGGATGTTTGCGCCGTAACCACCTCACTGCATCACCTGTAGTATCAGCGGTGCCCAGTCACCGGAAAGCGCCAGTATTTCGGGCGAGGCATTTCTTGAGGCAGGAACACCGGATCCCATGCTGGCAACTGCGAAGGCTGCCCCGCTCTGGGACCACCGTCTCTCACCACAGTCATCCACAATCCGCTATATATATATATATATATATATGAGCACTGATGAAGGCGGCAACGCCGAAACGCGTTTGCTTGTTTGCTGTGTGTGTGCGCAGGAAATAAACTTGAAAGCGGAGATCGAGAAATTGGGCTGGAGTGTCCTTATTTGCGTAGCAGTTCCACGGTTGGGAACTGTGTGTTGACAATATATTACGCGCTCCACCGCGCGTTGAGGAGGCACCCGGAGTAAAGTGGAGCGGCAGGAGGTGGTTTGGAGTTATGGATATATATATATATATATATATATATGTGGGGACACAGATGGTGTAAAAAAAACTTAATGACGCCATGACTGAACGCCTGAAAAAGCATGAAGACAAAATCAAAACCCGAAAGGTACACAAATTTGCGAGGGATCAGGCCGATTATGAACAAGGCCAAATCTTTACATTTGCACGTAAATTCAGCGCAGCAAAACGGCAGCAGTACAGCACCAAAGGAACCATCACTGCTAAATCCCCTAACACCATGGCGGCATCCACCATCAGCGAAGAAGAACTCTACAGCTTAGACACTATTTCTCTCACGAGTGGCTCCAGCATGGCATCTGACACAGATTTGACAATACAGGCAGCACCAATTCTAGATCTTGGAGAAGAATTTGATTTTTTAGTCAAAGAAAGACTGGATACACTAAGACCACGACTAAAGAATCAAACAGGAATCGTGGCAACAAAAGGAGACGGGAAAGGAGACGGATATGCCGCCAAAAAACCACAGCAAAAAAAGAAAACACAGGCGAAGTGGCAGCAAAAGCAAAAGTAAGTGACAAATCTGTCATTAATTTGTCGAATGTTACACTAACTTTGGCAGAGCAACAGCTTCTCTCACTTGGCTTAAATTACTGCCCCAAACAGCCCTTTAAATATGCGGCCACTAGAATTGAGGTTTTCCGTTTTATCCGGAAATTAAAATTAAGAAAATTCTTTGCGGTCCAAAAATGAAAATCTACACCTGAGTCTGAGATCGTACCATCTGGGCCTATGGGTGATGGTGCTAAAACCACTGCGGGGGATGCGCCTCTCCTTTAAACATTTCATGACTTGCAAGATGCTACAGATGCCCAGCCCTGTGGCCCAGACATCAATTCTAGCACACAAGTAAGATTAAAAAATATTGATAAACCACAAAAGGGAGCTGGGTTGACCACATTCAGAAGCAAATCCAACTTTGTACCCTTGGCTGTTAAAGATGCTATAGACACTTTTCATGACTGTGTAACAAATGAGATCAAGCAATTACACAGGACCATTGCTAGCAGGGGAATGGAATACAGCCAGCAGCAAAAGGATTATGCCACCCTAATGAAAAAATTGACCAATAATATTGACATTGTCATTAAAACATCTGACAAGGGTGGCAATATTGTTCTATGGCCTACCAAGGAATACAACGCGGAAGCTTATCGACAGTTAAATGACAGTGCCTGTTATAAGAAAACCACCCATAAAGAATATGATAAGGCCAAATAAACTCTTCTTAAGCTATTACACAAATGGCGGAGGTAGGGCCTTATCTCCTTTGGAGGAATTTAAATTCATGCACACTGATTTCCCAGTCCTTCCTGTATTTTATCTCATACCTAAGGTTCACAAATGTTTACTCCCTACTCCTGGCAGCCCTATCATTTCTGCTATCAAAAGTGCTAGTGAACAGGTGGGAGAATAATGGCAGTAAATCCCCTAATATGTTGGGTGAACTGTTGGCTAAACGATAATATACCACTCACAAAGCTTATACTGAGAGAAGCACTTACTTGGGAAAATAGGATGAAGGTTCCTTGGATAAAGTATTTGAGCAATTGTTTTACTGATTTAGGCCGACCTGAACTTTTCTCACACCCTGAATCTATTACCAAACTAGATGTCATTACGGTTAAGAAGACTTTTATCTCCTCTAGATATCAAGACAGGGAGACATGTGAACTAAGAAAAGACAGTGTGCGAAATCATGTACTAATAAAAAGTACCCTGCTCATAGAACCGTACCTAACATGGCCTATGTCTAGTTACGACCGTTTTTTACTGACAAGGTTCAGGTTCAATCTATTTCACTTACTTTTGGCTGTACCCACGGGATCTCATCGAGGACAAGTGTTGCCGGCTTGCGGCTGCGACGATAAGTGTCCGCAAGACCTGGCACACTTCCTGTTTTTCTGTCCCTGTTACGATATACCGAGGAAGTTATATTCAAAACCCTGCCTAAAAAAAATGAATTTCTCTCAATTTAGACCAGCACTTTATTACCTTCAGCTGCTAAGAAGTGATTGTACCCTGTATGTATGTAGTTTTTTAAAACAGGCTATGAAATTTAGAAATAGTATGGAAGGATAATAGTATTGTTAACTGAAATTATATTTTTTAAGATATTTGAATGTTCTTCTATATATTAACTTGAATGTGTAATGTGCCTGCAACTTTTGTGTGTATTTTTGTCTTGTTAAAGTCACCATTTTAATTGGTTCTTTTTTTAATGACTAAATGTGTTAATATATGTAAAATGTAAAATGCTTTTATGGTTGTCAATAGAAACAACCGCATAAAGTTTTTTGACTTGACTTGACAGGTGGGAGAATACATTGACTTTTTCTTACAGGACCGAGTGAAGGAGCTGCCTTGTTATGTCAGAGATACTAGCGATATTTTGTTGAAACTCAGGTATGTTGAGTGGAAAAATGGGATATATGATGTTACAACGCATGTTATTACAACGCATGCTTTTACCTCGCATTTTTTACAACGCAAATGCTATTACAACGCGATTTTTTACAATGCATACTACTACATCGTAAAATAATGTTATTATTGAAAAAGTACTATTACAACGCATTCAATTACAACGCATACCATTACATCGTATTTTTTTTTTTTTGTAATCTAAAATCTGGCACGGGATGCAGGGAAATTAGGGGTTTTGGGTGGGTAAGTGCATTAAAAAACGGGGTAAAAAACTACCATAATATTAGGAAAACGAATTAATTAATTATTTAATTAATACCCGAGTATTAAAAATAATACTCTATAATATGGTATTCCATAACAACGTTGATGAATATATTTATTTAATTTTTTTGTATAATAAAATCTGGCACGGGATGCATGGAAAATAGGGGTTTTGGGTGGGTAAGTGTATTAAAAAACGGGGTAAAAAACTACCATAATATTACGAAACTGATTTAATTATTTATTTAAATAATACCCGAGTATTAAAAATAATACTCTATAATATGGTATTCCTTAACAACGTTGATGAATATATTTCTTTAAATTTTTTGTATAATAAAATCTGGCACGGGATGCAGGGAAAATAGGGGTTTTGGGTGGGTAAGTGTATTAAAAAACGGGGTAAAAAATTACCATAATATTACGATTCCGATTTAATTATTTATTTAATTAATACCTGAGTATTAAAAATAATACTCTATAACATCGTAAACTATAATAACGTAGAAGAATATATATAATAATAATTTTTTTTTATAAAACCTGCAACGGCATGCAGGGTCAATTCGTCGAGTAATTTCCAAAAATACTCATTGTAAATAAATGTAATACATTACATTAAAAAATAACATAGTAATACGATAACGATAGTAAGATGAATAAATAATTGATATTATTACTCAATAAAGAAAAATAATAAGTTTATCAACAAAGAAACGCCATTTTACACACAGTAAAAACAACTAATGTCCATCTACTATTTCCATGATCTCCAATGTCAACAAGACTTTCAAAATGGATGCCAAAACGGAACGAAACATTGAAAACTTAACTTTGAAAAAAAATAATTTAAATTATACGTTACCACATTAAAAGACTTACAATAATTTTAGAAAGTAACCAATATAATTTAGAACAAAAACGATGATAATTAAGAAAAGTTATAAATAGATGTATCCCACCATTTTGAAAACAGTTGATATCAACTAGCAGAGTAAGCAGACGTGAAAACCTGACCCTCTGACCTCTTTGAGAAAAACGCTACGAAAACAAACAAAAAAGCATTGTAATTTGATATAACAGTAAGTTCATTAAAGCGATTAGTCAAAATATTTAAGGTTAATATATTATCTACAATATTTCTTCAAAAATGTTTTAAAATGAGATTACTGAATATAATAGTAACCATTAATAAAGTAAAACTTTAAATATAATGTGTGAGATAGAATCGTTTATATTAATAAAGTGAACGATAATATGAAGAAATAAATTGTTTAAAGTGAAATAATTTTTTTTAATTGTCGTTAAACTAAATATAATATATATATCGATTTAAATAATTTCGTGAAGAAATAAACTAATTTAAAAAGAGTTGATAAATAAACTCAACATGTGCAAAATTATTTGACATTTTTTTGGAAAATATTACATAATAAGAACAACAAAAAGAATCGTAAACTAATTATAAAAAATTAATACATATATTTCAAAGGTGTACTGAAATAACATCTCAAGCAGTACCAAATCGAAAACACCAAATCGTAATACCAGTATCCAAAGCGGATCAGAAAAAAAATATTAGACCTATAATTGGACTATCAAGAAAATAAGTGCTTTATAGTATAAAAATCGTAATAAAACATCTTTTTTAAATTATATTCATAAGTATACTACATAATTTGTATAATTCGAAAATAACACTAAACGTTAATAAATGTACCTTCTATATACCTTCACTTCGTTCATGAAATACTCCCAAATATTATTACTAAGTAAGATTAAACAGAGAAATAATACAGTGTATGAATTAATTATATGTACATAGACTAAAATTTTCTTCGAAAATAGTAATTACTAATAAAACGTTGAATTTCCACTTTATATCTTTTTAGATACTCCTATTTTGCTCCTTAGCAGATTAATATTGAATAAAAACTAAACATACTAAGGAACTCGGCACAGCGTAGATAAATATAACAAGCAAGGACTATCAGCAAGGTAAGTAGATCATAGTCTAAAAGTGCCAATTCAAAATCGTACAAAAATAATAGGTACTAGTATAATATTTTTAGAAGTATAAAGCTAATTAATATTGCAACTCATATATATTTTATTCGTATCAAAAATATTAAATACTCTAAAGGATCAACTTAGTATTCATGTAAATGAATGTTCTGAAAAGTGCTAAATAGTGAAAATTAGAAATTACCAATTTAACTCCAGTAAAGTGCATTAGTAGAGAAAGTGCTGCATAGTGTAGAGGTACCAGTTAGTATTCAAACTGCAGATAATGACATATTCTAAGCAAGTGCAGGACATTTAAAAGATGTGACATATTTCTAAACATGCTTAAACGTAAATGTTTTTCGTTAAATGTGCTTAAAAGCAAAAAATGAAACATTTTAACAACATTGAACACCTTTTCCAATTGTTTTCTTTACAGCCAAACAGAAAGCACTTCAACGTCCAGAGCACCTAAAAGACAGCAAATTACCAAACTATTTTCCAGCCTTTTTGAAAACATCCTTCTAAACACCAAGGTAATTTTTATAAATATACACATCTCAATTAAAGATTTCCTTAGAAATAATAAGCACTATAAAAAGCATTATAAGTGGAGGATCATGCCAAAAAGTAACATTAAGTAAAATTATTTCATGTAAGTGCATGTTCAAAAAAGTGTTGGATAGTGAAAAGTTAGCAGTTACTAATCTAACTCCAGGAAAGTGCATGAGTTGATAAAGTGCTGGATACTGTATAAGTGCCACTTACTATTCCAACTCCTGTAAAGTGCATGAGTAGGGAAAGTGCTGGATAGTGCGTAAGTGTCACTTTCTATTCCCACTCCAGGTAAGTGCATATTTAAAGAAAGTGCTGGATAGTAAAAAGGTACCTCTTACTATTCCAACTCCAGGAAAGTGCATGAGTAGGGAAAGTGTTGGATAGTGTGTAAGTGTGACTTTCTATTCCCACTCCAGGTAAGTGCATACTCAGAGAAAGTGCTGGATAGTAAAAAGGTACCACTTACAATTCAAACTCAAGGAAAGTGCATGAGTAGGGAAAATGCTGGATAGTGTGTAAGTGTGACTTTCTATTCCCACTCCAGGTAAGTGCATATTCAGAGAAAGTGCTGGATAGTAAAAAGCTACCACTTACTATTCCAACTCCAGGAAAGTGCATGAGTAGGGAAAGTGCTGGATAGTGCATAAGTGTCACTTTCTATTCCCACTCCAGGTAAGTGCATACTCAGAGAAAGTGCTGGATAGTAAAAAGATATCACTTACTATTCCAACTCCAGGAAAGTGCATGAGTAGGGAAAGTGCTGGATAGTGCATAAGTGTCACTTTCTATTCCCACTCCAGGTAAGTGCATACTCAGAGAAAGTGCTGGATAGTAAAAAGGTATCACTTACTATTCCAACTCCAGGAAAGTGCATGAGTAAGGAAAGTGCTAGATAGTGTAGAGGTACCAGTTAGTATTCAAGCTGCAGATAATGACATATTCTAATCAAATGCAGGACATTTAAAAGATGTGACATATTTCTAAACATGCTTAAACGTAAATGTTTTTCGATAAATGTGCTTAAAAGCAAAAAATGAAACATTTTAACAACATTGAACACCTTTTCCAATTGTTTTCTTTAGAGCCAAACAGAAAGCACTTCAACGTCCAGAGCGCCTAAAAGACAGCAAATTACCAAACTATTTTCCAAACTATTTGAAAACAACCTTCAAAACACCAAGGTAATTTTTATAAATATACACTTCTCATTTAAAGATTTCCTTGGATTTAAAAAGCACTATTAAATGCATTATATATGGAGGATCATGCCAAAAAGTAACATTAAGTAAAATTATTTCATGAAAGTGCATGTTCAAAAAAGTGTCGGATAGTGAAAAGTTAGCAGTTACTAATCTAACTCCAGGAAAGTGCATGAGTAGATGAAGTGCTGGATACTGTATAAGTGACACTTACTATTCCAACTCCAGGAAAGTGTATGAGTAGGGAAAGTGCTGGATAGTGTGTAAGTGTGACTTTCTATTCCCACTCCAGGTAAGTGCATATTCAAAGAAAGTGCTGGATAGTAAAAAGGTACCTCTTACTATTCCAACTCCAGGAAAGTGGATGAGTAAGGAAAGTGCTAGATAGTGTAGAGGTACCAGTTAGTATTCAAACTGCAGATAATGACATATTCTAAGCAAGTGCAGGAGAGTTAAAAGATGTGACATATTTCTAAACATGCTTAAACGTAAATGTTTTTCGTTAAATGTACTTAAAAGAAAAAATGAAACATTTTAACAACATTGAACACCTTTTCCAATTGTTTTCTTTACAGCCAAACAGAAAGCACTTCAACGTCCAGAGCGCCTAAAAGACAGCAAATTACCAAACTATTTTCCAGACTTTTTGAAAACATCCTTCTAAACACCAAGGTAATTTTTATAAATATACACATCTCAATTAAAGATTTCCTTGGATTTAAAAAGCACTATTAAATACATTATAAGTGGAGGATCATGCCAAAAAGTAACATTAAGTAAAATTATTTCATGTAAGTGCATGTTCAAAAAAGTGTTGGATAGTAAAAAGTTAGCAGTTACTATTCCAACTCCAGGAAAGTGCATTAGTTGGGAAAGTGGAGGATAGTGCGTACGTGTCACTTTCTATTCCCACTCCAGGTAAGTGCATACTCAGAGAAAGTGCTGGATAGTAAAAAGATATCACTTACTATTCCAACTCCAGGAAAGTGCATGAGTAGGGAAAGTGCAGGATAGTGTGTAAGTGTGACTTTCTATTCCCACTCCAGGTAAGTGCATATTCAGAGAAAGTGCAGGATAGTAAAAAGGTACCAAAAAGTATTGCCACATCAAGAAAGTGCATGACTACAGAAAGTGCTAAATAGTGTAGAGGTACCAGTTAGTATTCAAACTGCAGATAATGGCATATTCTAAGCAAGTACCAGAGAGTGAAAAGATGTGACATATTCCTAAACATACTTAAACGTAAATGTTTTTTCGTTAAATGTTTAAAAAAGCAAAAAAAGAAACATTTTCTAAACATTGAACACTTTTTCCAATTCTTTTCTTTAGAGCCAAACAGAAAGCACTTCAACCTACAAACCGCCTAAAACACAGAAAATTTCCAAACAATTTTCCAGACTTTTTGAAAAACAACCTTCAAAACACCAAGGTAAATTTCATAAATATACACATCTCATTTAAAAATGTCTCTGGAAATAAAAAGCACTATTAAAAACATAATAAGGACAGGATCTTAAACAAAAACAACATTATCTAAAATTACTTCACGTAAGTGCATGTTCATAAAAGTGCTGGATAGTGAAAAGTTAGCAGTTACTAATCTAACTCCAGTAAAGTGCCTGAGTAGGTAAAGTGCTGGATAGTGTTTAAGTGCCATTTACTATCCCAACTCCAGGAAAATATAAGAGTAGGGAAAGTGCTGGATAGTGTGTAAGTGTCACTTTCTATTCCCACTCCAAGTAAGTGCTATTCAGATAAAGTGCTGGATAGTGTGTAAGTGTCACTTACTATTCCAACTCCAGGAAAGTGCATGAGTAGGTAAAGTGCTGGATAGTGTGTAAGTGTCACTTACTATTCCAACTCCAGTAATGTGCATTAGTTGGGAAAGTGCAGGATAGTGCGTAAGTGCCAGTTTCTATTCCCACTCCAGGTAAGTGCATACTCAGAGAAAGTGCTGGATAGTAAAAAGGTGTCACTTACTATTCCAACTCCAGGAAAGTGCATGAGTAGGGAAAGTGCTGGGTAGTGTGTAAGTGTTACTTTTTATTCTCACTCCAATTAAGTGCATATTCAGAGAAAGTGCTGGATAGTGTGTAAGTGTCACTTACTATTCCAACTCCAGGAAAGTGTATGAGTAGGTAAAGTGCTGGATAGTGTGTAAGTGTCACTTATTATTCCAACTACAGGAAAGTGCATGAGTAGGGAAAGTGCAGGATAGTGGGTAAGTGTCAGTTTCTATTCCCACTCCAAATAAAAACATATTCAGAGTAAGTACTGGATAGTAAAAAGGTGTCACTTACTATTCCAACTCCAGAAAAGTGCATGAGTAGGGAAAGTGCTGGATAGTGTGTAAGTGTGACTTTCTATTCCTACTCCACGTAAGTGCATATTCAGAGAAAGTGCTGGATAGTAAAAAGGTACAACTTACTATTACAACTCCAGGAAAGTGCATAAATAAACAAAGTGCTAGAAAGTGCATGAGTAGGAAAAGTACAGGAAAGTATCCAAGTGCCACTTTCTAATCCAACTCCATAAAAAGGGAAATTTCAGAAATAATGCTGGATATTGAAAACGTGCCACTTACTATTTCAACTTTTGTTAAAGTAATATGTTTTTTAAATGTCATTATCAAATTTATAATATAATTTTTTTTTCCTTTATTGAACAGGAAATGGCAAGCGAGGCTACTGCTACTTATACAAAATCTAGAAAAGGGAACAGACTGCTTAAACATTGTGGGTATCTATATTGTAATGAGAGGCTAAGTGAACCAAGGAGACATTGGAGGTCCAATATTATTCAGCCCGTTGCAGCGGCAGAGCGGTTACTGTTGGTGACATTGTGGTCAAAACCACAGAACATACCCACTCTGCCTCTGCAATGGAGATTGAAATACGCGATACTATCAATGAAATGAAAGATATTGCATCCACCTCCAATGCAACTCCTGGTCAGATTTTGAGAGAGGTTGCACAACATGTCCCTGGACATGTTGCTTGTAATATGCCAACAATCCCAAATTTGCGAAGAATAATTCAACGAAAAAAGCAGGCAAGTAACACACAAACAGTTACTCCTCAAACTTTTTCTGACATTGTAATACCTCATGACTTAACTCTTTCTTTCTCTAATGAACCTTTTCTACTGTATGATAACCAAAACCCTCAGAAATGCATATTAATATTTAGCACTCCCCGTAACCTATTTAAGAGAATACTGAAATTTGGATGATGGATGGAACGTTTAAAAGTACGCCCCATCCATTCACCCAAATTTACAGCATTCATGCACAAATCAATAATAATGTAGTTCCCTTAGTATACAGTTTGATACCAGATAAGCAATCTGCAACCTATACTGAATTCTTATCAGTTATTAAAGAAAAAACTTCAGGAAAAAGTCCTAGGAAAATCATTTTAGATTTTGAATTGACAATGATGAATGTCATCAACAAATTGTACGTGGATACCCAAATTCAGGGATGTTTTTTTCATTTTTCCCAGGCATATTGGCGTAAACTTCAAAAAACGTCCCTGGTTGCAGATTACTCGTCTGATAGCAAATTACAAGTAGAACTTAAAAAATTAACTGCACTTTGTTTTGTACCACCTGATAGTGTAGATGACTACTACACAGCAATTTCAGAGTCAGAATATTTTGTAGAAAATGAGGAAAAATTGGCACCCATTTTAAATTATTTCGAGGACACATGGATTGGACGTCTAGGCAGATCAGGTCGCAGGAGGAAGCCACGTTACCATGTGGAGTGGTGGAACTGCTACTCAACCTGCTTGGAAGGTGGTGCAAAAACAAATAATGCCATAGAGGGATGGCACAACTCCTTCAGTCACACAATTGGCAAACATCATCCAATTCCTACTCTTTTTTGAAAACTTTGAAGAAGGAGCAAAGTTTTCAAGAAATGAGACGTGCACAGGCATTGTCAGGTATCCTAAACCCACGACCTTCAAGACAAACAAAGGAGATGTCCAAGAGACTATTGGGTGTACTACAACAATTTTCGTTGTGTGTGGCTTTGGACTACCTAGAGAATGTTGCTAACATTTTACATTTTTAAATATTTTTACTTAAACTTACTTTCCTGCTTTGCCCTAATTTTTTTTTCTTATTTTTGAATTCATTTGGCATTTTTGTAAACTTTTTTTAAATTATTACTTGTCGGGTTCCCTTACCTTTATAAATATATTTTTTTAACTACTCTACCAGTTCAAAATATGAAAACATCCTTTTCATTTCTCTTTCAAAATGAAAAACCCACACCCAAAATTTTTTTTTTACATTTTAAATAGAAAAAGTATTTTTTTTAACATTCCAATACTTTTAAATATTGTAAACATTTTGAACGTTGTAATTAAAATTTAATTAATAAACACATCTCACCACTTACTTTTTCAAAAATGATACTGGCTTGTGAAAATTTATAACAGAAACTGGGTATAATAATGTGAAAATTGTTTGTATCTAATTTTGAATCTAAATTTTCTCTGCAATTTAATACAAAATCTTTTTTTCAAAAGCTAAGAAATTCGTATTCCTTAGCTCAAATTTGACCCATTCTTGTTTTTTTTTAAACAATTCCTCATTTGAAAAAGTGACCATTTGAACCGGTTCAATTTTTTTTAAAAATTATGGTTAAATGACATCACTACCAAACTGCATATGTTCTTGAAAACTATAAATGTTTCCTAAAACTACACTATTAAATTATAAGATTTTGTTTTAGAACATTATATGCAATTTCGATTAAATGAAATTATTTCAATTTTTTTTGCAACACAACCTAACTGAACTGTTTCTCGCTAACTAAAAAATTCAATTGATCATTTTTACCAAATAATGCAATCTAGCAATAAAACACATTTGTCTTAAATACGAACAATTATTTTTTATAAATAGCGAGCATCGATGTCAACACCCGAAAACAAACCTTAACAAATGAATGAAATACCTTCATTTGTAAATAAGAAACCATACCAACCAATTGAAAACTTTTTTTCAAAATTATCGTCAAACAATACAAAACATACCTTGCATAATCTGGAACTGTCTTAAATCTCAAAAACCAGTTTTCTCCTTTACAAAACAAGCCAAATACTATAATTTTTCAAAAAATCGCTTCTAACCTATCTATGTACATCAAAAATACATAAACCAAACAATACTATCACGACACCAAACATATGACGTTCAAAATAAATACAATATATATGATCAATATATATTTCAAACATATTTTCCCTTTGTTTTTCCCGTAACATAACCCGACAATGGCATGTACGAGTGAAATGTTCGGCGACATGTTGAAATCAAAACAAAAGCAACTATTAGTTTAATATGCAACCTCTACTTAACCTCTCATTACAATATATATACTTTTAAAACTATGTTTTACTGTAAATAAAGTTTGAAAAGTCTCCTACCTTGAGCGCAGATCAGCTTCCTGCTACTTCCAGCAATCGATAAATCCAAGATGGCGGCGAACGTCGACGTGAACGTCAAGACGTCATACAAAAGCAGCAAAATTGAAAAAGGACTATTTCGATATGTTATATTATATGTTTAATTTAATAAATTATATTTTTTACTTTGTATATTAAAAATATCATGTAAATATTAAAAAATCAAATAAATATGAATATATTTTTTGACATTTAATTAGAATATTAAAATGAATTTATTTCAAAACAAATTGATTTTGTACTTGTATTATTTTTAATTTAAATGTTATAAATTAATGTAAAGTTACCAAAAATTATGCTTTTAATCACTTACCATTAGCCTACCCTTGTTTCCATCTTCACCATCCTGCATCAGTTGTTTTTCAACCATATGAACGGTCCCGCGGAATCCAATGGAGTAATCATAGAAATAAATAAAGGACAAAACCCATCATTGAAAACAATACAAAAGCGTGGGAAAATGTTTAAAAATACATATTAAAAAATATATCTATAATAATATAACATTTTGAAAAATGATGTAAACTTAAAATAATGTTTTCTTGATTTATTAATTACTAATACAACTTTCTTCAAAAGTTATTTATATTTTTAAATAAAAATTTTCAAACAGTTTATTATTATATAATTTTCTTTAAATACCTGAGTAAAATTAATTAGTTTTAAAATCTCCTTAACTTTTTAATATATTTTTTTATAATATTAAATTTTTTTAAATTAATTTAAAACAATAATAATATAAATTTATTTAAAAAAAACAGAGTATTAATACTTCCTTATAAAACATTATTTTACATTACATACCAGAATATTAATACTTCATTTAATAATCACTAATTATTATAATTTATTTTAAAAATATAATTAATATAACCCATTTAAAAATAATTATTAATACTCAATACTTAATTTTTAACAATAATATTATATATTTATATCAAAATACCTGAGTATTAATACTTCATTATAAAACATTATTTTAAATTACATACCAGAATATTAATAATTCTTTTTATAATCATTAATTGTGATAATTTATTTTTTAAATCTAATTAATATTTAGAATTAAAAAATAATTATAAATACATTTCATTTCTCAAAGATTATTTTTCAAAAAGTACCTGAGTAACAATAAATCTTTTTTAAACTCCTTTTCTTATTAATATATTTACATATATTATTAAAAATTATAATAACATTTTTAATATATATTATATATTATTTAAAATATACCTAACTATTAATACTTCATTATAAAACAATTATTTAAATTTCATACCAGAATATTAATACTTATTTTGATAATCACTAATTATTATAATTAATTTTAAAAATATTTAAAAAATTCCAATAAATACATCATTAATAATACTTAATATAATATTTTAATATGTAAATAAGTTAATCAATCTTTGTAAAATAAATTAAATATATTTAATTATAAACAAATTATTAATACTTAATTTATTACAATTTTAAAATATCAAATAAAATAAATAATAAATATTATACATTAACATACCATAAAATACAAATAGCATATATTATTATTATTATTATTAATCTATCTGAATATTATAACACAACCAAATAAAATTCAAAAAACCACATTTTAAACAAATAAAACACAAATATATTAATAATCATTTAAATACGATGTAAAAACATGCGTTGTAATAGCAATTGCGTTGTAACACCATGCGTTGTAAAAACATGCGTTGTAATACAAATTACGTTGTAATACCTGCGTTGTAATAGCACTGCATTGTAATAGTTGCGTTGTAATGGATGTTCCCCGGAAAAATGACATGCTACTGATTGCCATGGATGTAGAGTCTCTCTACACCAGTATTTCCCACGATGTTGGTCTAAAAGCCATTGAGTACTTTCTGAACAAGCGGCCGGTAGAGTACTACCAACATAATAAGGTCATCCTTGCTGGGGGCGCTAGAGGGCGCACTGCGGTATGGCTGGCTAGCGAGTCAGCTCCGCCGGGCGGTCGCGCACCTAACGACTTTTGACCCCTCAAAACCCCACCAAAATCAGCGGCGTTCGCAGATATGAGCATCGGAATATAAGGCCGACCTCTACATACACGAAGCCACGATCTGCTGTGCGGGGAACAGAAGATCCAGCCACAAACCCGGAGCCCTCGCGGATACCGCACAAAATGGCCGCTCCGGAGGCTCGGCGACCCGGAGCTTTCAACGGCGCCTAGCGCATCGGGACCTCTGCTGCCGCCCGGCGCGGACCGGTGGGTGACTGTTTGCCACCATCAAGGACTCGGCAGGGCCCCTGCGGGACCCCAGGACTCAGCGCCACATCTAATCGGCGTGCGTTCCACTGAGGGCAAGATGGCGGCGCCCGTGGAACGCACGAGTCTGGCGGCTACAGCGGACGTTCCCGCCGGTCGGACCCCCCCCATAGACCGGCAGTGACACTCTCACATGGGTACAGCGGAGGCGTGAGGTTCCTGACCCAGCCTGTTCGTCCACAACATCGACGCATACGGGGCGCTCGACCAGCGGGGCTCCCACACGAGGACACGGAGTGAAAACCGAGCACACCGCAGCTGAAGGAATGCTGGCAAGCATTACAGCGGACAGAGGCACCTAATGTTTACACGCACTATCGTGACCATAGCGCCGACCACAACGACTGCACAAGGGCGACCCCCCCAAGCAACGGGGAGTGAAAGTGTGGATCTCTACCCTCACAGTGCCCCAACTAAGACCTGCGTGAAGAGATAACTGCTGCACCCAACAACTGAGGCCTCGCTGGGGGCCTGATTGCGATCGAGCGAGCCCGCTGATGACCACACGCACTGTGAGAGGTGGAGCGGCGGCAACAGCGACTCGTGCCGGTTCTGCGACAAGCACACCATCGGGCGGCAGCCCTAACGCAGCGGAACAACACCCGTTGAAACGGTGCATTGAAATGGGGAAGCCCGACCGGAACCAAACCAAGCTCCAATTTGAGAAGCGGAACCAAGGCAGAAATAATACAGCGGAAACGGAGATGGAAGGGGGCCGGGAGACACCAGAGAGCACGGGCATGGAATCGGTGCTAAGGGCGATACAGCAGAGTTTGCAAGAGATGAACGGTAAGCTCGATAACGTGGTGCAGAGGGTCGACAACATGGCGGCGAAAATTGAACAGCACGAAGGGCGCCTCACAGAAACAGAACAGCGAATTTCGAGGCTTGAGGATGACCAAAACACCACAGCCAAGACATGCGGAGCCCTAGAGAAAACAGTGGAAGTCCTACGAGCCAGGGTGGAGGACCAGGAAGCTAGGTCCAGGCGGAACAACGTTCGGATTTCGGGCCTGCCGGAATCCACGAACACGGGGAAAATGGAGACCTACATAGAAACCCTACTGAAAGAACTTTTTGGAGCTGAAAATCTATCTCCAGTGTTCCTGGTGGAGCGTGCACACCGGTCACTGGCCCCTGTACCAAAACCTGGAGCCACCCCGCGAATGATCATCGCGCGTATGCTTAATTACAGGGACAGAGACACGGTCCTGAGACTGGCGAGAGAGCTGGGGAAAATTACACATCAGGGGAACACTCTAGAGTTCTACCCGGACCACACCATGGCGGTACAGCAGGCTCGAAAAGAGTTCGCTCCCGTCAAAAAAAAGCTAAGAGAACTGGGCATGGAGTACGCCATGCTGTATCCAGCGAAGCTCAAAGTCCTCACTGGCGGGAAACCAGTCATACTACCAACGGTGCAGGCAGCACAAGAATTCGTCAAACAACAAGGAAAGCGGAGAAAACAGCAAGACCGAAATGAACCGACGAGTGATGTGGAATGAGAGTATTGAACCGATATCAAGCCGACGAAATGTTTGTACTACGAAAACACGACACGGCTATTTTTTGTGCGCTGCTACTTGCGGACAATCACACGGACCATGCTGGCAGCATGGGTGACAGCGACTGGACCGGAAAAGCACTTACAAACTTGCTGTGAGTACTGTCGCCGAGTATGTGATGCCGCGGAGGTGCTGATCCAGATGTGAGTATACGCAGTGCGGTTGCAGGCTGGGTGGGCCGGCTACTGGTCCGAGTGGCAGAGGGTGGGTGGCCACGACTCTGACCGGCCTTATTGCTTGACTACTGGCTGAGCGAGAGACACTGCATGCATTGCTTAGCGTCACCCAAAGTTTGAGCTGGGACTAGAGACAAAGGGGAGGCCAGCGTAATGGAGAACTGACATTTCAGCGATACCAGCTGTGCTGGATGGGGGATACGGGGTTGAAAGAAATCGCACGAAAATTATTCACTAGTAAAGAGCGTATGCGACCGTCCACATCCACTATGTGGATGGAGATGTGTGAACCTGGTGACACCCCCAGGAGGGTGTACCCCGAACTATGTTGGATGAAGGAGTTACTGTTAAAGTTGAAGTTAAATCAGGGATGGCTTTGGCAAAGTTTGGGCGCTAAAGTGGGTGGGGGGAGAATGAGACAACCAGAAACTAACCGACTGAAACCTCTGTGTCTGAGAAGCATGGCGAACTCCTTGGGGGCGCACAGTCATGTGAATACTGTTCATTTTCAGCGAATGATATTGTCTATTATACATGCTATAAGGTACGGCATCATGTGCACACGATACAACAAACAGACTGGGTACCTGCTGTGGTTAATTTATCACCTAACACGTATACATGTCACGTAGGAACACGCTAAAGTTAATCACTTGGAATGTGAGGGGTCTAGGCAACCCGAAGAAGATCAGGCGGCTATTTGCTTATTTTGATAGACTGCACATTAACATTGTTTATTTACAGGAAACGCACTTAGAGCGGGATGGCACCTCAACACTGGGGGCGCGTTGGGCTGAAACAGTGGTTCACTCTAGCTACTCGACATATTCCAGAGGCGTGAGCATATTGATCAGGAAGGGTACGGGCTTTGAAGTTACTGACATACAAAGAGACACTGCTGGGCGGTGCGTGCTGCTGGCTGGCAGACTTAGGCGGCAACAGATCCTACTGGTGAACACTTATGGTCCTAATGTGGATGACCCAGGGTTTTTCAGCAAAGTATGGCACAACATCGCAAATATGACAGTACCCCATGTACTGTGGGGAGGGGATTTCAATGTCACGATGCAGGACGCACTAGATAGAGCTGCACACACCTTAGAACAGCATGGGAATGCTAGGACAATGATGAGGGATGCTATGGAGGACCTGAATTTGGTGGACTTCTGGAGGGTTCGTAACCCCGGGGTGACAGCGGAGACACACATAAACGCGGCGAACAATAGTTGGTCCAGGATAGATTATTGGCTGGGCTCACAAAATGTACTCACATGGGTGTCGGATGTTAAGCACTTGCCACGCACAATATCAGACCACAGTCCGGTACTATTAGAAGTAGACATCCCTCACTACGACCCACCTCCCTTCACCTGGCGTTTTCAGGCGACTGCATTGAGAGACCCAGTGTATGTCGACACCATACATAAGGCAATACAGGAATACTTTGACCTTAACAGCCCAACAACAGAAGACCCTGGCTTGCTATGGGAAGCCTTCAAGGCTACCATCCGGGGAGTCTGCCTCAGTACAGCCTCTGGCATCCTCAAAGATATCAGGCATCAAATACACACGCGCGAGCAAGCCATTCAAACCCTAGAACAGGCATACACACAAACGGGAGACACTAAACTCTTAGGGGATATACAATTGCTATTAGCGGAACATGCTAACTTTGCGGCAGACGAACTGAAATATGTGACTAAACGAGCTACTGCGAGGAGGTATGGAGAAGGGGGTAGACCGGGCAGGGAGCTGGCCGCTAAGATATGCGCAGGCAGAACACCGCAAAACGTCACAACCATAACCACCAGCACCGGGTAGGTGATCACTGACACTAAAGGCATACTGAGAGAATTTATGAACACATATGGCACGTTATATGAGGCACACCCCTCGCCATCGCAGGCGGAATTACTGAAATATATGGAGGACGTCGAGATGGCATGGCTAGCGGATTGACATAGAAAGTACTTAGAGCGCCCCATCACGATAGAGGAAGTCACCGACACCATTAGACGCCTACCTAACAACAAAGCTCCGGGGCCAGACGGCTTTGTGGCGGAATTTTATAAGGAGTACGCTGACACACTTGCACCTCACTTAGTGCAGATGTATGGGGCGGCACATGAGGCCCAGACTCTGCCGGCGTCACTAAGGGAAGCCCTGCTCATCACATTGCTGAAGCCCGGCAAGGACGCAGATAAATGTGACTCCTACCGTCCACTGTCCTTGTTAAATGCAGACACCAAAATCATAGCTAGTCTGCTGGCAGACAGGTTAAAACCTCTCATGCCAATGTTAATCCGACCTGATCAGTCGGGATTCATCCCAGACAGGGCCACCACACACAACACCCGAACACTGTTCGCGTTGGCACACTATCTAGCGCCGGAAACGAAGGCAGTGGCAGTGTTGTTAGACGCCGCTAAAGCGTTCGACACCATTGGTTGGCCATTTATCCGCGCGGTGCTGGTGCGCATGGGATTCCCGTGGATATTTCAGGGATGGATAGCGATGCTCTACACGAACTTGACGGCACGCATCAGAGTAAACAGATACGTATCGGAACCCATATCTATCAGCAGAGGCACTAGACAGGGATGCCCGCTTTCTCCAATGCTTTTTGCTCTGGTGCTGGAGCCTCTGGCCTGCAAAATCCGACAGCACTACCATCACTCAGCGATTCAAATGCCCTCCCGTCCCATACACATCTCACTGTACGCGGACGACATGGTGCTGTATGTCAAAAACCCGGAACAACACCTAAATCCTCTCCTGAGGGAATATATCAAGTTTGGCCACCAAGCCGGTTTACAAATAAACTGGGATAAATCCCTGGTGCTGGCACTAACAGACAGCACGCAGCCAACTAAACTAGACTATCCATTGGAATGGCAGGAGGAACCCACAAAATATCTGGGTATATGGTTTCACAGAGACCCTGAAGTAGTCGTCAGGACCAACTATGGGCGGACGATTGCAACCTTGGAAGATAAAATTAAAAAATGGAACAGACTTCCTCTCTCATTGGCAGACAGGGCAGCGATAGTCAAAATGGTGCTCTTACCGAAATTTCTTTATCTATTCAACAACATCCCTATAAAACCTCCCGCTGCTGTCTTCCGAAATATCAGGACACTTGTGCTCAATTTGCTATGGAAGGGTAAGCAGGCGAGGATGGACCTGCGCACTATGACATTGCCTTACGCTAGGGGAGGGTTCAAAGTGCCAGACTTTTACCTCTATTACTCATGCGCGCAGGCACAATACGCACACTTCTGGTATCATGAAGTGCCCTTTCTGACACACGTGGCGGTAGAGGCGGGTGACACTGACCCAATCCCTCTGGCTAATATGCTAACACATAAACGCACCAGACTACATGAACGGGACATTAACACAGTCGACGCGACCATTGAGGCATGGAGACTAATGGGCAAAGAGGCAAACTGTCTACCGCTATACGCACCCACACTCCCACTGGCGCACCACCCAGCCCTTTCGGTGACACAGGAAAAGGTGGGAATGGATCTGTTCCGGCGGGCCGGAATAGACACATTGGGGGACCTATACAAGGATGGGGAATTTCAGACACGCGATAAACTACATTACATCACAAACCCGTCTCAACTGTTTACTTTCAATTTCTACAGGCTAAATAGAGCAATACGTGAACACTACCCGTCATATCCAGAAGAGCCGCCTACCCTTGCACCCTTACAACTACTCTTGACCACACCCAAGGCGTCTCACATGGTATCCAAACTTTACGCAAGTATGCAAGGGGCGGTGGGACGCACCACACTCAAGGCCAGGGACAGGTGGAGCGCTGGGCTGGCGGAGCCTCTGACGGAGGTGGAATGGGACTCCGCATGCATGCTTACGGGTATGCTGACCCCTAACGGGAACTTGAAAATAATACATTACAAGTATTTGCATCAGGTCTATTACACCCCACAGAGACTACACAAACACGGCTTACGGGATGATTCCAACTGCTGCAGGTGTAAACAGGCAGGGGCAGACTTCAATGCCCCTCGCGTGGCACTGTAGAAAGGTGGCGGGCTATTGGGAACAAGTCGTACAGGTTCTGAATGAGATGTTGGGGGTTAACATGTCCTGTGATGCAAAGATCTGCCTATTGGGTGTCACTCCGCACCTGAGAGCATTGAAGCGTAAATTCTGTGCGGTCGCACTCCTGTTAGCTAAAAGAAGGGTGTCAATCCACTGGAATAGTAAAAGAACACCAGAGGTGAAACGCTGGATAGAAGACATGGTATACTGCCGTGACACGCTCAACACGTATGAGGAGGAACTGCCAATCGGCTCTAGGCCCAAAGATTACTGGGGATACTTGCATGACTACTTACTTGTGCATGGCACGGCAGATACAGAAGCGGACGCTGTTTGAATGAACGCATGTTGATGACAACATAGGACAAACATGTGTACTGTGCAGGCTCTTGGGAGGGAGGATGCTGTGATGCAGAGGGAGGATTGCAAAGGTAGAACTACAAGTTGGGGACTGTAAAGTTAAGTTAAGTTTCAGTTAAATGAATAAAAAACTGAGAAAATGTAAGATTATTGATGTATAAGGCAACGACCATAGCACTGACGCGCGACGGATTTCTATCTAATAATGCGCCGCCGGTCCGCTGGATGTCGGCTGATGGGCTGTGTAGTTCTGGAACAGTTGCTCGTACCATGGTTGCAGGGTGCCGGCCCGTTGTGGTTGTAGGCGATCGCACCATGGGTGTTTATCGATTTGTCTTGTGTGTGATAAAAAAGTGCAATAAAGTTCTTACACCAAAAAAAAAAAAAAAACATAATAACGTCATCCTTAGTCTCATAGACTGGTGTCTCCATAACAACTTTTTCTTGTATGGAAGGGATGTATGGAGACAACTCAGGGGAGTTGCTATGGGATCCTGTTTCTCCCCCAGCTACGCGTGCTTACACGTTGGCTGGTGGGAGGAACAGGTCCTGCATATTCAACATCGTCCCTGGGTCAATGAAAAGATAGTGAGGTACCTACGCTATATAGATGATGTATTCATCTTGTGGCAAGGCGATGCACAGGAAGCAGCTCTTTTTGTCCAGGAAATCAATGATAATTCCCTGAAGTTACACTTCACGTCCAAAATAAGTCAACAAGAAATTGAGTTCTTGGACGTGAAAGTGTTTATTAAGGATGCTAGAATGGAGACCACCCTCTTTAGGAAGCCCACAGCCGGAAATACCACCCTTCATGCAACCAGCTTGCACTCCAAGCATACCATCGCTAGTGTCCCGCTGGTTGAAATATTGCGTTTGAAACGTATATGCAGTACTTCCACTGAGTTTGATCAATGCCTTGCTCAATTGAATGCCAGACTTAAAGCACAGGGCTACTCTGATACCATTCTAAAACAAGCACTCTCGAGGGACAGTTTGCTTGTTTCTAATGACTCCAATCTTGCTACCACAGACAGTGTAGAGTCCATTTCTGGAGGCAATGGTTGTCCTCGATTGATCACGGCCTTCAGTAATGAAGAAAACAAAATCAGAAGTATTGTTACAAAAAATTGGCCCATTTTCCTCACTGACCCGGTATTAGGTGCCCTGCTTCCTGATAGACCATTGGTCACCTTTAGTAGGGCAAGAAATATGGGGTCGGTGCTTGATGTCAGTAGTCCTGAAACTAGACAAAAAACCACTTGGTTGAAAGCTAGTGGCTTTCGCAAATGTTCCTCTTGCAGGGCCTGCAAATTTGGGACCAATAAAAGTCACTATCAAACTGCTTTTGGTAATCACATGTTTCCCATTTCTGGCAGCTACAATTGTAAGACTGATTTCGCTGTGTATGTCCTGACGTGCACCTTTGGCCTTAATTATATAGGCAGTATTAAATTACAGGTGCACGTCAGGATACTGCAACACCTGAGAGCTATTCAACACAGCGATCCCGCCTACCCAGTGGCACGGCACTTTAAGATCAAACACAACAATGACTTTAATTGCCTGTCTTACTATGTGGTGGGTGCCGTCCCTAAATTACGAAGAGGAGGCAACAGGGAACATCTCCTTAGGCAGCTCGAGACTACTATGATTTTACAGTTTAACAGTAGATGGCCTAATGGGCTGAATAATTCTGAAGATATGTATACTCATTTGTAAAGCTGCTGTGGTAATGTGATTCTATCATTAACATCAGATGTAGCACAGTGTTTACAAAGAACAAGATCTATTGGTGTTTTCTAACTAAGAGAAATTCTGTTTATAGGCTATCGGGAACCCTGAGGCCTATGGTGTAGGACACACTTCCTCTATGTCTACTGGCTCAGCTGTTGCACTTATTCTGTATCAGCAAATATATTCATATTCCGTATAGGGGAAGTCAGGTTCCCTGTTGCCCCTACATGTGTTTCATCTTCCTTTTGTAATCTTCTTAAAGCCTCTTATATCTGCTCACTGTTTTTATTGGGTGCTCACTATTTATGATACATGATGTAGGGAGATGTTTTAACTTTTGTATTTTTATGTGATGCCTGTTATGATATTTTGGCCCACACCGAAAAAATGTTTTATGGTATGCACATATTTATACATATAGTCTTTTACTACCCTTTTACATCAGCCATGTGGCACTTTTGGCACTATAATCTTTGCACTATTAAGGATAGCTATGCTTGCACAAATTAGATAAGTTGTTACCTGTTAGTTTATCAGGTTCTTTATATTTCCCTATTTATATTTTATGCTTTTGTCACCCGAGAGCATTTTCTTTTGTCCTATATGCTAGTTTTGGTATCAGCTCCCGTTATGAGAAATTGTTTTTATGATGTATTGCAGGAAGAATGCAAATCAATAGGGATTTATCCCGGAAGACCTCGATATCCTATACAGTATACCAACATAGTATACTTTCTATGTTCATGATCAGGTGATCGCTGTAACCAATGCACTAAGTGGGAGTGGTGTTTTGCACAAGCATTTAAAAAAAGAAAAAAATTGTAACAACTTTACATGTGACCAAGGACCCACGGGCCCGAAACGCGTCGTGCTGTCGTTGCCTCATCTGCACATTAAAATCTGCTGAAGCTAGATCCTGTAGTCCGTTTCTCCTTTTGCTTCGCCGATCTGGAAGATTGGAAGTGGCGTGTGGAGTCTTCGTTTGTGTATATATATATATATATATATATATATATATATATATATATATATATATATATATATATATATATATATATATATATATATATATATATATGTACGAGAATTCGCCACCAGCCAAGGCAGCCGCCTCAGCCCAAACCTCCAACGCTGACGAAAGAACGGACCCAGATTTCAGTGCTTTAACCTTCGTGTTTTATTTCAGCAAGCCTGCCGCCGCCATAACGCGTTTCGCCTTTACAGCTTGATCACATGGCCAGTTGCTTACAGCCAATGCCATACATTTAAAGTGCAAGTGCGCGCGCAATTCATTACAAAAAATTCAGCAACATAGAAAAAATATACTACATTTCCAAGTGCTAACCAATGTATGCCAATATTATATACATACTCTGATTAAAGTACAAGTGGCTTAATATATAAAATATAAATATATATTTACACTTTAAAAACCACTAAAGTTCTTTTAAATAACTGTATGAATACAAGTTAATTATGACGTGAACATGAACCCACAACATTTTACCATAGATTCATAAGGATTAGTTGTTCACAAAAATACTCACTCCCCAAATGTACAAGGCACTTGGCAAAAGAGATAAAGCCCCAGTGGGCACAGAATATTGTAAGATAGCACCACAACATTACACATTGCATTTAGACATTGGCAAAATAAAGTGTTAAGTGAATAAAATTTCCTAAAGTGCTCGTGCTAGTGCTCAACCAATATTTGAAAAAAGAAATCAAAACGTATTAAAAAAAAACACATGTTGTGTTGAACCCATGGTTATTCTCCATGGACTAATCCTCCTCCTATTTGAAAGAAGCTCCTAACACAGAAAGTGTGGAGGCGTCAGATGTTAAAATACAGCAACAACAGTGTTATTGTTTTAAAAGACCAAGTACCCATACGGCAAATTCTGCAAAACACAGTAAATGAGTGGACTGCCCTGAAATAATTGAAGCGCGGAGAATTTGTAATATGTAATCACTCTCATCACATCATAGACAAGTGTAAAGATCTTCCGTCGCATTAAGACCCTGTGGCTGCTTACTATCTAGTTCCAGGATGTACCGGGTTTCAAGTAGGCGTAGTTTCGCCTCTCGATCACCCCCTCTCTTCATGGTCCAAACTGCATCTATAACAAAGTAGGACAGATGCATAGGGTTGGAGCTATGGTGCTGTTCAAAGTGCCTAGCAACAGGATAGGCCTGATCTTTGTTAGAGATAGCTCTGATGTGCTGAAGTACACGTTTGTGGACCGGCAGGCGGGTGCTACCCACGTACCTGAGACCACACGTGCACTCCAGCACATAGACCGCGTAATCTGTCTTACAAGTAAGGCGTTTAGTAATACTCCTCGGGGTACTGGAGAATGGGACAACATAGTTGGATTTGTTGGTCCCATATTTGCATGCCTTACACTGTATGCATTTTTTGAAACCCCCTCCCAAAGCCTTCCATGTTGATGACATCTGGGGTTCTAAGGCATTCTGGACCAAGGCATTAGCCATAGATTTGGATTTTCTGAAGGTCAAGAGTGGCTTTTTCGATACCTTGTTACCAATAACGGGATCCCCCAATATGAAGTTCCAGTTATCGCAAAATATCTTTCTTAGAGCTGAATGCTGCCTGCTATATGTCACAATCATTCGAGGACTGCTAACCCCTTCCCCCGCAGTGGTTTCTGCCTCTCTGTTCTTTGGGATAAGGGCGGATTCCCGGGATATCTGATGAGTCCTCTTCTGTGCGGACTCAACCAAGGATCTAGAGTATCTCCTTGCAAGGAATCTATTTTTGCAAGCTTCCTGAGCTATAGTGCATTCCTCTTCGCTACTACAGATGCGTCTGATACGCAACATTTCCCCGTAGGGAATGCTGCGTATCAAATGGCCAGGATGGTGGCTGGCTGCGTGCAAGATGGTATTGCCAGCAGTCGGCTTTCTGTATAGCCTAGTTTGCATACGATTTTCACTGACATATATTTCCATATCCAGAAAACAGACCTTTTTCGCATCAATACAGGATGTAAAATGCAGATTCAAATTATTTACATTCAGCCTTTCAACAAATTTCCTTGCTGATTCCTCTGTTGCTTTCCATACAAAGAAAAGATCATCAATGTATCGTAAATAGGTGACCACCTGCTGTTCCATGGTTTCTAGCAGATCTCCCGCCAGGACCTGTTCCTCCCATAGCCCCATGTGCAAACATGCGTAGCTAGGGGAGAAACAGGCCCCCATGGCGACACCCCTAATTTGATGGTAAATCTGATTATTGAACAGAAAGAAATTCTGCTCCAAACACATTTGGACCATGGATAACAGCATCCTAGAGAGCGCTGTCTTGTGCGGTGTGCTGCGGGAGCGTTAGCGCATATATATATATATATATATATATATATATATATGCTGCAAAGCTCGTCCTCCACGACTTTTCTCCACCAAACTTGCAAAAAGACGAGGTAGACCCAATTCAGTGCATATTTTTTAATTTCTTTTCAAAGTGCGACCACATCATCACGACGCGTTTCGGCAGCTCCCTGCCTTGATCACATGACAACCTTACAAATATATATATATATATTACCTACTGGCGGTCGCCAGCAGGTATATATAGTTAGGATTTTTTCTCTATGGAACTTTTGAAAATTCTATGTCTAATAACTTTGGCGTTTGTGGACGGAATCGGCTGAAATTTTCAGGAAAATGGCACAATTTGTTTCTGATCAGCCCCTGAAAATTTGGGGGGGTTTTCTTTAAGGGGGGCCGAGAAAAAAGGGGGGTCCCAAAACGCGTTTTTCCCATTCATTTTTCCATAGGGCGTTTGGCCTCACTTTTAGCTCGAACGGCTGAATGGATTTGCACGAAACTTGGCAAAATTGTAGGGACTGTTAGCCCGATGTGCCTTTGCTGGGTCTCAATATATGTGCTCCAGTGGATTTTGAGAAATTAACATTTAAAAAAAAAGATATATCTGTGACAGCGTCCTAGATAGCGTACTAGTTCGCGTACTTTTCGCGTAACGGAGCTTTGCGAAGCGAAGCTGATTGGCTTTCCGGTGTCTGTCAACATTCTAAACAGTCCGTAGCGGCCGCCATCTTGTCTCTCGTTAGGATCGAGAGACAAGAGGAGGCCAAAACGAAGGGGGATATGAAGGAAAGGGGGCAAGGTAGACCCCTTCTGACCCCTTAGGATTGATGAGGGGGATATTAAAGTGCCCCGCGGGGCCAAAAAAAAAAAATTGTTTTTTTCGTGGGGTGCGCCCGGTTCGCGTACCGGAAAGCGGTCTGGGGAGCGTACTATAAGGAAACAAGAATGATTGACTTTTAACTTATTGTATGTTTATTGATTGTTGGTTTTTTTTTGTTTTTTTTTTTACGGAGCTACATGTAGGTATCAATGTAGAGTCTATAATTTAATAAACGCCGTCTCCTTTGTAGATATCTTGATTGTTGTTAAAGAAGTTATTGTGGTATATGGAATTCATACCATAGTCTGTCTGGAAAGCCGAAACAACATGGTGGCAGGAGATGATAAAGAGATGTTAAATACACATTGGGGATTATATAGTGGGAGAAAGGAAGTAACTATGAAGAAAGTTAGTATATAACACAAAAAAGTTGCACAGTATATTTTAAGTCTCACTTTATATTATATCTATTTTGGTACTATATCATAATTTACATATAAAAAAGAACAATGTCTCAAACTATTTTAAATTTTTAAATAAAAATGTATTGTTGTGATTTTTCCAAATCTAAAAGAATTTCCAACATTAATTCATCAGGTATGTCCTCCTTTTCATGCCATGCTTCAATTTCCTCTACACAATTAATTAAGTCTTGGTCCAGAGAGTGATCCATAAAGTCTATTTCCTCTTTGTCTTCCTTAGGATTGTTTTCCATATTAATTTCAAATGAAATATTAATTTCATTTTGTTGTCCTTCCATTTTCTTGCTGTAAATTGCATAAAAAATAAATATATCAGTACAGATAGGGCACTGTTGGGTTTCAGCACAGACAGGCAGTTTGGTTATTTAAACAGTGTTTTTTTCTTTGGGCAGTGTATGGTATCAAATTGGAAGTAGAAATATGAAGAAAATTATCAAATAAACTCTTAGTCAATTTTGAATTATACTAGAGAAGTCTAACTCTATCCTTATCTCAGGGCCGGCGCTAGGCATGGGCAGCGTGGGCTGCCGCTCAGGGCCTCGCACTCAGCCCATCAGCATGGGGCCACGCACTGGTGATGTGTCCTTTTGTTTTCCTGGAGCTCTATCACAAAGAAAGGTGTCACCTGCAATTAAGGTCCATTGGCGGGGGCCCCCTCCTTGGGCCTCTCATGGATGGTGTCAGGAGGTATAGGGGAGGAAGAAGGAGACGCTCCTTCAATTGCAAGGAGACCATTCACAGACACTGTGGGGGGCCCATTGTCCAGCATTTTGGCGCACCCTCAGTTTTACCTTTTAGACCACAATCAATTCTCACACCTATGAAGGTGTGAGAAATGCGTGTGGATTAAAAGTTAAAACTGTGGGGGCGTCAAAATGCTGGACAATGGGGCCTCCACAGTGTCTGTGCATGTTCTCCTTGTAAGTGGCCAGTTATGTAATTTGGAGGGGGCCTTGCGCACGTTCCCTTTTAGCCCAGGGCCTCGCAAATCCTTGGACTGGCCCTGCCATAACTAAAACAGAGAAGTCTATTTTATTCTATAAGTATTACAGAGTGAAAGAATAAAACTGTCTGAAAATGTTTTTCTAATTAGCTTTCAGTACAGAACATACTTCAGTTTTAAAAATTATATCTTACCTTTTAAATATAACTTGAAGTTATCAGTTGATTTTTTGTTGTTCTGCACTTCACGAAGTAGTAGTCAAAATGGCTGTGTTTCTCTCTCTTTGTTTATGTATATTCAGGTACATAACCAATCAAATGTCATGATATAATAGTAGAAATTAAAAGTAATATTTTAATTGGTTGTCATTTCCAACACTTCCGATATGTTTTGTGAAGTAATTTACCTCAGGGATTTTAGAGCGTTCTACATGCTAAATGGCTAAATGGTATTCCAACTAAATTTGTGAAAATGGTAGGGATTGGTATGTAGTATGAGCTACTGTTTAATTGGTGAAAGTGTCTCCAGTGGATTTTCTGTAAATTACTTTCCCACCTTTTTTAAACGAGTGCTTGTCAGTGCGTTTCCCGGTACGCAAACTTGCAGTGTTACGGGAGTCCTCCATTTTGTGTTTCAGTAGAATTGAGATATAAGATGGCGGGTAAATAATGTTCAGAATGGGTAGATTGGGGTACTTTAGACGTATGCTGTTTCCCTAAGTTTTCTGAGGGTGGCTGAGGAGGCTCATATATGTCGATAAAACAAAATTGTTTTTTCTCGCGTTGTTAGCTGCCGGTACGCGAACTGGGTAGCGTACCGGGAAGCGAATATAGGTGAAAATAAGTGAAAAAAGGTACATTTGAAATTTCAAAAGAGTACACTAAGTTAAGGTAGCTCTGAAAAGAGCTTTTGGGTTCTGTGAATGTTCTAGAAACTTATTAGTAGGAACCAATACACATTCTTAAATTTAAACTCTGTTTCCCTCATCTGAGAAATGCACGCCATCTCCTCTGTAGATATCTTGCATGTAGTAACGCAAGTTAGTGTTGTAGATGCAGCCCATTACATGGTCCCTCATGTAAGCTGAAACAGACTTATTTACATGCTTCCTCGATTTCTCAATTTGTGGACAAAATTGATTGGACCACCTCCATTTTTGTCTTTGGCATATATTAGAATATACCAAGGCAGTTTGAGGAAAAAGTGTCATCAATTGCTCAAAGGTGTCCTTTAAAAGCATTTCCAGACCTACCCCAGTCAAAGTGCCCAAATCGTTTCCTCCACAGTGCACTATTATGAGGTCAGGGGTTGGCAAATGTAAAAAGGTTTTCACCAATGGTATCAATTGGTGACATTTCAATCCTCTTTGACCAATCCATTTGATTTCCACATTTTGTAAATCGAGGTTGTGTAAATTTCTGTTATCAGCATACCTGTGAGCCCAGTGGATGTAGCTATGTCCAAGAATCCAGACTAAAAACATAGCTAGAGGAGTTTTTGCTGCAGTCAGATGAAGTGTGGGAATGAAATGGCAGTTGAAATAGTGATGCTTGTAATGTAAAAAACTGTGGAGTTTAAGTGCAAATGATTCATTAGCAGTGATTGGTGTATTTCTATTGCTGATAACAGAAAGTTAGGGTGCATGGATGTGTTCTTTGAAAGATGTATTTTGAATGGTTATTTAAAAATGTTGTTATGAAAGATTGCAGTGGATTATCAGGTGTACTGAGAGTTCAGAGTTCATTTGTAACATTGTTGTGTGAACTTGTGGCCATGACAGGTTAGGCAGGTGGGAGTTGCTATGGAAAAGAGGTAGAAAGGGCACAGGGGGGAAGGGTGTTGATTTGAAAAAAGTGAGGGAAGAGTTTTTATTGGCTGACATGAGAGATATGTGTGTTGAATATCAGCGTTTCGGTGCCTTTGTTGGTTCCAGCCTCTGGAGTGCATACCTTTAATTCTGGTACAGAATAATTGGTGTGTTTCTGATACTGTTTTCAATTTCAAAAAGAATTTGTAAAGGTGAGTTATCGTTTATATATTTTAGTTAAAGAGTAGTATGCTTTTTTGCGTAAATAAGAAAGTCAGCTGTGTATTTAAAATGATGTTTTGCGTCAAGTGTTTGCATTCTGCTTTCAAAGGCTATTTTGCATTCTTCAATTACAGAATCGGAAAAATTATTGGTTCGGTAAAATACGGAATCAGTAATTTTACCGATTCTGTAAATTTGCTATGTAGGGGGGAGTCTTCTGAGTCTCAAATGACTTAACGAATCGGTATTTTAACATGAAATCAAACTTCATGGTAAAATACCGATTCCGGTGTGCATGCACACGTATGTCATGTGAAAGGCAGACCTGCCCTTACTTGAATGTAGGTGTATTATTGTTTTACATAAAATGTTTTAAAACTTTGTTTGAAATCAAATGCATGCACACTTAGGGCCCGATGTAGGTGGTCGTTTAGGCCATTTACTGACCGGTTACGGCCGATTTTGGCCGTTTCCGACCGGTAAATGGCCAATCGGTATGTTGGTGGCCTAAATCCAGGGTCACATGTAGGTAAATCTACATTTACAGAATCGGTGAAATTGTTTTTGATGGTAAAATGATGTGACTCTTGCAATGCGTCGCTTTTGCGGAACAGATATATGATGCAATTGTGTTGTTAATGTTACGGTGTATATGTAAAAAATGATGCATAAGTGTTGCACGAGCATTGTAAATACCCTCCTATGTGTGCTTAGCAATTTCAAGTCACTTCCCCCGGGTTCAAGGGCCTTGTAAATACGTCCCCATGTGTGTCTGGTCATTTGAAGTCACTTTCCTCGTAGTGCAAGGCCCTTGTAAATACGCCCCCATGTGTGCTTGGCAAATTTTTATTTTCATTGTTTGAGTTACATAGCCATGTTAAAAGTTATTGAAAAAAAGGTGCAAGCTCCTTAAAAAACGTTTTCATGTGTATTAGGGCATTTTAAGTCTGTTCCCCTTGAATGTAGGTGTATTATTGTTTTACATAAAATGTTTTAAAACTTTGTTTGAAATCAAATGCATGCACACTTAGGGCCAGATGTAGGTTGTCGTTTCAGGCCATTTACCGACCGGTTACGGCCGATTCCGGCCGTTTCCGACCGTTAAATGGCAAATCGGTATGTAGGGGCTTAAATCCAAGGCCACATGTAGGTAAATCTACATTTACAGAATCGGAAAAATTATTTGTTCAGTAAAATACCGAATCGGTAATTTTACCGAATCTGTAAATTTGCTATGTAGGGGGGAGTCTTCTGAGTCCCAAAGGCCTTAACGAATCGGTATTTTAGCATGAAATCAAACTTCATGGTAAAATACCGATTCCGGTGTGCATGCACATGTGTGCTCGCACATCTATGTCATGTGAAAGGCAGACCTGCCCTTAGGGCTGGTTTGCTTGCCACATGCAACCTGTGCCTGTTTTGAGGGTGCCAGAGGGTGTCAAAGTGATACCCCCTGCACCCTTGTGAATACTTTTTTTTTTATAGCATTGTTGAATCTAGTTCTTACTGTTATTGATTGGTAATAGTGGTTAATACATTTTTTTATTATATTTCACCACAGATTCAACTGCAGATTATTTGGGAATTAGACAATGCCGTCTAAGGATAGAATTCGAAAGGCTACGAAACGTCAAAGACAGCAGTTACCTAATATTTAGCAGTAGTCCTCTACATTAATATTACCTCAACGGACGAAGAGAACACCGGGTAAGAGAACGAAATCATTCCTTAAAAACATTTGTAGAAACAAAAGTATAACTACAGAACAAGTTTTAGTCCAGAATAAGAGAGCCAATTTAAATGGAAAGGAAAGGCCCGTGAAAAAAGTTTGTGCTAGAGCAGGAGATAACTCTGTGCATGGTAGTAGAAGGGCAAATATTTTCAGGGACATTCGTAAGCGAATGTTCCGCAACAGGGTAATTGTCAATTTGGTAAAACAATTTAAAAAAGGTCAACAGAAAGTGTCATTTTATGAGAAAAAGAAAAATGTAGAGAAAATTATTGATCAGGCTTTCGAAATCAAGCGAAAGTTATTTATTTTGGTAATTAATAGAATTAGGAAACTAAACAAGGTAATCTATGTTTTCAAATCTAATAGTAGATGGAAGAGAGACGTTAATCGGAGTAATTTTTGTGAAGTTTTCTTAGGAGAATGGATGCATAGTTCAAATAGTGAGGCATTTTTTAATGAGGAGAGTTATTTTCAGGACAATGTTTTGGTGCATGCAGTTGACAGTAGTGGTCGAGCATATGAGGTAAAAGATGGTCATCCGGTTGAAAAAGAAATACTTGTGTCTGCAGATGCAGAAGAGGCGCTAAGTGATGAGGTTTTAGGGAGACGTCCTAAGGGACCAGTGTACACCTGGAAGTGTAGTTCTATTTGCAGTGTGCGACAGGATTCCATCAATTTGCTTTGTGATTTTATACGGACATTTCATAAGAAAAGTGTAAAGCAAAAAATAAAGTTGTTGCAAGAATTAGATCCTTGCAGAGTGAGACAAGTGACAGGTTTGCGTGGTCATTCACTGGCTTGTCTTTCTAGGAGAGTATGCCAGAGTGTATTTCATCATTTCAGGATGCTAGCAGTGCATCATAATAAAGTGAGGAAATTAGTTAGAATGTTGTATTATGCTAAGAGTCCAGCAATTATGCTTAAAAAATTAAGCAAAGCTCTTTTGCATGGTTCTGAAGTAGATGTGAAGAATATTTGTCAAGAAATTGAGTTCTGTTATTTTGCTGGTAAAGAGAACAATGTTGATATTGAACCACTAGAAGATGGTAATGTGGAAGACAGTGAACAGATTTTCAGTACAGATAAGTTTCACAAGGAAATTTCCACGTTTATGGTGAAATCAAGTGAGAGTCCTAATTTCACTTGTATGTGTTGTCGACGGACTTATTATAAGAATCAGACTAAGTTAGTGGATATATATGCAAAGAGTGATATGGAAAACAATAGTGAATGGAAGGATTTTGCCACATACTTGATGGTAGAAAATTGTTTTGATTTGGGAGCAGACCAACGTATGTGTACTTATTGCTATAACAAATTAAACCAAAACCAGATGCCTGCTAGAGCGGTTTATAATATTCTGGAATTAGATGACATTCCTTATGAATTGAAGGATTTAAATACTTATGAATCTATTTTGATTCAAAGTGTCCATCCCTTCCAGGCTATAGTACGAATGGAGCCAAAGACAGGGAAGTTGCCTCCATCAGATTTACAGAGAGGATTAAAGGGAAGGGTTGTTTATTTGCCTTTGGATTTGAAGAAAAACATTAATACAATTGGAGTAGAGAAAGTGAAAGAGGAACCTCTGGTTATCATAATTAATGGTGTTCCGACAAAGAGTAAGAAAATCTGGCAAGATTTAGTGGATGTTAGAAAAGTTAAAAAGGCAACATTGTATTTGATAAAAATAATAAGTACTACACTACACTAGTGGAGAAGTGTGGCTCAGTGGTTAGAGGCGGCAGACCCGGAAGCTGGGATCGACCGTGGACCAGGATTCGATTCCCTGCCTCAGCGGGTCTCGGGCTCAAAATTCCACGGCCTCGACAATTCTCACTCCGGTGCCGACTCGACTCACGGGGTCTCACTCTGCAACTCTGGGCAATAGCTTGCTTAATCTCCACTACGGCCCCTCGCGGCGGGATGCCTGGCTTTCACCCTGTGGACACCCTGCCGGGGCCTCTCACAGGGGAATACCAGGACGGGTTCCCTAAGCAAGCGCCAGGATGCCCTTTGGGTGACAGGTTGCGCTATATAAGTACACCTACATTTACATTTACATTTACAAGAATGTATGTGTTGCAGAAGAGGAAGTAAGTGAAGAAGAGGACAGCGATTTGTGTCCTGGTCAAATTGAGAAAGTAGAAGCCTCTAAAAAGGAAGAAATATATGAACATTATAGTGTTCATCCTTTGCATTCCAAGGAAGTCATGGGGAATGCTATTGAGTTGTTTCAAATGAAACAAGCCAAAGGGAGTCCTATTAGTGTTTGGGAGGAAAGTTTGGAAGCTCGGTGTTTCCCACAGTTATTTCCCACAGGTCGAGGAGGACGTTATGATGAGCGACCTGTTCAAATTCCTGCTTCAGAATACCGGACTTTACGATTGTATACAGAAGATCCTAGGTTTCGACAATGCATTCCCTATTTATTTCATCTATTGTTTGAAAGTGATCTCTCTGGATTGTCTTATGCAGTGAACCACATCTTGAAAAGTGGTATACAACTGCGAAATATCTCGGCAAGGGACTTTATGGATAAAGTCAATGTGCAAGACAGTATTTTGGATTCTCACCTGATTAATCTCATGGCTTGTCAGCGTGGTACTAATGAGTATTGGTACCGCCGTCATGGTGACTTAAAATGTATGCTGAGGAACTTAGGAACTCCCACATGGTTCCTCACTCTCAGCTGTGCTGAGTATGGCTGGGAAGACTTACTTGAATTTCTACGAGAGGTAAATGGAAACATTGAAAATATTGAATTTAAGACACCCGGAGAACTGTGCTCTTTGGATCCTGTGAATGTTTGCAGGTACTTCAATCATAGATTTGAAGCTATGATGTCTTTCAGTACGAACAAGAAAAATCCACCTCTTGGAGAGGTGTTGGATTTCTTCTGGAGAAAGGAGTATCAAGCAAGAGGTGCTCCTCATATACATATGCTACTATGGATCAAAGATGCACCCAAATTTGGAACAGATCCGGATGACTTAGTGATGAGTTTCATAGAACAGTATGCTACATGTGCTGTTCCAAAGACAAACGAAGACAAAAGTCTAAGAGAACAAGTTTTACGGTTTCAAAGCCATCGTTGAGGAAAGTACTGTCGTCGTAAATTCAGAAACAAGGACAAATACTACACCAAATGTCGTTTTGCATTTCCACGGTCGGTGTTATCAAAAGGAAGAGTTAACAATTTGATGTCATCGCTGCGACATAATGTGACGAGGAAATCACCCAAAAACACATACAATTTGAAAAGAAACGAAGAGTCCAAGTACATCAATGACTACAACCCAGTGATTTTGTCCATGTGGAATGCTAACATGGATATACAGTTTGTGGCTGACAACTGTATGGCTGTGGCTCGGTATGTGACGTCTTACATCACTAAAAAAGAAAAGACAGAACTGAAGGATATGTGGGAGGATATTTCCCATGAAAAGAGCCTCAGTAAGAAGTTGTACAGTTTCAGTCTGAAGATGTTGTCGCATCGAGAAATTGGAGCTTACGAATGTTCTGACCGGTTATCTTCAGCAAGTCTCTATGCCAAATCTAGGAGTATCATTTGGGCGAGTCTTGGTCTTGCTGCAACGCGTAATCGAGTTCTGAAACCTGTACGGGAAATTGAGTATTTGGCGGAGAAGGAGCCAAACAGTACAGATATTTTGAAGAGCAACATGTTGGATACATATTATCCAAATAGAAGCAGTCACCTGGAGAATGCTTGTCTGTATGAAGTTCTTCAAAATTACGTTTTCAAGAGGAACATCAAAGAAGATATTGATAAAGGAGTGTATGCTGTAATTGGAAGTGAGGGATGTCTGGTCAAGCAAAAAAAATGTCAATTGATAAATGATCGAAAATTGGATTGCGAATCTCCCGAAAGAAAAGAGTTTTTCTATTTAGCTCTTTTGCAACTTTTCAAGCCTTGGCGTGCAGAAGAGGAACTGCTTGTGGATTTCCTCTGTTACGAAGACTCTTTCAATGCAGCCAAGGAGTCCATAGAATGTCCTGTTTTTCCAAAATATCTACAAATGTTGAATGCAGAAATTGAGCAGGAAGCAACAATTGCAGCCGAGATTGCTAGAGACAGTTCTCAGGACAGTCAGAGTTCTGTTTCATTGAGTCAGGATCCACTAGGAGAACCAGTTATTGAAAATGAAGCTGCCACTGCCATGATTGAAGTGGAAAGAGCAATGGCACATGCTCAGAAGGATGCGGTTAACTTAGAAGAATTGGAAAGACAACTTAACGTTGAGCAGAGGAAAATATATGTCGAAGTTACCAACCAAATTGAGCATGGATTAAGTCATGAGAAGGAAGAGTGCTCATGTACATCGTTGAAGCCTGTCCGACTGTACGTGAGTGGAGAAGCAGGAACTGGAACAAGTTCCCTTATTAAAGCAATTTCATGTTATATGCAGAAAAGGACTGATTCATCGCTGTCTTGTGTTGTGACCGCTCCAACTGGACTGGCAGCTCATAACATTAAAGAGATTACTTTGCATCGGTTACTGATGCTGCCAGTGGAGCATGATAACAAATTACAATACCACAAGTTATCTGGAGATGCTTGTTGTGAAGTATCTCGAGTTTTGAAGAAGATGAAACTTCTTATCATTGACGAAGTAAGCATGGTTTCCAATCTCATGCTTGCTTTTGTGCATTTAAGAATGCAGGAAGTTCTTAAAACAGAGTATGATGTGTTATTCGGTGGCAAACACATCATTGTTTTTGGTGATCTTCTGCAGCTGACACCAGTGAAAGGAGAACCAGTGTTTAAACTGCTTACACATGAAGATACCAAGAAGTGCCTAGGGAGCATTGGCAACGTTAACATATGGTTAAACTTCAGTTATGCTGAGCTGCGTGAAAATATGCGTCAGGAGAAGGACGAAGATTACAAGAATATTCTACAAGATATTAGAATCGGGAGAGTGACTGAGCGTGGTAAAGAAGCTTTACATGCACGCTTACTGTCAAATTTATATCCTGAAGAAGACGTTTTGCCAGAGGATATTTTTCAGAAAATTACTGTGAAGAAATCTGGAATATGTTTGATGCCAACTCTTGCAGAATGTTCCATCTTCAACAAAATGTTGAATTTAGAAAAACAAGAGATTGTGAAACTTGAAGCTATTGACAAAATAGAGCATATGGGAGCAACAATTATTTTGTCAGAGAATTTGAAATCTAAATTGGATTAATTAGAGAAGACTATATCTAAAACTGCGGGTTTTGAAAAGACTTTGAATGTGTGCTTAAATTGCCGAATCATTTTGAGAAGGAATTTACATGTTGAAAGAGGTCTGGTAAATGGATCAATGGGTAATGTTGTTGATTTTGAGAAATACAGAAATAGAGATGGAATTGAATTTTTAAAAATTAAATTTGATGGCATTGAGGAAGTACAGGTAATTGGTCGTTGCTCTGCTAGGTTTTTGCTTGTTAAAGACTTATATGTTCGCCGTAAGCAGTTTACTGTTTGCTTGGCATATGCGGTGACAATTCATAAATCGCAAGGTTTAAGTGTAGACACTGCTTTAGTGAATATTGGCAGTTCTGTATTCAAAGAGGGTATGGCTTATGTAGCATTGTCACGAGTCAAAACTTTATCGGGTTTGTACTTGATTGACTGTGATGTCACAAACATTTGTGCAGATCTAGATTGTGTTAAGGAATACAATAGGTTAAGAAGAGAGTATGCGCCACATTTGCCTCAATATCCTTTGATTGAGAAACGTGTGGTAGGCCGGAAACGAAGCAATATCAGTAATAGTAGGGAGGTTGTAGCAAAAAGACCAAAAGTCGATGAACCCAAAAGTGGAAGAAGGAATAAAATGAATTCTGTTGAAAATGTTGTTGGTTTTAAATTTGAAAATAGTTCTGGTGTCAACTGCTATGCTAATGTTCTCTTTTCACTAGAGACTTTCAAAGAACAGATTGTGATCAATTCGGAACAAAGTTTATGCTGTTTGTTGAATTCTGTGTTAGAGAAATATAGTGCTGATAAAACGAGAGTAGAAAGTGTGTCTGAAATTCGTTTTCTGTTAGACGAATGTTCAGGTCAAACAGAATTCTCTGAAAATATTCAGCAGGATTGTCAGGAGTTTTTAATGTAAATGCTTGATGTATTGCAAGATGAGGGTGTAGATGTAGATTATCTATTTGGCCTTTCTTATCAATGGCAGCATGACTGCGAGAACTGTAGGCTATCAAGTACTAATAGTGTAGACTCAGAAAGATTTATATATTTAACTTTGCCTGACAGTAAATCAGTATCCTTCAATAAGCTAGTAAAGGCAGCCGATCAAAACATGGAGTGTAGCCAATGTAAGTCTGCAATGCTGTCCACGTTAATTTTACGGCGTTATGGCCAGTATGTCATTTTAATGTTCCAACGATGTAGGCCTGATGGAACTAAATTGACAACTTTAATTAATAATTTTGTGGCTTCGCAGTTGTCAATATCAGGAAGGACTTTTAAAACTACTGCAATTATATATCATAACGGTCCTTCAATTAATTCAGGACATTACACAGCGTATTTGAAATCTGGAAACGGTTGGTCATTCTGCAATGATTCAGTTTTAACTTTTAAAAAAAGATTGCCTTTCCACCTTCAAAATTCTTACCTGGTGTTCTTACAACCAAAATTTTAAGAAAGGAAGCTTGGGATTTGTTTAGAGGAATTTACAGAGGTTCTAATGGCTCCTACTATATATGGCCTTGTGGATAATTGTAGTACAGAGCGAAAACTGTTTGTTTTTATAAGCAAAGTCAAGCAGCAGATCAAAATAAGGAGTAGAGGAAATGTAAGTCTGCAATGCTGTCCACATTATTTTTGAAAACTTATGGATGAAATGTCATTTTACAATTTCAACTACATAAACTGGAAGAAAATAAGTTGTCCAGTCTAATTAAAAATGTTTTTGCTACACAGTCATCGATTTCAGGAAGAACATTTGCAACTGCAGTTATTACATAATATGCTGGTCCTTTGACAACATCTGGATATTACACAGCTTATTTAAAATTTAAAAAATGGCTATTCTTTCAGCAAACATTACTAATTGAGTATGAAGCAATGTTGCCTTTTAACTTGATTTTTGAAGTCAGAATTTAGGGTAGGTAATTGGACTACAATGATTCTAGGTGTTGCTGTAACTTAGTGTGCTGTTTCAAATTGCTTTGTATGTCTCAGTTTTCTTAAAACAATTGAGTTTATCTTTCAGAAAGTGGCGGGCAGAAAATAGTAACATCACAACTGAGTATAAGCTGTTCATAGGATATCCTTTGACGTCATAGAAAGTAAGTTACTTTGGAGAAGTTCCTATTTCTGCTTATTTATATTATTTGGGTTTTTTAAACACAATCATTTTGATTGTGTTTTTTTCCCCGCTGTTATATGATGAATACCTTCAACTCACTGTTTTCAGTGAAATTTGATTTTTTCTGATAACAGCAAAAATAAACCATTAAATATGTTTAATTAATTTTCTACTTTGAATTGTTATTTCTAATATGTATATGGATTGGTGTGGCTCACTGATTAGAGGCGGCAGACCCAGAAGCAGAGGTCGGCCTGGGACCAGGGTTCAATTCCTGACGTGGCAGGATCTTGGGCCTTGGTCAGCGGACTCGATAATTCTCGCTTCGGTGCCTACTCCAACCATGGTTCCCACTCAGCAACTTTGGGTAATAGCTTGCTTAATCTCAACTAACAGCCCCATCAGCGCCGGGGATGCCTGGCATCACCTTGGGGATGCTCAGGAGGGACCATCTCACAGGGAAAGCCAGGATGGGTTCCCCAGCGGTATACAGCGCCGTGACGCCTCTTTGCTGGGTCAGCTGTACGCTTTACTAGTATACCACATTTAACATTTAACATTCATTTTGTCTTATGGTCACTCTTTTTTTACCATCTTGTATTCATTTAAATTTTTTTGTTCTTTCTTACACAGATTAAAAGTATGAAAATGATAATACACTACGGTAATGACAATTATAAGGTAAGCGTTTAGTACTTTTTACGTTACATGTCTATCAGATTTAACTTTTATTAGTTCCTCTGCTTCTTTTTTTTAACCCTTAGTTTCCTGTCTTTGCTACTTCCTTCATTTCTTTTTCTATTACTTATTTATACTACTCTTTTCACTTATTTTATCAGTCCCTCTTTCAACAGTAACTGTGTGTTACTCCCTCTATTTTTCTTTCTTTTCACATTACTCTCTGTTTATTAATTTGTCTTTTTAAAAAAAATATTTTTTTTACTTCGCTCCCGGTTCGCGTACCTGAACGCTAACCGGGAAGCGTATCAATAGAAATAGAGGATGCTAGAGTGCTAAACATTCTAGCAATTTTTTTTAAAAGGGAAGGTAGTTCTGAAAATAACTTTTTTTTATTATTTTTGATGTTTTATATTTTTTTTGAATTTTTTTTGAAGAAGGAGAAACAAAAATGATTTACTTCAAAGGGCTCAACAGGAGCAACAAAAAAAAAGTTACTTTCTAGGACGTTTTGGACATTGATGATTTTCAAATGATCTATTTATTAAAGTAATACTCATTTCTCCGCATGAAATTAATTTTCCACACTCTACACAAGTCAATCTCATCTGCCCAAAGTTCTTTTGCAGATTTGGAACTGTTTCCCTTGCTTCTGACTCACTTATTGCTAAGTCATTGGTGGATGTTTTTGCCGGTCGGGGGTTATCCACCAAATCTCGAAATTGCGCTTTGGAATAATTAAGAGGGTGCCAAGTCTCCATGTGCCGATGCATGGTATGATTACCAAAGCTATATTTTTTTTCGGTCCCTCTCGAGAGTGTTTTTTTGCAGATGAGGCAGGTAACGTACCTGGCATTAACTTTCTTTTCATGAGAAGGAAAAGAAAAAATTGCCAGATAAAATTCACTTTCACACGGGACGTTCTTGGCATTTCTTTCAGAAAGCCACTTATCCCATGCTCCTGTTCCTCGTCTTCTTCTTCTTCTTCTTCCTGGTCGAAGATGACCTGGCTAGTCGGTCCTCTCTTCTTTGGTGGTGGTGGAGATGGTGGAGATCCACCAGCTGCAGCTAATAGAAATGCCATGTCTTAGCAAACAAAAACAGGTCTTTCTCTCATAAAAATGAAAGTCGGAGTGAGGAAAAAAGGTGGGACTTTCATCATTTGAGAAAAGAAAATGTTCTAAACCAATGAAAAGTGTTTGTTTTACGTCATATGATCAAGCGTTCCATCATTAGGAAACTAAAAGTAAAATCAACCAATGAAAAGTTTTATTAACTAGTCACATGACCTGTTATGCTTACGTTCCGCGTTCCGCGCCTCGGATCGATTCCGGGGCATTACGTTTCGCGCCTTTGTTCGCGTTCCAGAACGCTTCCGGGTGCGCTAACGCAGCACGTGTGGAATTTTGGTTTACGGACTGAACATCATCTGCGCCAGCTTGTCACCCACGTACAACACACACGACAGCCATTTTAGGTATCACGGCCTCCCTGTCCACGATCTATCGCCAGCGCGCCCCTCTGACCCAGAAAGCATCCTCCGCGCACCCTGGCTCCCCCTCCCTCCCTCTCATGAACACAACCCTTCTGCATGACCCTGTCCTTGGGAGTCACGCCTGCGCCTGACCAGCACCTCCTCTCCTTCCATGAATACCCCTCTGTTGACAAGCCTTCCCTCCGCGCTCGATTGTCCACGCGGCATGAATACCACTCCTTTGATGACCCCTTCCCCCGTGTCCGGCTGTCCACACAGGTCCGAGGCCATCGCCTAAGCCGGGAGATATCATTTACTGCCCCCTTATTGTATGAAGTCGCTCTTCTTCAAAGGACCCTCTATTGATCAAGGCCTCCCCACCCCCTGGGATATGATCAGGCGCACACATCCTGAGAATCGGCGGAATACACAGCCGTGTGATAGCCCCCACCTCTTATCAGCAGGTTGAGGACCTCTATTGTGGAAGTATATGGGGGGTGGGATTGACACGAGGATTACGGGGATGTCTTTTTCCTTACTTCACAATGTTCTGATTGTAATAAAGAAAGGTCACATGCCATAAACCAGTGTATAAGAGGCCAGGCCTCCGAGAGGCTGTTAGAGCACCTCGAGACGATACCTTGTTGTCTGATCTGATGTGTTCTGCTCCGTCGGAATAAAACTTCTGTTTCCTGCCTTCTGGTCTCCGGCGCCTGCCTCATTGCTTGGTAATTTGAATGGTACAAGGGCGGTTAGTGCCGGGCAATCTTGAAAAAGGTCATAGCCCTACCTTTTTCCACAATTGGCGCCCCGTCGTGGGGCCCATCAGCGACACGTGGATCCAGTGGGAGAGGTCCCGACGACAGAGTGAACGACTGCAACGATCGGGAGAGCTCGTGTCCGATAGACCCTCGTCTGACAGCCGATCATCCGACCTTCACTAGTTCCGAACAGACCTCTCTCGAGTGATCTACGGTCCTGACTGGGAACCATCAGGAGTGCCACGAACATCACGAAGAATAGAGGACGATCGGGCGCTGGATTCGGAAGACAGGAAACCGTCCATGCGGTCCGGGTAAGGTCGTGTAGACACGACAAACTGAGAAATGATTGTTTGGTTTGGATAATACTAGTATTACGCTTTGTTGATACCTCTGGAGATTAACCGTCTGCAAACGGAGAATACAACAGGCTCTCTCTTTGCAAGCAGTGAAGGATAGGTAACGCAGACTTTTGTCCCCATTGTAATCTGTCGTGCCTATCTTCCTCCCCCACTGTTTTCCCGAACTGTCGTTCGTGGATTATTGTCTGGAGATTCTTTGTCTGCAAACAGGGAAGAACAAGGTCTCTCTTTGCAGGTAGAGAAAGAGTGGGTAACGCAAACCTTTTCGCACCCACTTATTCTCCCCACTGATTGTTTGATTGACCGAACATTGATTGTTCGGTATTGGTTCTTTTGAGGTATTCACCGCCGGCAAACAACGGAGAATAGAAATATTCTGTCTAGTCTTTGCCCGCCGTGATAAGATAGGTAGTGCAGACCTTTGTCCCCGTTGTAACCCGTCATGCCTATCTTCTCCCCACTGGTTGGTAGCCTGTTCAGCCCGGACCGCTTATTAGAGATGAACCATCCGGCTCCACTGGAAGGCACCCCTAATAAGGACATGTTCACTAAGCATGGACTAGTCGCTATAGCTTATACTAAGCTATGGCATAAATATACAAAGAAGAACCCTGAAAGTCAGTGGCCACTGATAGGTTCCTTTGATGAAAACAAAATAAAAACATTGGAAATAGCGCTCCAGAAAAATAAGACCACGCCCACTATGCTCGATAGTATAGGCATGTGGCGCAAAGAAACGGAACAACGAAAGAAAAGAGAAGAAGCAAAAATAGGGAAAGAATTACGAAAGGCAGCCCACCTAGCCGCTAAGCAACTAGAAGAAGAAATAAAAGAAAGAAAAGAAGCTGCACAAAACCAAGAATCAGGGTCAACAGGTCAATGTCCTGTTAGGACCCCCTCTGCACTCTACCCTGAATTGCCCTCCAAACAACGGACGAGCGATGAGTTACTGCTAGGTCCCCCAATCATCTACATGCCCCCTCCATATGCCCCCTGCCAACAAAGCTTGCAAGCCCCGAGTGCAAGCGAAAGTGACCTTAGTGCTAGTGCACCAGCCCTCACGGCCTCCGCACCAGCCGCATTAACAACATCGTCAGACGACCCCGAGGCTAGCAAACAACCACCAGCCAGACCAAATAGGTTGAGCAAAGATGAGCGGGATGGGATCGACAAAATAGCAAAGACATTAGTAGAACGAAGGGAGAGCGAAGAATACACAATGAGCATATATAATTCACATGCCGACAGCCACAGACGGCATTTCGTTTTGCGATTCAGCTACCACACCCTGAACGCATATGAAGATAGGTATCAAAGTAAGGGCCCCGCTAAACTAACAACGCTGTATAGGAAGATTGATGTTGGAGATGGGACTGGATGTGAGGCGACGGAGCTCTTCATGCAGATGCTTGAGGTCCTCCGCCACCTCACGGAACAAAAACCAGAAGCCAAGGTTACAGTCCCTGAAAAGACCTCAGTAGAAGTAGCCAATACTATGATGCCCATCAGAGAGGCGGCCCCTTACTGGAGCCCGCCACGTGGCCAGGGAACAAGCGATGATATTAATCATGCAGATGCAAAAGGGAGAGTTGTGTACAATTGGGTTTACCAACCATGGGACCGACAAGATATCCTAACCTTTAAACAAACTCTGCCCGATTTGAGAAAGAACCCGACAGCATTCTATACCGAATTAGGCACAGCCTTGGGTTCGAGGATAATGACTTTAGCGGACATTGACTTGTTCTTCGGGTTATGCCTGCCAGCTGACGTGTGGAAGCAAATCCGGAAGGCTGACCACACGGATCTGTTTGGACATACCTGGGACCAACTCGGTAAACTAGATAGACAGCGAGAGCCTGGAAGGAAACCAGTAAAGGACATACTAGAACTCCCAGACAAACTAGTTCAGAAGTTAAAGACACTGATCCCAGAAAGAAAGGTAGACTGGTCGATAGTCACGGCCTGTCGACAGAAACCCCAGGAAGATGTGTCAGAATACTTCTCCCGATTCGAGACAGTGTTCTCCGACTACAGTGGCCAAGACATGACCACCGCAACCGGACAGCACCTGTTCGTACAAAATTATGTAAAGGGCCTATCACAAGAGGTCTCCCAAAAACTGCAGACGAGTGAGAGTAGTTGGGGGGCCTCCAAACCCGCAGCTATCCTCCAGATGGCTCAGTATTACGAGCACCAAAAGAATGAGAATGATAGGGCGTCCGAGAAAAAGAAGAAAGATTTAAAAGAAAGGGTAATGATAGCCCAGATACAAGGTATAGCGGTAGGACGGGAACACCAAAGGGGGAACTACCAATCGACCACCCCCAGAAATCTACCTCCTAAAGATCACACCCCAACACCCCACACTGGACGTAGAGACATTAGCAATGACCAATGCGCCGTCTGCAAAGGATTTGGCCATTGGAAATCCCAGTGTCCGGTTCTGCTAGAGATGAATAGAAATAGGGACACCAGGGATGTGGCAGGTGGTCCGAGCAATAGAGGACAAGGACGAGGGCACACAAACGACACCAACAATGACAGATCAGGGAGATTAAACACATTTGACCGCCCCCGACAGAACCAATATCAGCTATCCGATGGTGAGAATGCCCCCGATTTTGCATAGGACTGCCAGGGGCAAGGGAGGGATCCAGTCGAGCTCTGTGTTGACCAGCAAGGTCCTTACGTCACTGCTAAGGTCCTGGGTACAGAGTCTCCATTTTTGGTAGACACTGGGGCGACACGTAGTGTGTTATCGAAACGACTGATTCCAAGGGCACCCTTGTCTGGCTCACACATTACATCGATAGGTTTCGATGGGACGCCCTCCACTAACCCCCTGTCCGTACCTATCACCTTTGACCTAGAAAACAACACCACTGACGCGACATTTCTGCTCTCCTCCAACTCCCCTGACGCCATTATGGGCAATGACTTACTGAAACATTTTCGAGCTACCATTAGGTGTTCCCCAGATGGAATCCGAGTCATCCTGTACGACAACCCAGGCATGCCCAAATCCTGCCCCTCACGACACATGTGCCCCATAACTGACGCTGACCTGTCCTTACTTGATACTCTGCCTCCGTACCTATGGGCCAAAAATGACTCTGATGTGGGACGAATGATGATTGACCCCATTCATATAACTGTAAGACAGGACGCTATGCTCCCGAAACTCCCACAATATCGGATATCTCCCGAAGGCGAGAAAGCACTGGTAGCGATCATTCAGTCTCTGGTAGGTGCAGGAGTGGTTGAAGAGGTGGTTAGCAACGTCTGCAACAGCCCAATCCTACCTATTGTTAAGAAGCAAGGCGAAGGAGATAAGAAAGCATACCGCTTCATCATCGACCTGCGAGAAATTAACAAAGTGGTTGTACCCCAATACCCTGTAGTCTCCGATATCACCACCATTCTGACCCTCATCCTGTCCACTGCCCCCACCTTCACTGTTATCGACCTTAAGAATGCGTTTTTCTCTATCCCCATCTATCCAGATAGCCGTTATCTCTTCGGCTTCACTTTAAAATCCCGCTCGTACCGATTTTGTAGAGCTCCCCAGGGGTACACTGAAAGCCCCAGCATTTACAGCCAGGCCCTCAAAAGACAGCTGGATGCCTTCCAGATACCAGATGGAGTGGTGTTGATTCAATACGTCGATGATATCCTTTTGGCGGCAGACACCACCCCCCTCGCAACCACAGCCTCTGTCCAACTCCTACACTTCCTTGCAGAGAAAGGCCATAAAGTTTCCAAAAAGAAATTACAGTTCTGCCTGCCACAAGTGACATACCTAGGCCATCTCCTGTCCAAAGAAGGGAGGAAACTTACACCCGACCGAATCCAAACCATCCTAGACACCCCCATCCCAAAAACGCAAAAGCAAGTCCGCTCTTTGGTTGGCCTAACTTCTTTTTGCAGACAGTGGTTACCTAATTTCAGCCTCATTGTAAAGCCCCTACTTGCCCTGTTGGCCAAAGATGTCCCCTCCCCGCTCCCTTGGACCCCTGAGTGTCAAGCATCCTTTTGTGAACTACGAAATGCACTCTGTTCAGCACCCGTCCTAGGAACCCCGGATTACTCCAAACCCTTCTCCCTCTTCACCCACGAAAGGGAGGGGTGTGCATTGTCTGTCCTAACTCAATCAATTGGTCCTAAGCAGTGCCCTTGTGTCTACTTCTCCGCCACTCTTGATCCTGTAGCCAGAGCTTTGCCTGCCTGCCTTCGAGCAGTAGCTGCCGCTGCTGTCTCTATCCGCCAGAGCGAAGGAATAGTACTTTCAAACTCCCTCACCGTGTTAGTACCTCATGCTGTCGACACCCTTCTGAACCAAACCAAGACTCAACATTTGACTAGCGCACGACTTACAGGGTACGAACTGACGCTACTTGCACCCCACATCACACTAAAGAGATGCACAACCTTGAATCCCGCCACATTGTTGCCCCTGCCTGAAAATGACCCCGACGTTCCTCCCATACACGACTGTGTGACCCTCATGGACGAACAAACTAGGAGTAGAGTTGACCTCCGAGACACTGCTTTCACTGACCCCGATGGAGAGCTATGGGTAGACGGCTCATGCATCAAACTCCCAGATGGCACCACTTCAGCTGCCTATGCAGTAACGACAGCCCGAACAGTAGTTGAGACAGCCTGCATCACACAACGATCTGCCCAGGCAGCAGAGCTGATAGCCCTCACACGAGCATGCATCATAGCCACAGGGACCACCGCGAACGTATATACAGACAGCCAGTATGCCTTCGGGGTGGTTCACCATTTTGGACTCCTGTGGAGGGAGAGGGGATTCCTGACGTCCCACGGCACCCCTATCCTCCACGGAGATCTAGTCTCCACCCTGATTGAAGCAGTTCTCCCCAAATGATTAGCGGTGATCAAATGTCAGGCACACAAAAGGGTGACAGACTTAGTCGGACAAGGGAATGCACTGGCCGACATCACTGCACGAACCACAGCTGAGAATAGGACGGTGACACGCATGTATGTGACCAGGTCACAAGCAGAGAAATGGACTGACACAAGGGAAATGATCAGAGACATCCAGTCGGCCAGCACCCCTCACGAACTGACTAAGTGGGCAGGGGTGGGTTTGAAGGATGATGAGGGCTGCTGGCGAACAAAAGATGCAAACAAATGGTTGCTACCTGACTCATACCTGATCCCCATACTGACAATGGCTCATTCCCCCGCACACATAGGATCTGCACCCATGATCGAACTCATTTCCAAAGTCTGGCACAACGCAAAATCCCCGACTCAGCCAGACGCCTAGTCCAACAGTGCCTCATCTGTCTGCAACACAACCCCGGGAAAGGAACTGTGGTACCCCAGGGAGGGTTTGGGACCCCCAATCACCCCTTCGAGGTCCTTCAGATGGACTACATCCAACTAGAGAGATGCCAAAGCTTGAAGTATGTACTAGTCATCGTATGTGCCTTCAGCAAATGGGTAGAGGCCTATCCAACCCGTGACAACACTGCCATGACTACTGCCAAAGTACTACTGAAAGAATTCTTCCCTCGCTATGGCCTTTGTCGAATTTTATGGAGCGACAATGGCCCCCACTTCATAGCTGAGGTTATCCAACTAATCCTAAAAGGATTGGGGGTGAGGCAGAGATTTCACGCAGTCTTCCACCCCCAATCCGCCGGCCTGGTGGAACGCCATAATGCCACACTGAAGTTGAAATTGTCAAAAATAGTGGGTGGCCACCACCGGACTTAAATGGCCAGATGCCCTCCCACTGGCTTTGCTATCGATGCGCTCCACTCCCACCAAACACCATTTGACCCCCTACGAGGTTGTATTCGGGCGACCGATGAACCTCTGGACCGCTCCCAAGCCAACCTCCATTCATGACGTCCCGGACGGCCTACTGTCTGATTATTTGTGCAAGTTAACTAAAACGTTGTCTGTCATTCATCAACAGGTGCAGCAGGCCATCCCCGATGCTTCCAGGGGCCCCGGCCACAACATCCAACCGGGAGATTTCGTGCTAATACGAAATTTACAACGGACCAAGAGTCTGGAACCCCGGTGGACGGGCCCCTGGCAAGTGCTGATTACCACACGGACGGCGCTTCGAGTGGAGGGGAAGAGGCACTGGCTGCACGCGCATCACTGCCGGAAGGTCTCTGCAAACCTGGCCACGACAGAAAACGTCAACACCCAAGAAGAGCTCCTGAACAAAGACCGACCGACATTGAACTGTTATCCCGATACTGAGGCACTCGAACTTGCAAAATTCTCTGATCCCACTGTGCCATCCAGAGAAGGGTATTTCCTGCGTCGAAAGGAGGGAGCTTCGGCTAAGAAGGCCACGGGCTAAGTTGAATCTCAGAACGGTGACCTAAGCACAACTAAGGGTTGCCGGGAGAGAAGTTAAAACGAGGTCTGTGGTTCTGCCCACCACCGAGCCCCTTGAAGGTGATGGAAGCGCCAGATAAGAAGATGATGGAAGCGCCAGATAAGAAGATGATGGAAGCAACAGGAAATACCCACTATAGAAACCCAAAGACTGACAATTTGCACAAATCAAAGACAATCACCCTCTTTATTGTCTTCCTCTTCTGCCTCCTCCTCATGACCTCCTTCTGGATTCTGGAGGAAAGCACACCGGCTCATGAGGCATTGCTACCTACTGCACAACCAACACCCCTGAAAGAGCATCACCTAATCTCTCTGTCGCCTCAGCTGCGAGAAAGGCGCAGGGAATTCTGGAACAATTCCTTCGTGCAACTGTTGCACCAACACAACCTTGCTGCAAATGCTACGAACTGCTGGATTTGCGGGTTGCTCCCGCATGCCACTGGACACTCCATCCCCTTCATCCCTTCTCCTTTCTCAGTCCACGGCTCCTGCCTCGCCTGGTTGATCCTCATGCAAGAGAGCCACAAGGACAACGCCACTTCCAGCCAGACAGTGTCGCACTTCTACTCTGGGTGCTGGCTGAACAAAACCGGAAAGACCTCTGCTCCCCTGTGTCCTGCGCTCACAGGCGCCACCTTCCTTAAAGACATTCCAGCCAAAGAACGTGTTGAAGTACAGGTACTCCACAATCCAGCTAGATCCACCTTCTCTCATCTGCAAAAACAAACCACCGCCACTCTGACTGTGGCTCTGTCTGTCATCAATGTCACAGGTCTCGTGTGCCTTGAAGGCCAGGGAACGCAGCTGGTGGGTCAAAGTTCCTGCCGAATCACCAGAACATTGGACTCAGTTGACCCCCCTTCTTTTGTTGCCTCTCCAAATATGTACTTTGTGTGTGGCACCAAAGCTTACACCTGGCTCCCGAAAAGTTGGAAGGGTACCTGTTACATTGCCTTCGTTCTTCCACCCACATATGTAGCCCCTGCCAACCATCACCGGCAGAGGCGTGCAGATGACATTGGACAAGCCGACTCCACTGGAGCGCAGTTCCTAGATGCAGCAAAGGGACTTGTTCCTCTGTGGGGCCCAATGGCAAACAGCCGCGCTATCCGGCACCTGACCCAGGCAGTAGAAACAACGATCAACATCACGGCTGGCATCCTCGCTAACAACACGGCGGAGCTTCAGGCGGTCCGCCTTGTGACCCTTCAAAACCGCCTTGTCCTAGACGTGGTCCTAGCTGATCGAGGAGGAGCATGCCGCATCATCGGATCCAGCTGCTGCACCTACGTGCCAGACAACTCGCCTTCAGTCTACAAAGCCATTGAACACCTCCACAGACTTTCCTCGGAGGTTCACCAAGAACAAGAAGGATGGCCACTTGGGAGCTGGTTTTGGGACACTGTGAGGAACTGGGGTTGGAGGTTGTTTTCCTTCGTACTGATACCTGCTGTGATATTATGTGGGTGTTGCTTGGGTATTCAATGTCTACCCTCCTTGTGCAGCTTCGTTTCTAACTGTATGTGCCCAAAGACTTTGGACTTCCGAACTGAGCACATGAGTCCCCTCTACGAAGTAGAAATACGTGGCCTTATGGGGATAAATCCAAACTGACAAGTTGGCGAGACATGTTAAAAGGGAGGACTGTGGAATTTTGGTTTACGGGCTGAACATCATCTGCGCCAGCTTGTCACCCACGTACAACGCACACGACAGCCATTTTAGGTATCACGGCCTCCCTGTCCACGATCTATCGCCAGCGCGCCCCTCTGACCCAGAAAGCATCCTCCGTGCACCCTGGCTCCCCCTCCCTCCCTCTCATGAACACGACCCTTCTGCATGACCCTGTCCTTGGGAGTCACGCCTGCGCCTGACCAGCACCTCCTCTCCTTCCATGAATACCCCTCTGTTGACAAGCCTTCCCTCCGCGCTCGATTGTCCACGCGGCATGAATACCACTCCTTTGATGACCCCTTCCCCCGTGTCCGGCTGTCCACACAGGTCCGAGGCCATCGCCTAAGCCGGGAGATATCATTTACTGCCCCCTTATTGTATGAAGTTGCTCTTCTTCAAAGGACCCTCTATTGATCAAGGCCTCCCCACCCCCTGGGATATGATCAGGCGCACACATCCTGAGAATCGGCGGAACACACAGCCGTGTGATAGCCCCCACCTCTTATCAGCAGGTTGAGGACCTCTATTGTGGAAGTATATGGGGGGTGGGATTGACACGAGGATTACGGGGATGTCTTTTTCCTTACTTCACAATGTTCTGATTGTAATAAAGAAAGGTCACATGCCATAAACCAGTGTATAAGAGGCCAGGCCTCCGAGAGGCTGTTAGAGCACCTCGAGACGATACCTTGTTGTCTGATCTGATGTGTTCTGCTCCGTCGGAATAAAACTTCTGTTTCCTGCCTTCTGGTCTCCGGCGCCTGCCTCATTGCTTGGTAATTTGAATGGTACAAGGGCGGTTAGCGCCGGGCAATCTTGAAAAAGGTCATAGCCCTACCTTTTTCCACACACGTCATAAGGGGCATTACGTAGTAACGCGATATGTTGCGTTTACGGGACGCGTCACGATGTGCCTTTCTAACGCGCTATTTGCACTAACGGAACGTTTACCGGTTCGCGGACCGGCAACGAAACAAGAAATAATAATTTAAACTATAATATAAATTGAATTAAAAAAATATAATACAAATATATATAAAATATATTTGTGAATTAGAATACAAATATATGTTACAGCTATAGATATTAGCTTTTAAAAAACCAATTAAATTCACTGAAAAAACCATAGGTTATAGACCATATATAGTTAGGGATTAGCATTTACAAAACCAAGAAAATTCATTGAAAAAACCATTGGTTACAGACCATATATAGTTAGGAATTAGCATTTTCAAAACCTTAATTTACTCGCACAAAACCATAGAAATTCGAATATATAGTTAGTTGCAATAACTATATATCGAGCACCCGCAATCCACTGCTGATGATGTCACATATTACATCATTCATGACATGGTCAGTGACATCACTGATGACATCACTGATGACATCTCAAATGACATCACTGATGACATCTCAAATGACTCACTATTTTGTCATTTTTACATGTGTTAACAGGGTCTGGGCATTGGTTGCACCTTACTGGTTTCAGTTCAACACTGAAATGTAGCAGTAGCAACAGAAAGGTGACCAATTAAGCTATGCAAATAGCAATCCACTGCGCAGTAACTTGTGTCCCTGTGCTTTTAGTAACTTCAGAAACGTTTTAGCAGAAAAACATTATTTCTTTTGTTAAAATCTGCAAAAGATGAAATATGTGTCAAGTCAAGTCAAGAAATACTTTATTCGGTTCAATTTACAAAAACCATAAAAGTTCAAGAACACACAAAAACGGTCCATAAGACACCAGGCAGCATAAAGACATAAAAATGCAGTTTAAAAAGGGAGGGAGTGCCCATTAAAATATGCCGCACATGATGCCAAACTTTAAAAACAACAATATATACATCATTCTGTAATTAAAAAGAGCATCATAAGAAAATTTACATTAAACTTGATTCAGGTTACAATGGACAATATTTACAGTAAATCATCTAAGACCAGTTAATCTCACCACTATGGTTAAGAATTTAGCTACATTGTATATTTCCCATATATCTGCTAACAGTTGGAGATACAATAAAGCTGGCTTGACTTGCCTAAACCCTTTCCCCTTTAACAGGGGGATAATGAACTTTTTCCTAATGTCCTTGAAATAATCACAGAAAAAACAAAAAGTGAGCAGTGTCCATAATCGAGCAACCGTCACATCTGCAGAGATCTAGATCAAGTGGCTTTGTCCAGCCAGGGCGGCCTGAAATTAACAAGTGGATTTTATCCAATCGGAACTTGGTTAAAAGATACCTATGATTTGAGTTGTTAACAACCCATAGGTAAAGTTCCAGATCATGTCCCGAGGAAACAATATGTGTCAATTATAGAATAATGCGAAAAACGCAGTGGCATCAGAATCGCCGCATAATTCCTGTGGCGTTGATGAGAACAGACAGGGCGGGCTGCCGTATTCAGCGTGCAGTAAACGGAGGCTCGAAGTGCTGTTGGGAGAGGAATGAATGTGCCATGCCCTGCCTGGTATTATAGACGTGCGCTCTGCGTGCCGTAGGTTACCTGGTCACCAGTGCATTCCATGGATGGATTTTGGGAATAATGGTAACCGTCAGATTGCTTTTCCTGGGTCTTGCTGACAACAGTACGAGAGGAGGTGGGGTTGTACAAGAGGTGTGCAGAGGGTCATGGAGCAGAAAAGAAAAGAGGAGAGGAGCGAAGGTAAGTACAGAAAGAGATGGAGGAGCCGTTGATAGGAAAGAAAAGAGAGAAGCAGAAATCTCAGGGGGCGAGGAGATAAGACTCAAAGGGGACCTGCAGAGAGGCTGGGGGGAGAAAAAAAAAGTGAGTTTTAAGCGGACGGAGAGGAAACATCACCCAAGACAAGAAAATACATAAATACAAGAAAAAGGGAAAGGGACTTGAGCTCCTTTGTCCTTAAAGTGACTGGGAAAGAGAAAAATCGGGAACTGATGGAAGGGCATTAAAAAACAGTAAGAAAGAAAAAACTAGCCCAATATAGTGATTATTGGAAGTTAAAATGGTCAATGTCTTTCTTTGTGAGACATTCTTCATAGAAGGTTCAATGAAAATTATTTGTTAGAACCAGGGATAGATGTACTGAAAACTGGTCGCAAAGAGTAGCCACAAATTGCACACCGACATTTTTTGACGATTAACGTATGTTGCAAAAAAAACTATTGCAAAAAACACAGTTGATGGACAGAATGCAGAACAATGTCTTACATTCACCCCAGTACAAAGATCTAGGCCTAAATCCATCGTTTTTTTGCTCTCCACACCACCCTAGGTCAGACACCGGCTATATGCAAATCAGCCTTGACCCTGTGCCTCATGGGAACAGTCCAGCCCGAACTACCAAGCCATGTCTTTCCTACCGGAATCAAGCATCCTAGGACCGGTTTCTGGCTATCAGCCTTCTTCAGCATGGATAGCTTGACTCCAGTGAAGTGGAGAGCCTGTGACTCACGTCTGAGCATACCCAGCCCACTCAGGTGAAAATTGCAAAAAACACAGTTGATGGACATCATGCAGAACAATGTCTTACATTTTGAATGTAAGACATTGTTCTACATTCTGTCCATCAACTGTGGTTTTTGCAGCAAACAAAACTATAGCATTATGGGACTAGTAGTTTACTTATAGTTTGCAAGACGGTGCTTGTTGAGGCCAGGGGCGGGGTTACATTTAGAAGTCGAAGTGATCGGTAAACCTAAACCTACACCTACAAGAATGGAAAGGGGCGACCACTCGGTCCCCCCGAACGTATGGTGGAGTACCCCGATCCCCCCGGGAAGCCATCTTGGGCGGGAGGCGAGTCTCGGCTGGTATGCCCAAAGCGGCGTAGCCGGGGCGCGCTTTTCCCGCCCAAGAGTGGGTTGTCCTAGACACTGAAGCCGCCAGCCACGCCCCCGGAGGCGGGTTTACGCCCGCCCGCCCGAAGAAGGATAAAAGGAGCGAAAAGCCAAGGTAGCATCCTCTTGTTCCTGTGCTCTGAAGCTGCATCTCCCCGCTGCACGTGAGCTCGAGACGGAACGAAGAGCCAATTTTGAGCGTTTTAATTCTTGACTTTGTTCTTTCAGAGAATCATCGTTGGACAATGCCGGGCAAGAAGGCCGGAAAGCGGGTCGGAACCGATCAGATGCTCCGCATGCTCGTAAAAGACATGGCCGAGATGAAGAAACAGATGGCGGCAATGAACGGTGTAGGGGGCCCTAAGCGAGTCGTCGGACCAGCATTGCCGGGAGTAGTCCCTAACGGGAGAGGTAGAAGGGCCAAGAAGGGAGCAACTGGGGAAGAGGCCCCGGTTCCCGAGGCGCCGCCGGCGCACCCTGATACACCGACTGAGGCGCCGATCCCGGTCCCGAAGGAGGGGAAACCAATTCCCGTTGTAGTCACCCCTCTGAACGGGGAGGATATGCCTCCCGAGTTGGCTGCACAGCTGGCAGCGTGGTTGGGGAAAGAGAGTGAGGGGGCTACGGCAGATGACGCCAGGGCAGTAATGAGGCAGTTGCGGCAATCAAGAGAGGCTGCAAAGGCTCCATGTCCTTTTGTTCCCCCGCAGGCTCCAGTGGGTCAACCCGCAGCGGGCATGAGTTCGGCAGCGACTACGGTTACAGCTTCTGGTCCAGGTAAGCAGCTACTGCCGATTGCGGGGGAGGGGTCAGTACCCTCGAGAAGGGAGAAAGTGGCTCAGCATATTCCGATGGAAACAAGGAGAGGATATGGGCTGAGAAATATGTAAACATGTTTTCTTTACTAACTGATCATTACGAGATTGAGCACGTGAAAGTTCAAAAAGAGTTTATGCACCCGAGTGTTTGGCGCGCCAAGATGGCCGCTTTTAGAGTCGATGAGACGATAGGTAATTGGGGCAGAGCATTTGGCATATTCACTTCAATTATGGGGGAACGGAGGCCTGAACTGTTGGCCGAGTTACCCGTGTACCAGACACGTATTATGGAGTTTTCTCAGACATATGAGGGCAATCAGTGGTTTTGTTATGATAATATTTTTCGTAAGGCCAAGGAGTTCGACACATCTCTGACGTGGGATTGTTACGACTCCATTTCCTGGCAAAAAATGGAGAAATCAGGCATGACAAAGGCGCCATTGTTGGGGGGAAACGGGGGCGAGTTTTCCCGCCATTCATCTGGGGCGCCCTTTCGGGCGGGTTCAAGTAACGAGCATCACTCAAGGTCGAATGGCAATACAGGTAAAAAAGGGGTCTGCTGGAATTTTAACAGGGGAAAGTGTACAAGGCCCCAGGGGTCATGCAAGTTTAGGCACGACTGTGGGGGGTGTGGACAGTCCTCGCATCCCGAGACCATGTGCAGAGCCAAAACGGGTGATAACGGAAGTAGGGGAAGCGCCAAACAGGTCTGAAATAGTCCGAGGGGCGCCTTTACCTACCCCGGTTGATACCATGGCAATGATTCCTTGGCTCAATGAATACCCGGATCATGTCTCCGCTGGGGTGTTGCGAGACGGTTTTTCGTATGGTTTCCGCATCCCAGTGGGGAATTTTCAGGGTAAAGCACATTGTAGGAACCAACTGTCGGTCCTGCAGAATACGGCGGTGGTACAAGCGAAGATTGGGAAGGAGGTGACCCGGGGTCGGGTTGCCGGACCATTCGACATGCCACCAGTTGCTAATTTTGTTTGTTCACCCTTAGGAGTGGTCCCCAAGAAGGACCCGGGTGAGTTTAGATTGATACATAACTTGTCAGCCCCGAGAGGTCTTTCGGTGAACGATGCGATAGACCCGGAGGTGTGTTCGCTGCGGTACGCATCTTTCGATGATGCCGTCGCCATGTTGAATCGCCTGGGGCCCGGAGCGCTGATGGCCAAATCAGACATCGAGTCAGCGTTCCGGTTGCTCCGGTACACCCAGACGATCAGCGTCTCCTGGGTTTTATGTTTCAGGGGCGTTATTACATGGATAAATGTATGCCAATGGGATGCTCCATATCTTGTGCTTATTTTGAGAAATTCAGTTGTTTTCTGCAATGGGCATTCACAAGAATGACGGGGTTTCAGCATGTTATGCATTATCTTGATGATTTTCTGTTCCTGGGGGCAGCCGGGGACCCAGAATGTGCACAGGCTTTAAAAGAATTTTGTGGTCTGATGAGTCAGTTTGGTGTGCCATTGGTGCCAGGTAAGACTGTGGGGCCATCAACTTCGCTCGAGTTTCTTGGAATAGAGCTCGATTCCGAAGAGGGTTGCTTCCGGTTGCCCAAAGAAAAGGTGAGGAAATTCAGGGCCTCGCTTGAAACATGTATTAGGGAGACTAAGGTGAATTTGCATCAATTGCAGCAGACTGTGGGTCAGTTGAATTTTGCCCTTAGAGTAATGCCAATGGCCCGCCCCTTTTTCCAGCTCGATTGCACAAGCCATGGTCGGTCTTAAAGAGGGGCACCACCGCACAAGGCTCTCGGCAGAGATTCGCCAGGACATGCGCATTTGGTTGGCATTCCTGGCGGATTTCAATGGTCGGGTTGTCTGGAACAAGCCGGCGGTGTCCTCCGAGGAGTTGGGGCTGTGGACAGATTCGGCGGGGAGTATAGGCTTCGGCGCCATATTTGGTAATCACTGGTCGGCTCAAACGTGGCCGTCATGGTGGCACGAGTGTGAGCTTACAAGTAACATTGCTTTTCTCGAACTGTTCCCTATTCTGGTGGCCTTGAAAACATGGCCTGAGGGGTTTCGGGATCACTCTGTGGTGTTCTGGTCTGATAACATGACCGTGGTTGAGTGTATCAATAGTCAGGCAGCACGATGCAAATGGATTCTGAGATTGCTCAAGGAAATTGTTTTACTATGTATGCAATTGAACGTGCTCTTCAGGGCGAGACATGTGCCAGGGGTGCTGAATCAGGCTGCTGATGCGCTTTCTCGTTTCCGTATGCAGGCCTTCTGGGGTTTTCTGCCCACAGCGGACCCGGTAGCGGCACCATTTCCCGAAGCTCTCTGGTCTCTCGGTGCCCCGAACTACAAAACCTCGTGGGAGAGAGTTTAGCACCCAGGACAAGGAAGGCATATGAAGGGGCGTTCCGTTCCTATTGGTCCTTTTTGGGTTCTGCTAGGGGGGAGCTTTGGGGCCAGGAAGAGTTTGTCGTAAAGTTTTTGCTGTCATTACATCAGGCAGGCAAATCGGTAGCCACGGCCCAGAGGCATCGGGCCGCCATTTCCTTCATGGCACGGGCTCATGGTATCCAGGACCCTACAGCGTCTTTCGTAGTACAGAAAGCGCTGCGTGGGTGGCAACGCCTTGAGGGTCGCAGAGTAGATGAAAGGCACCCGATAGGTCTGGAAAGGTTGGCCCTGTTACTGTCCGTACTCCCTGCGACATGTTCATCCCAGTCAGAAACAGTGTTATTCCGGGCCGCTTTTGCATTAGCATTCCATGGGGCTATGCGGGTAAGCGAACTGGTGGCAAAGAACAAGCAGGATACGGGGGGGGGGGACTGTGCCGAGAGCACATTCAAGTTAAGGGGGAGACGATGATTGTCTCGTTTGCCAGGTCCAAGACCGATCAGGGTGCGATCGGGGACAGCGTAGTAGTCCATCGGATTCCCGGATGTCCCATGTGCCCCGTCGTATGCGTTGAGGAATATTTGGCGCAGAGGGCGGCATCACGGGGGGGACCTTGTTGAGACACGCTGATGCCACCCCACTGACGCGGTTTCCGTTCCAGCGGTGCTTGCAATGGCAATTTCGGCCGCGGGCTTGAACCCGGGCGAGTTTGGGACCCATTCCTTCTGGATAGGGGCTGCTACAGAGGCTACAGCCAGGGGTCTGAGTGTGGAAAAGGTGAAACAATTGGGGTGTTGGTCCTCGAATTGTTACAAAAGGTATGTGCGGTTGCACATGTTGTGAAGCTGATATCATGTACTCACGCTTCTTGTTTTTGTTTGGTTTACAGTTTCGCAAGCTTACGAGGCGGGGCGGACTGTGCAGTCGACCCGACACCTGGGAACCAGCGGTCAAAGATCACCGGCTGAGGAAACAGTGGTGTGGGTCGTGGGCCACTCATACGTGAGGCGTGCCGCAGACGTATTCAAAGCAGGTGACATGATTCACATGGCTGGGGAATACGGGTACAGGGTGACCTTCTACGGAAGGGGCGGGCTCTGTATTGACCAGTTTCAACCTTTTTTCGAGGGTTTGTTAGGGCGGACAAGGTCACCGCCATCTATAATCATAGTGCATCTTGGGGGCAATGATTTGGTGACCACTGGTAGATGACTACTTCTCGAGGCGATACTATCCACAGTAAGTTGGTTGGCGAGAAGGGTTCCAGGGTGCACGATTTCATGGTCCCATATGATTCCACGAAAGGTGTGGCGGGGGGCTAATTCAGTGTCTGCTTTAAATCATTCTGTGAAAAAGATGAATAACAAGCTTGGTAGACTGTTCCGTACAAGTACATTGCATTCGATTCCTCATGGGTGTATCAGGGGGGACCATATGTATCTTGAAGATGGGGTCCATTTGTCCCGAGTGGGGAATTCTTTACTCATAGGAGACCTCGTAGCTTGGTTAAAGAGTTTACAGCATGACCTTTAGGTAGGAGTTTTTTGGGGGGTCCGGATAGCTGGTCAACTATCCGGCCTGTGGCGGTAAGGTCATGATCGGTGAGCAGTAATTGGAAGATCCCTAGGGGGGGGGCGTCACCCATTACGGATGGGAGCGCCCGGGGGGAGGTGGCCATTGGCCCCTCAACGGGGAGGCGGTCCCTTCTAAGGATGGGACGCCGAAAGGAAAGGGAAGGCGGTCAAGGCCCCTCCCTGGATAGGAGGGGCTACGGGCCCCTCCTGGGAATTTCCCGGGGCCAGGACATCTGCGACGGCAGATGTGGTAAGTTATGTGGGGTGGGGAGGGGGGTCTACGCTACCTTCTAGACACCTCACACGAGTCCTCGGACGACCATTAAAAATGGCGTCGAGTTAATTGGGGCCCCCGTCAAGAAAAGGGAAATTGGTATGTGCACATGAGGTGCAGTCCTCTGTGCGGCCGCCCCTCACAAGTGAGGGGGGAGTTCTGGTTTAGGGATCTGACACCGGTTACGACCTTGCCGTTGGCCCTTAACGTTAGGATGTACAATTTCAATTTGAAAATGCATTTGTAGGATGTTAGTATCGGCTAGGAGAACCTTTGTATTAGAAATGTGTTAAGGTCAGCCAAAACATCGTAATGTGGAAATGAAATTGTACATGATATGAAACTGTTATTTTAATGTTTTAATTTTGTTTCATATTTTAATAAATACGGCCGGGAGGGTAACTCCCTCCCGCCTTCCAAAAGTTCAGAAATGTTTCCGTATTCCCATTCTTGGGGATTGTGTTGAGAGGGGGTGGCGGGTATCTCAGCCATATGGAAAGGGGCAACCACTCGGTCCCCCCGAACGTATGGTGGAGTACCCCGATCCCCCCGGGAAGCCATCTTGGGCGGGAGGCGAGTCTCGGCTGGTATGCCCAAAGCGGCGTAGCCGGGGCGCGCTTTTTCCCGCCCAAGAGTGGGTTGTCCTAGACACTGAAGCCGCCAGCCACGCCCCCGGAGGCGGGCGGAGGCGGGTTTACGCCCGCCCGAAGAAGGATAAAAGGAGCGACAAGCCAAGGTAGCATCCTCTTGTTCCTGTGCTCTGAAGCTGCACCTCCCCGCTGCACGTGAGCTCGAGACGGAACGAAGAGCCAATTTTGACCCACCCACCAGCCCCTGAAGACAGCAAGTGGTTTTGAAATAAAGTTTTTGACATGGTAATTCATTTTTTCTTACAGGTTTTTCTGAATAAAGTTGTGATTCAGTATGCAATAAAGTGGATAATTCTTTACAGTATGCTTTAATCGAATAAAAGTATTTGCACCAGAGTTGATCAGTGATGTTTCGACAGTTCATACTTTGAACATCTTTTTGTCTTTTCCTCTTTAGTAATTAGTCTCTCTAGTTTAGTGTGTCGTATTTATTATTTGGTCGGGCGGTAAGGTCATGATCGGTGAGCAGTAATTGGAAGATCCCTAGGGGGGGGCGTCACCCATTACGGATGGGAGCGCCCGGGGGGAGGTGGCCATTGGCCCCTCAACGGGGAGGCGGTCCCTTCTAAGGATGGGACGCCGAAAGGAAAGGGAAGGCGGTCAAGGCCCCTCCCTGGATAGGAGGGGCTACGGGCCCCTCCTGGGAATTTCCCGGGGCCAGGACATCTGCGACGGCAGATGTGGTAAGTTGTGTGGGGTGGGGAGGGGGGTCTACGCTACCTTCTAGACACCTCACAGGAGTCCTCGATCGACCATTAAAAATGGCGTCGAGTTAATTGGGGCCCCCGTCAAGAAAAGGGAAATTGGTATGTGCACATGAGGTGCAGTCCTCTGTGCGGCCGCCCCTCACAAGTGAGGGGGGAGTTCTGGTTTAGGGATCTGACACCGGTTACGACCTTGCCGTTGGCCCTTAACGTTAGGATGTACAATTTCAATTTGAAAATGCATTTGTAGGATGTTAGTATCGGCTAGGAGAACCTTTGTATTAGAAATGTGTTAAGGTCAGCCAAAACATCGTAATGTGGAAATGAAATTGTACATGATATGAAACTGTTATTTTAATGTTTTAATTTTGTTTCATATTTTAATAAATACGGCCGGGAGGGTAACTCCCTCCCGCCTTCCAAAAGTTCAGAAATGTTTCCGTATTCCCATTCTTGGGGATTGTGTTGAGAGGGGGTGGCGGGTATCTCAGCCATACAGACTTTAGCTACTTTTTTAAATTGTAATTACAGCTTCTCTGTGCAGGCATTCAAAGACTGCGAGAGTGTGACACAGTCAGAGACGAGGCAGTTTTTTGCCACCCTCCACAGATTTAGCCACCGTACTCTCTCTGAAGCAGGAGAGGAAGGGACGATACTTCAAAGGAAGGGGACAGGCGGGCAAGACTTTAACATAATTCCGTCTGGGCTTGGGCCACCCCTATCATAATATAAGTGTGTACGGCCAGGCCGTGCAGTACAATGAGTGCAGTCCATCAGTCTGTCTGCATCATATTCATGGAATTTTGTGGAGCCGGACTCAGCTATGACCACCACGGTGACCTGATGACCATCATGCCACCACGCTCCAAAAAGAAAAGCAGCATTGGTTTGGCATGGTGATGAGACTTAACTTAGATTTAGCACTTAATTTACCTGTTGTACCCGTAGCAGGCCAGTCGCCTGCCAGGACACACACTGGGCACTCACTTCCTCCCTTTATTTACCACCTGGTTCCGTAACCGTTTGGCGGGACTGGGCCTGTATTGCTCAGTAACTGGCTGGCCTGTGCCTTGCTTTGAACAGTTTACTCATAGTGGGATGAGCGTGCATGTATGCTGGGGCGTGGCAGCAATCTAAAAAAAAACTGTGCACGCTGCTGCAGAGCCCCTACCCCGCATAACCAAAATGAAGCCCAATGAATCAGTGTCCCGTGGCTCCCGAGTCCCACCCACCGGCAACAATGACTGAAACCCAATCAACAATCAAGCAACAACATGTGACTCACTCAGGAGATGGTAAAGAGAAGAGAACTGAACAACACTAGTCTGCGACAGTGCGGCTGCGCCGATGCCGAGTCTACTTACAGTGAGGAGGTAAATTAAATATGTAAATTGAATTCAGTATCAACTTCAATGCAATATGTGATGTGCTGGGTTTAGACCCGGCCCTGATAAGTAAGTGGCGGTGCTAAGCACCGGAAAGCACCGGCACAAATTGAGCACTGCGAGCAGCGCGTTTAAGTTGGGTGATGGGTTGGCCAAAGCTGAGTCACACAACCGAGTATACGGACACTCATAAAAGTATACTCGAGGTTCGGCAAAACTCAGATTAAGACTTTCTTATACAAAGGTTTTTAAACAATGTCGGCCGACCCGTTAAGAGACCGCGAGGCTGCCGCGGCTGAAATGTTTGATGATACGAACTCGCCGCCAGTAAGATACAATTCCCAGAATGCATCTAGCGGAGCAAATAACAGCACGCTCCGTGACAAATTCCGTACCCTGGAAAAACTAAGCAAGAGTGAACAGAGCAAGTGGTGGGAGGGTCGCTCCCTCCAATGTTATTTGGATGTGGGGCGCGTACCAAGGGGCTTGCGCATACTAATTGCGCCAAGTTATGAGGCGCCGGACCCACAAATGATGAAGAAATGGGTGGAAACAAATTTAGAGTCATCTAGGAAACTCATGGTAATACTTGTGAAATATGCCAAATCGGACCGCCAAAAATTACAAGCACAAATTGAAATTTTAAACGATGACATCAAGACAATGGGGCAAGCGAGGAAGAAAACAAACTAAGAAAAGAGATGACATCACGTCTAATAAAAGAGGAGGATAAAGAAAGAGAAGGCAAAACCTACAAATACCACAGGGATAAGGCTGATTATGAATGTGGTTGAATCTTCACTTTTTCCCCTGTCTGGAACACTTTTGGGTGGACATATAGAGACTCTTTGGTCCCCCCTCCACTCGATGCGACATACTGTGCACTCATAAAGTACCATGGCCCCTCCCTAAGAGTTCCAAGAGTCTATACATGTTGAACTTACTATATATAGGAATAAATCTGGCCTAGAATTTACTATCCCTATATGGCCCCTTTATTGGACCGTTGTGAATCCTCTGGGGTTTTAGTCCTCATTCCATTATTTTTATTCGCTCTATCGTTATTTGTCCAGGAGCAGTCCCTTTTAGCCATTTATCTTTCTCATTCATGCCCATTAGATTGATGCAACATCTATGCAGAGGCGTCTCTAGGCTTTTCTTTAATTTCCCCCGTTGAGTGTTTAATATTGGGTCATAAACACTCTCTAGGTTGAAATTATACCTATTCAAGATAGCTGCCGCTTCGGTGCACCAGGAATCTTTTGGAGAATAGTCCTACCTTTATGTCCCCAGGAACAGGCTTGTCGTGCTACCTGTCCTCCTCTTGTTTAATCTGTTTTTTTGAGAACTTATCCGGATGGTGTTTAAGAGTGCGCTCTCAACATCTTGCCTCTAACGCCCCAGACGAGACCTGTCAGACCTGTCGGAGTTCTCGAACGATGTGAGCCAGCCATTTCTCTACACTAGGTAAACAGATTGTTTGAGACTGCTGCGCTTTTTTTTTTTTAATTTTTAAACATCCCCTCCCCCTTCTCCTAGTCATATGATCCAGCGCATCCAAGGCTTTATCTGGAATTGTTAACTCCTACTCCGACTGCAAATTATTCCCAGGCAATAGTATTTTGATCACGTCATTTGTGTGTTTTTTTAGGATTCTACTGCTAACTCTGGCCAGCCCCGCCGGTATACCGCAGATGTATATTACCTTTCAAACGCCTTAACCTTTGGGACGGCTCCTAATGAAAAGTTGGAGCGCTAATCGGAATATATTTTTTGGTATGTTTCGCGTCTGGCGTTTGTAGGCTGGTAGGGCCCTTGCTATTGTACTACCCCCAGTGTTCATTGTGGGCCACACTCTGATAGATTTTCTTGTATTGTGCTTGCCTGCAACAGACCTATGTCACGGAAGACCCGAGATCGCCTTTCTCTGGCCCACTGACGTCTGATCGAAAGTAATGCCTCAGGCAGCTTTCCCGACAGCCGCACAGACTAAATGATAGAATACCTGCGCTTTTAGGCCTATTTTAAAATCGCCCTTGTAAGTTTGATCTAAGAATACTATTGCCCTAATGCAGCATTTTTTTTGACCCAATTTAGGGGCTTATCGCAATATTGGTGTGAGGGTATGCCCCTGAGACGTTAGAGCCCTCTTTATCATCTTGCGTCCTGTATGCATCTGAGCGTATTATTATTATTTTTATTTATTTTTCACCCGCCCAAACATTTGAAGACATCAGACCAACAACACTACTTTGAAAGAAAACCATCGGGGTGTCTCCCCTAGACGCCCGGACTGATTGAGTCAGGATCTCCACTTATAGTCACCCCTAATTTTTACCGGTAAGTTTTGGATTATAACCTATGGCTCGGTGAATCCAATACCTCACTAGATATTAGGAATGGCTTCGCTGAACTCCCTGGATGGAGTCAGTGCCACCTACTATTCTGAAGTCAGTATCCTGCCACATGTCTGATAGCATGTCCCCTAGGTATATGGCACGCCACATATACCTCGAGTAGAAAGTAATTAAAATATGGGTCAAATGTCTCTTATACTGTGTTTGTCCAAAATCTATTTTTGCTCAATTTATGTTATATATGTACTTTTGTATGTTATGTTCCTCGGATATCTATGTGCATCTTTATGTGATTTTGAACTGAATTGTTCCCACTAGGCATTGAGTGTCTTTGATAAATGGTCGACAAATGGTTACCCTAAAAAACGGAACATCCCAAAAAAAGCCTTAAAAGTTTTCTGATGTAAGAGAAATAATGATCGATGGATTCAATTATGCTATTGTGTTAAAGATTTTCTTTCACCTTTATCATTGATATATGTGTATATATATATACTCTTTATTCATAGATGTTTTGTCCCACACTCCGTGTCACACCATCGCCCCGACGAAGGTGTGGCCCCATTTGGACAGACACTGAAAGGTGCGTTGGCGTTTACCTTGTGGGCAACAGGATTGTTCTCTTCATCTTCAATCCTACCTGTGGTTTCTGCCCCCACCTTTCCCTTGTTGGATGATCTATTTGTCATCTGGTCATCTATTCATCTCTTGGCGTACATGTGATATTGTGACTACATGTTGAGTTGTGAATGAGAGGTGCTTTATGTGTATGAGTGAAGAATGTATCCCTAGGAGTGTGAGATTGAACGGGAGATGTGGGACTGTTTACTTTGATCATTTGATGTATGAGTTTTATCCAATGTGTGTATATTGAAATGTTTTCTATGTCTATTTAATCAAATGACAGATCGATTTTTTGGGCATTTTGCACTCAAACCTGCACTTAAGGAAAAAAGGAGAAAAATTAAAAATAAATAATAAAAATAATGATTCATATATCATGTTGTTGGCCTATTCAACCTACCTTGGGTTGTTCCTTTTTCTTGTTTAAAATTAAGGACCCTTTATAGGGCCATATTTAAAGAAATTTAGGCAGGGCTCCTCTCTGTTTCATTGTTTATGTCGAATCTTCACTTTTGCCAAAAAATACGAAAGCATGAAGATATTGAAATTCAGCGGAATGTCCAAAAATGCAGCAGGAGGCAATCGAGGTGCAAAACAGGGTGAATCATTAGCCTCAAAATTAAGCTTGGCAGTCGAAAGTGAAACAGAAGATACAAGAGATGGAAGGGTACCAACTGCAATATCACTAGCTGAAGAACTGGATTTTTTAGTGGAGGAACGCAAACAGACACTGCGCCCAAAAAACAACTAACAAAGACACAACCCATAAACCCCGACAAAGGAGAAAGGCAAGGCAAAGGAGAAACCACCAGGCAGTATCAAACGCGGCGGTGGAATCGAAAATGAAAAGACGAGCGAACATGCAGGAACCCAATGACACTAACATCACAGTAACGAACTTGTCATATATAACTCTGAAGAGCAGAGTTACAGTTACTGTCACTGGGCCTATCGTTTGCACCTGAAAGCTCCTTTGACTACGCTGCCACTAAAATGGACATTTATAGGGGTGTAAGAAAAATGAAACTGAACAAATATCACCTTCTAAAAGACACAGCGGGCCAATCTGAAAATATGGCGCCAATTAACTCATCTCCATTGGTGGAGTCAACAGCATGCTATAATCTCATGGGTCAAGATATACCGTTGCTCAATGATTTGCAATCCCTGGCTCAGATGGAGTCACAAAGTGCAAGTGGAGTGAAACAAATATCTATGGATAAGGATAAACTCGGAGCAAAGCAGAACATGTAAGCCCTGCTCGACCTTTGTCCCAACTATGCCCAGAGATGGCATTGATGTCTATCAAGAACAGATACTCAAGTATCAACTAAACTATAAGACCAACAAACAAAAAAACAAAGATAAAAACAAGCAGGAAATCAAATATCACCAATTGATGAGTAAATTATCGAGCAACAGAGAAATTATAATACGTAATGCAGATAAAGGGGGAAACCTTGTAATATGGAGCAAAATTGATTACATTAATGAGGCTCAAAAACAACTCACAGACAAGGAATGCTATTGCTGATGTGATCAAGCTATGATAAAGTCAACATATGAAAATCTTTATGCCAAGTTGATGGCCTGGAAAGGATTGGGACTTTTGAGTAAAGATGAATATTTGTTTCTAAGGAATAATTCACCAACTTCACTTCATACCCAAGATACACAATTATCCAAACAAACCTTCAGGACGCCCCATTATTTCTGCCAAGAACAGTTTAACTGAGCACACATCTCAATACATTGATCATTTTCTACAGGACTTTGTCCAAAAACTCCCCTCATACCTAAAAGACACCAGTGAATTCTTGGCTAAAATACATAACTTTGAGTGGCACAAAGACTACCTACTAATATGATACAATGAGGGCAATTGAGTACCACTTGGGACAGAGACCATATATGCATAAACATCATAGTAAAATGATCATGAACATGATTGATTTCTGCTAGTATAACAACATTTTCTTATTCCAACACGTACTATACCAGCAATTGCGGGGAGTTGCTACAGGGCCAGTTTCTCCCCCAGCTATGCCTGTCTCCACATGGGCTGGTGTTGAACCTGAATTACATCAATTTACAATTCACATCAGCAATCAGTGCACATCGGGTCTTCTTTCTAGATGTAGAAGTATATATAGAGGGGGTAAGATTGAAACGAAAATGCATAGAAACCCACTGCGGTAAATCCAGTCTTACATGCAGTCACCATCCAAAACACCTGGTATAAATCATCCCCTATTGGGAAATTCTACGTATAAAACGCATCTGCAGCACTGAAGATGAATTGAAAAAAGCCCAGCCTGAAAGTAAACAGAGATTTCTGGAACAGGGTTATACTACTAAATGCATTGATGTAGCGATTCTCAAAAGCAAGGCAATAGACAGAGACAAGCTTTTAAAACTGACAATATCGGGGCCAGGATCCGATGTTGATACAGAGACTGCTGTACGGCCGGTAAAAACCACAGATCAACCTATTAAAGAATTCAGGATAATTGTGGGCTACAGCAAGCAACATAAAGAGATCAACCGTATCATTCAGAGAAACTGGCTAGTGGTCAAAAAAGATCCGGTCCTGGGACACATGTTACCATCAGGAGCCTCTATTACTAATAGACGGGCCCCCAATATGAGAGATAGACTTGTGGTTAACAATCCAACAGAACAGCCAAAAGTGAACTGGCTAAGCCAGAGAAAGGGCTTTTACAAGTGTAAGACCTGTAAAGACTGGCAACATGGCGTTAATACCACTGGTTTTACAACAGCATTTGGGGGGGAGAGCACACAATCACCAAGTCTCTGTCATGCAAAACACAATATGTTGTGTATATCCTTGAGTGCCCCTGTTGGCTTAGGTATGTGGGAAGTACCAAGCTGCATGGGCATAAGAGGATCTTACAACATATTAGAACAATCAAGAATCGTGATCCAGTATACCACGTTGCTCGTCACTTCAAACCAAAGTTTTTAAAATACTATTTAATTGACAGTGTACCTTGTAGTAAGAGAGGGGGCAACAGAGAGGGATCCTTGTGCAAATTAGAAACCAGGTATATTTTAGAACTGGATTCCAAACACCCGAAGGTCTTAATACCACAGAAGACTTATACACATGTCTGTGATCTGCATCTGCATTTGAATAGTCCTCTTAACCTGGTTAAACACAATCTACAGGTCTTTCATAACTTAGAGGTATTTTGAAATCCATTTTAAAATCTGCTTAAATAATCAGGGTTATTAAAAATAGGAATGCTAATATGTTCTGATTGGAAAAACACAAAACTGGGCAGGATGTATAGTGTAGAGCTCAAAAATGTTAAGAACCTCACGGGTAACATTTGAAAACTGATAGCAGGATAAAGGCTTTTATCTTGTGTTTTTATGTAGATATTTTATGGTTTTTGTACACACATCAAATTTTCATCTCACTCAAATGCACACTACTTAAGACAAAGGCTTCTGTCGATCAGTAGGGGTTACTGCAGGGACAGGGGGTAACAATAAACATTAGTGTATATCATTTGTCACATTTGTTTTACAATTCAAATACCGACAAACAGACAATGCAGTATAAAAGTACACAAATAAACAGATATAAGTGAGATGAACCATGAAATAAGTTGGATGGATTTTCAGGGACATTAAGGTTTCAGTGGTGTTCCTACAAAAATGTATCTGAGGTCCATAACCATGTGCAAAGTTGTATGTTTATATTAACATTGAACTAAGGGTAATAACACCCATAATTCACAGATTCCATCTCTTACATATACTTGTGTTCATTTTAAATAGATTTTATGATATATTTTTAGATCTATTTATATATATATATATATGTATTTATATTTATGTACAACCATATTGCACTTTGTCTAAATTGCGTACTTTTGCACATGAATTTATTTGTGAGACAGACAACGCATGTAACGTTGGGTATTTATACCATGATTTCAGGCTAAGGGATTGTTTACCATGATGTGCAACAAAACCACTATCTATGATGCATACACTACAACATCCTGTGTATCCCTGATGCAGTGACAACATTTAAATGCACTGTCAATTTGTATCACTAGAACAGGGTGTAGGGTGAGACACTTAACTGCACTCAATCTAATAAATATTGGTCTCGTTATGTCTGGGGGTGCCAAGAACCTGAAGCCATATACCCCTAGGCCTCCAGAATCAGTGCCAAGGCACTGTGCACAATTCAAAGAAAATAGTTCGGCACACCATATAATGTACAGTGAGTAATATCAGAGAGGTCAAAAAATATATCAGTAAGCCATTATATATTCTTTTCTTTCTTTATTTTCAATCTTCACAAAGTAGCCAACGCGTTTCGTCCGAAGGACTTCTTCAGGGCTACAAACAACAAATATACAAAAAATATACATATTTAGAAAGTGCTATATACAATTAAAACCTGTTTTATTAGTGCAACCTAATACAAAATGCAAGTCTAAAATATATTTACATACAAAGGGGTGGCTTACTGACAACAATTAATTTACATTTCATTGAAAAAGAAGAGAAGCACAACATGACTTATTTACCACGGTGCAGAGACAGGGTCTGAATATGTTGTCCTATGAGCATTTCATTGGGAGAAACCATAGTACAAGACAAGAGTTCAAGACAAGAGTTCCAACATATATTCTTTGTCCAGGCATGCATGTTTTGAATCTAGACATGAATGTCACAAGTGGTGAAACCGGCGTTTTTATATATGATTGGAACAAGTATATGGCTAAACCATATTGGACTCGTGCTACACCATATTAAACTGATGCTAGACCAGAATGAGGATTCTTTTTGCGTTTGTTGAGCTAAAGGAGGATAGGGATTGAACATAGAAAGGTCAAGGCTTACCGAATGGATAAGATATAATTTAATATTCCGAATTTTTATCAGTTGGATCAAATTTCTTCAGCTACTGTGATTGCACCAGACTCCAGATGCTAGGATGGCAGCTATCCTATTTATAAACAAGGAAGCAGTGTGAAACCCTCCTGCTTGGTATTTAAAATATGCATAGTATTCACAATTATAAGGTCAAACATAAAACATACCTTTTATTTTGTGGTAGATTGATCGAAATTTGGAGAGAAGAATATATTCCAGCGCAAAGGGATGTCAAATACGCATCCGCACGGGTGATGTAAGTGTTCACCCTAGAGGGGATAAGTGATGATGACGATTGAGTTAAACCCAAAGGGAAATATCATCAATACTTTTGTTACAAAAAAGAGGGGATATTTTATTCACTTCCCAAAAAGAGTCTGGTGATGGATGGCCCATCAATTTGCTATTGAATATGTGCCTCTTTTACAGTAAATATGCACCCACAAGAAAGCGAGGATGTCAATAATATGGATTAGTCACCCCAGGAAAGAAGACAGCCTTATATATCCCTGCAAGGTATAAAGACTGTGATATATATAACCAAACCTCAGTGATGGAGGTAAATAATTCTATGGTTTATTCAAAAAGAGGGGGCGTCCCTTGTGCTGGGCATATACCTATATCATATGAACTTTTCCCTTGTTTATGTGGACTGTAGGCAAAAATTCACAAAAGAGTGAATGGACTACTCCAGTGAAAAAATAAATAACGTGGAAAACCCAAGGGTATCAGATGGAATATAGGGTGGCCAAAAGGAAAGAGCCCCACAATTACAGCTACATTAACACTGGAGTACAAGTGCCCTCCCCAGAATTCACTTACTTCGCCAGATTTGTCTTTCGTGTGGTCTCCTCGGGTGTCGTCTTGGAAAGTGGTTCGAGAAAGAAACCGTACCACACCAGTTTAAATAACCCGCTAGATTCGTATCACCTGCTGTCAATTTGCACTCTGGTCGCGTTTCACTCGAGTGCGCGCTGTCGCCATATTGGAGTGTGCAAGTTATGTATAAAACAATGCACAAATACAGTAAAGGGGGCAAACCGACCCATAAAAATGACCAGCAGTATTATTTTATAAACTGAAGTTAGATTTGAGGCGTGTTATGTGAATTTTGTTATAATAGAACGGACTAATAGTGGTATGCAGAAAATTTTTACGGAACGAACTCGGAAGCGGTACCCGATTTTTAAAGTGGGGTAAACCAAACAAAGTTAGTTTTACTGGGTATTAAGTACCTTTTGCGTGGAGCTGAACAGTAAAAAACCTATACACAACATTGTTCAGTAAAACGAAACCGGGGCAGCAAGGTGAGTAATCGATGTTTACTTGGGCGCCATTTTAGTTTGGGAAATGCTTAAGTCCGTGTATTTAATCATGATACATAAAGTGAATAATTCTATGTATCATTTAAGAATAAAAGAGGTCCATTGCACTATAATGAAGTTTAATAACATCAGATGTGAGCGAATTTTAATCAGACTCGATATTATATACTAGGAAGCAGGTATTTCGTAAAATAATTATATGCAATATGCAAAAGACATGGCATAAGATCTCTTTCGAGCCGGGTCATTTGTATAGTGTTTCTATGAAGGATGGCATGTTATTAGAACACAAGATGGCTCAATCATTAGGCTAATGCTAAAACCAAGGTATTAGCACATAGTTTGAATTGATCCAGTTCAAGACAATGTTTTATCCTGCACAAAGGGTGCTTGATGTAATAAAATACACAGCCATAGAGATACAACCAAAAGGATGGTTTACAGGTGAGAGATGGATAACGAAAGTGAATACATTTATACAATTTTCCAGAATATGTGCATTTATTTGGGGATATATAAAAGGGCTGAAAACAAGACAACTGAGTATATACTCAAGGACAGCTGTTATTACAGAAAGTGGTATAGCTCATTGTTGATGTTCAGTCCCTTTGAGATGCTACGAAGTCTACAAATCCATGCCGCTTCCCTTTGTCTGAGCATCTTAGTTCTATCTCCCCCTCTTGTGGGGGGTTGAACGTGATCTATCCCAAAGAAACAGATGTTGGGTAGATGTGGATGGTTTTCCTGGATATGCATAGACACAGGATATCTGTCGTCTCTATTTCGTATGGCCCTCACATGCTCCTGAATACGTGTTTTGAGATTTCTAACACTACTGCCCACATATATTTTGTCACATGCACATACAATAATGTACACGGTGTGAGTAGTGTTGCAATTAATGAATGGGTTAATGGAGAACTCTCTTTCAGTATTGTACTTGAATTTAGACTTTCTGTGCAGACCGAATTCACACATATTGCAGTTGTTGCACGTGAAGAAACCATTCGGTTTCTCAGGGATCCAAGCTAAAGAACTTTTTTTCTTAGCTCTTTGAACATAACTGGGGCAGAGCATGTTTTTGATGGTTTGTCCTCTCCGATAGACAACCCTGGGTTTTTCAGCAATTGTTCCAGACGGTAATTTTGCTGATTGTAATAAATGCCAATTGCGTCTCAAGATGTTATATATATGATGACTTTGTGAATTATATTTGGTTATAAAAGGGACAGTCTCCATCTGAGATGTGGTTACCTTGCTTGGCCTGGAGATTAAAGTACTCTTCCTATCAACCTTTTGTATTTTTTGTTCTGCTTTTTTGATACTCTCTTTAGAGTAACCCCTCTTAGAAAAGTTGGTTTTTATTTGATTTACATTTTCTTTGAAAGCTTCCTCGAGACTACAATTGCGTCTGGCTCGTATCATTTCACCATAGGGAATGGCATTAATGGTACTCAGGGGATGTGCACTTTCTGCATGCAATAAACTATTGCACGAGGTTGGTTTTTTAAACATAGTGCTTTGTATTTTGTTGTCTTTATGGAACAGTTTTAGATCTAAAAATTCTATGCTTTCTCTCGTGTGGGTCATGGTTAGTTTTACATTGAATGTATTGTTGTTCAAGTAAGATTGGAAGGCAACTAGATCATCCACACTTCCATTCCAGATCAAGAGGATGTCATCTATGTATCTAGCATAGAAGATAATATTGTCCATCCATTGCATGGCTCCTGGTCCCCAGGCATGCTCCGTCTCATACAGGCCCATGAAGAGACCTGCATACGACGGAGCAAACCTGGATCCCATAGCCGTCCCATATTCCTTAATTGCGAATTCGCAAATTGCAAATTCGCAATTAAGGAATACTTTTCCATTCATTTCTATAGGCCTCCTGCCCCATAGGAAGGAATTTATTCTCAATTTGCGATTTGCAAATTGCTAATCGCAAATTGAGAATAATTTCAAGTGTGCAGGGGTGTCCAAATGACACCCTGTTGCACCCCTGAAATAAGTATGGGTGCACATGTGGTGCACATACATTCCCTAAGGGCATGTATGTGCGTCACATGGCACTTAGAAAAATGCAAAAATGGGCCTTTTTCAAGAAATTCGCACATTACCACCAACTTGAAGTTGGTGGTAATTTGCAATTCCTTAGGGACAATTAGCAATTTTTTTTAGCCTCATACATTGCATTTAAGGAATCGCAAAATTTGCGATTGCTTAAATGCAATTGCAAAATAAGGAATCGCAAATTTTGAGATTCCTTATATTGCACCAATTTTTCATTCATACATCACATTTAGCAAATCTGCATTCGCAAAGGCCGAAATTTCTACCTTTGCGAATGCCAATTTGCTTCATACATATGGCCCTTAGTTTCCATAGGAAATCCACAACATTCTATTTGGAATAACTTTGGCGCCGGTAGCCGAATCTTTGTAAAATTCTCCAAGAAGATGGCCTGCTCCGCTCCGCTCCTATCCTGAAAGTTTCGGGTGATTTGTCAATCGAGGGCTGAGAAAAAAGGGTCCCAAAACGTGTTTTCCCCATGCAATTTTCCATAGGAACCTTTAAGCGTGGCTACAGCCCGCACTGCTGAACAGAATTACACCAAATTTGGCAAAAAGGTAGAGTTTGGGTCGCAGATCACAATTTTTGTTAAATGGTGTAAATCCGTGCAGTAGATACTGAGAAAATCAAATGTAAAAGCATATTTATATATTGATGGTCGCATAGGGTATGCGTATCCTCCGCATATCCTTACGAGCACGAGCTGCATGCTAATTGGCTGTGAACTGTCTGTCAACACTCCAAACCAGGAAGTTTTGGCAGTCCTCTTGTGTCTCAGTAGAACGGAGGCACAGGAATACTGAAAAACAAGTGTGCAAAAGACGCAAAGGGGGCAGGGTAGAAACACCCTGACCGCCTAGGCCTACTCTGAGGATTCCAGAAGGACTGAATTAATCAAAAGGGAATGGACACTGGTGTCTACTAAACCTTTGGTTAGTCTTTGAAAACCCTCATAGACAGCCTGATTTAGTCGATGCGGTGTATCTTTTATCCGCCCGTCAGGCGTCATGGCATATTCATGGGGTAGTCAAATAACGTGCGGTATGCCTGCCTCACCCGAGGCTACCTCTGGTCCAGGTAGAAGTGTCCAGAAATAATAGCAAAGGGAAAAATATAAAAACAGTGTGTCACCAAAAAAGAATTTTTAATGAAAAGGTTGGCACTGTAGTTAAAAAAATTCGATATATATGTAATCGGGCAACTAGATTACCTATATCTATATATATATGGATGCATCAATTAGATGCTTAGACGCATCCATATATATATAGATATATGGTAATCTAGTTGCCCGATTACATATATATCGAATATTTTTAACAACAGTGCCAACCTTTTCATTAAAAATTATTTTTTGGTGACACACTGTTTTTATATTTTTCCCTTTCCTATTATTTCTGGACACTTCTACCTGGACCAGAGGTAGCCTCGGGTGAGGAAGGCACACCGCACGTTATTTGACTACCCTATGAATATGCCATGACGCCTGACGGGGCGGATTAAAGATACACTGCATCGACTAAATCAGGCTGTCTATGAGGGTTTTCAAAGACTAACCAAAGGTTTAGTAGACACCAGTGTCCATTCCCTTTTGATTAATTCAGTATCTAACTAGGGGAACTGAATGGACCTTGAATCCTCTTCCCTCCTTTTTGATAGAAGATTCCAGAAGGACCCCCAAGGCTCAAAAAAATTGGGTTTAAAAAAATAAATAAATTAAAAAAATCTAAAAAAGAAAATCGCAGGATGCGCGTAGGATACGCGTATTACGTGGATTAGCCTGCTTTCTTTGTAATTAGCCCCCGGGGGGACAAATCCCAGGAGCAATGTATTTAATAATAATGGGGAGCCAGAGGGGCCCCTCAGCCCTGGGAATCACCACTCCCTGTGGCTTTATTGTTACATATGAGGGGGGCTCATGGACCCCCCCACAGCCCTGGGGACCGCCACCCCTAATCTTTAACATTACATATGCAGGGGGGCTCACGGCCCCCCGCAGCACCCGGGACCACCACCCCTGGGGCTTCTATTTTTTTTATATATATATAGGGGCCCAGAGTGGCCACCAAGCCCCAGGGACCGCCACCGCCTGGGGCTTTAACATTATGTATGGGGGGGCTGACGGCCCCCCCGCAGCCCTGGGGACTGCCACCCCTAGGGCTTCTTTTTTTAAAAATTAAAAAACCTGAGTGGGGGGCTCAATCCCCCCACTTGTCCAAGGGACTGCCACTTCCCCGGGGCACAACATTTTTAAATTGGGGGTCCTTGACGGACCCTCAGCCCCGGGGATCACTACCTCCCGGGGCATTTAAGTGTTGGGAGGGGGGTGCGCAGCCCCCCTCCTGGAGCCTTGTGGTAACCCTGGGGACCGCCACCCCTCCTGCAGTGTTCTGGGGCGCCCACCCCGGGACACTGTAGTTTGCTATGGTAGGGCGGGAGCCTCATGACTCCCACCCTGCCATAGCAAACTGCTTTGGTTTTTGGAAGAGAGAGGGCAGGAAACCTGATCTCTCTTCCAAAAACCAAAGATTATTGGTTTTCTACATGGGGAGCAGCATGTTAGCTGCTCCCCATGTAGAAAAGCAATGTTGGCTCCCACAGGAGGGGTGAAAAGCCCCCCCAAGCCCCGGGGTCTGCCGCCTTCCCGGGGTACTAAATATTTAAATTAAGGTCAATTTTTTTTAACTGTAAAATTAGGATACGCGTACTGAGCGCGGTGCTCAGCGCGACCTCTGGTGGGCACGTGTTGGATACGCGTATCAAACCACGTATGCTGCCTGATTTGTAAGGCGTCCGGTACGCATATCCAAGCAAGAAAAAGAAAAATATGTTTGAGATATTTATCAAGTTTATGTGTTTAGATGTTGGGTGGCTCTGCAAAGAGCCCTTGTGTTTATTGAGAGATTTTAGTCCCTACAAGTAAGTACCAATGCAGAGTATAAAGTTCAAGAGTAAGACTCTGTTTCCCTCATCTGTAAAATGTACACCATCTCTCCTATAGATGCCATACATATTGAAATGCAGATTGTTGTGGTATATGGACCCCTTTGTATAGTCTCAGAGAAAAGCAGAAACAGATTTATGCACATGTTTCCTAGCTTTCTCAATCTGTGGACAAAACTGATTGGACTAGTTCCATTTCTGCCTTTGGCATATGTTAGAATAGACAAAGGCAGTTTGGGGGAAAAGTGACATCAGTTCTCCAAAGGTGTCCTTCATAAGCATTTACAGACCTACCCCAGTCAAAGTGCATAGGTCATTGTCACCACAGTGCACAATTATGAGGTCAGGGTGTTGGAGATGTAAAAAGGATTTGACCAATGGCATCAATTGGTGCCACTTTAACCCTCTCTGTCCAATCCATTTAATGTCTACATTTGGTAAACCTAGGTCTTTGTGAATTCCTTTCTGTTCTGCGCACCTTTGGCTCCAGAAAATATAGCTGTGTCCCACAATCCACACTCTAAGCATCTTGAAGAAAGGTCTGGATACACTCAGATGGTCTCTGTAAATGAAATGGCAGTTTGAAAACTAAGTTTTTCTAAAATGGTGTATAGGATGCAGTTTTGAAAAAAGAAAAGAAATGATTGGTTGTTTGACAACATTCTACACTGAAAACTAGGGTGCATGTTTCTGTTTTTTAAAAGCATGATTCTTAGTGGTTAAGAAAAACTGATAGAAAGGAATGTTACATAAGATAAGCTATGTTGAAAAGTAAAGCACACTTGCTGTTTTGATCAGCAACATTGTGTGATGAACTTTTGACCTGTGTGCTCAGTTAAGTGTTTCATGAGGTGTTTCTATGGTAACAGGCAGAAGGCAGAATGGGGGTAGGGTTGAAAGTTATGTCAGTTGGAAAGGGTTCAAAAGTTCAAGCAATAGAAATGTGTGTTTGCTTTTGAATTAATGTGGGACGAAATAAGATTTGTTATTTACATGTGTATTTGTGTGGATTGAGTGTGTAGATTGAGAGGGAAAGTTTGCTATTTGCCATAGGACTTCCTGACTCCATAGGCCTGCCAAAACTCAACTCACCACAGAGGTAAAAAGTTCCGCACACTGTAAACCAAGGTCAAAAAAAAATGTGTGTACGCGTTGGGTAAACGTATCGTACCACGTATGCTGCAAGCTTTCTAAGGCGTCCGGTACACGTATTCAAGCAAGTAAAAAAATTAAAAAATACATATATTTTTCAGATATCTTTCAAGCTTATGTTTTTAGATGTTTTATTGGTTGTAAAAAGAGGCTTTGTGTTTATTGATACCTATAAGTAAGTACCTATGCAGAGTCTAAAGTTGTTGAGGAGGAGTGCTTTACAGTGTGCTGAACTTTCGCCCTCTGTGGTGAGTTGAATTTTGCATGAGCTGTTACTATGGTAACAGAAGAAAGCAAATTGGGGGTAGGGTTCAAAGTTATGTCAGTTGGAAAGGGTTCAAATGTTTAAAAATAGAAAGTTGTGTTTGCTTTTGAATTAATGTGAGAAGCAATTTGATTTGTTATTTACATGTATATATGTGTAGATTGAGAGGGAAAGTTTGCCATTTTCTGGTTTTGCTAGGAACAGTGAAGTACATAGATTCTATATAAGAATATCTGCTGTGTGAGTGACATTCTTATTAATCTACAAATCAATTTGAAAGGTGAGTTGTTAACTTGTAAGGGGATGTTTTTGTGCATTTTGTTTTTAATAAGAGTAATGTGTTTTTCCTGCTAAAGTCCAAGGAGTAGTTTAGTTGTGCAGAATAACATTCTGAGTTTGTCTGCATTTGGATAACCATTGTGATAAAAGCATTTGGTAAGTTAATGTGTTTGGTGAGTCAGCTTTGTACAGTAAAGTGCAGTATTAAAAAATGTAGAATGTGTGCAGTCACTTTTCTAGTACTAGAGTAGTTAATATTGTTGATTGTTTAGAATTTGACTTGTGTTTTAAATCTATAATTTCCCACTCAGTATGCATACACTACTGCAAACTTCTGGGGCAGATTTACAAGCCCCTTGCACCTCTTCGAACTTCCTTTGTGTCACTTTTTTGACACAATGTTGGCGCAAATAATGGCGCAAATTGCTTATGTATTTGCCAAATGAGTCAGGATTGTGCACTGAAATGTAGAAGTTATATACATAAAATGTGTGCAGTCACTTTACCGTTTCTAGACTAGTAAATGTGTTTTGGTAAAATGCAAGGTCTAATATTTTTTGTCTAGAATCACACTGTGAGTCTGTGTGCATTTAGGAATAATTCTGAGAGAAGTATTTTTGTACGTTTTGTGTTTGCAGACAATTAACTGCTTAAAAACCTATCCTTTTCTGAAGTTTTGATCGAATTAGAAACCAGTTATTGCTTTTGTATTTGCAAAATGACTCATGGTTGTACACTAAAATGCAGTATTTATATTTCTGGAATGTGTGCAGTCATAATAGCCCTTCAAGAGTAATTAATAGAGTTTCTAGTCTATAACCAGACTTGTGTTTCAAATCTACAATTTCACAGTCAGTATACATACACTGCTGCATACACTCTGGGGCAGATTTACAAGCTCTTTGCGCCTCTTTGTTGTTCTATTGTGCTATTGTGTCACTTTTTTGATGTAATGTTGGCACCAATAATGCATATAAATGCTTATGTATTTGCAAAATGAGTCAGGAATGTATATTAAATTGCAGCACTATATATATATATATATATATATATATATATATATATATATATATATATATATATATATATATATATATATTTCAGCTCCGAATTCCTAGTATTACCCAGCTGGGTTCAGGAAACAGCAGTCACGAGCACAGCAGTGTGTTAGCAGGGGGGTTTATTCAGAACAGCCGCGTTTCGGGAGAACACTCCCTTAGTCGGTATTCACATCAGAGAGGCAGTATGCAGCGCCATTATCTACGTTTGTCAAAACTGTTAAAACAAACAAAGGACTATACCACAAGCGCGACATAAAGCGCCATCTTTGAATGTGCAATTTAGACATAAGCTGTATAGAATTGCTAGCAAGTCAGTTACACCTGATATGAAGCCGTGTATCGGCACAGTTGTTATCTTAAAAATAAACCACGTATTATACATATTCGAAAACATTTTGTGGCTAAGACAACAGAACGTTGTTAAACACAACTCAAACCCCAGACAAAAATCACAAATTAAATGCGAGAATGTCGGGCAAATCTTGCCGTGGATCGGCAGTTGCAGCCCCTTAGGACTGCCACAATAAAGGTGTAACAAAAACCAAAGCAATTCTTCAAAGCAAATATCGCTTAAGGTAGCCTCTTCCATCACAAAATCTCCAGAATGTAATACATTTCAAAACATCATACTGTACTTATTGCACTCACATAATACTGTAATCCATCTTATCAACCCAAGTGAGAGGCCAATTCTTCTCCCATATTCAGACCTTTTGGCGCCTTAGTCTATAATATATCGAGACTCAAGTCTCCTAAGTGTGAGCAATCTATTGCCCCCTCTCGGATTTTCTCCTACTTGGTCCAGACAAAAGTACCTTAAAAGATTCCTGTCACTGTCATGTTTAATGGAAAAATGACGGGCCACTGGGTACGAAAAGTCCTTGTTTACAATGGCCCGCATGTGTTCCAATATCCTTAATTTGACGGGATTAATGGTACTACCAACGTACATGGACTGCTTCAAACCCATATACACTATGCTTGCAGTCTTCTATCTACCTTCACACTTGTCTTTCACATCTTCAATTCACCAGTCTTTATCATTACACTTTCAGCAAACAGTCTGTCATTACCCTTGCACTGTTGTAGTTGTACATACCCATTCAGCGGTATGTACTGATCATTTAGTGTGTTAAAACTCAGACACTTATAGATTCACTCAGACACTCTCTTTGCAGTACTGTAATCATTCAGTCAGTACCCAAGTACTCATGCGGTGAAGTAGGCTTAGGACAAGGACTACTTCAAGCCCCTATGCTGTATGCATGCAGTCTTCTATCCACATGCACACTTGTCTTTCACACCAACAATTCCCCAGTTAGTATCCATAATGTTGCAGCAAATACAATGTGTCTTCCCTTGCACTGCTCTACTGATGTATTTAGCACCATGTACTAATACACTCACAGCTACAAAATCCAACCACTTATAAATTCATTCATTCATGCAGATGTAGTTCTTCAAACTCCTATGCAGTATGTATGCATTTCTTTTATCACTTACACGCTTCTCTTTTATACTTAGTCATTGTAGATTGTATTTGTTTAGTAATACAGTAGTATATTTTATAGATTTATTTTTATAACATTATATATATTTTTTATAACAGATTCCATTTATCAACACTAAAAGAAATTCATCATGCCTTCAAAAAGTGAAAAGAAGAAACAACATAATAAAGCTTATTATTTCAAGAGAAGTCATCCACAAGATTTACCTGAACAACAATGTGGGGTGAAAAAGAAAAAAAGTCCTGGTAAGAGAGCAAAAGATTTTCTTAAAAAACTATCAAACACTAGGAATAGTGTGGAGAATGTGAAAAATAAAAAGAATGTATCTGCACCTAAAAAGAATAAACAAGAGGAAAGAAACATGATGGGAAATCATGTTCTAAAGAAATGTATAGTAAAAGGAGGAAGAATCAATTTTAGTAAATTAGAAAAAGTATGTTTTACAATAGAGTTGTCTTTAGCTTATTAAAGGATATGAAGAAATGTAAAAGAAAATCTGCATTTTACAAGAAGAAGAAACATATTGAATCTTTTGTTGAAAAGGCTTTTGAATTAAAAAGGAAATTATTTATTTTAATAATCAATAGAATTCGATCACTAGATAAACCAATCCATTTAAAGAAGGCAAAAAGTAAATGGAGAAGACTAATTAACAGAACTAATTTTTCAGATTATTTTTGGGTGAATGGAAACACAGTTCAAATTCTGGGCCTTTTTTTAATGAAGAGAGTTATTTTTAGAGTAATGATTTGTTGCATGCAGTTGACACTATTGGTCGAGCTTATGAGGTTAGACATGGTTGTCCTATTGAGAAAGAGAAAGTTGTTCCCAGAAATGCAGAAGAGGTGTTAGCTGACGAAGTTTTAGGGAGACGTCCTAAAGCTCCAGTGTACAGTGGAATTGCAGTAGTATTTGTAGTGTACGACGGGAATCTATTGATTTTTTATGCAATTTCTTACGTGCCTATACTAAGAAAAGTGTTAAACAAAAGATTAAGATGTTGCAAGGACTACACCCTGGTTTGCAAGGTCCTTCTCTGGATTGTCTTTCTAGAAAAGTATGTCAAAGTGTTTTTCACCATTTCAGGATGTTAGCAGTACATCATACTCAAATGAGTAAATTAGTCAGAACATTGTATTATGCAAAATGTCCAACACTAATGTTAAAAAAGTTGAACAGTGCTCTTTTGCGTGGATCAGTATCAGATGTAATGAACGTTTGTATAAAAATTGAGTTTAGTTACTTTGGTTCTGAGGAAGACAGTGCAGAAACTGATACATTAATAGAAGGAAATGTGGACGAGAATGTACAACATTCTAGTACACAAACTTTTGAGCAAGAAATTACGAAGTTTAAGGTGGATTCAGGTGAAAGGCCAAATTCTTCTTGTATTTGTTGTCGACAAACTCATTATAAAAATCAGACTAGGACTGTTGATCTGTATTTAAAAAGTGAAAGAGAAAATAATAATGAGTGGAAGGAATTTGCAACTTATTTGTTCATAGAGAATTGCTTTGATTTGGGTTCTGATCAACGTATTTGTAAATATTGTTATAACAAATTAGACGAGAACAAAATGCCTGCTAGAGCTGTGCATAATAATCTTGAGTTGGTAAATATTCCTTCTGAACTGATAGATTTAAATACCTATGAGTCTGTAACGACACGGACATGGTGGTTGCCAGGATGTGTGGTGTTATCTTGAACCCAGTTGCAAGTTCGGTTATGAAAACGAATTTTTTTTGTTTTTTAAATGATGGACCTGAAACGTTGCCAAACACGGTGCTGATTGTGAATATATAGAAGGAAAAACAAAATGCGAATGCCAGTACTGATACAAAAGATTTAGTTAACAAATGTCAGAACCCTGGACCTGAAAAATTCATTCAAGGCTGGTCGCTGATTGGTAGCTTTGTTTATTTTGTTTAATTTTATCAAAACACATATATTAAAGGCAGTAGACAATATTACATGCTAGGTGCAAAAAGAATGTTGTAGAAAAAAGGGAGTTCTTTCATCCAATCAAACATGTCACAGGCATACAACAATCAACCATTCAAGAACAAAAAAGACAATGTGTAATATATTACAGTGGACAGTATTTACAGTGAACAAACAAACACAAAAATTCTAGAAAAAGCCACAGTCTGCAAAATATTTTAGATGATATTCATGAAAAATTGTTTATAACAAACGTACATTTCTTCGACAGCTTTAAATATTCTCTGGTTTAGTTGAACAAAAATAATAACATATACTAAGTAATGTACAAAGGGTAGTGGTAAGCAACAAGACAATTCATATGAGCTTATCACCCATGCAGACTCAAAGGTGGCTGTGGGCCTACGCGTTTCGAATCCTGCTGATCTGAGAGGATTCTCTTCAGGGCCTTTATTTTTTATCTGGAGAAAAGAAAAGAAAAGATTTTAGAGGAAATAATAAGAGGAGTGTATTAGACAGGATCAACATAAGATTCCTCACTCAGGTAACACCCACTGCTCTACAGCTTGCCACATTAGTGAAATAACATCCGAATTTGAATACCAAATTCGCAGCTAACTAGCGGGAGGAAGAGGTCAGGAGGGGCTTAAATTACCTACAGAACTTAATGAGGTACACTGCATGGAGAACAGAAAGAGGGACTTTTAATCTTACCTGCCTAGGCGGGGCTGCTTTGTCAGGGGCGAAGTCAGTTGTAAAAAAAGCAGTAGCACCTAAGGGACAGTGGGAACGTGTATAATCAGTGAAATGTTCTTATTAGTCCAGCCACAAAATATTCTATGCGCACAGGAGCAATCCATACCTAATCATCTGGAGCTTTTATTTTCAAGTGCAACCGCCGTCGGAAAAGGAAAAAAGGGGAGGCGAAATCTGGAAAAAGTTTGAAAAAAGTTTCAGTTCACTGAAATTGTCTAGAAACACTAAAGTCTAATTTAGTGGCTGCTGAAAGTTCTTACCCGCCAGAAGCACATAGAACGTAAAAAGTTCTTGTAACCGGCGCTTTTTTCGGGTGTTTGGGAAAACCTATGGGGGAGTCAACAACCGCGTGTCAGTACATTTCAAATCTTAGCTGTCAGAGGCTCCACGGCATGAATGAGAAAAGCCGAGGCTTACCGTGATTAATTGCACATCCAACGTGTGAATTCTAGTAACCAATGCTTTTTTCAGGAAGTTGGGGAAACCTATGAGAGAGTCAACAAACTGCGAGTCAGTCCAATTTTAAATTTTGGCTAGCAGAGGTTCCACGACATGAGGGGGGGGGGGGGGGGAAGGAGGGGGGAAGGAGAACGCCGCGGCTTACCGTAATTAATTGCACGGGCGTGGACCGCTCAGCGCGGCTCGCTTGGTACCAACGGGTTACAGGCCCTGCAACAATGTAACAAAGCAGGACTAAAAGACTATTCAGACTACTAAGCGTAACCGAGGTAGGAAAAACGCTTGAAATCTTACCAGCAACGCGGCGCTGCACGCTGGGGGCATTTTATTGAAAAAGGGGTAGATTACTGTAGTAAAAAAGAGAGAGAAGAAGGGAGGAATTAGTTGTGGTATAAGGAAGTGACACTAACTGCAAAAGCGGGACAAGCGCTTCGTGGTACTCACAGTTAAAGACTAGTCCAAGTCCTAACACGACGGCGTGGCGAAAAGGCTGCACTCTGGCTCAAGCACCTTAGCTGTCTGGGCTGCCAAACGACCGCCTATATATACATCAGGTGTATCAAGGGTGCACGCCCACTGTGTTTCCCCGGTACCTGTTAGGAAAGGGAAAACCAGAACTGGATTGACCGATCCACACATAATTCCTAAGGGCTACTATTGCCTGCAGAGCAGGGGAAATGAATGTGGGTGAAACTTAATTATAGTTTAAATATTTCACTCAATTCATTCAGTCCAGACACCGCGGTGTCAAATTTGACTATTAGCAAGGCCTCCCGTTTTGACAATGCAAGATTCTGATCACCACCACGAGGACTCTTTTCCACTTTGGAAATTACGGTCCATTTCAGGTCACTTACAGCATGTTGCATACGCGTCCAGTGAAGCACTAAAGGGGCGTTTTCAATTTTCCTTTTGATTCTGGATTTGTGTTGTGAGATCCGCTGACGGATCTCCTGATTGGTTTTGCCTATGTACAGTAGGCGACAAGGGCAGGTAATGCCATAGACGACAAACTTGCTCTTGCAGTTACTGAAGGACTCGTGTTTCCAGAAAATTCCGTTATGTTGGAACAGTGAACCCTCGATACAGGATTCACAGCACAGGCATGTGCCGCATTTATGGTGCCCAATTATGGGGGGCATCCCCATCATTTGGCGCAACGTCGCAGGTTTAGGTGCTGGCATGGCAGCCCGGACAATATGATTAGCGATGTTGTTTTCCTTTTTAAAGGCAAATAGGGGTATATCGACAAGACTGTCATCCAGATCTTTTACTAAGTGCCAATTTTGCTTTATGACTTTTTTCAACTGGTTGGCATTTGGGCAATATGTCGTGACACAAACCTGTCTTTTCAATTCTGATTTGGTTTTGCGTTCTAGTGTGGTTTCGCGTGGTGTCCATTGGGCTCTCCTCATACAGCTTTTCACAAGTTTCTTGGGGTATCCCCTGTCACACAATTTAGATGTTAATTTTGCTGCGTGTTGTTGAAAATCTTCTTTGAAAGTGCAGTTCCTGCGGACTCGCAGGAACTGTCCATATGGGAGATTTTCTTTGAGGTTCCTCGGATGATTACTTGAAAACATCAAAGACTTGTTTCTGTCAGTGGGCTTGCTGTATAGGGTCGTCGCCAGTTTCCCTTCAAAAGGGAAGACTTCCACGTCTAAAAAAGCAATTCTCTCAGTTGAACTAGACATGCTGAATTTTATATCAGCCGTTCTATCATTCAGCCATCGGTGGAACTGGTCAAGAGTGTCATTATCGCCCGTCCAAATCATAAAAACATCATCAATAAACCGGAGCCACGCTCCGATGTATTGAGCGTAAGGATTATTTTGATAAATGTACGCCTCCTCATACATTGACATAAATAATACCGCCAATTGTGAATATATGCCATACTTAGTTGTTCCACCGCCGGACCCCAGGGTTGTCGGCTAAATGGCTGTGTAAAACAGGACAAAACCAAATGGAAAATACAAATGGCGCGGCCGGCCCCCGGGGTTGTAGGCCTTATGCTGTGTTTTTTCGTATATGTAGCCAATAAAGGACTTTTAAAAAAAAATACCTATGAGTCTATTCTTATTCAATGTGTGCATTCATTTCAGGCTATTGTTTGTATGGAGCATAAGATGGGGAAATTGCCTCCTTCAGATTTACAGAGAGGACTAAAGGGAAGAGTTGTATATTTGTTTCTGCATTTAAATAAAAACAATTGGAGTAGAAAACGTAGAAGATGAACCTCTAGTTATTCTAGTTAATGGCGTTCCTACTAAGAATAAGAAAATCTGGCAAGAATTAGTGGATGTTAGGAAAGTGAAAAAGGCAACGTTGTATCTGGTAAAAAATAATCAGTACTGTAAACATGTGTATGTGGGAGAAGAAGAAATAACTTTAGAAGAAGATACTGACTCGTCAACTGGACACATTGAAAAAGTGGATATGTCCAGAACTGAAGAAATCTATGAACATTACAGTGTTCATCCACTTCATTCCAAAGAAGTGATGGGGAATACTATTGAGTTTTTCCAAATGAAAGAAGCAAAGAGAACTCCAATGAGTGTATGGGAAGAAAGCTTGGAAGCTCGTTGTTTCCCTCAGTTGTTTCCAACAGGAAAAGGAGGATGATATGATGAACGACCTTTGCAGATTCCTGCATCTGAATACCGGACATCAAGATTGTATGCAGAAGATCCAAGATTTCGACAATGTATTCCGTATTTGTTTCATCCTTTGTTTGAGAGTGACTTGTCTGGACTTTCTTTTGCAGTTAACCATATATTGAAAACAGGTGTACACCTGCAAAATGTTTCGGCATAGGAATTTATGGATAAAGTACACCAGAAAGATAATGTTTTGGAATCACAGCTGATTAATCTCATGGCATGTCAGCGTGGTACTAATGAGTACTGGTACCATCGTCATGGAGAACTTAAATGTATGCTAAGCAACTTAGGACCTCGTACATGGTTCCTTACTCCAAGCTGTGCTGAATATGCTTGGGAGGATTTACTTGAATTCCTTCGAGAGGCAAATCCCAATATAAAAAATATTGAATACAAGACAGCTGGAGTATTGTGCTCTTTGGATCCAGTTAATGTATGCAGATATTTCAATCATAGATTTGAAGCTATAATGTCTTTTATCACCAATAAAAAAAATCCTCCTCTTGGAGAGGTGGTGGATTTCTTTTGGAGAAAGGAGTATCAAGCAAGAGGTGGTCCTCACATACGGTATACAACATTTAGCACGCATTCTTTACAACGCACTACCATTACAACGCAGGCATTACCACGCATTCCATTACAATGCATTGCGCTGGGGGGTGCTCTAGGATAGGGAATAAGTTTAATTTTCTATCCAACACCTTCCCTAGTATCCACGGGGACTGGAGTTGGAATAGAAAATTATACTTACCACTATCCAGCACCTCTAAGCGCTATGCGTTGTAACGGTATTCGTTGTAAATACCGCGTTGTAAAGGTATGCGTGGTAAAAGTATGCGTGGTAACGTCATACATCCTCACATACATATGCTAATATGGATCAAAGATGCCCCCAAATTCGGAACAGATTCGGATGATACTATGTTGTCTTTTATTTAGGAATATGCTACATGTGTTAAACCCAAAAGCACAGAAGAAAAGAACTTAAGACAACAAGTCTTACTATTTCAAAGCCATCGCTGCCGGTAATACTGTTTTCGAAAGTACAAGTCAAAGGAAAAGTTTTATACCAGGTCATTTTGGTTTTCCATGTCCTGTAATATCCAAAGGAAGAAAAAACAGTTTTATGTCAGCTGTGCGACATACCTTGACAAGAAAGTCTCCAAAGCATACCTATAATTTGAGAAGAAGTGAAGAGTCAAAATATATAAAATGATTATAATCCAGTTATTCTGTCCACGTGGAATGCTAACATGGATATTCAAGACGTTGCGGACAATTCCATTGCTGTTGCTCGATATGGAACATCCTACATAACAAAATCAGAAAAGATGGAATTGAAGGAAATGTGGGAAGAGATTTCCCACAAGAAGAGTCTAAGTAAAAAATTATACAGTTACAGTTTAATGCTTGCTTTTGTGCATTTACGAAGGAAGTAAATTCTTAAAACAGACTATGATGTGTTGTTTGGAGGAAAACATGTCATAGTTTTTGGAGATCTACTACAACTTACTCCTGTAAAAGGACAACCAGTATTTAAAACACTTGCACATGAAGATACCAGAATGTCTTTGGGTAGCATTGGAAATGTTAACATTTGGTCATATTTTGAATATAAGGAACTTATTACAAATATGCGACAGGCAACTATTCTTCAAGATATAAGAATTGGAAAAGTGACTGAACATGGCAAACAAGCTTTACAGAGATGATTACTTTCCAATTGTGTTTCCAAAACTAAAATATCGTTCCTGAGAAAATATATATGAGAATTGCAGAAAACAAATCTGTAATCCGCTGAATGCCAACACTGCGTGAATATTCTATATTCAATGAAGACATTTTAAAATTGGAAAATGAAGAAATTATAAAATTGGAAGCTATAGATAAAATAGAGCATGAAGGAATCACTATTATTTTGACAGAAAAGTTGAAGAGAAAATTGGATTCTTTAGAGAAATCGATATCTAAAACTGCTGGATTAGAAAAGAATCTATATGCATGTATAAACTGTCGGGTAATTTTACGACCTAATTTGAATGTGGAAAAAGGTTTAGTAAATGGAGCAATGTGTAAAGTTGTTGATTTCGTTAATTTTCTAAATAGAGATGGTATTGAATTTTTGAAAATCAAATTTGATCAAATTGAAGGAGTACAACAATTTAGTCGTTTTTCAGCTCGGTTTTTGCTTGTTAAAGATTAATATGTTCTCTGAAAACAGTTTCCTGTTTCTTTGGCATATGCGGTGATCATTCATAAATCTCAAGGTTTAACCCCTTCGACGCTGATGACGAGCTGGGCTCGTCATCGCGTAGCCTCCTCGCACGCTGATGACGAGCCCAGCTCGTCACGCAAAGTGCGTTTTTAAAAAACCCAGCGTGCGAGCGGAATTCCGCTAGCGCGCAAGCGGTTAAGTGTAGATAGTGCTTTGGTGAATATTGGAAGTACCGTGTTTGAAGAGGGTATGGCATATGTTGCTTTGTCTCGGGTCAGAACTTTATCTGGAATGTACTTGATCGATTTTGATGAGAGAAAGATTAGTGCAGATACAAATTGTGTGAAAGAGTATAATAGGTTACGAAGAGAATATGCTCCCAATTTAGGTCAATATTCAGTATTTGAAAAGCGTGTGGTAGGTCAAAAAAGAAGATATGAGAATATCTGTAGTGAAGGTACAGAGAAAGAAAAAACAAGATAAAGTTGTGATTGCAAGCAAAAAGAAAAAGGACACTGTTGAAGAGATTGTTGGTAATCAGTTTGAAAATAGTTCTGTGTCAACTACTATGCTAATGTAGTTGTCAATGTTGTTTTTTTTCTTTAAAGTTTGCAACAGCAAATTGTTGAGAATCGGAAAAAAACATTTTGTTCGTTGTTGTATTCTGTTTATGAGAAATGTAGTAGTGATAAAAGTAAAATACAAAGTGTTTCTGATATTAGAAATGTATTGGACATATGTTCTGGTTGTACTCAATTTACACAGAATATTTAGCAAGATTGTCAGGAATTTCTTATGTATATGCTTGTTGTATTGGAAGATGAAGGTATAGATATTGAAAATCTTTTTGGCCTTTCTTACACATGGCAGCATGACTGTGAAAATTGTTTGTTTACATGTAGCACTGACATAGACACTGAAAGATTTATATATTTGACTTTACCAGACTGTGAATCAGTGTCTTTTAACAACCTAGCTAGAGGAGCAAATCAAAACATGGAGTGTAGCCAATGTAAATCAGAAATGTCATCAAGATTATTTATCCAAAGATATGGACAGTATGTAATGTTAATGTTGCAACGTTGTACAGCTGATGGAAGTAAATTAGAAACTTTAATAAAAAGTGTTGTAGCTACTAAAGTATCAATATCAGGAAGAACTTTTTTAGCTGTAGCAATTATTTTTCATGATGGTCCTTCTACAACATCTGGACATTATACTGCTTATTTAAAATGTGATAAAGGTTGGACACATTACAATGATGCTCAATTGGTTTTTAAACAACGTTTGCCTAAAGAATTACCAAATTCTTACCTAATATTTCAAAGTCAAAGTTTTAGGAACAACATTTGAGCTTTCAGGATTACTATTGGACAACTTCAAAAGAAAGGATTTCACGAATACTATTTGGCCTTGAGGAAAAGTATCTAAAACAAGAACTTTTTGTTGTATATTTTGTCAGTATATATTTTTAAACAATATAATTTACAGTGTTTGTGAAAATTAATAATAATGTTTTGTTATTTTATCATTGTTTGAGTTGTTTTATATTTAGGTAAGAAATTGCTCTCAGAAAAAAACATTTTATATATGTTTTATTTCTATTTTTTAGATTGTTATTGAGAATGTTGAATTTTTTTAAGATAATCTTATTGATTGTCTTTTTTTCCCGCTGTTATGTGATGAGTAGAATTAAAATCACTATTTCTAGTGAAATTCAAAATATTTTGAGAACAGCAAAAAAGGCAAATGAAATGTTTTACAAATTATTCTGTATTGTAAAATATGTATTGTAACTGTATTTTTTCTGGTCTTCCACAGATGCTAATTTTATCATACATAGTTTTTTTTATTATTTATTACTTTTAAGGTAAGTATAAGTAACTATAAAAAATGGTCAATGGGATGTGCTTCTACACAGCTGAAGAAACAAGAGATGGACGGAGTATATATGTGTGTAAAGATGGTTTGTATCTTTTAAAGATATATGATCAAGTTAATATGCATACTGAGTGTCCCTGGGGACCCACTATCTCAGAAGATATATTCAAAAAGTGCCAGGAGTTTTATTACAGAGATGTATAAAATGGGACATGGCTTGAGATCAGCTCTCTGCAACGCACCTGTATGGTATTAAATAGAAAGACATGGTTGGCTAGTAGAGACCAGGGACTTTCAGGATTAAAAGAGACCAAATTGCTCAACATAAAATACATCACAGAGTGTGTTTTCAAATAGTCTTTCATATTTACAAGGACATGATAAGTTACTGTGTGTAGCTTTTCTTCTCCATGTAAATATGTCCTCACCATACACAATACTTTGTTTTGAAGGGGCATTCTATAGGTGTTGCTGTGAGTATTTTGGACATATATAGGCAATGACTAGTTTCTAAGTTTGCTAAAAGTTGAGTACTGATAGGTCTTTAAGGATTGATGTGTGTGAAAACACATGAAGTATTCAAAAACTAGTGTCAGAATGGTACCTAAATACACACAGATTCACAGTGTTATTCTAGACAAGCAACACTATCCTTTGCATTTTAGTAAAAGACATTTACTTGTTTGGAAGGGGTAAGGTGAATAGACATATTCTACATTTTTTAGTACTGAATTTTAGTATAAGAGCCCGAGTCATTTTTCATAGTCATAAGGAGTGACTGGTTTTGAATTCTACAAAAACTTATAAACAGAATATCTTTATAAGCAATTATATTCATATAACATTATGAACTACTAAATATCTACTGTTGGAATGTTATTAGACAACTATATTTAAATATTTTTGTTTGGGCCAAAATAGTTGGTAAACCTACATTTGCCGTAACTAAAATCCTGGCTGAATCTACTGATCTGGCTGATATGCTGGCGGTTAAAATCATGTTTGATAATTTGTGCCTCACAATTCTCACTGTATACCGTCCACCTAACGCCACCCCGGGTTTCAATGACTCATTCATGGCCAACATATCCGACATTTGCTCAAGATATAAGAACGTATTAGTTACGGGAGACTTCAATTTTCACTGGGACAAAGAGAAGAAAGAGTTAACAGCCAGCTCTTTGGAAACAACTATGTCCTCTTTGGGTTTCAGGCAGCTGGTAAATGCCCCTACGCATATAAAAGGTCACACTCTTGACCTAATATGGACTACAGACCCCAAGGTAACATTAGTGAAAATCCTCCCCTGTATCTGGTCAGATCACCATCTAATCTATTGTGATATTCCTATAGATGCAAGGTCTCCACACCTTCCACCAAAAACTAAAATGATTTGTCAGTGGAAAAATGTTGATCTACAAACATTGACCACGACACTTACGGAAATTGTCCAACCCATAGCATCTGATAGGGATATAAATCAGGAGTGTAAGGATATGATGGGCTATCTGACCAAAGCCATTGATCAGATCGCACCCGAGAAGCTCCAAAGAGTGAATAGTGGCAGAAAGGGAGCCCCCTGGTTCACATCTGCCCTGAGGGAGCATAGAAAGACCCTACGAAATATGGAGAAACTGGAGGAAGCAAAAAGATGTCAAGACTTGTGAATAATACAAGAAATCGTTCCGTACCTATAAAAAATGTATTCAGGACACTAAAGCCACATTCTATGAAAACCGCATAAATAAGGCGGGCAACGTCCAGAAAGAAACATTTAAAATTCTCACAGAATTAACCAAAAGAACTCAAGATACGGAAACCAATATTAGCTGCGACACCTTCCAGAAATATTTTCTGGAAAAGGTCGACATCATTCTACAAGAAATACGAAGTACGGCGGTCGATCCCATTGAGCAACAGGCTGTCATAAATCCAACAGGAATTCTCATGTCAAATTTCCCCCCGATTGACCCATTAATTCTTGAATCCCTGATGAGAAAGACAAAGTCTGGCTCCCCAGCAGATCCATGCCCCCCAAGTGTGTTTTGCTTAGCCCGCCCCAGTCTAGAGGATCACATACTGACAATATTAAATAAATCATTAGATACCGGACGGCTTCCCACTAGCTTCAAAGAAGCACAAGTGAAACCACTACTAAAAAAAGCTGGGGCAGACACCAAAGTTCTGAAAAACTACAGGCCCATTTCCCAGCTCCCGTTCCTGTCAAAGGTGCTTGAGCAACATGTGCTGAAATCCCTGGCATCATTCCTGGAATCTAATCATCTTCTCCATGAGATGCAGGCAGGTTTCCGTGCACATCACAGCACCGAGTTAGTCATGCTCTCGGTGCTGGACGAGCTCCGAGGGATGGCTGACAGGAAAAAACCGAGCGCCCTGATATTATTAGATCTTTCAGCGGCGTTCGATACTGTCAGCCATACCCTACTTTTGGACAGGTTGTCCGGTTTTGGGGTTCGAGACTCAGCTTACCGATGGCTGGAATCTTTCCTAACCAGGAGAACACAGAGGATTCAGCTGGGAGACAGGATATCAGGAGTGGGAGACCTGACATGTGGAGTCCCCCAGGGCTCAGCATTGTCCCCACTCCTGTTCAACCTATATCTCCAACCTCTGATAAACACACTAGCTGAGATGGGCTGCCGTGTGTTTAACTATGCCGACGACACACAGCTGTTGTTGAGCATAGACAACACTATACAGGCTCAGCTACACGCACAGGAGGTGCTTAGATACACAGTTCATTGGATGTCTACGAACCTCCTAAAAATAAACCCCGAAAAAACTGAGGTGCTGATAGTTTCCTCAAATTGCTCGCCCTGGAGTGACTTGTACTGGCCTCAGGAATTGGGCCCGACCCCTAAGCCAGCTGACGCGGTCAAAAGTCTAGGCATTAAGATAGACAGTGCCCTTTCAATGGTCAGCCAGATCTCCACTGTGGTTGGAACCTGCACCGGTCTCATAAGACAGCTGCGCAAATTAGTTCCACTCCTCTCCCAGTCAATGCTTCGCACGGTAGTCTCTGCCACCATACTATCGAGGCTTGACTACGGAAATGCGCTCTACCTGGGCCTACCTAAAACTTTAATCAACAGACTGCAGGTGGTCTTAAATGACGCGGCTAGACTCGTCTTCAAGCTCCCAAGAAGAGCACATGCCTCCCCGTTACTACGTAACCTTCATTGGCTGCCAGTCGGGCAAAGGTCTGTCTTCAAAAGCCTCTGTATAGCCCACAAATCCATTTATGGACAAGCCCCGGCGTATATGAAGGAACGGCTAGAGATGTACAGACCGGAAAGAAGTCTCAGGCCTTCGACGCCCAATTGCTGGTATGTCCCCGGTTCAGATTGGCCACAAAGGGCAGGAGATCTTTCTCCGTCCTACTACCTGAGCTCTGGAACGATTTGCCTGAGGCCCTCCGTAAGGATGGCAATTTACTCCGTTTCAGGAAAGCCCTAAAAACAATTCTATTCAGAGCAACGCTTAGCCCAGTATAGCCTTACCCAGTTCCTTCACTCCTTTTCGGCTAACTTGGTTGTTGTGTTTTGCGGTCAAAGCGCCCTGAGGCCTGTAGGTGAATTGGCGCTATACAAAACGACAATAACAATAACAATTTGTATTATGTAGTAAGAAAACTGTTAACCCCTTGCATGCTGATGACGAACCCCAGCCGTCATGCACTACAGTGCTCGTGTGCTGATGACGGCTGGGGTTCGTCATGGCCCGCCCCTGTTCATTTGTTTACAGCGCAGGGGCAGAAACGGGCCAGCAGTGAAGGGGTTAAAGTGATGTGTTTATGTTTTCGTGCTAGGACCTAGAGCATAACAGATTTGTTATGGATAAAGAGCGGAATATTACAGAAGAGACATTAAAAATGAGCAACAGTTCAATTGAACTACAAAATCAATCCATAACAGACAGCAAGACTGATTCAGAGGACATCAGTACTGCAGATGTTACCTGTGAATTTGAAAATGAAAGCAATGATGCTGATTTTTTGGATGCACTGGATGCACTGGATGACTTAGAGTTACTAGCATTATGATCTGAAAGAAGTACCAGATGAAGTCCTTTTAGAAGCTGTGCCAAAATATGAGATGTCTGATGAATAATTTCGCTGTTTAATAATAATAAATTATAGACTATATAAAAGAGATGCTGTGTATCTTTTTTATGTAGAAATAAAATGTAGCTTAAGATCATTAGAGTTTAAATTTAAATTAATTAATTACTTTTAATTTAAATCTATATTTAAAATCATCCTGTGGCAACATTATGTCACTTTTTGTAACACAGTTATAGTTCAAGATTGTGTTTTATATTTGCAATGACAGGAAAAGATACTCTGTATACGTTTTCTTCTCTATGTAAATAGATCATCATATACACCAGTATGCATTCAAGCCACGTTCTATATGTGTTGCTGTGTGTGTTTGCATATAACACTTATCGAACAAGACACATCAGAAATAATAAATCTGAAAATGTGTGTGAATGATGCACCATTCTGCAGTTGGTGTAGCAAGGTAGAACTGTGAGCTACGCTTCAGTACATGCACTGCTTCAAATGCTTATCCAGTATGTATATACTTCTGCAACTATCTACACACTTGTGTTTCACACCTTCAATTTTCTATTCTGTATCCTTACACTTCCATGAAACACTCTGTCACTGCCCTTGCACTGTTGTAGTCACCCATTCAGCAGTATGTACTAATCCATTCACTATGGTAAAACTCAAGCACTTATATATTCACTCAGATACTCTGTTTACAGTATTCTATTAATTCAGTCAGTAGATCATGCACCGAAGTAGACCTTAGGATATGGACTGCTTCAACCCCCTATGCACTATACATGTAGTCTTCTATCCACCTGCACACTTGTCTTTCACATCTTTAATTCCGCAGTCTGTATTCTTATACTTCCACCAAACACTATGTCACTGCTGTTGCACTGTTGTAGTGACCCATTCACAAGTATGTACTAACCCATTCACTGTGCTAAAACTTAAGCACTTATAAAGTCAGTCAGGTACTCTCCTTGCAAAACTGTAATCATTCAGTCAGTACCCAGTAGTCATGCAGTGAAGTAGCCTTAGAACATGGACTATGTCAAACCCGTATGCTGCATGCATGCAGTGTTCTATCCACGTGCACACTTATCTTTCACATCTTCAATTCTCCACTCTGTAGCCTTACACTTCCACCAAACATTATGTCACTGCTGTTGTACTATTGTAGTGACCCATTTGGCAGTATGTGCTAATGCATTCCCTGTGCTAAGAAGGATTTAGAAGTTCAGTGAGGCACTGTCTTTGCAGAACTGTAATCATTCAGTCAGTACCCAAGTACTCATAGAGTGAAGTAGGCCTTAGAACATGAACTGCTTCCAACCCTTATACACTATACATATAGGCCCAGATGTATCAAGCATTTTTTTTGTCGCAAACGGTGCGAATCGCTAAAATTGACCGTTTGCGACAAAAAAATAGAATTTCAAGATGTATGTAATTTTTCGCATCGCAAATGTAGAAATCGCTTTATTGCGATTTCTTATTTGCGATTGTTTCTGTTGTTATGCGAACTTTTTTTGTGATTCCCTATTTTGCATGTTACTTATTTTGCGGTTCTCGCAAACAAGGAATCGCAAGTGTGAAATTTGCATTAAGATGTATTACGAAATCGCAATTAGAGAAATTTGGAAAATCCCAAATTAAGAAATCGCTATTAACACTAACTTCAAGCAGGTGGTAATCAATTTGAAAGTATAAAAAAAAGTCTAAACGGATTTTTTTTAAAAGGACAATGGCTGCACTTTACCTGATAGCTAGGAGGCTGCGCATTCAAGCTCTTGCACAGAGGAGATAGAGGCAGGAGAGGATTTTCAGACTGAGGATAACCTTGTTTCAGCAGACTGAAGAAGACATTTTTGAGAAATATAGACTGCATCCACGCACCATTTTGGACCTAATTGTGGAATTGAAGCCTTTTTTGGAGCATGACACACACAAAACCCATTCAATTCCTACTCATGTGCAGGTTCTGTGTTCCCTGCATCTTCTAGCTTCTGGATCTTTTCAAAGGGTGATTTCAGAGGTTGGTGGAGTGTCTCAGAGTGCTTTTTCATGATTTTTTAGAGTTTTCCTTGATGCAATGATGAGTAGGCTGCAACATCATATTTACCTCTCCAGCACACCACAAGATATCCAAATTACTAAATTTGATTTTTATCAAATTGCATATTTTCCACATGTGATTGGATGCATAGATGGGACACATATTGCCATAACTCCTCCTGCTGCAACTGAATTTGTTTATAGAAATAGGAAAAGTTTCCACTCTTTAAACATTCAAATGGTGTGCAATGCCTAGAACATAATCACAGACATAGTGGCAAAGTACCCTGGAAGAACTCATGACTCTTACATGTTCAGACCAAGTGGATCACATGGACATTTGAGTGCTGGGCAATTTGGAGATGGATTTCTACTTGGTAAGTGGTTATCTTATTTTTAATTTCCTACTTGTTAAACATAACTAGTGGCATTCCTGATATTAAAATATTACTTATATTACCATGTAGGTGACAGTGCATATGCTGTACGTGATTTCATTTTGACTCCTTATCTGAATCCAACAAATGTTCATGAAAGGAGATACAATAAGGCTCACCGTTCTACACGTGGAGTTATAGAAAGGACTTTTGGAATTTTGAAAAGCAGATTTATAAGAATTCATAAAAGTGGAGGTTCTTTGCAATATAAACCATCCTTGTGCTGCAAAATCATCACAAGTTGCGCAATGTTACATAACCTGGCCATGAGAAAAGGAACACAAAGTGATGTGAGTGGCCCAGATTCTTCTGACAATGATGATGTACCTCCCCCAGGAAGAGGTGCTGCGGGGGTAGGAGCTGCAGCAGAATGACAAAGGCGTGCAGAAATCACAAACAATTACTTTTAGGTAAGAATGAAAAGCATGACCACTGTTTTTAAGTTTAGAAAGTTTTACTTCATGTGACCAAAACTTGAAGAAACATTGCAATTACCAATTTGGAACCTGTTAACACACAAGACATTCATATGTAAGTGAAGGAAAATTGAATGTTAATTTTGTTAAAGAAAACATTTCTATATTTGAAGAAACTACTTGCGCTGCCTGCTGCTTGTACGCCGCCCTGCCCCACTGCTCCTCACAGATGCAGGTTGGGTGGCATGTCTCCCACTCCTGCGGTCACTGGTGTCTGATGTTGGAGTAGGGTTGCTGCTGCTCCTACTTCCATTGTCCTCTGTTTCCATTGGCTCATAAAAGCCACGAGCCCTGTGTTACTGGTCTGAAGCAATTCTACAGCATAAGAAACTTTATCAAGGCATTTGGCCACATTCCTAGTGCATTCGCTTACCATGCGCTGCATTGAAATACTGCACCTACTACACTGTGCAGTTACAGTACAAAGTCTATTGATTGCAGTGCAGTAAAGCATTCTCCTATCCTGTCTGCGTGTAGCCCTCACTCTGTTTTCATCAGATTTCTCCATTGCAACGCACAGTCTATTCATAGAGCCTCATCCCATCCCCCATGCTGGCATTGCTTTTATTTAATTTGCAGAGCTGTCTATTTATGGATCTTAAAGCTTTATGCTGTTTCTCCTGCACTTTCAGCATGTTTTGCTCCAACCCTTGGAAAACAGTTGAATTCTCTGTAACTTCACCCCTGTTATGCCTGGCATTATTTAAAGAGTAAGCTCTTCTTCTTGAGGCAGCATTTCTATTGTCACCATGTTCATCTTCATGCAATGTCTCATGGGCACTTTGTCTTGATCCCTCAGGTTCTTCATCACTTTCCTCAAAAGGTTGTAAAGGAGCAACAACTCTTCTTTTGGATCCCACAATTGGAATGGATTCCTCATCCTCATTATGATTTTCTTCACCTGGGCAGAGTGGTCATCAAAATCATCAATTTCATGTTCAACATGTTCTGTGAATGTTAAAAGAGACATATGAGATTGTTGTCTGCCTGTCTGTTTTGTTTTTTAATTAAAAGCTTCAAACCACCAATGCACTGCTTTAGTGTGTATTACTGGAAAATTATATAAATGTAAATATGTAATAAGCCAACCAATGTGAAATGAAATTTAAAATGCTGAAATAACAGAGGATAAAGTCAGACATTAAAATGACAAAAATCCTCAAATAAATAACATTGCTACAGGTAAAACTTTCAAATCAATAGCAACATACATGACCCAGAAAAATGCAAACACTCATGCATCCTTCTTACCTTCTTCTTCATGTCTTGGCTCCGAACTGTCAATGTTTGTAACTCCACTGACACTCTCATGCAAAAATGTTGGCTTCCACTAGCTCTTCATGTGGAGTTGGCTGGTCTACATGTGAGGTTCCTCCACCAGTTTTACTTGCTTCTTTAATTTTCTCTGCAAGCTTCTCTTTGGACCTCAGACGCATATCATACCATCGCTTCTTCAGTTCATCGATGGATCTTGGTATGACTCTCACTGCATTTACTTTTTCTTAAATTTCCAACCATATCTTTCTTTTTATCACTTATGGAACATTCTTGGCTTGCTTACCAAATAGCAATTCATGGTTGCAAGCCATTTCTTCTATAAGTGTCTCCAACTCCCTCTCTGAAAATTTCTGCTTCCTCTTCCTTTTTTCACCTGAGGCACCTCCTTCAGAATTTTCTAGCTCCATACTGCAGTGAAACAGATCTTCTCTCCAGCCTAACAAGCTTCCAACTGCCACCTGGGTGTGGCTCAGGCAAGCAGGTGCATCTACTCAAGAGCAGTTCCTGACTATGACTCAACCAGTTTTTTCTCGCATTAGCAGATTCACGCTTTTTTGCGATTTCTTATTTTGTGAAATTCGGAAAATAAGAAATTGCAAAAAAATTGCAGAAAATTCTGCGATATTTAAGGAATCGCAGAATTCTCGCAAAAACCTACATACATCGCTTTTTGCGACTTCTTATTAGCGACTCGCTAATAAGGAATCGCTAATAAGGAATCGCAAAAGCAAATGTTGATACATCTACCCATAGTCTTCTATCCACATGCATACTTGTGTTTCACATCTTCAATTCCCCAGTCTGTATCCTTACATTTCCAGCAAACCCTGTTATTGCCCTTGTACTGTTATAGTGACCCATTCAGCGGCATATACTAATCATTCAGTACGCTAAAACTCAAGCACTTATAGATTCACTCAGACACTCTCCAACAGTAGTGTAATCATTCACTCAGTACCCAAGTACTCATGTAGCGAAGTAGGCCTTAGGACAAGGACTGCTTCAAACCCGTATGCTGTATTCATGCACTCTTCTATCGACGTGCACACTTGTCTTTCACATCTTCAATTCTCTACTCTGTATCCTTACACTTCCTCCAAACACTCTCTCACTGCCCTTGCACTGTTATAGTGACCTATTCAGCAGTATGTGCTAATGCAGTCACTGCGCTAAAACTCAAGCACTTATAAATTCAGTCAGGCACTGTGCTTGCAGAACTGTAATAATTCAGTCAGTCCCCAAGTACTCATGCAGAGAAGTAGGCCTTAGGACATGGACTGCTTCAAACCCCTATGCACTATACATGCAGTCTTCCATCCACCTGCACACTTGTATTTCAAATCCTCAATTCTCCACTCTGTATCCTTACACTTCCACCAAACAGTCTGTCACTGCTGTTGCACTATTGTAGAGACCCATTCAAACATATGTGCTTATCCATTCACTGCGCTAAAACTCAAGCACTTATAAATTCAGTCAGGCACTGACCTTGCAGAACTGTAATCATTCAGTCAGTACCCAAGTACTCATGCAATAAAGTAGACCTTATAACATGGACTGCTTCAAACCCCTATACACTATGCATACAGTGTTCTATCTACCTCCACACTTGTTTTTCACATCTTCAATTCCACAGTCTGTATCGTTACACTTCAGCAAACTCTCTGTCATTACCCTTGCACTGTTGTAGTAACCCATTTTGCGGTATGTACTGATCATTCACTACGCTAAAACTCAAACACTTATAGATTCACTCAGGTCTTCTTACACTACTGTAATCATTCACTCAGTACCCAAGTACTCGTGTAGTGAAGTAGGCCTTAGGACATGGACTGCTTCAAACCCCTATACAGTATGCAAGCAGTCTTCTATCCACCTGCACACTTGTCTTTCATATCTTCAATTCCCCAATCTGTATTTTTTTTTAAAGAGGTTTTATATAGCGCTGGCCAGACCTGGGGGTATTGGAGCGCTTTACATGAGATACAATGCAGTTAATCACAAAGAACAATAATAGGGGGGTCGGGGGTGCAAGTTCTGAATCGATGTCTTGCTGACTTTGGACCTGTTTTTGGGTTCCAACTGCTCCTAACGGTTCCCTAGGGAGCGGTCTAGGAACAAGGCTTTGAGTTGACTCTTGAATTTTACAAAAGAGGGGATAGTTCTGATGTGTGGGGGAATGGAGTTCCAGATTTTGGGCGCACTCCCGGCAAAGGATCGAGACGCAGTTTGTCGTTTTCGAGTTTTCACCGGGATGAGTAGAAGAGAGTTTAGCCGTCAAATATTCGGGTTTGCCCATGTGCAAGGCTTTGTGAGTGAGACAGGCTGTTCTAAACTAGCCCTCATTTCCACTGTGAGCCACTTGAGTTCTCTGAGTGCAGGAGAGATGTGGTCGAATTTCTTGATTCCGGTGACCATTCTGGCTGCCGGGTTAAGCGTTGTTTTGAGAGGAGCAATATGTGATTTTGCTATTCCTGAGAGGACTGCATTTCCGTAGTCCAGTCTTGATAGTACCAATGTTTGGGTGGCCTGTTTGAGATCATTGGGCGGGATGAAAGGTTTTATTTTGTTCAGTAGTTTTCAGGTTAAGGAAGGCGCTTTTAGCTGAGTTCTTGATATGTATGGACATGTCGAGTTTTGGGTCTAGCGTGATGCCTAGTGATTTGACTGATCCGGCCAGGGTGAGGTCGCCGTTGAGTGAATCAATAGCTTGTAACCATTCAGCAATTTGGGGATTCTCCTCTTTGTTTGAGATGAGGGGTACTTCGGTTTTGTCGGGATTTAGTTTAAGGTGGTTACTTGACAGCCACTGTTGAACATCTCTCAGTACATCATTGAGTCGTTGAATGTCCCTTATGAATGCGGTTTCTAAGTAGATCTGGGTATCGTCTGCATAAAGATGGAAGTGGATGTTGGCTTTTTTAAGTAGTTTGGTAAGGGGTTCCATGTAGATGTTGAAAAGATGCGGAGAGAGCACTGAACCATGGGGGACTCCCTTATTGACTGAATGCAGGTCGGACGTAAAGAACTTGATTTCGATTTTTTGGGTGCGGGTGTGTAGGAAAGAGGAGAACCATTGGAGGACTACTTCGCCAAGACAGGCTCTTTCTTGAAGAGTTCTAACAAGACGTTTGTGGTCTACCGTGTCGAATGCTGCCGATAGGTCAAGGAGAATGAGAAGGCAGCATTGGTCTGAGTCGAATAAATTGTGGATGTCGTCGATGACGTTAAGGATCGCGGTTTCCGTGCTGCAGCCTTTTCCGAAGCCAGACTGATGGGCGTCGAGAAGTTTGATATTGTCTAGGTGTTGGGTTAATTGTTGGAGTATGCATCTTTCTAGGGTTTTGGACAGAAGAGGTAGGCTAGAGACCTGTCTGAAGTTATTTAGGTCCTCTGTGTCCAGGTCAGGTTTTTTCAACAGCGGCATGACTTGCCCAACTTTAAGGCAGTCTGGCACGACACCATTTTTCATGGAGCTGTTTATTATTGTGCACCAGAGCGGTGCAAGGGAGAGCTTCAGCTTTTTGGTCAGTTGGGGTAGTATGGGGTCTAGGATATGAGATGAGGGTTTGGCGGTGGAGATGAGATTGATTATCTCGGTTTTCTGCATGGGGCGGAAGAGTAGCCAGGGTGTGGTAGAGGGAGAGGGGGCTAAGTCATCTACCTCCGACGAGTTGTTCTTTGTGAGGGGGGTGATGTTGCTGTCTAGTGAGAGTTCAATCTTCGTGATCTTGTCAATAAAGAAGTTGGTGAAAGTGTTGCAAAGTTCTTTGGATGCTTGTATTGAAGAAGTAGCGGGCTTGGAGGATTGTTGCCTGATGATGTTGTATAGTTCTTTGGGCCTGTTTTTTGTGGTATCCGGTGCGGCACGGAAGAACGATGATTTTTTGTTCTTTATGTGGTTGTTATACTTCCTGCGAGCTGTTCTGAGTTGTTCTTGGAGAGTGGTTGTAGGATTGTTTCTCCAGCGTCTTTCTGTGGCTTGTAGTTCTCTCCTTTCAGAGTTAATGTCATTGTTGAACCATGATCTGGATGGAATGGTTCTGCTTTTTTTTAGCTTCATGGGGGCTAGTTGGTCAAGCATGGCCTCCAAATTTGAGTTGTAGAGTGAGATGAGTTTGGTTGTGGTGAGGTGGCCGATGGCGCTGGGAAGGAGCGAGCTTAACCTTTTTTCTATGGCGGCCATGGGAATCTGGGAGAGGTTTCTAGTCCATTTGGGGGGGTCTTGCGTGGGTGGTTGTGAAAGCGTTTTTTGGTTAATGTGGAATAGGATCAAGTGATGGTCCAACCAGTCCACGGGGAGAATGTGGTTGATCGTAATAATCTCTTGTTGAGCAATAATGGCATCCAAGGTTGCTCCTTTATAGTGCGTTGTCTCTGAGCAGTGTTGGGATAAGTTGTTGTCACGGAGAAGGTGGGTTAGCATTTCAATTAACGGGTTGTTTGTTCCATTCCAACGTAGGTTTAGGTCACCAAGGATTACGTTGTTAGCTTCCCTTAGTGCACAGTGGGCAATCAAGTCAGCCAAATGTTCTCCGAATGCAGTGGTGTTGCCTGGAGGGTGATAGAGAAGATGGCACAGTAATGATCCATTATCCTTCGTTTTGATGTTGACGGTAAGACATTCAAAGGAGCGGTATTTACAAGAATCCATTTCTTTGATGGCTATGTTGTCCTAATGAATGATAGCTACCCCTCCCCCTAGTTGATCTTTTCTGTCTTTGTTAATTATGTTAAAACCCGGGGGGACAAGCATATCTAAGCACGGAGTAGAGAGATCATTGAGCCACGGCTTTGTGATGAACGCAATGTCTATATCTTGCGAGAGGATGGCTTCTGCTAGTTCAGTTGCATGCATAGAGGTAGATCTGCTATTAATGAGCATGCAGTTTGTGGAAAGCTCTTTTTTATTATGAGTCTTTCCATGGGGGCTCTGGGTAAGGAGGTGAGGAGGGGTGGGGGTCTGGGGTGGTTTCTAAAGGGACGGTCTCCTGAAGCCGGTGATCACTTGGATCTTGGATTTAGGGGAGTCAGTAGGGCGAGAGTCTAATGCTCTGGCTAGATCAGTCCCTTCTTTGCCGGATAGTGCGATTGGAGGGGAGTCGTATGATGAGGCTAGAATGGCCGCTTCTTCAAAGGACATTGCGGCTTTGGTTCTTGTGGGTCTTGATGTCAGGATTACATTGTTAGTTTTTAAGAGTCTCTGTAGCCTGGGCGAGGGGGATTTAGTTCCTACGGGTTTCTGTGATGGGCTCTCAGTGACCAATCTGGCGGGTCTCTGAGTTTGTGTTTCGGGGGTCACTACGAGTCTCTGTAGCCTGGGCAAGGGGGCTTTTGTTCCTACGGGTTTCTGTGACGGGTTCTTAGTGACCAATCTGGCAGGTCTTTGAGTTTGTATTGCGGGGGAAACTACAGACCCAGAAGGGCACTTAGGGAGGTTGGGGATGGACAGAGTGGGCACCTTGGGAGGGGGATGTGGGGGCTATCGGGTCTTACCGAGGTTGTTGAGGATTTCATTCAGGCCCTGGGATATCATTTCTAACTGGCTTTCAAGTGAAGCGATGCGCAGCATCATGTTAACGAGGTCACGGGTGTGAGAATCTAGGGTAGGGTCGCCCTGTGAGGTGGAGGCCATGGCTAAGTGATGTTGCCTATTGCTGTTTGAGCACCCCATGTTGCTTCTGTTAGGTACCTTAGGTGAGAGGTGAATATTGTCATGTCGTGGTTTCGTCCACCTGGGGTCTGCAGGGGAGCACGTGTGGATAGTGGTCAGTGTCGGCATGCTGTTGATGGTGGTGGATTGTAGGGGGGAGTTGAGTTTGGTGTTCCTCTGGGAGTTGGGGATCAGGATTCGTGTGGGAGAAGCAGTGGGAGGTGGTGGCATTGGTCGAGATGTCTTGCCCTGGGTTATGTTGCCTGTTGGAGAGATATTGGTTGGGGAAGAATAAAGCAAGTGGCGGAGAGCGGTTCGGAGTGTGAAAAAGGAGGTCGAAGGCCTCTAGGTGCTCATTGTTTGCCTGTGTCAAGACTGTGCCGTTAGTGTAGATGGTCACAGACATTTTCCCGCCCCTAGCTGAGCAGTTAGGAAGAGAGATTGTTAGTTTGCAACTATGTGGAGTGGTTGTGGTTTTAGAGATGTAAAGTTGTAATCTGAGAGTGGCATTCCAGTTGTCTGGTCTTTCGGTGTGGAAGATGAAATCCATCTTGATCTGCCCTTTGGAGGAGTAGTGGTATGTGTCCGCAAAGTGTGTTTCTGGGTACTGTCTAATTAGTCTATGCTTGAAGTTTCTTCTCGCTTTAGGAGGGAGGTTGGGGGGGAAGCTAATCGCAAAGGAGTTCGCTCCGTGGGGTTTCAGGAAGGACGATGTGAGGTGGTTGGGTGGGATTGGCGTGCCCGGTGACATAGCTAGATTTCTAAGTGGGGGACCAGGGGGCTGAAGGGTGTTTTGGATAGTTAGTTGAATTCGGTTAGAGGGGGGTTAAAGTTGACTCCTTGAGTTGGGTCTGGATGGACCGGTTTTGCAGCTGTGTGTCCCCTTCGTGGCTGGGGGGAACTAAACTTAAAATTGTCCCCTTGGGTTGGGACAGGATGATAGGGATTAACAGCAGGGGGTAGACGTCCTGTCGACTAACACCCTGTCAGGTAAGTCTGGCTGTTGAGAGGTGGCAGGGCTCTTCTTCACTGCGCATTACTGCTAGTTAGTGGCCTTTTACGTGGATAGGAGAATTTCTTTTCAAGAGGTGAATCTGCCTTTAGTGGTAGAAGGCTCTCAGAGGGCCAGATATTGTCCCCTTGCCGGCTATCAGTGAGTCAGGCAGGACCAGCTTCTGTGAGTTATCAAGGCTCCTGGGTGTAGTCAGGGCTAAGCTTCCCCGGGCTGCGGCCATTGGCTTCCTGCTCTTAGAAGGCCCTTGATCTCTTTAGGTGCCTTTGAGGATGGGGAAACTTGACTTGGGTGCAGAGGGATCTCTATGAGATCGAGTCGGGGTCCGAATCAGTCATATTAGGCAAGGCAATTGTCCTCCTGCCGCCCATCATAGAGTCAAGCATTTCTGGTTATGGCGTGATGGCATCTTTTCACTTCATTCTGATGCAGGTCAACAGGTATCTGCTGTTTGAAGGCCCTTGCAGAGCATAGGTGCCTTCATTATGCTGGGGGGCTCCCTCCTTGAATGCTGACAAATCTCTGTGGGTCCGACACTAGAAAGGTGTCAGCCATCTTGAATCAGGCACGTTTGAATTCGGGCTCTGTGAAGGGCTTTAGCTTTCTGATGCAAGGTAATTCGTTTTTAGCTATTTGAAGGCCCTTGTAGAGGATAGGTGCCTTTGTTATTCAGCAGTTTGTGCTAATCCATGCGCTAAAACTCAAGCACTTATAAATTCAGTCAGGCACTGTCCTTGCAGAACTCTAATCAGTCAGTCAGTACCCAAGTACTCATGATGTAAAGTAGGCCTTAGGACATGGACTGCTTAAAACCCCTATACACCATGCATGCAGTCTTCTATCAAACTGCACACTTGTCTTTCATATCTTCAATTCTCCAGTCTGTATCCTTACACTTTCACCAAACACTGTCACTATTGTTGCACTATTGTAGTGACCCATTCAGCAGTTTGTGCTCATCCATTCACTGCACTAAAACTTAAGCACTTATAAATTTAGTCAAGCACTGTCCTTGCAGAACTGTAATCATTCTGTCAGTACCCAAGTACTCCTGCAGCGAAGTACGCCTTAGGGTATGGACTGCTTGAAACCCCTATGCACTATGCATGCTGTCTTGCATCTACCAGCACTCTTGTCTTTTATACCACCTTCAATTCCCCAGTCTGTATCCTTATACTTCCACCAAGCACTCTGTCACTGCTGTTGCACTTTTGTAGTGACCCATTCATCAGTATGTACTAATCCATTCACTGCATTAAAACACAAACACTTATAAATTCACCCAGGCAGTTTCACCAGAAGTGCAGAGGTAAGCATAGATTTGGTAACATATTTATGTACATATATTACATTTCTGTGCTTAAGAAGTACTACAATACACTACAAGTAAACACCTTATAGAGTTATACCGTAGCACCTCCTTATAGTTCTGCACTTTCATATTCACCATACACTACCAATGTACTCTTTCATATAATTATGGACTACGCATTCATTCAAAAAAACTTTTACACATTATCTGTCAGAATTACTAGGGCGGCTTGCGGTCTAGGGCCCGCCCCACGCCATGTACCATGTCCTAGGCATTTGTGTGGTAAGGTACATGGCTTTCCTTCAAGGTGTTGGTGGTTCAATTGTACACTGTGATATAATGTACTCTTTATGTACTCTTATATGAGATTTATCCTCCCCTGTCCGCCTAATGAGTGAGATTTGGCATCCTAAACGCGTCCGCGAGATGCGTGAGGTATGGCAACCTCAACGCGTCCGCGAGATGCGTGGGATTTGGCAAGCGGCCTCAACGCGTCCGCGAGATGCGTGGTATTTGGCAAGCGGTCGCATCCGCGAGATGTGTAGGCATTTTCAATGGTCGCGTGTAAGGCAAAATCATCGGGCGTAGTCACGTCAATGTACGCGACCACGCCCAGACCCCCTTGCTCACTATTCTGGGGATTTCTATGGTGTAGCAGCTTCCTCCTGATGCTCTTATCTGGAAATAGAGCTTTGGAAGGCTTTTTGCATCTTTTGCAGAGTTCGAGTAGATGTCAGCAGAAGGATCGTTTTGCATTGGCGTTTGCAGTTGAAGGTTGCTGAAAAGAAGCTTTGAGCAGCAGTTCTTTGAGGATTTTGGATTTCCAGCAGCCAAGCCCTTTTCCAATGTATAGAGTAGGTCGTACTCTATAGGTAGGATCATCCTAATTATTTTTAAGCACAAATTTGGCGCTATTTATGAACAAAGGAATAGAAAGGTAATCCTTTGCTTTTAAAAGGTGTTCTTTGGAATGTTTTAGAAAACTTTACTTTGCAGTGTTTTTTAATGAGAAGTAGCAAAAGAACGTATTTTGCTGCAGAGAATTGAAACGCAAAAGAGGATATTTACAATCCACAAAGAGTTAGTAATAGAAATGGTGTCAAGAGGATATTTACAATGTGCAAAGAATTAGTACTGGTGTAAAGAGAATATTTACAATGCGCAAAGAGTTAGTACTGGTGTAAAGAGGGTATTTACAACGTACAAAGTGTCATAGAGCTTTCTTATTGTTTAAAAGTCTATAGTGTCTGAGAATACCAATTCAAGGTTAAACTCGCTTTTGATGACTTTTGAATAATTGTCAATATAGTCTTTAGTTTTGGGAAGCTATCACTGTTTTTTATTTGTTGTAGAGTCTTCAGGTAACATTAGGAAAACTCGCAGCATTAACTTTTCCTTTTCAGATCTCCCTCCCTGCAGTTCCTTCCCCAACACCCTTTTCCCCCCGCTTGATCACTTCAATATTCTGTGTATTTATTACAATCAGAATTGGAGGTATCGAGAGGTGGGCCCTTATATCAACTCGACAGATCCTGAGGAAGACTTCATCTGACACTATCATACTAACATAGCTCTTTTTTTGACCAGTGAAGTTAGTTTTTAAAAGAACTTTTTTTGTGCGTTTTTTGTTTTTTTATATTTTTTGGGGGATCTGAACACTTTTTTTTTAACAGGAAAAAAAGGAACTGAAGAAACAAAATAGTTTGTAACAAATAAACAAAAAAAATTAATGGTGGGAGCAACGGTGCTCCTGTTTCCGTCTGCAAATTAAATCAATGGATTGTTCTCCATAACATAAGGTTTCATTGCAAAATTTACATAAAATTATGAGGTCTGCAAAATCCGGACGGATGTCCGGATGAGGACTTGGTGGTGCTGTGGAAGTGCTGGCTACAGCTGGTGGAGGGTCTTCTCGCAGCCTCTCATATGCAGCTCTCGCATAATTGCGGGGATGTAGTGTCTTCACATGCTTTACCATGCTGGCAGTTCCAAAAGAATATTTCTTATTAGGATCGACTCTGGAAAGCACTGTCCCACACACCTTACAGGTCACCTTTGCTGCATTAACTTTCTTTTCTCCGTCAGGAAATGTAAAAAATTTCCATATCAGAGCTTCCTTCCTTTTCGGGACTGGATCCTCAGCAACAAATTCTTCTTCTGAAGAGTGTTCAGATAAATCTTCATCCTGGTGTGCAGCCATATTGAAGATTTCTTCAAAAACACAGGAGCTTCACAAAAAGATGGTTCTTCAGTGAAGGTCAAAGAAGAATGAATAAAATGGGTGGGGTCCTACAACAAGTAGAATAGGAAGTATTATGACCCAATCAAATCGCTTGTTTAGAAATCACATGGGGTGCACGTAGGGTACACTTACGGTACGCGTACGTACGACGTATCTCGCGATTCGCGTAATTAATTTTAAGTGTAATATATGCTTATTAAAACTAAATGAATACTATTTTCATGACTGCCTCAGATAAGGTCTTGCTTTAAAATTTACATTAAATACATAGATATATCTTTTTAAACATAAAAAAAATTTGCGGGTACGCGTACTGTATGCCGTACATGACGTCACGCAGAAGCCCCCATGCGACGTGTAACGTCAAAACATATTTGTGACGTATGTATGGGTACGCGTACAGTATGAGTGAAAATGCGCAGGAGTGTGCGAGGACGGTACGCGTACCCTAGATTTACCACCAAAAAAATGCACAAAAGAAATATATAGAAATTAATTTTTATATATTGAAAAAAATATAAAATAAAAAAGAAATCATTTTTGTATTATTTTACATTAAGAATATGTAATGTAATTTAAAAAACAAAATAGCTAAAAATAATTATTATAAAAAATGTAGTAAATTAGTATCAAAGAAATAAATATAAAAATTAATACATTTAAAAATTGGCATTTACAAAACCTATGAAATTCACTGCAAAAACCATAGGTTTTAGGCACCTTATAGTTAGGAATTAGCATTTAAAAGACCTTGAAAATTCACTGAAAAAACCATAGGTTTCAGGCACGTTATAGTTAGGAATTAGCATTTAAAAGACCTTGAAAATTCACTGAAAAAACCATAGGTTTCACACATGTTATAGTTAGCTGGACATTTAACTCATACAAAACCATTGAAATTCCCCCATTATAGTTAGTTCAGCTAACTATAACTCGCGCAGCCCCAATCCACTGCTGATGACGTCACATATTACATCACTCATGATATGGTCAGTGACATCACTGATGACATCACTGATGACATCTAAAAATCCAACTTTTACCCCCAGAGAGGAAGGGGTTCAAGAGCCCATGGCGGCAGTTAAAGGTGGCAGGGAGACTGATGCATTTTGCTCACATCTGGTTACGAATTACTCAAGACCCGTGGGTCTTGAAAACTGTAGTGGGGTTCAAGATAGATTTTTGGTAAGAGCCGTCCCAAGCAAAAATCCCAAGGGAGAGGACTCTGGACAAGGAAAATTCAAAACTAGTATGAGCTGGAAATATCTCAGATGCTAGACAAAGGGGCCATTATAAAAGTCCCCTTATCAGAAATTCCAAAGATTTTTTTAAGTACCATCTTTCTAGTCCAAAAAAAGGACAAGGGTTGGCGACCAGTCATTAATCTGAAATATTTAAACAAGTTCCTAACGTACAGACACTACAAGATGGAGGGTATCCATCTGTTGAGGGACATTTTGCAAGCCAAGTATTGGCTCACAAAACTGGACCTCAAGGATGCTTATTTTACTATACCCATGGACGAGGACTTCCGAAAGTATCTTCAATTCACATGGCAAGGAACTCTTTATCAGTTCTCGTGTCTCCCCTTTGGCCTGTCCTCAGCACCTTGGTGCTTCACCAAAGTCCTGGGGCCAGTGGTTAGCTACCCCAGGGAGAGAGGGGTTCGCCTAATAATCTACTTAGACGATATCATTATGTCCCAGGATGAGTAGAACTACAGAATCATCTACAAATGACCCTAGACCTCCTTCGGGACCTAGGCTTCAGCATAAATTTGGAAAAATCTATTATGGTTCCGACACAAGAGTTTCAATTCCTCAGTTTCAGGGTAAATACTATTCTTTCCAACCTAATCCTTCCCCACAAGAAGGTTACCAAGATTTTAAAAAACATCTCTCTTGTTCTATCAAAAAATTCTATCCATCTGAAAGACCTAGCCAGGGTCTTGGGTCTCCTCTAGTGCTCCTTTACTCTAGAATTGGATGCGAGCAGCAGTGGTAGGGGTGCTCGGTTAAAAAACTTAGAGACCGGGGGAAAGTGGTCCTTAGATGAGCAATCGCTTCACATAAACTCTCTGGAGATGCTAGCAGCCTTGCACACGGTTATGAGCTTCAAAGAGTTACTAAAGAACTCAAATACCCTAATGCGCTTGGACAATATCTCGGCTGTCTCTTATATAAATCGTCTTGGGGGTGCAAGATCCAAGAATCTTTCGGACATTGCCAAGCGGAAATGGTATTTTTGTTGGGATCAAAAGATCTCTCTCAGGGCAGAATTCCTTCCGGGAACTCAGAATCTGGGAGCAGATTGGAATTTTCATTTTTTCCAATGATTCCAGCGACTGGAAATAGAATCCCGAAGTCTTTTCCCTGATTCAAAAGCTTTGGGGCCCAATCCAGGTAGACCTGTTTCCCAGCAGACTAACTCACCAAGCCCAACGATACCTCAGTTGGAGTCTAGACCCAAATGTGTCAGGGGTAGATGCCTTTCTCCAGTCTTGGGAGTGAAATCAAGGGCTACGCCTTTCCCCCCTTCTCGATGATTCAGAGATTACTGTGGAAAGTGAGACTAGAGTTGTGCTCCATCATTCTTGTAACTCCATTTTGGAAATGCCAGGTTTGGTATCCTGGGGTAATGGAATTAGCGGCGGATTTCCCGTGGCTGATCCCATCATCCTTAGGCCTTCTCCAGGGTCCGTACGGAGAAGAACACCCATTGGTTCTAGAAGGGAGGATGAATCTTCTTGTCTGGAGGATATCAGGGATTCAGGCAGATATTGTGACCATTCGGGAGAGGCTAAGAGCTTACAGGAAGATTCATGGGCACCAGGAACAGAGAAAAAGATACAAGGGTGTTTGGAGAAAGTGGTCTTGTTGGTGCTTGAAAAGGAATTTGGATCGCGTACAGCGCCTTCTCCAACCGGTAGCTAATTATCTTGCCCATCTCTTTGATTCAGGTCTTTCTTTCAGAACCATCAACAGCTACAGATCAGCAATCTCACCTTATATGGAGGACGCACAGGGGATGCGCACTGCTGGTGCGCCAAAGGCGCGCCTCTGGCAAGCCCGTCTGCGCCTGTTCGTGCCCGGACCGTGACCAGCTGCAGACCTCCTGGCCCTCATGAACGCCACGAAGCCCAGCCCCACTACGACTCCAGCACCTTCCTCATACTCAACGCTGGACGATCACGTACCTGCTGCTTGACCACCCTGAAGCACACCCCAGGGCCCTTCTCTTGCCAGAACTGCAGCTTCACCAGCATCTGACCCACCAACCCACCCACCAGGAAAGAATCCAACTGCCTCAGATACATTCTTCTCAACACCCGCTCCACCCGCAAACATGCCTTTGAACTCTGGGACCTACTTGACTCAACCTCCCCAGAGGTCGCCTTTCTGATGGAGACCTGGCTGAACCCCTCCTTGGCACCTGACATTGCCATACCCATCCTGGAAGGCTACAAGATCACCTGCAGGGACCGCACCAATAGAGTAGGAGGAGGAATCGCCATCATCCACAGGAACACTCTCAGAGTCTTGACCAACACCGACGACGCCCTCAGCACCGCCGAACACTTGCACTTACACAGTTGAGTGACTCGATCACCGACCTTGTCAGCACACACGCCCTCACCTACATGGACTACATCCTCCTCAGGGACCTGAACTACCACCTCAAGAACAACAATGACGTGACCAACTCCACCACCCTGATCGACAACCTTGCCAAACTTGGACTCAGACAACTTGTCACAACACCCACCCACTCTGCCGGCCACACGCTTGACCCCATCTTCTCTGCAAGCCCCCATGTCGCCTTCAACCACACCACCGAGCTCCATTGGACCGACCCTTCTGCATCCACTTCACCTTTCCGAAACCCACCATGCACCATCGCACCCAACAGATGCCTCGCCGTTGCTGGAGCAAAGTCACCGAAGACCAGCTAACCACCACCCTCGCATAGAGCCCACCCACCGGCCCCAGCAACCCCGACTCCACCACCCGCAACCTCAGAAAGTAGAACGACGACTGCACCAACACCCTGGCCTCGCTCAAGAAACCCTCCAACAGTCACATCAGCAAGAAAGCCAGCTGGTTCACTGATGACCTCCAGGCGTCCAAGCAAACCTGCGGCAAGCTAGAGAACTGACACCGGGAACGAACACCGGACAGCTGCACAGCCCACAAGGACGCCACCCGCAGGCACCATCACCTCATCAAATCTGCCAAAAGGGCCTCCTTTAAAGACCGCCTAGACAACAATGCACACAACAGATCTAACACCAACGACATCCCACCCTCGCAAGGCCTGTGTGACTCGCTGGCCACCTTCTTCCATCGCAAGATTGCAGACATACACAACAGCTTCAACGCCATGACTGCCCCGACAACCACTGAGACCTCCACCCCCAGGACCACCCTCCGCACCAACCACCTGCTCTCATGGACCAACATAAACGATGACGACACCATCAAGATCAAGAACACCGTCCAGTTCTCTGTCAGACCCATGCCCACACCACATCTTCAACAAAGCCAGCACTGCTACCGCACCCCATCTCCAGAAGGTCATCAGCATTTCGTTAGAGACAGCAACCTTCCCGGAGAGCTGGAAGCAGGCCAAAATCAACGCACTGCTCAAGAAACCCAAGGCGGACCCCAATGATCTCAAGAACTTCCGGCCCATCTCCCTGCTCCCGCTCCCGGCGAAGGTCATCAAGAAGACCGTCAACTGACCCGCTACCTCGGGGAAAGCTGCATCCTGGACTGTCACAGTCCGAGTTCCGCAACAACCACAGCACCGAAACCGCCCTCATTGCCGCCACCGATGACATCAGGACCCTGCTAGACAATGGAGAAACAGCGACCCTCATCCTCCTGGGTCTGGCAGCCGCCTTTGACGCGGTCTGCCACTGCACACTAAGCACACGCCTCCACGACGCTGGGATCCAAGAGAAGGCCCTGGACTGGACCACCTTCTTCCTCTCCGGCAGAACACAGAGAGTTCGCCTTCCCCCCTTCCGCTCTGAAGCCACCAAGATCATCTGCGGAGTCCACCAGGGCGCATCCCTCAGCCCAACTCTGTTTAACATCTACATGGCACCGGTCGTCCACGACCTTAAATCATCTCATATGCCAATGACTATGGAAACGCCCTCTACGCAGGAGCTTCGACCAAACTCCTGAAATGGCTACAACGCATTCAGAACGCCTCTGCACGCCTGATCCTCAACATCCCTCGCCGCAGCCACATCACTCCCCACCTGGGAGGCCTGCACTGGCTCCCCGTCAACAAGAGGATAACCTTTAAGCTACTCACCCACGCACACAAGGCACTCCACAACACCGGACCAGCGTACCTCAACAGATGACTCAGCTTCTATGGCCCCACCCGCCAGCTCCGCTCTGCCATCCTTGCCCTCGCCACAGTCCCCCGCATCCGAAGAGTGACCTCCGGTGGCAGATCGTTTTCCCACCTCGCCGCCAGGACCTGGAACACCCTCCCCATTCTTCCCCTGTGCCTGTACGTGATTTCTTGCCCAGACTTGTTTTTATTCCCCTGTGCCTGTACTTGCTTTCTTGCCCAGACTTGTTTTTATTCCCCTGTGCCTGTGCTTGTTTTCTCGCCTAAACTTGTTTTTCCTTCCTGTGCCCAGTTCTCCTGTGGCCCGCTCGTTTTTCCCACCGCTGCGTCCAAGCGGCCTTGCCTCCCTGCAATTCCATTTGCTGCCCTGCTCCTGCCTCCCAGCTGCTCCTCCCTCCCACATCCCCTCATATGGAGGCCACGCAGCGGCCATGCCGCTGGCATTCCGCGCAGCTGGCGTGCTGAATGTGCACCTAAGGCACGCCCATCTGCGCCCGTCCGCACCTGTACTGCGCCCAGCACCAGGACCCCTGGACCCCGCGAATGCCATGACACCCGACACTGCTACGATGCCAGAACCCTCCACACACTCAACACCGGACGATCACACACCTGCTTCTGGCCACCACGAAGCGCACCCACTGAGCTTTCACCTGCCGGAACTGCAGCTTCACAAGCATCCGCCCCACCATGCTGCCGACCAGGAAAAAACTCAACAACCTCGGATGCATCCTTCTCAACACCCACTCTGCCCGCAAACACACCGTTGAACTCTGGAACCTACTCAACTCAACCTCCTCAGACGTCGTCTTCCTGATGGAGAACTGGCTGAACCCTACCCCGGCACCCGACATAGCCATAGCCGTCCCGGAAGGCTACAAGATCACCCGCACGGACCGCACAACAGGGCATGAGAAGGAATCACCATCATCCACAGGAACACTCTCAGAGTCTCGACCAACACCGACGACACCCTCAGCACCGCTGAACACCTGCACATCCAGATCCACACCGACCCCAACACCACCCTCAGAGGAACCCTTGTCTACAGACCCCCCGGACCTCGACCACAGTTCAGCGACTCCATCGCCGACTTCGTCAGCACACACCCCCTCGCCTCCATGGACTACATCCTCCTCGGGGATCTGAACTTCCACCTCGAGAACAACAACCACACCAACTCCACCATCCTGAACGACAACCTAGCCAACCTCGGACTCAGACAACTCGTCACAAGACCCACCCACTCTGCTGGTCACACGCTTGACCCCATCTTCTCCGCAAGCCCCCACGTCCCTTTCAACGACACACCAAACTCCACTGGACCGACTATCGCTGCATCCACTTCACCTTCAAGAAACCCACCACGCAGCACCGCACCCAACAGATGCCTCGCTGCTGCTGGAGCAAAGTCACCGAAGATCAGCTAACCACCCCCCTCGCCCAGAGCCCACCCGCCGACCCCACCGACCCAGACACCGCCGCCCAGACCTCAGACAGTGGATCAACGACTGTGCCAACACCCTCGCCCGGACCAAGAAACCCACCAACACTCATACCAACAAGAAAGCCAGCTGGTTCACTGAAGACCTCCAGGCCTGCAAGCAAACCTGCCGAAAGCTGGAGAAGATCTGGCTCCGTGAACGAACACCGGACAGCCAGGCAGTCCACAAGAACGCCACCCGCAGACACCATCACCTCATCAGATCCGCCAAAAAGGCCTCCTTCAAAAACCGCCTAGACAACAACGCGCACAACGGCAAAGAGCTCTTCAACAGACTGAAGGAACTCTCCAACCTCAGCTCCAACACCAACGACATTCCATCTTAGCAAAACCTGTGCGACTCGATGACCACCTTCTTCCACTGCAAGTTCGCAGACATCCACAACAGCTTCAATGCCACGACCGCCCCAACAACTGAGACCTCCGCCCCCACGACCACCATCCGCATCAACTGCCTGCTCTCCTGGATCAACATCAATGACACCATTAAGATCATGAACACCATCCACTCTGGATCTCCGTCAGACCCATGCCAACACCACATCTTCAACAAAACCAACACATCCATCGCACCTCACCTCCGGAAAGTTATCAACACCTCCTTCGAGACAGCAACCTTCCCAGAGAGCTGGAAGCACGCCGAGATCAACGCCTTACTCAAGAAACCCAAGGTGGACCCCAAGGACCTCAAGAACTTCCGGCCCATCTCTCTGCTCCAGTTCCTGGCAATGGTCATCGAGAAGACCGTCAACGAACAACTGACCCCCTACCTCGAGGAGAACATCATCCTGGACACTTCCCAGTCCGGGTTTCACAGCAACCACAGCCCCGAGACTGCCCTCATCGCCGCCACCAATGACATCAAATCCCTGTTGGACAACGGAGAAACGGCAGCCCTCATCCTCCTGAACCTGTCAGCCGCCTTCGACATGGTCTGCCACCACACACTACGAACACACCTCCAGAACGCCGTGATCCAAGAGAAGGCCCTGGACTGGACCACCTCCTTCCTCTCTGGCAGAACACAGAGCGTCCGTCTTCCCCCTTTCCGCTCTGAAGCCTCCAAGATCATCTGCGGCGTACCCCAGGGATCATCCCTCAGCCCAACTCTGTTTAACATCTACATGGCATCTACATGGCACCGCTCGCCCACGTCGCCCGTCAGCACGACCTCAACATCATCTCTTATGCCAATGACACCCAGCTGATCCTCTCCCTCACCAAGGACCCCCACACCGCTAAAACCAACCTTCACAAAGGAATAAAGGCCATCGCTGAATGGATGAGGAACAGCTGATTGAAGCTGAACTCGGACAAGACAGAGGTCCTCATCTTCGGATCCATCCCTTTGGGCTGGGACGAATCCTGCTGGCCGACCGCACTGGGAACCGCTCCAACACCCACCGACCGCGCACGCAACCTAGGGGTCATCCGCGACTCCACCTTCTTCATGACTCCTCCTCCTGCTTCAACACCCTCCGCATGCTCCGCAGGATCTACAAGTGGATCCCCACTTAAACGAGAAGAACAGTCACCCAGGCCCTCGTCAGCTGCAGGAAACACCCTCTACATAGGAGCCTCTGCCAAACTCCTGAGATGGCTCCAATGCATCCAGAACGCCTCTGCACGCCTGATCCTCGACATCCCTTGCCGCAGCCACATCACACCCCACCTGAGACCTGAGAGACCTGCACTGGCTCCCGGTCAACAAGAGGATAACCTTCAAGCTCCTCACCCACGCACACAGAGCACTCCACAACACCGGACCAATGTGCCTAAACAGACGACTCAGCTTCTACACTCCCAACCGCCAGCTACACTCTGCCGACTTTTCCCTCGCCACAGTCCCCTGCTTCCGAAGAGCGACCTCCGGTGGTAGATCGTTCTCCCAGCTTGCAGCCAAGACCTGGAACACCCTCCCCATCCACCTACGGCAGAACCAAAACCTGCTGACCTTCAGAAAACTCCTCAAGACCTGGCTTTTCGAGCAGTAGCAGCATTCCCCACCCCAGCGCCTTGAGACCCTCATGGGTGAATAGTGCGCTTTACAAATGATATGATTGATTGAGACCCTGTCGGGTAAGTAGTGCGCTTTATAAATGCTATGATTGATTGATTGATTGATTGACCGGGTCATTTTCTGATTAATAACCTTGCTCTTGGTAGCAACCCCTTAATCAAAAGAGTGATGAAAGGTATTAGGTTAAGGAGACCTCCCAAGGCTCGTTACAAATTCCTTTGGGATATTAACCTTATCTTTAATCTCTTTCTTGGTCTATTAATTACTTACTTTCCCTGAAAAGAATCTCCATGAAATTGGCGACTCGCTTGTGTTTAATTTCCTTTAGAAGGGTCTCTGACATTAAAGCCCTGGAACTTTCTTATAGGTTTTACTCCTCTGATGGTGTTCACTTCGATATTTGGAAAAGAACCAAAACAATGTCAGAGTCTGTCTTCTACCCTTTTATCATGAGTGAGATAAACTGTGTGTTGTTAACTGCATGAAGTGTTATGAAGATAAGATTTCAACGTTTAGACTTGTTGGCACTGATCAACTTCTCTTATCATATGTTAGTCCTTTTAGACCTGTTTCCTCTGCGACCTTGGCCAGATGGGTCAGTTTGATTATGCATGAGGCTGGCGTGGATCTCTCTAGGTTTGGAGCTCCTTCCTTTAGGGGTGCAATGGCTAGCAAAGTATTTTGGGCCGGGGGCTGCAGATTGGTTTAACGCAGGTACTTTTTCAAAGTTTTACTTGAGACCAATAGAGCATGTTAGCAGTGTAGCTCTACATGGCTCTAAACATGCATAATGGTAACCTCCAGTCTTGTAATGACGATTCTCCAATTATTATGCAGAGAGACTCTTGATTTCGGACAAACGGAGGCTAACATTATCCCACCCTCCTCTTCCTGAGAGGTTTGGGTTTGGTAATGCTTATCTCTGACAAGTTATTTTTTAATCCGACTCCATACCTTTCACTCTACAGTGTCTTTTTTTTCTCAGAAAACAATGTCAAGGATTAACTGGTTCATCATGTCTTACGCTGTGTCATCGCAGCCCAAGAGGAAGATTGGAGCGTGCACTGTCTCCTTGTTATGTTGCTAATGTTCTACTTATTGTGATGTCGTTACATTCTTTAAAGGGCTGCTTGTTTGGGCAGCAAATAAAAGTATTTACATAATGTTAGCCTCCATTTGTCTTTAATGAAATCAAGATTCTCCCTGCATAATAATTGGAGAATTGTCATTCTTCTCAAAGAACCAATACAGGCTTGTTGCCTCTACCAAGTCTATTAATTAGTCACCATAACCAGATCAGGCCTACTGTAGTGAGCATAAGATTTCTCATAAGGAAATCATCAAGCACCCCCTTATATCTACACGCGGTTGCATGACGGTGAACACCCCCACCAGTGGCCCCTCATAGGCCTCACTCCCCGTAAAGGGCCTGCTGCCCAATGGGGCTGCATGCATACCCTCCATTGGTATTACAGTTAGTGGGGAACAGTGTTCTCAAACCTTTTGATCCTAACAAAGAATGTGTTGTGACTGTGGATGCAAGTGGATTTGATCTTGGGGCTGTGCTCACTCAGAGGAATGGGCAAATTGATAATACCATTGCATATGCTTCAAGGGTTTTGCGTGGGGCCGAGGTGAACTTCTCTGTCATTGAGAAGGAGCTTTTAGCTTGCTGGTGGGCGGTCCAGAAGTTTAATCCTTATCTTTGGGGTAGTCATTTTACAATTCGAACAGATCATAATCCTCTGGTCTCTATCTTGTCTGGTGAGAAGATTAAGGAGCATACCCCTAGGATTGCTAGGTTGTCTACAAAGCTTCTACAGTATGATTTTGAGGTTGTTTATCTGCCTGGTTCGAAGAATGTCAGGGCCGATTATTTTTCACGTTTTCCTTCAACTGGTAACGATTGTGAGTTTGAAAAGGAAGATGATCTTGAGGATTGTTTTGTTGCCGCTTTGGATCTTGAAGGTATGTGTGCTATCAGTGAAGTCGAGTGGAAGAAGGAGTTATTGAAGGATGAGGTACTTCTTCAAGTTGTGAATTATTTGAAGTCTGGATGGCCGAAAAAAAAGAATGTTTCTGGACTTTTCCAAACCTATGTCAAAGTTGCTTATGAACTCACTGTCGAAGATGGTGTTCTCATGCAGTGTGGAAGGCTTATTCCTCCTGAGAGCTTGCGGAAACATCTTGTTGATGGTGCACATGAAGGACATTTAGGGAAAACTTTCACGAAGCGTAGGTTGAGGGATGTGTTTTGGTGGCCGCAGATGGATGTTTGTGTTGATACCTTGGTTGATAATTGTGTCATTTGCAAGTCTTCAGACAAAAGTCACAGGCTTATGTCTCCCCCTTTGGAACCCATTCAATTTCCGGAAAGAGCGTGGGAAAGGATTGGAGTTGATTTAGTTGGTCCTTTCTATCTTTTACCCTCTTGTTCTCGTTTTGCTATTGTTGCCATTGATTATTACTCCAAATGGCCGGAGATTCGTTTTATCAGTGAACCTTCTTCTGCTAGTGTTATCCTTTTTTTGAAAGACATCTTCTTGAGAGAGGGTTTTCCTTCGGTTGTCATGACGGACAATGGTGTCCAGTTTGTCAGTTCTGAATTTGAATCTTTCCTTAAACAGGGTGGTGTGACTCACAAAAAAAGTTCCCTCTATCACCCCCAGGCCAATGGCCTTGTTGAAAGGATGAACCGTGTGCTCAACAACTGTGTCCAGTGGGCCATTGCCAGCAAGGGCGTGGTTGAGAATGCTGTGCGTTCTATGTTATGGTTTTACCGTACAACTGCGCATTCTTCAACTGGGGCTTCTCCTTTTGAACTTTTAAGGGGAAGAAAACCTTCTACGAAAATCTGTTCTGGTTGGATGTCTAAGTGGGTGAAGATGAATGTGATGGATGGGATTGATGGTTTTGTGAGGGAAAATGTTTCTGATGCTCAGAATAAGCAAAAATTGTATTTTGATGAGAGGAAAAAATCTGTTCCTCACAATATCTGTGCTGGTGATGTTGTTCGCATCAAAAATCCTGTTCATGTTACCAAGGGGAGGAGCAAATTCTCCGAGCCTTTAGTGGTTGATAAGGTTTGTGGTAATGCTGTGCGGGTGAATAACAAGAATTGGTGGAACATTTGTAAAGTTGTTAAGATCAGTAGAGATGTTGATTCCTCTAATCACCTTTCTTCAGGTCCCAGTTCTGTTTCCCACAATGGATGTCTAAGTTCTGTTGATAAAGGTGGGAAGGGAAGTGATAGTAGTAAAATTGATGTATCTTTTGTGCCAGAGCCTCGCAGGAGTCTTAGGGTCTGTAGGATTCCTGCCAGGTTCAGATAGTTATAACTTTCTAAGTTATGTTCTGTTTTCAGTTATGCCCTTCTACTTTTACTTTCCATGTTTCTTTTCTTTTCTTTCCTTTTCTTTCTCTCCTGTGTTTTCTTCTTCTTATTCTTTCCTTTCGTTATCTTGGTTTTATCTTTCGCTGTATAGAAAAGAGGATAATGTAGTATTCTTAGTGTTGTGCCTCTCAGGCACCTGTATGTAGAACCTTCATTTCTTTATGTTCCAGGGTTCTTCTTAAAATGTGAGTGTTTTGGCAGTTGATCTCTGTTCCTGCCTCATGTCGCTGTGTTTCTCCTGAGCTAAATAAACACAGATTTAAACCCTCTTCTGGTTCATTCCTTGAGCAATTACTGTGGCACTGGTTATCAATACTCATATAATATGAACATGAACGGCTTTCGTACACATAATATGAACATGAATGGCTTTAGTACACTATAATTTGTATAATACAAACTGTAGTGCTCTCACGTTAGTTGGACTGTGGTTCTCTTTTTTCCCTTTTCCTTCACCTACCTAATCCCTTACAACCTCCTTCCTCTCTTTGTTCTCTGCACAGCAGGAGTCCACTTGATTCATCCTACCTTCATGTCTGCAATTTGCAAAGAGCATCTATTAATGTATTGCTTAAATTGTATCCTGACAACTTAATGTACACTTACTTTAGTTTAGAATGCCAAACATGTGTCATGTTACATTAATCTATATATAAATATCACGGTATGGGCTCTACTGTTAATTGTTGTACACTGCACTCTATAAAATCAAAGGAAAATTTTTTTTTAAAAGGAAACCATCAAGCATACAGTTATAAAATTACAAATTTGTACAAAATGATACCTTGCAAAACCATATGTAATTTCTCCTAGGACGGACTGACAAGGATGTTGGCAGTGCAAATCTCCTAACCCCTGGTTTGTCAGCGGGCTAACCAATATGAAAACTCTTGCCCTCTATGGTAATCTGTGAAATTCCATGTAAAAAAAACAATCTAAAGCCTTTAACAAAGTTTAATAATAATCCACCCATAAAGGCCTTTTGGCTTTAATGCATATTTCTTTACAATAAACAAGTCAGGTCTACTACCTTTAGCATAACTTTTCATAATAAATTGATCAGACCTACGGCACCTGATGTAACTTTTCCCATTGAACAATCAGGCCTATTGCCTTTATCAGTGATTGGTCATCATAAAAAATGAAGGCCTTGTATATTATATGTATGTATGTGTGTATATGGTATTTTTTTGCATGAACCCAGCCAAAGGCAGTAGAACGCGATACAGAGTCAAAGACAGGCACACAGTCATCCAATAATAGAAGAGGGTTACAGACAGTTACTACATTGTGGCGCATTGTTCTTTAAAAAGGTGAGTTTTCAACTCTTACCTAAATTGGAGATGGGTTGAGATGATCCTGATGATACCGGGATGTTCTTCACCATGCTGGGTGCATAGATTCAAAAGGTCTGTTATCTTTTTTAAACTTCTTTGACTGGAGTCTGATGTGTTCTGGCTGTGGGGGCTCTGAGAACCACCAGAGATTTTGAGATTGTCTGCAACATAAGAGGGGTGCTGGTCATGATGGCTTTCACATTGATGTAACTGGTTTTGAAGATGGTGTGGGTTGGCATGGGGAGCCAATGGAGTTCTATCAGGATGAGAGTGATGTGGTCATATTTATTCAGGTCCTAGATGAGATGTGCTGCAGCTTGTAGGATGCCTTTTAGGGATGCCAGCGTGGAGTCTGGGAGGCCATGGAGCTTCAGTATTCACTCGAGATGAAGTGCAATAGAAACAAGCAAACATCTTGTTCCACATGTAAGCAGATGACACACAGCTTTACATAAAGATCACTTCGTCAGAAGAGATAGGTATCATGAACCAGGCATTAAAGAGAACCATCCATTGGTTAACCAGTGATCACCTGAAGCTCAACCCTCAAAAACCTGAATTCCTGTTGATTTCCCTCCAGAAAAGCGCTAAGAACATTCTAGAATGGATCAATCTGATCACGGCACTAGTTTGTACTCCAAGGGTTGTTGATTCTACCAAATCCTTGGAAATTATACTAGACAAAAATCTGAATATGCTAGCACATGTTATCATGATGGCAAAAAACGCCCAATTCCATTTAAGCTACCTCAGAAAACTAAAATCTTTCTTAAACAAATCAGACCTGAAAATGGCAGTCCAGGCACTAGTGATATCAAGGATCGAGTACGGTTGCACAGCTCTAGCTGGTCTCCCTAAGATCTCAACAGCCCCTTTGAAAGCCTGTCTCAATGCGGCCACAAGACTTATAACCGGCACCAGAAAATTTGCCTGCATCACCCCCCATTGAAGGTGCTTAACTGGCCGCCTTACAAAGCAAGAATAAATCTAAAAATAGCATGCATCACTCACAAAGTGATATATTACATCACACCAGCATACCTAGCCCAGAAAAGTATACTATCAGGAGGATGCAGTTTCTCCTGGAGTCATGAAGACTTACTATTGAAATCAACCCGTTTCCGTAAGAATAGAATGTATGACCGAGCTTTCTCGGGTGCAGCCCCTTGAATTTGGAACGCTCTTCCTCCGAACATTAGGAGAATACCGTCTATTTCCACTTTCAAACAGGAAGACAAATCTTTTTATATGAGTAAATATCTCCCATAATCTCACCAGTCACTCAATACTCATTCATCCGCCAAGATCTTACTAATGCTAATTTTCATCGAATCATAACTGAGTTGTGGATCGTACATGTGTATGTAAAGCCTTAATGTTTTACTAAAAAATTATGTACAACTACTGATGTTTGACGTCTTGACAAGTAACTTATCTGTTTCTTGATATGTAAATGTAAAGCGCTCTGATACTCTATTTTGGGTCATGTTCGTGCTATATAAAATACTAAATAAATAAAATAAAAAAACACTACTTTTCAGTGGGAGAACACACCTCATGTCCCATCAAATGCTAACAGAGACAAATCAACATGTGGGCAGAGACTAAGTCTCGCCCTCAGCACTACTACTTAAAACTCGTTTTCTGGTGATAACATATGGTCTGATAAAAGATGTGCTGTCAAGACAGACATAAAAAAATATTGGCAAAGACAATAGGTCTTAGTTTAATGTGTAACATATGCAGTATATGTCATTTAAAGCCAGCAAAAGTCAATAGAGAAGGCTATAATTGTAAAGCAGTCCCTCGTGCAGCTCAGTGCAAGCACTTAAGTGGAGGCAGAGCATCCATACAAACAGAGAGTAGCATTAAGTGAGAGATGAATATTCCACCGGGCTGAGCCAAGAAGGGAGAGACAAAGCCTCAAGCGAATTTCTGAATTAGGCAGGTGGAAGAAAGCCAATAGTTGAGACCTAAAGTCCACTCCATATAATCTCCAAGCAATGAGACTGTTTGACAACTGTGCTGACAAAACCCTGATCTATAAGTGGAGGTGGACAATACCCAGAATTTCATATTAGACTGAAAACTAGTATGAAAATGAAACAAAGTCGGCAGGTAAAAGCAGTATGGGAAATCAGAAGTTATGTTGTTCTCCTGTACCCATCAAATGCACCAACGTATTAATGTTAGGAATAGACACTGATGAACAGAATAGTTTAACCATGTAAGATTGTGCAAATGGACTACATTACTGTTTCAATGTAAGAGTGTTGGAGATCCGGATGGGGCGCTATCTTGCCTTAGAACAGAATCTCAATGAAAAATGTAAAACTTTTTACTCTGCATGCAAACCTTCAACTGCATCATTTAGCTCTGCTACCAGTTTTACACTAAAAGAAATTAGGAGAAGGGTGCAAATTGTGCTCTTAGGGCCAGCAAGAGCACTTTCCAGATGTAAGTACATATTTTTTAACCCCACAGCACAAATTTTATATTAGACAATTTTATAACCCGCTCAAATACCCGGTGGGTGCCTTGGCGCTAGCAACACTGTGGCAGGAAGACTGAGATAAGTCTGAGGCTCGTTATGAAGAGTTAAATTGCCAAGTCTTGAGCATCTTATTGAAGCTCAAAACTTTTGGGGAAGTTTTAATATGTAAAGGAAGGTTATTGGAGGCTTGAGAGGCTCCCCGCACAAAGCTGTGGCTGTGCCATTGTTCAAAAAATGGACCAAATATTTACACAAGAACCCAAATACCCCGACAGCCTGGCACAATGTTGCAGACTGGATGAAGGACAACGGTCTGAACACTGACAAGAATGAAGTGCTGATCTTTGGCAGCCATGCCTTCCTCTGGAACAAAAAAAGAATTTGGAGACAGTTGCACTCCCTTTTCCAAAAAAGTTTGTTAATTTTAAAAAAACGTATCCTTTTATTTGGGTGCTGTAGAGTGTCACCTCAAATCATGAGGTGTTTAGCGTAAATACTATAGAAAGCGTCCTTCACCAGGGAAGGACAAACTCATATTAGCACTCCTAGGCCATTGTGTCGCTTTTACAAGGTCGTCATTCACTTTATCATTTTCAGGTTTGAATTATTCATCAAGTGTTCCAATCGTAGAATTTCAATAAATTTCAATCATCATATACTTCATTTCATATATACATTATGAGACGTGTTTGTTAACATGCTACTTCAAAGTAATTTCAAAAGCCCAAATGAATTTCGAGCCCAGCCCTTTGTCAGGGTGTAAGCCCTACAAAGAAAATAATATGCGCTTTATGATCCAAAAACTGAATGAATGCGCAGAATTAAATAAAATAGGCAACCTGCGAGGCTGGTGTGAAATGCGCGATGCGATGGTGAAAGTGAAATAGGAGCTAAATACTGGATATACAGGGCACAAAGAAATCATCAGTGAAAATGTGAAGAAGGTTACTGTTCAATACCCCAAAAATTCATCAAAGTACCCAAAGAATTTGTGCTGTCGCTAATGCGTAACCATATGTGAACCGAAAATAACCAAATCGTGAATTAGTCCACTAATGCGTGGTGGTGTAACTAGAAACAACGGAAAAAACAGAAATAACCCACCGAGAACGTCAATAATCGCCAAAGTTGCGGGGAGTTCAACGTGAATAGTTAAACCAGAATACGCTGTTGATTGTGTTCTAAGAACTCAAAAAAAAAACGGTTTTCTAATGAATGGTCCCATACGGGGCATACATACATCACATACCTGCAAAGCTCGCTGTAAACACCCACCTACAACGCTTCATGGATGTATTCAAATGCATAACACCAGTGCATCGGAAATAAATATAGTGAAACTCCACAGCACCCAAATAAAAGGATACCTTTTTCAAAATTAACAAACTTTTTGGGAAAAGGGAGTGCGATTCGACACAGTCTGCCACAGCACCCTTTTACAACGCCTCAGCAACATCGGAATACATGGAAAAGCACTTGAATGGATCACCTCGTTCCTCACCGGAAAAACCCAGAGAGTCCGCCTTCCACCATTCAAGTCCGAGGCCTCCGAAGTCATCTGTGGCGTACCACAAGGATCCTCTCTCAGCCCCACCCTCTTCAACGTATACATGAGCCCCCTCGCGACCATCGCCCGCCAACACAACCTCAACATCATCTCTTACGCGGATGACACTCAGCTGATCCTTTCTCTCACCAAGGACCACAACACCGCCAAAACTAACCTACACGAAGGAATGAAAGAAGTTGCTGAATGGATGAAACACAGCCGTCTGAAACTGAACTCAGATAAAACAGAAGTCCTCATCCTAGGTACATCCCCCTCTGCATGGGACGACTCTTGGTGGCCGGAAGCCCTTGGAAAAGCACCCATCCCGACAGACCACGCACGGAACCTAGGCGTTATCCTGGATTCTTCACTTTCAATGAACAGACAAGTCAGCGCCGTATCCTCATCCTGCTTCAACATTCTTCGCATGCTCAAAAAAACTTTTCGCTGGATCCCCACCGAAACAAGGAAAACAGTCACCCACGCTCTGGTCACGAGCCGACTGGACTACGGAAACACCCTCTACGCAGGCACCACCGCTAAACTTCAAAAGAAACTCCAACGAATCCAAAACGCCTCAGCCAGAATCATATTAGACATCCCACGCAACGAACACATCTCTGGTCACCTGAAAGACCTCCACTGGCTACCCGTCAATAAGAGAATCACTTTCCGACTGCTAACCCACGCACACAAATCACTCTACGACATCGGACCAGAATGCCTCAATTCAAGACTGACCTTCTACACCCCCTCCCGCCAACTACGCTCCTCCAGCCAAGCCCTCGCCACTATACCTCGCATCAACAAGTCCACTATGGGAGGCAGATCCTTCTCCTACCTGGCTGCTAAAACATGGAACTCACTCCCCACTCACCTTCGCCTTACCCAGAACCACCTAGCTTTCAGAAAGCAACTTAAAACGTGGATATTTGACAAGTAATCCTCCCCCCCCCTCCTTAGCGCCTTGAGACCCTCTGGGTATGTAGTGCGCTATATAAATTCTCTGACTTGACTTGACTCTCTCCAAACTCTTTTTTAGTTATTCACCGCTGATCTACATAGTCTGCACCCATTGGTTAAGAATGTTATAAGAAGACAGAGCAAATGTAACTGGAAACAAGCCGATACGTTTGGCTTCTTACCAGAAAACAGAAACCATATTTACTTGTTAATCCAAGAACCAGAATGTTTTTCTTCAAGTACAGGATCAGTACAATCCAACATTAAGCAGTTACTATTTGCAGCGAAAAGAGAAATCAATCAGCGACTTCACACCAATACTCTAACACAATATCACAAAGTTCAAGGGATACCAAGGGGCTTACAAATACCACTTACGTCTACATTGTGCAAAAACAATACACGATTCACTGAACGTTGGTATGGTATTTTAAATAAATGCTCAACCTATTTGATTCTTTTAAATGTGGAAGAATTTTCAAAAATACTGGAGGAACTCAAAAAAGAGGTGACACAACTCAAACAAGAATTGAGTGATAAATTATCCTGCGAGGAATGGGTTAAAACTCTCGAGGACATAAATTCCCAGTTGGAGAAATACACCAAAGCAATAAATGAAAGAAAGCTTCAAAAGTTCAAGCGGGACACTGTAGACTATATATTGGGAGAGATCTACAGTTGGGCCGAAATTTACGCCTCCCGGAGACAACAAAAACCATCCAATAACCGATCTACAGAGGGAGAAACGTCCACATCAGATAAATCACAACAGAGAGGACACCACAGAGGACCACCGCCAAGAAACAGCAACTTTAATAAAGGCAATGGACCTTCCACCTCAACCACAGAAAATATAGAAATCGTTCCTTTTATAGGAAGAGGCCAGGATACACCCGTCGAACCAGGAGGGCAAAGTTCAAAGGAAAAAGAATTACCAATAATCAAATCCACCAGAAATCAGAGAGTTTCATTAACATTTCGAAAACGGAATTATCAGGATTTCAAATTCAAATTTTACAAAAAGGCATGTCTTATGTTCCCACCTACAAATCAAAAGAATTAGAATCACAGATTTGTTTGTGTAAATTCTTGAGAACTTTACGGTTAAAGCATTTTTTCAGGAACAGAGTTGACCCCAAACCAAAAGAAGAAAAAAGGGACTTTGCTGGATTTAAAACCCAAAAGTTCATTTGTGGCACCTTTGAGTCATAAAGTTTTAGACTCATTTGAGACAGTAGTACAGAGAGAACTGCACAATATATTTAAAACAAAGGAAAGGAGAAGACCCAACTTAACAATAAAGGAATGGAATACTATCTCAAAATTGGCTGCAAATGAAAACATCATGTGTTGTAAGGCGGACAAAGGTGGAGCCCTAGTTATTCTAGATACTGATTCTAGATACTGATTTTTACTTAAACAATGTGGCAGCACATGTCACTGACAACACCATTTATTTGGAACTAAACTCAAACCCAATTAAAGAATTTAGCAGAGTATTGAATGTCATTATTGACAAAGCATCAACCATGGGAACTATCAATGAACAAGACAAACAAAATCTTGATTAAGGACAACCGAAGCACACCTTATCTATATGATCCCAAAAATCCATAAAAGCTTGGCAAAACACCCCTTCAGACCTATTGTGAGTACCCGGAATTCAATACACGAACCAATAGGAAAAAACATTGATCGACTCCTACAATTCAGTGTTCAAAAAATGTCAACATACTTGCAAGACACTACGGATTTTTTAGTTAAAATCAACAACATCAAGATTGATGAGAACATTCAAACGTTAATGTGTACCATTGACGTGACTTCGTTTTATACCTCTATCCCTCATGATTTGGGACTCCCGGCGATGGAATCCTTCAATATTGACAGCTACAAAAATGAAGATTTAAAAGTATTTCTGTTTGAACTCATGCATTTAACACTGTATCATAGCTATTTTACATGGCATTTATGTACTCAACTATCAGGGACGACTATGGGAAATTGCACAGCTCCTACATACGCGAAACTTTTAATACACTGGTTCTAATTGGATCATATACTATCTAAGGCCGCCTGGCAAAACAATTTGATTACCTACTATAGGTATATTAATGACATATTTCTGATTTGGAAAGGTGGAGAAAGTGACCTACTTCAGGTCATCAGCCAGATGAACACTATTGATGAAAGAATTCAATTCACACATACCATCAGTATGGAAAGAATGTCCTTTCTATATGTTGACATCATGCTACAAAATCATAAACTGGTTACTTCAGTGTTTATCAAGCCAACTGACCGGAATACGTTTTTTACACTTTTTCAGTTTTCACCAAATAAGTTTGAAAAACCTTCCTTACTCACAATTGCTCAGAGTGAAACGTATCTCTTCATCTGAGGAAATATACAATGAGAACAGCAAAAAAAATGATATTCAAATTCAAATAAAGAGCATATCTGGCATCTATCCTACAGGAAGCAGAGGACAGAGTTAAATAGAAAGAAAGGGGGCAGATACTTAAACCTAAAATTCGAACAGGACCTAATGATTAGAGACTGGTATTTGAGTCAAAATTCTCAACAAGGAGCATCAAAATTAGACAAGTCATTCGAAAATACTGGCCATTGCTCCAGGCAGAAACAGATTTTAAGGGAATATTCCAACAATTTCCTATTTTTGCTTATCAACGGGCCAAAAATTTGAAGCAACTACTGTATAGGAATACTAACACACTGAATCAAATTCATACAGGAACTGTTCCGTGTCACAATTGTGGTAATTGTAATAACATCATAAGAGGTACTACGTTGATGCATCCCACTCAAGGCACCCCAATCAAATTGAAAGTGACAGCAACCTGGGATACTAGCAATGTAGTATACCTTCTAAAATGTCTGTGTGGATTACCCTATACACAAAAGTAACATACGCATGAGAAACCACAAATCGACAGTCGGTACACATTTCACAGATATGAACCACAACATAAGCAAATTCAGGTATATTGTATTGGAACAGATAAAGGAGAAGAAAGGAATAGACAATAAGAAATTACTACTACAGCGAGAACTGTATTGGATACATAGACGCAATTCGCTGCACCCTAATGGGTTAAATGTGCGATTGGAATTTAGCTGTTTTTTGTAAATGATCTGCATTGTACTGAGACACAGTACTGTGTATTGTAATTTTAAGCAAAGGTGCACCACAACAAAGACATGTGTAAACTAAGGTCTTCTAGTTTGCACACAAGATATAATCAAAAATTGCATATGAAATAAAAAAAAATTCAAAAAAAGATATTTTTTTATTCACTCCAAATGTTAAAGGACACAGCCGACGCGTTTCGTCCCTGCGGGGACTTCTTCAGGACTGTATTACAACAAGACAAAATACATATAAACACATCATTAAAATTGTAAAGTGTTTGTAAACTCAGCCGAGCTACAAATTATTACATGATTAAAAACAAGCGCATGTCAGTGTGAATATGTCTTGGACATATTTTCTGCAAGGTACTAAGAGCATATAGAACATTAGGTTAGAGTAATTGTTGAAAATAGCAAAGAGAAAACCCCTAACATAATTATATACATTTTATACATTTAACATGTCCTTATTGTTGCCATCATGTAATTCATCATGTGGATACTGTAGGATTCTAGGCAAGTAGACCAATTTATCCTATGCGTGTGAACTTGGAGAGATAATATCACAATCCCAAACAATGAATGAACACAGATCATAACTACCAAATATTTGCTTAACAATTCGGTATGAATATCAATTAAATACAGGCAACATGCCTACTGGAGTTACAAAACATCTCCTAAGGAAAGCAAGAACCCTAAGAAAATTATAACAAAGAAACTGTAGCAGATATAGTGGTTAGTGAAATCTAGCTCAAGGAATTAAGGATAGATAACAAAGGTGAGTAAATGTGTCCTGAGGTATTGATACCGCTGAGTGGAGACCTACCAAAGTTAGTTGTTGAGGCTCCTTGGACGCGACGATATGTTATTAAAGAAGCAAGGTTGCAAAAAGATGACCAGGTCGTATAGAGTCTCAGGATCACTAGTTCGAAACCATCAAGTATGTCGTTCGGTTTAATATATCTAACAGAAGTGAAAACAAAAGAAGGAATAATGAAAGCAGGGCCAATTATAACTAAGAGGGTGCGTACAGTGGTAATGGTCAAGCATACTTACAGGACGTTATTCTGTTACGGTTAGTAAGAGGACCCAAATTCCGTGGGACAAGCATCCATTAGTTGATTGTAAGCTATTTAAAAACATAAGGGAGTATTATGAATACAGTAACTATTAAACGTGTTGTACATAGCATCTACGTTGAAGGGGAGGCGGTTGATGTTATCAGTCCAACATTTTATTCAATCACAAAATAATTGAATAGGTCTGGTGGCAGAAATATTCTACATGCAATATCTGTAATCCTAAAACGAATGCGTTGCACCACTAGGGGGAGCCCCAATATCATCTGTAGGCCATAATCATATGTAGGCTGTGGGGTTTTAGGTTTAAACCTATAATAACTGATAAAACCCCACTGAAAGAAAAATAGCCCTCACCGGTGAAAAGATATAAACACTGAAAAAACACCTGCACAACCACAAACTAAATGCCATTCAAAGAAAGGAAAAAGAAAGTGAAAGAGTCATTTTGTTCTTACTGAAGGGGTCAATAAAATGTAACTTTGTTATGCAAGCTAGCAGTAAGCAGTAAGAAAGACTGGCTAACATTATTCTGCTTGAGTTTTGTTCTTTAGGGATGCCACTAAAATATTGTTTCTTCTTCCTTTTACTTTTTTCAGTTTTATGGCCTTTGGTCTAAAGATGCAGGGTTTAGTTTCACGTTTTAGGTTTAGTTTAATTATTTTATAAACTGTAGAGAATCAGGACATATCAAACTCACATTTGATATTTTGGCTGCATTTGTAAAGAGTGTAATGAGGCACAAACTGTGATAACAGCACTTAACTCTGTCGGGCTTAGGCTACTATCCACTGCTTCCACACATCAGATGGGCCATACACTGGACCCCATTTTCTCTAACTGGGAAGGTGCTGTGGTCTTACTCCCAATCCAGATAGTCTGGTCAGACCACTGTATTGTCCCGTTCGAAATAGAATCTACCCCTCCGCCTATTAAATCTAATAGAGCTTTACCTATTAAGCGCAGGGTCTGGAAGAAATTCTCTTATGAACTATTCGAACGCGCCTTACTTAACCATCCCATGCCCCAATGTAACACACTTCAGGAAACATGGAACAGTTATGAAAATTGGATGGCCATGGCTCTGGATGAAGTAGCTCCATGGGTGTCTAAACCCCCGACTAGGCATTCCAAAACAGCTTCATGGTTCTCTGAAAAACTTAGATTGGCGAAAGCCAAATGCAAAACGTTAGAGCGGAGGTGGAGATTGAATTATGCCCCTGAACTCAAAGAAGAATATAAAATAGAGATAAAGAAATACCACAAGCTATTAAGGTCAGAAAAGGGCATCTACTTTAAAAATAGAATCGAATCAGCAGACAACCCCACCAAAGAACTTTTTGGTATTTACAGAGAACTCACGACCCCATCCAGGCTTGAGGCTCAAGACGTCTACTCTAAGGAATTATGCGATCTTGTAGCCGATTATTTTGTGGACAAGGTGGACAAAATTCATGACACCTTCACAGCTAGTAACAATCTGCCAACCAGTTTTGGGACTAATGTAGCTGTTTCCACACAAAAATCGCGGCTATCATGCTTTACAACGCCAGAAAGAAACGAACTTCTAGGTATTGTTAAAAGCATACAATCCGGATCTCCATCTGACTCATGCCCAGTGGCGCGGTGTAAAGGTGTTATGGAAAGCATGCTAATCGATCATATTAGCCACATGATCACTCTGTCTTTTCAAGAGTGTCATGTACTGGAAGCATGGAAGACTGCCCAGGTCATCCCCCTAAAGAAAAAACCTAACATCCCCATTTCACAACTGCAAAACCTTCGCCCCATCTCCCTTCTTCCCTTCTGTGCAAAGATTGTGGAGAAAATTGCTAATAGACAGCTCATGAAACATCTAGAAGAAGAAACCCATCTCCACTCATCCCAATCTGGTTTTAGAACCGGCTACTCGACGGAGTCAGCCGTTCTATACTCCACTGAGCGCATAAGGCAGATAGCGGATGAAGGCGAGACAGCAGCATTAGTTCTATTAGATCTGGGTGCAGCGTTTGATACCGTGCTGCACTCCACGCTGCTGTCTCGCCTGATGGAGATGGGGGTGACGGGGTCAGCGCTAGCATGGCTGAAGTCCTATCTAGCTGATAGAAGCTTTCAGCTACATTGTCCTCCCTTCAGATCATCCCCACGCAAGGTAAGCCATGGGGTTCCTCAGGGCTCAAGTTTGAGCCCCACCTTGTTTAACATCTACATGGAACCCCTGGCTCGCGTGGTGGAGGCGTTTGGGGTGGACATTGTTAGCTACGCCGATGACACCCAGTTGGTGTTTAAACTCACACCCGACTGTAGTCAAGATGCCATCAACTTCTCGAACTGTATGTCAGCAGTGGCAGTATGGATGAACGACAACTGCCTACGCCTTAATGGCGAAAAGACAGAGTTGTTGGTGGTCGGGAGAGCAACATCCTCATGGTCAAGGCTTTGGTGGCCCAGTGAACTTGGGGACCCCCCCATTCCGAGGGAGTCGGTACGTAACCTTGGTGTTATGTTAGACACCGACCTCTCGTATAAGACCCATGTTAATAAAGTCACAGGGAGATGTTTTGGTCTACTCAAGGTTCTGCGTAAGGTCTTAGACCTCCTACCTGCAGTAGCCAGAAAAACCATTGTTCACGCCTTAGTGACTCCTCACCTTGATTACGGCAACGCCATGCTGTTAGGGCTAAGCCAAAAAGCACTTCATCAACTTCAATGCGCGCAAAATGCTGCTGCACGTTTAGTGCTTGGCCTCCCGCGCAGAGCATCAGGAAAGTCTGCATTGGCTAAACTCCACTGGCTCCCCGTCAGGGAGCGTATTAAATTTAAAGCCCTTTGCTATGCACATCGCATAGCCCAGAACAAAGGTCCGGACTATCTCAATAACCTCCTGACCATACATCGCCCTACTCGCAATTTAAGATCTTCTGGTGCGATGTTGTTTAAAACTCCTCGTATTCGTAGGGCCAGAATGGGCGGACGCTCATTCAGGAGCTTAGCCCCCAAATACTGGAATGCTCTACCACTGAATTTGAGGATGGAGCCATCTGAAACAGGATTCCGGAGGAAATTAAAAACATTCCTCTTCCCCATTTCATAATCCCGTTCTCTCAGGTCCTCTGTTGAATTTTATCAGTGATTAGCGCGGGGACACACTGTTCTATGTGTAGCCAGGCGCTCTATAAATGTTTTATTATTATTATTATTATTATTGATTCTTTCACTAATAGGTAAAATAGCTAGTTTCATAAAAATCTTTCCTAATATGTGTATCACATTTACCCACAGAGAATGGGTAAAAATCCTTAATACATCAGACCATAGTTTCTAGTGGGACAGTATTGATAGTAGGTGAATTCCCAACACCTCAGGCTTTAAACATTAAAGGCAAGGTATAGTGACAAGTATATATATTACCAAGCATCTGGGATAGTGGTGAAAACCTGACACTAGACTTTTGGAACGCATGGAACGCAGTGTCACTTGTTATGCTCTGCAAAAAAGGTTCTTTCCAAGTTCAACAAAGATTGGAGTGATATTGTTTGTATTTTTAGTGATTCAGCTACGTATATAAAAAATGTGTGTGATTACCTGTCAAAATTGATACTCGAGCTGAAGTGATTCCCTGTAGGAGATCCTTGCCACTTGTTAGATGGTATGCTGAAAGCATCTTTACAATCTTCAGCGTTAATGAGGGATGCTATTGACTTTTTAGTCCATTCTGGTACACTGTTTTCTTATGCCCAGGAACTAAAACACAAATATTTATCATTTCGTGCTTTATGTGGCATCAAAGAAAGAGTCATCCCAACTGTGTCCCTTAGCTGACGGTTCTCAGCCCAAGGGGCTATGAATGCTGAGAGGGCCTTTTCACAGTAGTTTACATGGGAAGGAAAGCACGAGCGCACATGACCAAAGACTCACTGAAGAAGTATTGTATGGTGTACTGCAATAAGATTAATTTGCAAAAATCTCTTTGGACGTTATGTACACTATACGTACACTGTCTATATACCATGTTCTTTCAGTGCAGAAAGCAAGCAATGATAAAAGCAAAACATTCCATAAACACCGGAAAAACACCTTTTCTGTTGTTTTTAGTGGTGTGAAAGTGTGTAACCACTGATAACAACTGTTTTTTAAGATATTGAAAACACTGAAAAAACCCCACCAGAATTTACTAAAAATAGAAACTGAAAACAGGACAGCCTAATCATATGGTAAGAGGAATGTAAACATGGCACTTACATGCGGATGCGCGTTTTATGATGAAGCATCCAAAGAAGCCAGTTCGTGCAAGGATTGCGGCGAGTCAAGGATAGTGCTGGAATGTAAAGGACGAGGAGAAATGAGAGTCACGTTACCCCTGTATATTGCCGAAAGTGGCCGTGTCGGATCGAAAGGGGAGAACAATTTTTAACCACATATTACCTTAGCCCTTTATTCAGTGGCTCCAATCGGCATTTCCTTTTTTATTTTATGTTATGAAACAGTACGTAGTGGTTCGAATACAGCGGCCGACTCTAGATGAAAAGAGAAATTTATATTGATATCAAGCAAGTTGCAGGGCAGATGTGAAGAGACTTGAGTCTAATCTCGGGGCTCGAATATCTAACTTCCACATGTCAGGCATCAAACAACAGAAAACGCATCCCAAATATGGGCGTACTATGATTATATTACCAACTTAACCACCTCACCTATCCCCAGAGTGTAGCTATACCGGGACTCTAAATGTATTTACTCGTCTGATCGTCGTTTAATAAGTAGGGCTTCATTTACTAATGTCCATCCCCCGTTCATCGTGAACATAATGGTGACGGGGTTAGAGAAGATCGTGACCAGAATGCTGGGACGAGGTTAAAAAGAAGGCTATGTGTGCACTACACGTCCAGACTAAAAAGCCTCACCTGTCCCCAGTGTTCAACTAAGCTGAATGTATATCCTTACTTAATCAGGGTTTGAAGGTAGGACTTAAATTATCGATGTCCGCCCCCCGTATAACGTGCACACAACACTAAGCCTGGGAAAAAAGAATATTTGTGTGCAATGCCCACACGGACTAGGGGATCAAAACTTCCAGGTACACCGGCTACATTAGCATAATCAAACCATCCAATCCGCCCGAATGCACGACAACATAATTTGACTAGTGGGGAAAGAAGAGCCTTAGAAAACTTAAAAACGGACAACACACTAGTCATACGGGAGGCAGATAAGGGAGGAAATGTTGTTTTGATGAGGAAAGCAGAGTACTTTAAAGAAATTGACCGACAATTGTCTGACACCTCTTGTTACACCAAGTTAACACACAACCCGACAGCCTCACTTGGAGCTCATATAAATATGAGACTGACTGATTGGCAGGAAATAGGCCTGATCAGCGAGGAGGAATGTAGATACTTAAGGGTGACAGATCCGACTTTCCCATGTATATACATTTTACCCAAAATCCACAAGGGGGGCCCCTTTCCTCCGGGCCGACCCATCATTTCGGGTGTAAATTCCCCGACTGAAAGACTATCGGAGTATGTGGATGTGTATATACAGCCCTTTGTCCAATACCTTCCCTCATACATCAAGGACACCAAGGACATTCTAGCGAAATTTGAAGAATTCGTATGGGCTGACAACTTAGTTTTTGTCACACTGGATGTCACCAGTCTCTATACTTCCATCAAAAAGGAATTTGGTATGAATGCCCTCGAATTCTATCTGGGACAGAGAGCAGCAGAACACCTGGGCCATAATGAGATATTGCTGGAAATTACCATCTTGTAACATATGCCGCCGCCATTAGTAAATGAAGCCCTACTTATTAAACGACGATCAGACGAGTAAATACATTTAGAGTCCCCGGTATAGCTAAACTCTGGGGATAGGTGAGGTGGTTAAGTTGGTAATATAATCATAGTACGCCCATATTTGGGATGCGTTTTCTGTTGTTTGATGCCTGACATGTGGAAGTTAGATATTCGAGCCCCGAGATTAGACTCAAGTCTCTTCATATCTGCCCTGCAACTTGCTTGATATCAATATAAATTTCTCTTTTCATCTAGAGTCGGCCGCTGTATTCGAACCACTACGTACTGTTTCATAACATAAAATAAAAAAGGAAATGCCGATTGGAGCCACTGAATAAAGGGCTAAGGTAATATGTGGTTAAAAATTGTTCTCCCCTTTCGATCCGACACGGCCACTTTCGGCAATATACAGGGGTAATGTGACTCTCATTTCTCCTCGTCCTTTACATTCCAGCACTATCCTTGACTCGCCGCAATCCTTGCACGAACTGGCTTCTTTGGATGCTTCATCATAAAACGTGCATCCGCATGTAAGTGCAATGAATACATTCCTCTTACCATATGATTATGGCCTACAGATGATATTGGGGCTCCCCCTAGTGGTGCAACGCATTCGTTTTAGGATTACAGATATTGCATGTAGAATATTTCTGCCACCAGACCTATTCAATTATTTTGTGATTGAATAAAATGTTGGACTGATAACATCAACCGCCTCCCCTTCAACGTAGATGCTATGTACAACACGTTTAATAGTTACTGTATTCATAATACTCCCTTATTTTTTTAAATAGCTTACAATCAACTAATGGATGCTAGTCCCACGGAATTTGGGTCCCCTTACTAACCGTAACAGAATAACGTCCTGTAAGTATGCTTGACCATTACCACTGTACGCACCCTCTTAGTTATAATTGGCCCTGCTTTCATTATTCCTTCTTTTGTTTTCACTTCTGTTAGATATATTAAACCGAACGACATACTTGATGGTTTCGAACTAGTGATCCTGAGACTCTATACGACCTGGTCATCTTTTTGCAACCTTGCTTCTTTAATAATATATCGTTGCGTCCAAGGAGCCTCAACAACTAACTTTGGTAGGTCTCCACTCAGCGGTATCAATACCTCAGGACACATTTACTCACCTTTGTTATCTATCCTTAATTCCTTGAGCTAGATTTCACTAACCACTATATCTGCTAAAGTTTCTTTGTTATAATTTTCTTAGGGTTCTTGCTTTCCTTAGGAGATGTTTTGTAACTCCAGTAGGCATGTTGCCTGTATTTAATTGATATTCATACCGAATTGTTAAGCAAATATTTGGTAGTTATGATCTGTGTTCATTCATTGTTTGGGATTGTGATATTATCTCTCCAAGTTCACACGCATAGGATAAATTGGTCTACTTGCCTAGAATCCTACAGTATCGACATGATGAATTACATGATGGCAACAATAAGGACATGTTAAATGTATAAAATTTATATAATTATGTTAGGGGTTTTCTCTTTGCTATTTTCAACAATTACTCTAACCTGATGTTCTATATGCTCTTAGTACCTTGCAGAAAATATGTCCAAGACATATTCACACTGACATGCGCTTGTTTTTAATCATGTAATAATTTGTAGCTCGGCTGAGTTTACAAACACTTTACAATTTTAATGATGTGTTTATACGTGTCTATCTTCATTGATAGAAAAAGCTTTATTCGAGTTATACACTCATAAAAGCACACACATAAAAATGCATACATTTCTAAAAGCATCAACATCGTATGACAATAATTTTATAATTAAAAATACATGATATATAAAATAAAAATTGTTATCGGTTAGAGTTAAAAATAGCTTTTTCATGATATGCGGAAACTAAATGCATGTTACAATATAGCAACCTACAATTTGCGGACCATTCCTAAGTTTATACAATAGGAGCTGATACCATACATATTAGCCGCATTTTTAACATATTTAAAATTCATATATATCTCCCAGTTGTTGTCTGCAGGGATAAGTCGTACATAGGAAAGTGTAAAAATCATAGCACATTAGAGGATAGAGCCCTCCTCCTTATAGACCAAGCCCACCCCAGATATTTAGCAGTTCCAACTACAATTGGTATTTCAGTGGAGGAACAAATAATTCTCAGCCCCTCAACACCACTTTGGACACCGAGGTTCCTACAAACTGGTGCCAGCCAAGAATTTCTTGGATTTACATAAGCATCGCATAAAAAAAGAAAGTGTGCGATGCTTTCCTTAGGGGCCCCACATGACGGACAACATGAGTCGCTATTAGTTCTCCATCTCGACGTCATGCACCTCAGGGGGAGAGAACCTGCCCTTAATTGGAAAAATAATTTCCTGTCTAATGGGACAGTTATGCTGTCCCAATATTTTTCTAGGGAAGGTCTTTGTTTAATTTCCAAAAATTTGCCCCCCATGGATTCCGAGGATACGCTCCTCCAAAGTTTCTGGTCGACATAATTCCAATATAGTTCTTTAATGGTGGATTTACTTGGGAATACTTCCCCAAGGGGGTTTTCCCATAGTTTGGAGAGCCCAAGCTCAGCAAGGGTGTCCCTTAGTATTTTTAACCATGTGATTTTATGGAAAACATCTAATTTGGCTAGTGCTAAGAACCCGTCAGCGTAGTGTCTAATTTCCATTGTGGTCCATAGGCGTCTCCAATAAAGGATTGGCCTCAGACGGGCACGGTCACTAAGCGATCTTCTACCTAGATCCAAACCAAGCGGAATCAGTGGTGTACTTTGGGGTAGGCTGGTGATCCCTCTCATAAACCTGTTCTCTGATCTTTGGAGGGTGGTAAGACTCTCAAAGCCCCAGACTTCAGCCCCGTAGAGGGTTGCGCCCAAGGCTTTGGCGTCGTAGACCATCAGAACAGGTTTTACCGGCCTGGTTTTGGATTTTACTTGTTCAACCCTAAGGGCTCCCGAGATCTGTTGATGTTTCAACACCGCCTTCTCTATGTGACGTGACCAACCAAGTTTGCTGGAAATCTCAACCCCAAGGTATGTAAAAACATTTACCAACTCTAATTTTACGTTGTTCAAAAATACATTGGGTCGAGATTGACGCTTTTGCCCAAAGGCCATCAACTTTGTTTTGTTTACGTTAACCTCAAGACCCCGTTCTTTACAGAATGAGTCAAAGATGGTCAAAGCTCGCTGAAGACCCGACGGGGTTTTGGACACGATCAAAGTATCGTCAGCGAACATCAGAATTGGAACTCTGATGCCCGCTAGCGAGGGTGCGTCAACCATTGCACCCGTCATCCTGTCTACAATGCCATTAATGAACAGGGAGAACAGCAGGGGTGCCATTGCACATCCCTGCCGGACCCCCCGCTCGACTGGAAAGTTGGAAGTGGTTTCACCATTCCTCCCCCACTGAACCTTTGCATAGTTACTTTCATGCAAACGCATTATCAGCGTAAGCAAATCGGGTGGGACCCCTATTTTGGACAGAACCTCCCACAGCGTGCACCTGGGCACCAGATCAAAGGCAGCCCTTAGATCAACGAATGCTACATAAAGGCTGCCTTTGCCCAGGAGTACAGTCCCCCACCGCAGCATGGTGAAACGCAAGATTTGGTCGACCGTACTAGTTGCACGTCTGAATCCTGCCTGGAATGGGGATAAAGCATTGTTATCGTCTACCCAGGCCATAAGTTTGTCGACCAGCATCTTCCCCACTACTTTTTGCATGGTGGCCAGCAAACTAATTGGTCTATAATTTGCCGGGAGTGACCGATCCCCTTTCTTGAAGATCGGTATTATTATTGCCCCTTTCCATATACTTGGGATTTTTGCCCCTTTCGCTAGGCCGTTTCCTAGCAAGGTCGCGTATTTTGCCCACTGGACCTTGTCGTGTTTAAAAATATCTGAGGGGATTCCGTCAAGCCCAGGGGCTTTTCCCCCCTGCAAACTTGCAATTACGAGTTCCGCATCCTTAGTTGAGAATAAATCCCCCTTACAGAATACCAAAGGGATTGGTTCAATGGCCATTGTATCCCTACTCTCGGCATACTGGGGTTTAAAATATTCGACCCACAACGCCTCATCGACATTGTTGTCGGGATTATTAGGGGCGCCCCCTCTTCCCCATTTCACAGTTTTCCAGAAAAGTCTGGAATCCTTTTGTCCTGAAGCCTCGAGTAACTCCTCCCAGTACTCCTCATCCCACCGCTTCTTAGCCTTGTGGATACTATCCTTATAGAGTTTCCTGGTGGCGCTATATGTATTTTGTCTTGTTGTAATACAGCCCTGAAGAAGTCCCCGCAGGGACGAAACGCGTCGGCTGTGTCCTTTAACATTTGGAGTGAATAAAGAAATATATTTTTGGGAAAAAAAATTTGTTTCATATGCAATTTTTGATTATATCTTGTGTGCAAACTAGAAGACCTTAGTTTACACATGTCTTTGTTGTGGTGCACCTTTGCTTAAAATTACAATTTGTATCTCAAGTTCTATATAGAACTGCCATTGTGATGGTGGGTGGCTGTCAGTGTGCACACTACTCCCTTTGTGGTATTTAGAGGGAAAATATTAATTTGGCTATTGTGGTCAGGTGCTCCGTTAAGAAAGGTTCCACCATCCGACTTGCTTCTTTGTTTACAGTACTGTGTATTGTCTATATTTTGTATTTTAGGCATTTCCTACATATCCTAATACTTTATTTAGTGAGTTTACACCTTCTTATACACAATGCAGGAAATAATTTCTTTTTTTGAGACATTATCCCCCTTGATTTTCGAGGGTAATTGAAATGAGTATTTTTCTTTCTTATACACGATTATTAACGGGACAGCCTGCAGCCTGTAATTTTTTTTATCTGTTATTTTGCACGAACGTCTTTTCCTTAATTCTCAGTCCCAATTTTCTCACATGTGGTTCTCATTGTCATGGCAACATGGCAGTCTTTTTTCATTGACTATGCATTAGAGCTGTTCACCTCTGATTTTCACTATATTTATTTCCGGTGCACTGGTATTATGCATTTGAACGCATCCATTAAGCGTTGTACAGCAGGTGTTTACCATGAGCTTTGCAGATATGTGATATGTGATTTACATATGTCCTGTATAGGACCATTCAATAGAAAAACATTTGGGGCGTTCTTTGAACACGATCGATAGCATATTCTGTTTTAACTATTCAAGTTGAACTCTGCGTAGCTTTGGCGATTTTTGGCGTTCACAGTGGGCTATTTCTGTTTTTCCCGCTGTTTCTAGTTACACCACCACGCATTAGTGGACTAATTCATGATTCAGTTATTTATGGTTCACATATGGTTACGCACTAGCGACTGCACAAATTCTTTGGCCACTTTGAGGAATTTTTTCGGGTATTGAACAGTAATATTCTTCACATTTTCACCGACGATTTGTTTGTACACTGTATGAGCAGTAATTAGTTCCTATTTCACTTTGTTCATCGCATTGCGAATTTCACACCAGCCTCGCAATTACCTATTTTATTTAATTCTAAGCATTCATTCAGTTCTTGGATCATAAAGCATGTATTATTTTCTTTGTATGGATCACCCCCTGATGAAGGGCTAGGCCGGAAATGCATTGGGGCATTTGAAATTCCTGTGAAGTAACATGTTGACAAACACCTCTCATATATATGAAATTAAGTATACGATGATTGGAATTCTATGATTAGAACACTTGATGAATAAATCAAACCTGAAAATTATAAAGTGAATGATGACTTTGTAAAAGCACACGATCGCCTAGGAATTCTAATATGAGTTTGTCCTTCCCACGGTGAAGGACGCTTTCTATAGTATTCCTCTGAAACAACACCTAGTGGCCTGCTGAACTCAGACCCACTTCCACACCAAAATACCACGCCAACAACCTCAACATCATACTGGACAGCAAACTCACCATGAAACGACAGATGAGCACAGTCTCCTCTACCTGTTTCCACACACTCTGCTTGCTTTGAAAAATCTTTAAATGGCTCCCCATCAGCATGAGAAGAACAATCACGGAAGCCTTAGTCACCAGCAGGCTGGAATACGGCAATGCACTGTACAAAGGAACTACCACCAAACTCAAGAGAAGGCTCCAAGCAGTACCGAACTCAGCGGCCAGACTGATCCTCAACCTGCCCAAACTGACCCACATCACCCAACACCTAAAAAGCTGCCACTGGTTCCCTGTCCGGTAAAGATGCCAATTTAAGTTACTGACACACGCCTACAAACCCCTCCACAACCAAGGCCCAGCATACATGAACCATCTCCTGAACTTCTGTCAACCATCCAGAAGCCTTTGTTCTGCCTCCCTTACACAGACACCACACATCCGTAATAGCCACAGCAGAGGCTGCTCCTTTTCCCACCTTGCCTCTAAGTCCTTAAACCCCACCTCCCCCTACGAACATCACACTCACTGATGGACTTCAAGAATTGACTCAAAACCTGGCTCTTCAACTAAACCCAGCACCTAGATACCCTCACAGGTGAGAAAGCGCGCTTTACAAGTACTGATTGATTAATTTTGGGGATATCTGCACCCATTATTAGCACCAATCTATAGCAAGCACAACATATGAACAAAGTTGCTTTATAGGGATTACTAGCAGCTTCGGGGACCCTACAAGGTGGAGCAACCTGAAATTCTCACGTGCAGAATACTTCACAAAAAGACAGTTTGTTGCCTCTCAGAGTACATTGCAACCTGAATTCAACTGTTTGAAAGTTGCAGATGTATCATTTGCATTCCTGGCAAACGCCTGGCTACCCATGCCTTAATAGTGCCCATCTTTAACAGTGATTGGGCACTCGTGTGACATGCCATTTCGTCTTGTCATAATAACGGCTTGTCCTTGGTGTATTATGGGCATTTCTTTTTACACAACAATGTTCTTCAGATTTTTAAAGATCAGAAGTCATGTCCTTAAAGATCACATGTTAACACCACATCTAGCAGAGGCGCAGGAAGATGAAATAGACACTGTACTATACTATTTACGCTATGCTCAAGAAGCTTGCATTTTCAAATCTTCTGAGATATTTAGAAATTCTATCCGGTCATTCCAAACCTTGGCATGCTATACCCATAGCATGCCAAGGTTTGGAATGACCGGATATAATTTCTCTGGATTTGTATATAGGATATGCAAATGCAATGCAAATATCTATACCTCCTGCCAACTCCTCCAAGCCTGGAGGTTCTGTGTTTTACCAATTTTGGGCGGTCTCTTTTCACAATTATCGAGCCATGGGGCTCTTCAAACCACTTGCACATACTCTCATCTGGAGGGGGAGGCTAAGTGTACGTTCTTGGTTACAGTTCTGCTGCCCTTGGCTTAATACTGCCACATCTTTGACATGCAATGAGCATTCCTGGTACATCCCTGCACAATAATGATTCGCCCTTGGCATACGGTGGTCATTTATCACAACATTTTGGCTATTACTAGTGAATAGGAGTGGCCCATTCCAGCTATATAGTGGGCATTAGGTATTCCCTCACATAATACTGGTCAGTCGTCGACATTGTACTGCCTATTTTGATGTCTGGAAAACCCTGCTATAACAGTAGCTCATCCTTGAGTTCGTATGCTCATTTTTTTTTTACAGTATTCTCACTACCCCTAGCATAATGGTGCCAGTCCTTGGCACAGTTCCAGCACCCCTGGATATACTTGGGCCAATCAGTTGCTAATGAGTCAATGCAACACCAGTGCATGTTATTGACCTATTTATTATGATAAGTGTTGGCACCAGTCTGGCTAACCGTGGAACAAGGGTGTGGGAATTCCTCGCTCTAAAATGAAAATACCTAGTACTTGTCAGTGTAGTATACACCACTTCCTATTAAGACAAGACGGGGTTAACTGCCTTTGTTTTCACGGCTGGCACACTGTTTGCTCCACACACTCTCCCTGGAGGCTGCGCTGGGCACACGTGCCGAGGGCAGCCGGACCGAGGTCACGCCCGGGGCAGAGGCCCTCTGACACCGGCGGGACCGGTGAGCGCTAGCTCCCCTGCGCTGGAGCCGTAGGAGGACCGCTCTCTCCTCCCAGCAAGGAGCTCGCCCCCTCCCGGCCGAGCCGTGACGCTGCGCCCCGCCTCCCCGGGCTGGAGCCGCCTCCGATGCATCCAGCGTAGAGCTGTGGAGAGGCAGGAGCAGCTCCGAGGCTGCAGCGCCGTGAGCCAGAGAGAGCAGGTTCCCGGAGAGCACCCGGCCACACAGCGCCCAGAAACGCCGAGGATAGGCGGGCGAGTGGGCGCTGCCAACATCGCATGGCCCAGACTAGGCACCCGGAGGGCGGTCTGCGCTGCCACAGCTTCAAGGAAACTCCAGCCAGTGTCCGGCAGCCGAGCTGCCGCCGCCCCCTCCCCGGGACGGGCTTCTGAGTGGGGCAGCCGGTGGCAGGCGGGCACCTGGGCAGAGCGTGCACCGGGTCCCGGCGTTGGAGCCCTTCTCTCCCCGCGGCTGTCAGCAATGAGAGCTGCTGCATGGAAGGAGGTAAGGGCTGCTCCTGCGCATCCTATGGAGGGCAGGCTGGCACCGCAGGACGGGCGCGGTGTGAGGGTGCGCGGCGTCTCCGCCTCGTACAGGTGCCAGCCGTGGCCGGAGTTGAACTTCATCCGTCTCACCCCACACTCTCGCAATTCACGCCTCTGAACTGACGGGTTCTTGGAGTCCCTGGCCGGGTCTGCAGTCTGACGGGGGCTCTGCTTGCGGGGTCGGCATCTTCAGGTGGGATACTTGGACAATATTTGCTCAAGGGGGGCAGTGGCACTGCATGAAGAGGGAGCTCTCTGTCATTTCAGGGGAAGTCTTGGTACAGCGGTGGAAGCTCCAAGCCCCCCAAACCCCTACGGGGGGGGGGCAGTGGGAGATAGAATGGCTCTGGGGGCACCTGGTGAGGCCCAGACCCCTCTCACATTGCTGAAGGACAGTGAACATGGAGGTAATACACACCTCCAAGCTGATCGTCCCGTATTTGTCTGAAGTGCCTCCCGGACAGGCGCTATTTGACTTTAGTCCGAGCCCGTGCTCTCTAGTTCCGCTATGCCAATGTCTCTGGGGCTTCCAAGCACTGAGACACAGGGGGAGGGGGGTCTCTGCCTCAATCGTGCCCTATAGTTATCAATTCCCTGCCCCTCGAACTCTTGGCTTTTAGGAACTCTTCCCAGATTTTCACGATGAATGTGGTTAACTACAGCGCAACGGGTTTAGGAAGGGCCAGGCGACTAGCCTTGTATTAACTTATGCCAGTTTATCAATGCACCTTGCAAAACCCATCCACCTTAACGTGCTTGGGACGTTGGTTATACAGTCTGATTGACGAGCCAGGGTATTTTAACCTCCGGACTGGCACTTGACCAGGCGTGTTCGCTCACACGTTGCTTTATTTTCCCTTTTCACAACCCACGTGGGCACCGTTGCACGTGCGCAGCGTTGCTCCGTCAGTCACTGCAGCTGTTTGTAAAGGGAGCGCGTGTCTACGCGTCAAACCAGACGCGCGCCTCTTCACTGCCCGCGTGCGCCGTGCTTTTATGACCATTTCACACCTACATGGCAGAGAATCTTCTCCCTCGGCTTGTGCCTCCTAGTCACCAGAGCTGGCGCGAGCGGAGCGCGCCAACGGACGCCCTTCTCGCTAGGAAGCACCTGGGGAGCTGGGTATCACGACGCCACCTTTGAATCAGGTAACTGTGTGCGTTAGTGGATTAACACTTCTGAGTACCCGTGAAAGTAAATGTGCGTCAATTAAAGATAGTCTGTGAAACGCACTTTCTTTCACCAAGGCATTACTACCGTGCAAGCTTGACATTCCAAGTTTTTGGCGTAGAGCTGCCCACCACAGTGCTTGCTGTTTCACAGAAGTCACGGCATATAGACTTTACAGAGAGAAAGCAATCTAGCAAATGTCCGAAAGCCACATGCATTGATATTAACATGAACTTAAAGCCTCGTGTCCTAGTTCTTGCCATACAGCCGATTTTTTGGACACTGTATGTGAACACTTCACGGGATAAACCATAGATGCAGATTCCCTGGTGTTATACGTTTCTCTGGCAGTTACTTTTGTCACCCAATTATAGATTTGCCGCAGCCGCATTTGTTACGTTATGCACCACCTGCTGCATAGTTTGCAGATATCGCGCCAATTTTTATTTTCGTGCTCAGATGGATCAAAAGTTACTGAAAAAAAGCGTCACATATGGGTCAGTGCAGGGAAAGAATGTTTACCAAGGTTAACTGCCCAACTTTCAGTTGCTTATTGCTTTATTGAGATGTTAAACTGGTTCTAATGAGGTGCAACTTTGGCCAAATATATTAATAATAGTTCAAATGCCAAATGAAAATGTTTTACTGTTTTAGGTTGTGCCGCATCATGTACTTCTTTTTCTTGCCCCCTCATTTTATTAATCCTGACACATAGTTTCCCCCCTCATCTGATGCATAATTCTAGTGACCCTGGTTATGTTATTTCTCTCTGGTGAAGGGAGGGTAGGGCGTTATGACCCAGTTGAGGTTTCAACTCTGGTGGCTCCCTCCCTACACTCAACAATGGTAATAAATAACATCACACTCTGTGCAGATATAGACCATGTACTTAGATGTGGGTGCCTATATATAAATATATATATACACACACATATGTGCGTTGTTGCAATTAGAAATAATTGTCTTTAACTTTGTCCCATCTTGACGAATCACCACACAGCTTATTTTAAAAAGTGTTCTCTTGAAGAATGGGCAATGGTGGCAACGTTTACAGCACTTGTAAGGTGTGGTTAAGAGCAGTGTGATGGGACCCAAACTTGAGTCAAGTAGATTTTCCCATATACAATCTTTGCTCACTGATAATAGAAGAAAAGTACTGTGGCAACAATAAGCACTAAAAGTGGCCCGCAGACTGAGTTTGTTTTAGAAAGCAACAATCAAACCCTTACAGAAATCCCTCCCTTGTCTGAAGGTTGTCCTTTCTAGCAACCTCAAGATTGCTGCAGTCCCCCCATTGAACCCGGTGTGAAGTGAAACTCTGCCCTGAGTTGCAGATGGAGTTCTAAGACCTGCTCAGGGGTGCCCTTGACTGGCGTGCGGCTTGTTCACTGAAATCCCTGTTCTATAAAAGAGAGAAAAAAGGGCAGATTATACAAAGTGCAGCTCATCATTATTACAATGCGCCACCATAATTAACTGTATTTCCTTGAGGACATTCTAGTGTCACTAGACTTTAATTTGACCTACTTTTAATGTTAATCATATACAGGCGTGCACAGCTTCTTCCGGTTAGCAACTGCCAGCAATTCCCACTTATCCTGGAATCCAAGGTTGTTCATGTGCTTTGAATGGCTCAGGGACAGAGATATTATTAGAAATTACTATTGCTTTATAGTATAAACCTGCCCTTGAATTAAACTATTCAGTTGCTTGGACTTGCCCAGAAATACATTGAGGGTGAGAATGCAAAAGACACACAATTGATAGACGGAATGCAGAACAAATAAAAAAAATCACCCCAGTCAAGAGATATGGGTTAAATCCATAATTCTTTTGTTCACCATGCCACCCCAGTTTAGACCTGGCCATATGCAGATCGGTTTTGACCATGTGCCTCATGGGAACAGTCCAGCCCAATCTGCCAAGCCAGGTCCTCCCTGGACCGGACACAAGCATCCTAGGACCGGTTTCGGAGTTTCACCCCTCATCAGCCAGGATAGCTTGAATCCAGTGGCACAGTGAGCACGGGACCAACGTCTGGGCATACCCGGCGCACTTAGGGCAAGAATGCAAAAGACACTCAATTGATGGATGGAATGCAGAACAAATCAAAACATTCACCCCCAGTCAAGATATCTGGGTTAAATCCATCATTCTTTTGCTCACCATGCCACCACACTTTAGATCTGGCCATATGCAAATCAGTATTGACCCTGGGCCTCACAGGAACATTGAAGCATAAATGTCATCTCGGGTTGGGCAGTGAGTTTTTCATAGCCTGTTAGCTTCCAAAATCACTCAACCCATAGACTGTGCTTGGTCACTAGTGCCAGCTCCAATCCTATACCCAACCTTAACTACCCACACTCATTGTACCATCTTCAGTCTGTCCTTTGACAGTTTGAGGCCATGATTCTTATTTTCTTCTACCTCACTTACTGGAATATATCCAAGATCACTAGTTCTCTTTGACCTCATGTTGCGTAAAGGAGACCTCTTGTAGCCACCTCAAGTGGCCCCCTCTTTTAGGGACAAGACCTCCTTATTTTTGATGGAATTGTTCTTGCGTTCTGGATCTAGGGCATGTTCTCAAACAGGCTGTCACTCGAAGGATGTGTTTAATCTTAGAGGTGTAATGTAACTCTCTTGACATAGTAATATCATAAAAGGCAGGTTTGTTCTGATTGAGTGAGCACCACTAAATATGTTGTTTTACATGGGTTGCAACCTAATCCATCCTGCTCGGAGATATAAAAGCTATTAGTAAAGAATGCCGTATGGCAATTGTGCTATGATGATGCACGTCTCTAGATCATTTCTGGTAGGTTTGGTGAAAGGGATATTACAAGTCTTGTGGTAAACGTCACCATTTTCCCGAGGTATATTTCAGCAGGTCAAACTGGTGAAATTTAATGTGGCAAAATGCCTGGTATATAACAGGACACATAGATTTTTGTACACAAACCACCAAAAACTGTGTGTTAGGTCCAATAAATTCAGACCCCAGCGATTTTATCTGAGGCAAAATAAACACACCTTACTCTATTTATATTGTCTTTTCCTAGGATATAATGTTTTGGCCAGTCTCAAAAACCTGCAATATGTCGACTTCTCAAATTTTTTAAAAGTTTTTTTTAATTTATTTTTTAGCATTTGTGAAAGGGAACTTGAAGTTGTGTGTTTAATACTTTTCACAGACACTGGAATTAACACAAAGTGAACTTGTGTGAGGCAGCACTTAAGCTGATTTTATAAAATACATATTTTTGCCAATGTAATGGACTTTTAAACGCACTGTTCCTGTTTGGTATACTAGTCTTTTTGTCTATGGCCATCAAGTGGAAAAGGGACACAATTTGACGGAGCTTTTGAGGAATGTTTTTTCTTTCATTGCATTTACAAAGCATATTATGGAAATTGTTTTTTCCAGCACATGGTATGGCGTGGTGTGAAATTCTAAACTCTGGAGGGCTAACTAAATTAATTAGATTAATCATTTGGTCGAACTGTGTACATTTTCAGCAAATAATTTCTACCGACTCTGTTTTAGGTTTCTGTCATGTGAGTTGGCCAGATACATCAATCAATTTAACCCTCCATGCTGAAACATGGGGTGATCAGCAGTTCATGAATTCGAATCCTTTCAAGGCCAAGTCTTTCTTTCTTTCATCCATCCCAGGTTGAGAAGTGAGTAATAGCTAAATGGGTAATAATGACTCCTGTTGTGAAAAGAGCTTAGGAAAGGAAAAATTGCGATATGAAGCGCTATATAAAAAGTGGGGTATGAACAGGACCGGACTGGCTACCGGGCAGTTTGGAATGCTGCTGAGCTGGGTGGTGGTTTCGTTCATGGAGACCTGCGTGTGCTAAAGAAATTCATTTTGAATTAATTATTTCGAAGCACACACAGGTCTCCATGAACGAAATCAGCCCCCACCGCTGTGAAATCAGCCCCCAGCTCAGCAGCATTAGAAACTGCCCGGTAGTCAGTCTGGCCCTGGGTATGAAGCGCTATATAAAAATAAATTGAATTATAAAAATGTTCCACAGGGAGTGCCCTCATCGGTGGTCTGTATGACTGATTGTCTTATTTTCCTACTAACCTGTAATCCAGGAGTGCCACTTGACAATAGATGTGCGTGTGTCAGTGGTCCCCTAAATATTGCTATTTGCATCGGGATTCATTGCAAAGGCCTGTCTTACCCTGAAGAGCAGAGCGTCAGTAATCCATGAAAAGTAGTGGCTTATGGACCAGACTTTGGAACATGGCGAACTAAGTTCGAATCCTGGCCTTGGACCAGCGTCCTGTGATTCTGGGCATATCAGTTCACCTCCCTAAGCATTATATGTCATGTAGAGTGGGGCCGCTGTAATGCACACCAGTGCGCTTACGCTATGCACTACAAAATGTGCCCAGAAAACCCCCAATCAGAGTGAATACCCAAAAGTGAGGTTTTTTTTCCGAGCGTAATCTTGAGTCCCTGTGTAGATGGAGTATGATCTAACTCACGTATATACACTTCATTTTATTATTGGATCTTCTATTTCTAGCACCGCTGAGGATCCAACCAGAATGATTTCGAGTTTCCTGGAGGAAAACTTCCAAGAAAGGATTTCTACAAAAATGTGATAAGTGTGCTATAAATAAGCATTGCAAAAAGCCATTTTAGCACCATTTAGTGACTCTCTGCTCTTTCGCATATTAAATCGTAGCAGGAAGCCCTGGGTTGGTATGTGCGCAGAATGACACTATGAAAGCACGTTGTTTGGCAGAAATATTAATCTATGCACGGCTGAGCATCTAGTCCCGCTTCATTCAAGAAGTTTCATTGCTTGCCACCACTATAATTTATTCCTTGGCAAAGTTACCCTGTTATCTGTAAATGCAGATTCGTGCTTCCTGTGACAGTGTTTCTAAAGTAGGAGTTTGAAGGGTTCTCAAACTTGTTAGATGGAAAGAGATTCAGACTAGAAGAAGGCATGCGATTTTAGCGCCACTTCTAGTGCACTTACCGCTTCAGCAAATACCTCTTTGCTTAAAGGAAGGCCTAAAAGAAGTGATAGTTGGCAACTGTAAATTCCTGGGTACCGGAACCAAAAACATCTCTCTTAGCGGGTACAGAATATGCTCCACTCTCTCTTCAGGAAAATGCACTTCTCTTGAGGTGGCTTCCAGTCGACTTTTAGTACTTTCAGAAGGCGATCTGTGCCATAGCTATGTATATGTTTGCAAATTTGGGAGCCTTCTTAATTGCCTTATTCAAAATTAATTTCTTTTATGGCAAGCTTTTTTTCATTCCATTGATGTTGTTATTTAACAAAGTGAGTCCTTAATTCACTTCTAAATGTCAAGCATCTCTGTATGCAAATTCTTGTGCATTACAGACATTTATAACTTTGCTCCACTTTTTACAAAGCCAGTGATTGAAATGTAAGATTCGCCACACTTTCTTGTGTCGGCTTGTTTTCCACAACCCTTCATGTGTGGAGTTTCTGCATAACCTATGTTAGGTGCAAGACTAGAAAGAAGTCCAGCGGAGCACGGCATTCCCCATGGTTGCAAACACTCACAGCTTTCTAGCTCTGTGGCTTAGGGACTCATTTGTATGGACCATCTCCAGGTAACTGGTGTCACTAAGGATTGCAGGAAAAAAGGCATAATTAACAGCTTTTGCCGACTCTGGACTCCGTCCTTGTTCAAAAATCCACCTATGCAGTCTTTCCTAATCAAGATCAGATTCTGTATAGATTGAGTTACTTTTCGTCAAAATGTAAGTTTGATTTGAGTATGATAAAAAGTTGGGAGAATCAGGTGCTAAATGAGCACTCTTTCGTCTCCGAATGACCAGTGAAAGTATTTTAGTGGTTTCCCAATAATGAAGCGTGCTCACATGCACAGTTGACAATCCTGTTTGATGCTAATATTTTGAAGGCAAATCAGGCTTATAGAAAATGAACTACTGAAACCTCTATAACAGAATCTAGAGTGTATTCTGTATAGTTGGACATAATCCTTGGCAAAATAGAAGGGAATCCTTTATTTTATAACTATACATTTCATATGCAGTGGGAAGGCTTGTATACTGGTGCGTCACAAACCTTTTGTAAGGTGTATGCCTGACACTGGGATTGCCACTGATTAGTGAAGGTTCTTACCCCAGTCATAATTCTTATCACTATGCATTTCTTAGGAAGCCTTCTGTAAAACATTTTAGCAGTTGCTATCAATTTCATGCTGAAAAACCAATCAAGAGCCAACCATATTCCATAACCCCTAATGCAATTTACACATTGAACCATGCTAGGTATTTGAACTAATTAATTTTTTTAATGCTGTTGTGATATCATTTGCCAACTACTTGCAAAAAATATGAAGTCTGTGACTGACCAGTGAACATCTAAGAGTGTTAGTTATGTATTACGTAATGTTTTAATGAGGTTCTGAACAGGTTGGTGTATTGTTGACATACTCCAAATTTGTGTCGAACTGAAATGTTGCACAACTGAGTTAGCTTGAACTGAATAGCATTAACATGCACCCTACTGTAGGGAGATTTCCCTTGCTCTCACAAGCTCCAATTTCCACTCTTTGTCCCAGAAGAAAAGAAAATCCCAGAATGAAGATTAAAGAGGCTCCACCAATGCACCAGCGCTCAGAACTTTACAAAGATGTTTGGTTCTGGCTGATAATTCAACCCTACTGTATTTTTCCCACAGAAAACATCCCTTTGAATGTTGGGATCTTAGTGCTCCCGTGGTGGGCTACACAAGATGTTTCAGAAAACATTGTGACATTTTCCTAACTGGCCTTGAAAAAAAATAATCAGTGGTCACTACACATTTTCCCAAACTTAAGAACCCACGTTTGCCAGCTGGTAATGCTCTTAGATTAGGGAGATCAGTGGTTAACCTGCTGGACCTGAACGCACAGGTCCGTGTCATGGAGTTGTGGTGTATGTTTTAAGGACTGCCCTTTTATATAGTTACGGGGACACAAAGTTTAACCAACACAGATATTAACCTCTGGCTGTTTTTCCTTCAGTCTTTTATTACTTCTCTTTGCTATAAAATTATTTTTGGGAACAGTCATTTTACTGGACTGGGGATTGGAAATTAGAAACCAAAAGGAGTTCCAGTGGTAGCACTGACTATCTTTGTGTACACTGTTGCGCAATATAGGTGGATTGCGGCTGATTCCTTGTACTGGTGATGGTCCGGTGTGTTGGGAAAAGAAAAAGGTCAGTTTGTAACTGCAGAATGAGAATTGAGACTTAGCTGGTAGAAAATGTTTTTTTTCTTTTTTTGGCATAGACTTACAAGATAAAAAAAAAAAATTTCATTGCACCAACTTTCTGAGGAAAGACGTTTTGGCTTTCCCAGTTCTTGTTCTGTGTTCTTGTTGTTTGCATTGGTTGTCTATGCTCGTGGTAATTTCAACTCCTTACAACACCTGCCTTATTTTGCTTTATGTAATTTGCATTTTTTCAAGTTGCTCATATACTGTAATAGTTACATAATGTACTCCTTTGTCAATCATGCACATTTTCTGCTTCTGTAAGATTTGTTTTTGCGAATGTATCTTTTGCACCAGAAAAATGTTTGCGAATAGGGCACGTGTTTCTCGTCTCTCATGATACTCACTCACTCATGTGCCTGGGGAAGCTTGAGAGATCTGTGGTAATAAATTGTTATTGTCCATCTCAGTGGTGCCGTGTTTGATCATTTTATCTATTTGGAAGTATAAAAAGCGCTAGAGACTCTGGGATTCTAACTTGTGGCCATATATAGAGCCACCCAAGAGCCCTGCAGGGGAAGCCTCAAGACCGACTTTAAGCAGCAATGCCAGAGAGTAAAATTGTTAGAATATCTAAAAGAGCGATTTATGTACTAACTGGGTAGGGTGACCAGGCGTCCCCGTTTTGCCAGGACGGTCCCAGTTTTTAACCAGCTGTGCCAGCAAATTTCAAGAAATGTAGCTCATGTCCCGGTTTATAAAGAGGGTCGACTGAAAACGGTGGGGGGTGTTTTTTATGTTTAATAAAGCAGGGATAGTTAGCAGTTGTTTCAAGAAAGCAATTTAATTAACAGGCAAGCTCCTGGTTTTAAAAATGGCATTTTATGTATGTTCTTACTGCCTGTTCTGTAATTCTCTGCTGAGGAGCGCTCTTATCGCTCGAAGTAAAATTGTAGACCTTCTTCTAATTTTGTGAAATGTCCTGTTTTTTGGCTTTAAAATTCTGGTCACCCTATAACTGGGGTAAATACAATAATAAGTCAGTTTATCAACTTCGTAAGTATGACCGGCTTAGCTTGCCTTGGCTGCGATTGAACTCTCCAGAGCTGTCATATACGTGCCAGCACATATCCGGCTGGTGTTGCTGGCTGCCTGTACTCCCCCCACCAACACCCCATCACCCCCAAAACGTACACTTTTCCAAGCCCACTGAGGCCGGCTGTTTTCCAAAGCTCTGGTGGTTTTCCGGTTAGCCTCCAGGAATCCCACAAGGCCCTGCACGAGTCATCCTTTGTCAACAGGTCACATCACCTCACCCCCTCACTTGTCACCTGGGTAAACTCAAAATCCCCCTGTCAAATGGATGTATTTTCCTTGAGGTCCCTGCACATGGGCCCGAGCATCAGTTCGCGCCCGTGGTTCCTGATGAGATGTTTGACACTTTAGTGTTGGGGATGGACAGAAAGCAGCAGATGTTTCTCTGTGCAGCATAACGTGACTGACAGTATTGATTTTGAGTCGCTGACATCGCCTCCGTCGGAAGCTTTTGTGCATGCATGTCACGTTTTCCCTGTTACAAACTTTGTACTGGCGTTACGGTGGCTTTCTTGTAGTAATAATATTTTTTGCATTCCCTCCTTTCACCCAGTCCACGTTTTGCCTCTGTTTTCATTGTTAATGGATCTTGAAAACAACCTTTTTTGAACTCTAAATGCTTGTAGCAGCAGTGTTTTGGCTTTGTTAATGTCGCTGAAATTGCACGGTGCAGCTAATAAAACGGAGCTGGCTCCCTCTACTGGAAAACTATAATTCCATAAAAGGAACAAGCATTCGCAAAGCTAACAGGTTAGATGCTCACATTGGAAAGCTAATAAACAATTATAATTGCCTGCTGTAAAACAAAACCATTACAAAAGGATCGCTTTGCTTATACAATACACGGAGGACATAAATAATGTTAAATTTGTCGTGACAGATGTAAAATAGACCCTCGTGCATACCAGTGGAGGCTGAAGGATACACCGAACAGCCTCAGAAAAATGTGACTAACTGCTCCTGCGGCTAGTCCATGGAGTGACTGACAATATCTCAAGCCAATGGCAAAAAGTTCCTGAGCCAAAGAAGACAATGGCTGAAGGAGACTTCACCAAAGTCCTGTAGAGTATGAACAGAATGTAATACGTTTGTTATGAATGTTGTACGCTTCTTCACACCACAAACTCCAAAACGGTGCATTGTATGGCTTTTTCTGTCGTGCATCTGCATTAAATTGCTGTAGTTGCTGCCTCGCAGTAGCCAGACTCTTCTGAGAAGTGTCTTTACTGTTATTGCAAAGTGCTGGCTGGCACCTGGCTCCAGTATGGAAGCATTATTTTAATCTAAGCATTCATCAGTGATCTTAACTTTAAAAGTTGTGTATTTCAAGCACGCACAGGTATTGCAGGAAGGCACGGTGACACCGCAGTTTGTTGCGCGAAGCCACAAAAGGGCCTATAATTATTTGTCAATCCCTCATCAGACCGCAAAGATATTCTTATAATTCCATATGGAATGGGCAAGTATCTCGCATCCACGCCATACCTGCAGAGGTTAAAAGAGCGAGGCTGATTAAGGTTGTGACCTCTCTTACACAGAAGGGGTAGATGTGGCCTCGTGCCAGGGAAATCCGGAGGGTTTGACTGGAAGTACACGGTTGTCAAGGGAGAAGCTGCGGACAGGGGATAGAAGTTACAATAGGCTAAAGGTGCAACCAGTCAATCTTTATAATGTGTATGGGTGAATGGATGAGTGCTTGATTCCATGTTCTTTAATTCGATCAGAAAGGAGAGAAAATCTAGAGAGATTGGGACCCCTTAGTACCCAGAGCTTGGTTCAGTGTTCTTTTTTTAGGTCTCGTCTTCGCAGCACGCATGTGCTGCAAAGGCAAAAATACCGTTTGCGATCGCTTTGGCTTTTCAGCCAAGCATGTGCACGCGTTTCATTGCCTTCAATGACAACGCGTGCATGTCTGGTACGAGCGCCGCCATATGGTAGCAATTATCGCTCCCGCAAGTGAATCACGCAGGCCAAACGCCCCCGTGCCGCGCGAGCTCTTGTTTATATTCGTCAGTGTTTCTTTGCAGAGAGTACCCGAAGACTGTGGTTTTGGTGGGCGAGGCGACTAAAGAGGGCAAAGCTCTGCTTGCGGCTCTGTACACTGCCTGCTCCCCGTGGGCGCCTCTTGAGCCGTGCTGGGCACAATGCTTTCAAGTGGAAAGAGGTGACTCAGCTCACAGGTGTGGGTTGGGGAGCGCCCTGGCCATCTCTCCCGAAAGATGACAAGGCATATCATTCTTTGTAGAGAAAGAAGATCGAAATGTATTACATCAACAACAGTTTTCAATTTTATCAGAAAAGAACGTCTCGGAGATGAAACTGTCACCAAAATCACATTACAAACACACCTTACACTGGTGAGTTTGGTCCTGGGGCATCTTGGGAGCTTGTTTAGAACCCTGCACACCAGTAGCATCCTTGTTTTGAAAACTCAAGACCAGGTCATAACTTTGATGGATGCAGCGCTCATGTTTTCACTTACTCTGTCCTCTGTCTCCAGTTCCCTCTCCCCGCCCCCCCCCCCCACTCAGCCCTCCTCCCCTCCCCCCGCCTCATCCCAACCACAGCCAGGTCTCCCTCACATCCGAACGCTGCTATATCTTGGTTGCTGCAAATGTATTTATGGTGATTCACGTTGATGCTATTTTGTCACGCGCTGTGGAATAGTTGTTTGGTGTGTTGTTATTTTAACTTACAGTTATTACTTTATTTAAATGGTTTAACATGCAGCTCCTAGCTTTAAATGCAAACTCGAGCACGGAGTTAAATTCGTCCTGTGGCTATGTGTTGCGTTCATTTGTTAAAATACACATGAATAGGGTGGTACATAGTAGTGGTTTGGTCCTGATGTTTTAGAGTACTCGTTAGAGGTAAATCTTACGGATTACACCCCTTGTTTACAAAGCTTCACCTCAATAACTTTCCTTTTGCAGTGTGTGGTAAGCATATTGTGTTTAGCAACTAAATTAAAAGTAGATTTTAATTTGGGAATCATTTACATTTTATTAAAGACACAGCCTGCTTTACTAGCGTCTTCATAGCAGGTTTCTAGTGCAATTAAGAACTGCAGTGGTTTGTGCTGAATTTATCTTCTTCATGTGTTGTTGGTGAAGAATTAACACCTCTTCAGACCAACTCTCTGCCAGAAAACGACCCTTCTTTCCTCTGCCCTGCTTTCTTCCCGTTTAGCATTACAGAGGCCGAGCATGTAAAATGCATAGGAAGTGCATTTTCTTGAATTTCTGAGGTATGTGGCCGTAGAAAAGACATGCAAGGTTTAGAATGGTTGCACAGATCCCTTGTGTCAACGAGGATTTTATTTCCTAACAGATGTCTGTGAAATATTCTGCCTGAATATTATCTGAATACTACTGCTATGAGCTTACTTGTCCATGCCTTCTGAGGCAACTGAAAATGCTCCCTCCTTCGTGTTAAGGATTGTATGCCCATCTGAATGCCATCATTAAACAGTACCAAGTATTTTTTTGCCAGCATTCCTTGGCTGCATCCACATGAATGAATTGACTGCAAAAAAAACACATCATGTGCTGGTTTAACAGGAACATGTCCGTTATTTTTGCAATTGGAAATATCTTTCGTCTTAAAACTCTTGCTTCCAGTGCATCTGCCATCATTTTAATATACAGACTGACTTGGACTCATAATTTCTATCTTTGTTTCTCAGCAGTTCATGCAGAGTGCTGGTCTCTCCAAAGTGTGTGTTTTCCTAACTTTTTGCCTACTGTATACCATAACATGTGTATTTGTAAAGCGCACATTCACCCGTAGGTATCTTGGTGCTGAATAACAGATGTTTCTTTTTACCCAACTCAATAGTACTCATTTTATCGACCTCAGATGGATGAAAGGCTGAGTGGACCCGCCCATGTGACCATGAGGTCGAAAGCGTCCCCTGCAGTGGAGGCATTAGTCCACTGAGCCAATAGACTTTGGCTAAAAGACATTGACAAAACCAAGAGCATTGACAAAGCCCATAGCTTTCCAGTAGACAAGACCTATTGGCATTGCCAATGCTTGTTTTGGCTTTACCAGCAATCAGCACATATAATTTGCCTATGACCGTTTCTACTGCCCCTCAGAAGGACGCTTCTATGACCATTTGTAGGATCAATTGAGGCAGCACTTAATGGGTGCCTCCCCGGTGCGTAGTTGCAGCTTACGTCTCATTTATTGAAAGTTTTGGACCTAGAAATCTCCCACCTAGGGAAAGTAAATGTAATTCATCACACTCCATCTTGTCTTAGCATCATTGGGCCAGCTGGCTCGGACATGCACCTACCAGGTTCAACTGGTACTAAAATGGAGTCTCCCAAGGACTTCCTAGAATGACCAGCACAAGGCACTTTACAACTATTGCATCCAGTGGAGGAGAGCTTCAGTATAAATGGATCAGCTGTTCGGACGTGCATCTACAAGGTTTATCAAACACTATACTGGAGTCATATAAGGTCTTCCCAGAATAACCAGAACAAGGCACTTTATAACTATTCCATCTAGTGGCAGAGAGCTATGAAAAAGAGGGTTTAGCAGAAATCGTCTAATGGATATATTAGCAAATAATATTGCAACGTACTTTATTGCTACTCAACATACCAGGTTGTGAGAACTTTAACAGAGAACGGAATCAGCTGACTGCTATCCTGTCATGGATGACTACAGCGGCAGATCTCTGAGATAAAAAAAGAACTTGCAAGTGTACTTGGACCGACTGCCCAGTTAAGGGCATGAGTTTGTTTTAAATTATCGTTTATAGATAAATCTGCCTATTAAGAAAGGTAGCAGTGCTAAGAAAGGTGGCTACCAGATTTTAGACTATTGGTGGCAGAGGGACAATGGTAGTACTGTGTAAAGGTTTTTAGTTGGGTGGAGTGTTAGTTTAGTATGCCTTTTTAGCTCCCGCCACGTGATTTATTTGATGTTCAATCAACAATGAGTTTTCTATGTTGTATTTCTATGTTCTTTTATGGTAATGGTCTTTATAAATGCAACAATAAATTTAGGAGTTTTGAATAGATTCATGCTAGTTGCAAGTAAGTGTTCACGTTTGGCGATTCCTAAATGTCCCAAAAGAAAGTTGGAAATCTACAAATCCTGGGTTTTCTCTCATGAATTACATACTTTTGAATTTCGGCAAAATTCACAATAATACCCAGGAATACTCATACAAATCTATATCCGGTACAGTTTTTTTATTCCTAGGCATAACCCTAAACAGCTGGATTGTTTTTAATACAGAAATGCACGGTACCATTTTTTTTCTTTACATAAAAGCATAGAAAATACCTTTCCCAGAGAAGCCCTTGTTCCCCACGCCCTGCAGAAATAAGTGGAGCAGGTTATTTGGCAAATTAACCCCAATATTTGTGAGCAGTCTGTTTAGCCATATGCATTGGGATACATACACATCTGGAAGTTTTATGAAAGTTATGACTTGATGTGTTCACCTCCATCTCAATTAACTTTTGACTACACTCTACCTCCCCGCCCATAAAATACCCATAAACAAATGCCAGCCTCTAAGCATAGTAATGCAGAAAAACTCCTGTATGTCACTCATGGTTAATGTAACCCAATATTGGAGGATTAATAGAGTATGTAATTGTTTTTTTTTCATCTTAGATTAAAACCATATAAATAGTAAACCAAAAAGTGTATTATAAGCGAAAATATTACAATCCATATATGCAATAATCCTAAAATCTTTATGCACTCCGAATAGTCAATGTAATTAATTTGTATCATGAGAGTAAATATAACAATAACACCTATAAGCAATGATCCTGAATCCTTTCAGCACACATGGACATAGCTTTTAATTTCTAATTGTAGTTGATGTGACACTAAACACGGATGTTCTCAAAGGTCGCACGTTTATGATGACAAAAATAACAAAGTCTCAGATCAGGTTGATCGACCACACATGCTCCCTTGAGAGAAAATAAAGGAAGCTCTTCAAAAAGTCTCAAGTTTGGGCTTTTATAGCTCAATACGGTTAAATAGTTATAGATATCAGCAACCTGTGTAGGGGGATAAATGAAAGTGCAGTGGTAAAATCGATAAACTTTTCTTCTGGTTTTGACCTGATCAATCCGATTGTTCGGTATCGATTCATTATAACATCAAAATTAACTCATTAGGTTAATGCATCCAACATGTGGTTCGCTTGCAACCATATTGTGTCTGGTTTTCGTAGAAGCAAAATGAACTGACCTTATTAACCTTTTGAGGTATATTAAAAAGTGGTCTTCATTTCATTTATATTTTATACGTATATATATATTTTTTTTACAGAATGCAGTGGCAAGGGCTGTGGAAATACATGTTTTCATTAAACATTACTTGCTGTCCTTTATTAAAGGATTTGCTGCAGGTGTTAATTCATAAGTAATACAATTTTCTTTGATGCACAATGATTCTTCTGTGCCATGGTGGAATCTTAAGGGCATGGAAGTTGATTCGCCAATATGACAGGAGAAGCATAAATGACATAATGAACCCTTTGAACCCCTGATGGAATGGCAAAGTTGATTCCTTGTTCCATCATTCACCCCTCCGCAGGCTCGTGTTTGCAGTTGAATGGGGTTGGAGAAGGGCAGGCAGTGAGAACTACAGAAAATAAACAAGGTTCTTAGTCATGTTCATTTCTGTTCCTGTCACTTCCTCCAGGGGTACTGCCCCTAACTTATATTCATGATCAAGCACTCTCTGTCTGTGTTTTTTTGAGATTCTACAAAATTCCTACTAGCCTTCTTAGTAAATTGTGCTTCCATATTTAATGTACCTGCCTTTTACCGTTTTTTTTAAAGCGAGGGGGGGGGGTGTTATACTTCATCTTTTATATTAATATTTATAAAATGTTATACATGGGTTATACAGACCTTTGTAGGTAGGGGCACGTGCATTCAGGCAGTCTTCGGGCCCTGCACAGCACTGTGTGACTTCATGCTGGCTGTGTGTGAAGTTTTTATTAAGCATAGTCTCATGAAAATCCTAGTTATTGGTCTGCTCACAGCTCTTGGAGTTACCCACTTTTCTTGTCTATGCAAACCCGTGTAACCTCTTCTCACAAACTTGCAATATTTTCCTGAGAGTGCCTATATTATTTCATTGAGGCCACGAGGAGACGCCAAAAATGGATGTACCCTTCATGTGCATCTTAGATCTATCTACGTTTACTTTGTGATACTGAAAATCGACGGATGATTGATATTTTTAAAAAAAGGCAAAAATGTGTGGATTTTAATATGAGAAAATATGGAGAAAATGTGTTAACTAAGGGTGGTACTTTCCTTATTTGCACAAAAATGCAGAATGCTTGCAAGAGGGTAAACTTTAGAGCTTCTCATAACGCTACTTAACAAATTAAATAGTTTCTGAATAGTTGAAAGTTTCATCTGCTTTATAGTGACCACCAACAGAGGAAATAGTTCTGTCCAATGTAGGCTAAAGAACCGATCGAGAAAAGATAAAAGTATTTTTGCAGTGTGTGTGTTGTTGAATGAAAGTAACGTGGTAAAGTATCATATATCGACTCGGCAACCAGTGCCGTTGAGCGGAGGGCGGGTCAGGCAGAGCCAGGTCACTTCTGCATTTGCCTGAGCGGTCAGCGCTCTAGTTGCTGTAACCTGAAGGTATTTAGCCCCCTCGTCACTGAAAGCGCGCAGCGGTCGCGCGCAGTGAAGCGCCGGAGAGGCGCCAGAGAGAAGCCCGTCTGCGCCCGTCCGCGACAGGACGGGACCAGGGGCCCCTCTCCCTACCCTGTTCCCACCATGGCCCCAACCAAAGACACTCGCATCAGGTACACCTCGCAGTCCTTGATAGCACTCCAACCACCGAGTATACGGAGGTGTGCCAGCGACAATTGGCCTTTTCCCCGAGGGCCCGTTCTCTTGTCCCCTCTGCAAATTCCAAGCCACTTCCAACGGCATTATTATTGGTTCTGCTAGGGACAATGAGGCCACTTTAAGAATAAAAGGTTGGAAAAGTTTTCTCATGAATGTTCGGTCACTGCCCCGACATTATGTAGAGATTTGGGATACTATCCAAAGTCAAAAACCGGAAATATGTTTCCTTACGGAAACTTGGCTGAAGCCTCACACTCTTCCATCCATAACTTTGGGTATCCCTCAAGGATATAAAATTTTAAGACAAGACCGCCCTATAAAAACTGGTGGAGGTATTGCCATCATTTTTAAAGAAAGCATCCATATTACGATAATGGAACAAACTATTCTACCGACTATGGAAATCATGATTTTTAAAATTCACACTAAAACTAAAGAACACTGGAAAGGTGCCCTAGTATATCGACCTCCGGGCCCCAATGCTGGCTTTTCTCTCGCCTTAACTGAAATATTAGCCCCATACTTAAGAGCTAAAGAAAATTTCATTGTTCTCGGCGATTTTAACTTCCATGCAGATATTGCTGATGACCCTAATACCAAGCTTCTCCTCGATGATTTGGCTCTTTTGGGTCTTCACCTAAGAAACTGTGGCCCTACTCACAGGAAAGGCCATACACTGGACTTGATTTTTACTAACCACCCTTCTATACACTGTCATCCCCCTACATCCATCAGCTGGTCTGACCACAGCATGTTGGAATTCTCCTTTCTGAGACTTAATAAACCCTCTGCTCCCCCGGCCACTATGAGCATCACTAAAAGAGCATGGCACAAAATTACCTCATCTACCTTTGAACAAACCTGGAAAGAACCTATCATTTCCGATTCTGATGACATCGATTTGGCTCTATCCAAATTAAATAGCTCTCTTCTAGAGACCATAAACTCTCTAGCCCCGCAAAAGACTATCAAAAAACCCCTGACCACCAAAAAAGAAATATGGTATTCCGACTCATTAAAAATAGAGAAACAAAAATGCAGGAAACTGGAAAAGCAATGGAGAAAGGACCACTCCCCCGAGAATAAGGCACTCTACCAGCAGGCCATATCCACCTACTATAATAACATCAAAAAAGCAAGAAAAACTAGCCTACGCTCCCAGCTTGATAAAGCTGCTAACTCCACTAGAGAACTATACAAAATTCTCAAAACTTTTACTAACCCCCTGGCATGTGAAAGTCCGGATACCGTCTCTCGAGAACTATGCAACAATATTTCCCAGTTCTTTGAGGACAAAATTGACACCATTTACAATAAAATATTGGCCAAGCACCCGAATAACCCGGAAGACTCTACTACTTTATGTCAGGAAACCCCTTCAGAGACCTTTAACATCATTCCAGAAGTCACAGAAAATGAAGTTCAAACACTCCTGGGAAACATGAAATCTGGATCCCCTTGTGATCTTCTCCCGGCTAGGTTAACCAATAACCTGAGCAGATCATTGTGTCCCATTATTACTAAAATTCTTAACCTTTCTTTTAAAGAAGGCAAGCTTCCACAACAGTGGAAAGAGGCAACTGTGAACCCGATACGGAAGAATACCACCTCTCCCTGGACTGAACTCTCCAACCTCCGCCCTATTTCTCTCCTGCCCCTCCTGACGAAACTGGCTGAGAAACATGTCAACTCTCAGATCTCTAGCTTTATCGAAGCGACAGGGGGCCTGGACCAATCCCAATCTGGGTTCAGGCCCAACTACAGCACCGAATCTGCACTCCTCTCCGTGACCGATAACATCAAGATGTCACAGGATAGAGGAGGCTCGATGATTCTGGTGCTGTTAGACCTGTCAGCTGCCTTCGATACTGTTTCTCATAAGATCTTGCTGAACCGGTTACAAGGAGTGGGCATCAGAGGTCAGGCACTTGCATGGCTGGAGAGTTTCCTTTCCGGGCGCTCACAATCTGTCAGCCTGGGCCCCTACCATTCCATCTCTAGGGCGCTCACTAAGGGGGTGCCACAGGGCTCATGCCTAAGCCCCACATTATTCAATATATATGTGGCCCCCCTTGCTGAGATTGTGAGGAAGTACGGATTCACTCCAGTGTCGTATGCCGACGACACTCAACTCCTCTACCCTTTCCATGCCCCCGACCCTAATGTTAGGGGAAATTTTGCGGAAGGTATGAGGGCCATCTCCAACTGGATGGCTGCCAACTACCTCCAGTGCAACGTCGGGAAGACCGAAGTAATGTGTTTTGGGAAAGCCAGCATGCTTTGGTCTCCTGATTGGTGGCCCCAAGACTTGGGACCTGTACCCTCCCCTAAACCTACCATCAAAAATCTGGGTGTGAAACTCGACCAAAACCTTACCCTCAAAGAACATGCAAATGCAATTGCTGGTGCTTGTTTTCGCACCATTGGATTACTCAGACGAGTCTTTCCCCTGTTGCCTGACACCTACAGAAAGACTCTGGTGCAAGCCCTTGTAATAAGTCGTCTTGACTATTGCAACGGGCTTCTGATACAAGCCAATGAGGATGCCATCAATCGTCTGCAGGTGGTCCAGAACACGGCGGCAAGACTGATTCTGAATGCCCCCCCCAGAACATCTTCCGGACCCCTGTTAAAAAAACTACATTGGCTTCCAATACGCCAACGGGTTAAATTCAAAATTTGCTGCACTATACACAAGTGCTTATATGGAAACGGCCCCAAATATCTAGCCAAACTATTCCAACCCTACAAACCAGAACGAGAATTACGGTCAAGTAATCTACTCCTGCTCAAAACACCTTTCATTAAAAAAACCAGACAAGGCGGCAGAGCCCTCTCATCAGTGGGGCCGGCTCTGTGGAACAACCTGCCCCTCAACTTAAGACAGGTCCCCAAACACCTCACCTTTAGAAAAATGCTGAAGACGAATCTGTTTGAGGAGATATAACTCTAGGATTGCTGCCTTTACAGTTTCTTGCGACCTGTTGCTGTCAAAGCGCGGAGATAACCCTTTCGGGCTGGATTCTTGCGCTATACAAGCATTTAAATAAATAAAATAAATAAATGTGGTTGATACATCTCGGTAGTAATAATTGTTTCTCCTGTAGTGGGTAACCAACAGCTTTTGGTCTGGCATGACAATACAGCTGTCTGCCAACTTACAGTTACACATTCTTAAAAATATATGTTAAGTGAAATTTGGCGCCGCCTAGAGGAGTTTTGCTTTCCCACCTCATCCTATTGGTTGTTTGGTCTACCATTCCACCTTCTAAAAAGAGCTTCCATTGTTATGTATGAGGGACTATTTTACATCTGAAACGTAAACTCAGTCGTTATACCATTTGTCACAGACAGTACTTTATCTACTATAGGCAATGTATAGGCAAAGCAAATCTTACTTGCTGCTTATCCCCCTAGGATTGACAAAGCCAACATTTCAGGTTTTATTGTGTCAAACAGCATTTGGGCATGTATCACGAGCAAACGGTCTTTGTTTGTTCTTGTGTTTGCATGTGTCAGCGCATGAAAGTCTGACCTGTTGGCTTTGCCAGTGCTTGTTAATTATGTTTGCCTTCTCTGTCTCGCTCGGCTAGAATTCCTGGCAGCTCGCAGGAAGAAGACCGCACAAAGCAGGCAGCCTTGAGAAGTGTACACTGCTGTCTTTTCATTTCTGCAGCATCTGCCCATCAGGTACTTCCTGCCCGGCTCAGATCTTTCCTTGCAGGGTTGTTTGCCGTGGCTGCCCTCTGCTCCTGCCAGGTGAATGGATAAAATGGCCCTTTGTAACATAAAGGGCTAATTGAAGTTACCATTTCTGTATGAAGGTCTATGCGCTGTGTTCCTGTGAACATCAACAACTAGTCCTCACCCAGGCTTGTGAGTTTGAATCTATTTTCATCACTTGCCACATTTTTATTTAAGTTTAGTGTGGCTGGTGGATAGAAGGGCATGCGCCAGCTGTCAGCCATGTAGATTTACATACTGACTGCGGCCTCTGCTATTTGTTTGCAATGTAATGGACATTGTATGAGATGCGATGTGCTCTAGGGGTAGGTTGTTGTTGGTTCTGAAAGTAGCAGCTACAAACAGATTATCTGCTTGACAAGATTGTGTGGTCCTTGGCAAGTTACTCATTTCCCCCTGCCCCAGTATTCGCATATTTACAAGAATATGGGTGCGCTTAAGGGACATTCTATCTCATTACCCTATAAAACTTTTTAAAGTCAGATGTTTACCATGACATAAAGCACTTTCTTCCTATTCATGTTTACTCTTCCTTCGAGTATGTTACATCTTGTGTTTAATTTCCCACTTTTGTTCAAGCGTTTAACACTTTAGGGACAAAACCCCCAAAAGTTTCCTATTTGTATTACTGTATTATGCTCAACCAAAGGAATGTAGCATTGTTGCCAGTGATTAATCCACGCTGAAAGTGCTAATGTTTTTGAAACACAGCCATGGTTTCAAGAGGTTCCTGAACTTTGGTTTACTAGTGCAGCAATAGGAGCATTTTGCTCCACAGTGAGGTGGTGGATACTGAGAATGTTCTGCCTCTAATCCCTTCTTGGGTGAATTTAGGGACTAGAGGCGGCGTTGAACAGCCAAATTTAGATTTCAGGTGGTCTTATCTACTAAATATTATGCAAAGGAGGAACAAGCAGGCTTATGGAGTCATTTGGAGACCAAGCCAAGTAGTTTGAAATGGAACCTTTCATCCATTTGAAGCCAGTGGATTAAGGCCAATGTGGGGGCATTGCTCAGACTAAGCTGGATCACAATATTAGAAAAGATGCAGTCTGTAGAGCGAAGTTTGTGAGAGGCCTAGGTAAAGGGCGTTGCTGTAGTCTACCTTCAATGATATAAAGGCTCACAATCCTGTCCCTCTATTGGATAATGCAGGATCATTTTCTGAGTGTGTAGGTGAAAGAGACGCCGCTGCAGTGATGAGAAAATTCCTAGGTGGCCTAGAATCTACCTTGACCCTTTAGGGGGAGGGGTGTGGGGGGGGGGGGGGTTAGGGGAGGTGTAGCGAGAGCTGCTGATTTTGGAACTTGGGAAGCAGGTTCGCATCGCGGTCTCATCTCGACATCTGGTGATTTTGGGCACATCACTAAATATCCCTATTCCTAACAACGCAAACACGTGTCAAGTCGTCTGATTTTTTTTTTTTTTCGACAGTGGAGCTGGCACCAGTATTCAGTGTTCATTTACGTGCAGGCGTCATGTCTAGTTTTGTTTGTGGAAGAAATCCATCTCACCGGTTTTGCTTTGATCTCAGTTCTATGTTTATCGAGAAACAAATAATCCCGAACATTCACTGTGCTTTACCCAGAGGCTGGATTTGCTGCAGGACTCAGCAGGCGGCCAGTCAGTTCATGCTGATTACCAAGGACGTGCATATTATTATGATTATTATTATTTTTGTATATAAACTGCTTCAATCCAGTGTACATTCCATTTAAAAAAAATATATCTTTAGTAAGTTTTTCGTAAAAACAATTTTTACCCCCCACAGCAAGCATATCAGCATATATGTACATCTGACTCATGATCAGCGATCTTCACGCTACTCCATAAAACACAGAATTATACTTTAAACGTAAGAAAAGCAGGAAACCAAGCAAAGAAGAGAAAAGGAAAAAGAGAAAAAACAATTGAAGTGACATTTAAACAGAATATCATCACCCTTAAATTCTTCCCCAAACTACAATAATCATTCTTTTCTTTCCATATTATTAAAGCAGCCCAGATGCCCTGTCCCAATAATTTCGATTTCTTACCCTTTCTGTCATAAATTGCACTGCCTATTGTGTATATATAGAGAGTAGGCGAGCCAGCCATTGCTGAAATGTGGGTGGAAGAGGATCTAGCCAAGCAGAAGCAATTTTAATCCTTAAAATATCCAAAGCGGCAAATAAAAAACGATATATGTTCTCCATATATGCCAAACTACTAACTCCTAAAAGAATTAATTCATGGGTTAACTTAATTTTCACCCCAAGTGACCAATCTAAATATTCCTCAATTTGTCCTCAATTTGCTCTTGCAAGTGGGGACAAGATGCAAACCTATTAACTAGATCCGATCCACCCCACCACACCTTGGGCAGGTTATCCCTAATAAACCGCTCCACTGAGCGATTCTAGCCGGCGTGTAATACAGTGAAAACACAGTTATGTAATGCTGTGCCTGAAGCCCAGCGGAGCATAGAATCGACTGACCCAGCTCTAGAGACCTTAGAAGTACACCTGGAGCGGTTCCCACTCGCTCAGCCCACTTGGCCTCCTGTTTAATGAAATCATCTTGCTCTAACCTTATTAACTCTGCATATATCAGCTTAATACCCCCCTTATTCCTTCCTTGCATGATATCAACAATAACATTACTTTCAAACCCGCAAACCCTCTCGTTTTTTTACCCCCAAAACTACAAATCTGTAGGTTCTTAAAAAAAATTACGATTCTCCAGTGAAAATTCCATCTGTAAATCGCTAAATTGATGAAAACCATTAATTCCATATAGATCCCCAGCCTTATGGACACCCTTGGCGTTCCACCCTGGCATCGTGTATCATCCGAGAATATTTCTGGCAGTGCTGGGTTTTTGTATAACACCGTATAATGATTGACTCTGCCCAGACCAATTTTCTTCTTTAAAGCCCCCCAGATCTTAGAGGCACCAATCAGTGTCTAAAACTTAGTTTTTTTGTAGTAACTAGGCTCCGAGAATTTTAAAAAACACCTCCCCGCATTTCCCCAGTAGCAATTTATAGACATCAGGCAGTTCATTTCCTCCTTCAATATCCGGGGGACATTCCTCTGTAAGTATCCCCAATGCAGTGATGTGAAAAAAGATGTAGCAAGAGCTGCTGACTTTGGAACTTGGGAAGCAGGTTCGCATCGCGATCTCATCTCGACATCTGGTGATTTTGAGCACCTCACTAAATAGCCCTATTCCTATCAACGCAAACAGGTGTCAAATCCTCGGATTTTTTTTTTCGACAGCGGAGCTGGCCCCAGTATTCCGTGTTCATTTACGTGCAGGCGTCATGTCTAGTTTTGTTTGCGGAAGAAATCTATCTCACCGGTTTTGCTTTGATCTCAGTTCTATGTTTATCGAGAAGCAAATAATCCCGAACATTCACTGTGCTTTACCCAGAGGCTGGATTTGCTGCAGGACTCAGCAGGCGGCCAGTCAGTTCATGCTGATTACCAAGGACGTGCATATTAGTATGATTATTATTTTTGTATATAAACTGCTTCCATTCAGTGTACATTCCAACTAAGTATTGATTCCTCTCACTGCTTAGCTATGTACCGTTTCACACAGGGCTGCTAACAGGGACAGCACACCATCACCAAAATTAAATCAAGCAGTTGTGTAACTTGAAACAGGCAGTTCATGTGTTTGTTTGAAAGGCATGCTTTTACGAGCACAACGCAGTGGGATTTGCTGCCAGTTGGTGGCAAAACATGTTCTTCTTGTTGCAAAAGACAGTAATTTAAAATTATTTGTATATTTTTTTAACGTTTGCACACTCTACTGAGATCTCGCAAGCTCTCGTTTTCCAGATCTCTCTCTTAATGCTTCCGCCTGTCAGCCGTGCTTCAAAGCGGCAAGCATAAAAACTGGCTGAGAGTGTGCGAAGGAGAGATAATTTCACGTGTTTTTTATGTGGTGAACCTGGAACACGCATCTGTATTCCGACGGCATAGCTGCTTAAGCAGCAAACGTAAGTTTTTGATCTTTTAAAGTCTACTTTTAGAACAAATTGTGCTTTTTATGTTTCTGCTCTTTGTGGCATGATTATGTGAATGCTTTCTGAGCTAGCCTGAGGTGAAGCTCACAAAAGACTAAATGTTAAATAAATGTACACTATGAATAATATTACACGCATTTTGTTAGCTCATATTTGCTAATTTGACAGCAAGACTTGACTGTTCAATTTTTATTCAGCAGGTAGTAGACCCAGTGAAAGTCTAAGAACTGCATTTATTTTACAAATGTGTCAGTTTAGGCTAGCATATGAATAAATGAATGAAGGCATTTGTAAGGCGCACACTACCTCAGTGAGATCTCATGGTCCAAGTATGATCAGTATCAGAAAAGACCTAAACATCACAAAGAAAGACCTCATCCAAGCGCATCTGATGTTGGTGAGACCATGAAGACTTTTCTTTACTGAGCTCAGTTAGTCGGACCCCTCCAAAGATCATAAAACTGCTAAATTTAATAAAAAATGAACAATTACGGTTGTGTCCCCTTGCCTAGGCTCATAGAAGAACCACACAGACACAGGCAGGTACGAATCGATGCAAGACTTCTTTATTCCTAGTCAGGATACCCCAGGGCACGTCCCCCTTCGTCCATATCCCAGGGCAAAGTGTCCAGTGCCTGTCTCACACCTCCCCTGGACCCGAAGCAGTGTCCAGGGCAGGGACCATTGTGTTCATGGTCCTAATGCCCTGTCCCCTACCGTCACTGCGACAATTACTACGGAGTGGATTTAGATCAACAAAGATAGCCACTGAGTGATTTTGGCCTCGGAGGAACACAACAAAAGTCATTAACCACTGCAGCCACAACAATAGGCAAACGTAGGTAGTTTCAAACCTTGTGCTGCACGTGTTACAATGACGATTGGAGTTTTCGTGACTTTAGCCCTAGCGAGTGCTGGACAGGGCTCTCCTTGTGTTTCAGCCCGACGGGAGCAGAAGGCACCGTCTACAATAAAGACAAAGAGAGGGTGCAGCTTATAAACTTATGAGAAAAACAAGGCCCTTTAATGGTACATGCCACCACTACATTTTCACCTATGAACTGGCCATTTGCTGCCTAGGTTTCTCTGACACAACAACTTCTCCATCAGCACAATTTAGAAGAATGGCAAAAGTAGTTGTTACTTTGTGATAAACTCTTCGATGAGTTTCGCCACCAAATCAAAGTGTGGGTCTGTGCCGCTGTAAGAGCATAGTGTATTTGAGAGGTCCTCACTGCTCTGAACCAGAACAATGCACAGCTCCCTGAATAGCACTCTTTATGCTCTGTGGCTACGAACCTGACAAACCACTTAAAGCAACATATATTCATCACAGATCTGCTTCTCGATAAACCTGGTCATGCACAATCACCAGAGGGTGCAGGTTCCTCCCAGAAACTGAGGCCCTCAGATGCTTCAGATCTCCAAGCCCCCGCTCTAAAATGATGTCCAGGTGCTCCCATCTAAACGTGGGAATGATATAAACTCTGTGAATACATTTCAACAAGACACTCTCGGAACTAGATCACTCTCTTCAAAAAAAGAATTGATACTAGAGGAGGTGGAAAACACTCAAACCGAACAATCACATGGAAAAGATGAGCAGACTCTTAAACTTCACAGTGTGGAACAACAGCATCAGGCAATGATGGAGAAACATGATGATTTTAAATACCAAGCAAAACACATGGAGATGATGGACGGAGCGCTGGAACGTTTTGATGTACTCACCCCTAGTCACACATCTGGGTTGAATCCATCATCGTTCTTTAGCTCACTTTGCCACCCCAGATCAGACACAGCAATATGCAAATCATTCTTGACCTTGTGCCTCATGGGAACAGTCCAGCCCGAAACTGCCTAGCAATGTCTTCCCTGGGACCGGTTTCAGGCTAACAGAACTCATCAGCTAGGCTAGCTTGAATCAAGTGGCAAAGTGAGCAAGGAACCCACGTCTGGACATACCCTGCCAACTTAGGGCAAACATAAAGGAGATGATGGACGGAGCGTGAATCTATTCAGGCTCTCGCCCCAGTCCCAGATCTGGGTTGAATCTATCATCGTTCTTTAGCTCACTTCGCCGCGCTAGTTCAGACCCAGCTATATGCACATCAGTCTTGACCCTGTGCCTCATGGGAACAGTCCAACCCGAACTGCCAATGCATGTCTTCCCTAGACTGGAAACAAGAATCCTGGATTAAACTGGATTGACTTTTGTCTTCTATAAAAGGAATAACTTTTGATCAATTTTTCCAACTGAGCCCCTAACAAACACACATTAATCAATAGTATGACTGAATGCATTGGTAGATATGTAAGCTAGTTAAATAATTTACTATTCTCTTCATCATTAAAACTACCAAGCAAATGACAGTAAAATAAATAATCTGATCTATAGTTTTCTTATTTTCTAGAGATTTAGTAACTAATCATCTGGGAAATATGAGTGTTAACTACAAATATCTGACAGGGGGAGTCACACCCTTGGTAGCATTACTTGTAAACTCAAAACAAGTGAGGATGGATGCTAATGCAAATTATTAGGTTCAAAGAGAACAGGTCTCTTTTGCTTAATAAACTAGCATGGCTAGTAAGAGTTTGGCAGAAGAGATTTAAATAAGTCTAAAAGTTAAAAATAAAATAACCAGCATACATAATTGTGAAATATGCACATGGCCACAGTCGAGTGAGGCTATAAGGTGAGGTTATAAATTCTTTAGTGTAGCTAGATTAAGAGAATGAGACGAGAAAATACATACAAAGAAGAGGAATGCCCAAATAGCCATTGTGGTAACATACTGGTTGGTAGAGAAAGCGTCTTCAATTTGCTTTTACCTGCTAGCAGGAAACATCTGCTGAGTGTCTAAGTAAACACATAGATACGCGGTGAAACGTCTATGCATAGACTTTAATCACAAATCTCTAGTGACTAGCACATTTACTATACTAAAAATAGCCTCGCTCATTTTTGTCCAACAGGAAATCCTTTTAATGAACATAGGTTATGGCATAAATAGTGGCATTTTTTTAATATGTCATGGGTTATATGTCCACACGTTTGATTTAGTTCCTGGTTAGCATAATTGGCCTCTGCATCTTGAGATTTTTCATTGGATATGTTGAAGGGAGTGTGATTTTTATATTTTTGTTCATTATTCACAAAGTGCAAAACATGGTCTCATTTTGAACATATATGTACACACTGACGTGGTGTTATTGCTTTTCAAACAAATATGCTATGACTTGCTTCTGTCCTATGTTATTTAGGCCTCAATTAGGCCTCAACATCCCCTGGTTCAAAATGAATATCCCCACCTGCATGTTCACTGTTTAATATTTCTGCAGTGCACAGTCAAATAGAATAGAATCGTAGAATCTTAGTTGACATTGTTACTGCAGAAAAACTTTACAAAACAGGAATAGTAATGTATAATTTCCAAGGTCCTACCACTTACTAACTTTATTCCATTCATTCAAAATAGTTAGCTGTAGCTTTTGTAATTAGTTTGTCCTACAACCTCCGGATAACATTAGCATAGAGTGGACAGAATTGATATTCATGTAGTGGGGGTAAAGCAACATGATGTTTAAAAAAAACTGTGTTCTTCTTTGCTGCGAGTATCATTCTTTTGCTCACACCATGATAATTTAGCAGAACTAAATGATTATCTATTAAAGAATACTTTATGAAATCCCAAGATTTTTGGGATGAAGCATATGATTTTCTGATGCAGAGAATCATTTTAACACGATTTAGGGTAAATAAGCTCCAGTTGATGGACTTCCCAGACAATTGTCACTCTATGTCTAAGCTATCATTATGCCTGTGTGATAATACGTCCTTAATAACCAATTTGCACATTATATTTTTTTGTACATTTTATGTAATACCAAGGAAGAGATACATTTTATCGATTTTTAAAACCTTATTTTAGAGACAATGTGGGCCAGCTCTCTTATTCTTTTTACAATTATACACCCTGCTTGTATGCTGTGAATTATCTTCCTATTTGTGGCAAATTTTGAAGATCAGGAAAAGTATGCAGGTGTTACAATGTCGGAAAATTAATTGTAAAGATTAATTCTGGCCAAAATAGTGTATTTTACATATTTATATATATGAATTATATTTTAATCTGTTTTTATAACCTGCTTTTTTATTGTGTTTTATGTCACCGAAAAGTAACAAATAAAGGTAATTGACTGACTGATTTATTAATGCTACTAGGGATGCTGTCTTATCTTATTCATTTTAGTGTTCGCTTGAGATTTGAATTTTTTTGGATTTTGCACATTTTTCTGTAAATGTCTTATTAGTTGAGAGCCTTCAAGGTGCTTGATTCTGCATAGTTTCTGTACCTCATAGTTTTAATTTTTGCAATAAGTACTTCACTTTTTCTCCTGCTCTAGAAATCAATTATTGAGTCCTTCCTTACATAATATGACTGTATAATATGTTGTGAGGAGCCTTTTCTTGAGGACAAACTCCTGTCTAGTTATGTCTGTTCTGTCTTTTTGGGGGCCAGTCAATGGATTTCATTGCTTATGATGTCCAATGTATTTAGTTCAATTAAATACTTATTACATTTGTTGATCTGTTTCTTTGTTAGTACTGTGTATAGCCCTTGCGGCAAGACTGGATTGATCGACATGATTAATTCTAATTTTGATTTGTGATGGTAGGGTTAGTATTTTGCAGAGAGTGTTTGATTAATAGTGTATTCCTGTGGGCACCTCTTCAATTTTAAAACCAAGAAAAGTTGGAGGTCAAAAAGTCTGTTCAGTGCTTTTGATCTGTTATAAAGAAGACCCTGTTGATTTTGGTACTTTTTGTATAGATATCATTCATTTGTGATTTAGTTCGACTCCGTTGCAAGGAATCTCCTTCTGCTACATCTTTCACAAAGTGACACAGGCATCGTGTGATCCTTGAGTTGCTTGCCTGCTTCATAAAATTATCTTGTTCAGTTCAAGACACCCTAAGTTATGTAAATGTCATATATATTGTGTACGTTTGGGTGGGTATTATGTTAAATTTATTTCTAAAGCGCACACATACTCAGAGGTGTCTTAGCATTGATTTTGCTGAACAGATTGAAATAAAGTCACTGAAACCCAAACAGCCATGGTTTTAAATCTTTCCTAAATGAGAATGAGTGTTCATGGATTTGATATAGAGAGGAAGGGTTTTCCATATTTTGGATGTGCTGATCACAAAGCTTCTTCCGCCCCAATAGGAGTGCTTGCATTTGGGAACTACAGTATTTTTGGCTGCAGAGGTCCTTAGTGTCCTTACTAGTAGTATCATTTTTAACTATTTTTCAAATACCCTGCAGAGCTTTGACGGCAATGCAGAGGGCATTAATGACAATTCTTTGCCTGACCGGAAGCCAATTTAGTTTTTTGATGTCGTTGGAGATGGACTTAAATTTAGGGATTGCCAACAGCAACAGTGCTGCCAGATTTGGCAGGGTTTGCAGTTTGTTCACAAATTGCAATGGCTTGTTTATGTCAAGGCCATTGCAATAGTCTATTTTAAAAAATACCAGGGATGTGACTACTGTTTTCTGTAAGTCTTGAGGAATATAATGAAGAAGCTTTTTAACATCCTTGTGTATGAAACGAAGGAGGATGTAACCGGTTTAACCTGGGGGCCAAATGTTAGAATGTCATCAGCAAGCACTCCTAGATTTCGGACCTTCATGACTGGTGTTGGTATGATACCCAACTCTAGTGGCTACCAAGAGGAGGACCAAAAGGAAACCTGGTTTCCAAACCTCCGTTTTACCAAAGTCATCCAGTTACTGACTACGCACATACAGTCATGGAATCAAATGCCAGTGTCTTGATCACTATTGGAAAGGGAGACGACCATCTGCGTATCCTCAGCGTATGATGCGATTGAGAAGCCGAAAGATCCGATTAGATCAGCCAGGGTTGTAACATACACGTTCAACAACGTGGGGTTCAGCGAGGACACCTGAGGGACCCCACAAGGCAGTGAAAAATGTTCGGACACAAATTCATTGAGTGCCACTGATCTCATCAAAGAGGGAAGGATTTTAGAAGGGTCAGTGCAGGCCCTCTGAGACTGATGTATGAAGAAGTGCTCTATCAGCAGCTCACGGTTGACCGTATTGAATGATGCCAAACATTTGTTTAGGATGAGGGCAGTTCTCCCTCCCTCATCTAATGTCCCAATTTCCTCAGTTGCCATGATCAAGGCTATCTTGGTGCTGTGGCACCTTATAAATCCAAACTAAGAGGGAACCAGCAGATGGTTGTTTTGAATGAAAGTGGCCAATTGTTGGTTCATGCTCCATGCTATCTTGGGTGGTAGTGGAAGGCAGAGTATAGGATGGATCTGTTGGGGTTGAGATTCCTTTTATATATCAGTGGCAACACTGATGCTATCTTCCATTGGTGGGGGTTGGAGGGGGGGTAACCTGTCTTGTATATTTGATTGAAGATGAATGAAAGATGGGTGTCAATAATATTCCGAGCTAGTTTAGCCGCTGATGGTGGGCAGGGATCACAGGGCGAGACAGACTTCACTGATTTAATCAGCTGAGATACCTGTTATGTTGAAAAAGCTGTTAATTCTGAAAAGGTTTCAGTCTCCAAGTAGGTGGAGGAAGGCAGATTACCCTCTGTAGAGGACATCTTGTTTGAAGATAACCTATTGTACACCTCTTCCACTTTATTCTGGAAAAAGTTTGCAAGAGTGTTACAAAAAAGTTGGCTATTTACTGCTAGATTGGTGCTAGGGATGGAGATAAGTTTTGTTAAAGATTAGACTGCAAAACGTCAACATTATCGGCGCCATCTTGCCCCTTTTTCAAGCCCATTCGTGCGCGTAAGCGGCAGCCATTTTGAATGCCATGGCCTCCCTGCCCCTCGCTGATAGCCAGCGTCTCTCTCTCTCTCTCTTAACCTCGCAAGCATTCCCCCGCACGCTGACAACCCCCGCTCTCTCATGCCTTGGGTCATAAACCCCTCTTCAGCGCAGCTTCACCACGGAATCCCATCCTGTTCCCAGCGCGACACCTCCCCTCATTCCTTTCATGGCCTCAAACCCTTTTGACGCAAACCCCCTTTTCCTGTGTCCCCGTTTGTCTTCCTTGTTCCCAGGCCACCACCTGGCCCTGCGGATACTGTTTATTACCCCGTACAGTAGGAAGTTTCCCCTCCCCATCAAAAGACCCCCGAACCGATCAAAGCCCCCACCCCATGAGATCCGATCAACCCCATGCATTCCGTGAATCGGCGGAATGCCCTGCTGTGCGACAACCATCACCTGTTGTGACCGGGGTGGGGAATCCAACTGTAAATGTATGTGGGAACGGGTCTGAAGGGGAGATTCTGAGGATGTTCTTTCAAGTACTAAAGTATTGCGAGAATGTGTTATGTGCAATAAAGGTCGTAAACCCTAGTATAAGAGGCCAGGCCTCAGAGATGTGGTTAGAGCACCTCGTGACGATACTTGCTGTCTGAATTGATGTGTTCTCCTCCGGAGAGAATAAAATCCTCGTTTCCTGCCTTCCAGTCTCCAGCGCCTGCTTCTTCATTGATTAATATTGGTGGGTCATAGAGGCGATACCGCCGGGCAACATAAAAGGGTCTTTGGTTACCGGTTGTCTTTGGAACCCTTTTTAACAATTGGCGTCCCAAACGTGGGGCCCATCAGCGACTCGTGGATCCAGTGGGAGAGGTCCCGACGACAGAGTGAATGACTGCAACGATCGGAAGGTACCCTGTCCGATAGACCCTCGTCTGACAGCCGATCATCCGAACTTCACTGGTTCCGAACAGACCTCTCTCGAGTGATCTGCGGTCCTGACTGGGAACCATCAGGAGTGCCACGAGAAGTACGAAGAGAAGAGGACGATCGGGCGCTGGATTCGGAAGACGAGAAACTGTCCATGCGGTCCGGGTAAGGTCGTGTAAACACGACGAATTGCGAAAGTGATAGATAATTGAAAATAATTGATAATTGTTGAGAAAATACTAGTATTACTTTTTGTTAATTTATTGGAGATTCACTGTCTACAAACGGAGAAACAACAGGCTCTCCCTTTATAAACAGCGAAGGATAGGTACGCACCCGTCGGACCTATCTTTCTCCCCCACTGAACAATTGCCCCTTCCCCCCATTCATTAACTGTTATAGATTGTTTTCTGGAGATTCTCTGTCTGCAAACAGGGAAAAATAGGTCCCCTCTTTACAGATAGTGAAAGGGTAGGTGACGCGAACCTTTGCGAGCCTACTTATTCTCCCCATTGACCATATTGATTTTTTATTTTTGACCTAACATTGATCGCTCAGAATTGGTTCATGAGGTATTCACTACGTGCAAACAACGTAGAATAGAAATATTCTGTCTAGTCTTTGCGCGCAGTGATAAGATAGGTAGTGCTGACTATTATCCCATTGTGATCCGTCATGCCTGTCTTCTCCCCACTGGTTAGTAGCCTGTTTAGCCCGGACCGCTTATTAGAGATGAACCATCCGGCTCCGCTGGAAGGCACCCCTAATAAGGACATGTTCACAAAGCATGGATTAGTCGCTATAGCCTATAGCCAGCTGTGGCATAAATATACGAAAAAGGATCGAGAAAGTCAGTGGCCACTGATAGGATCCTTCGAAAATGATAGAATAATCGCACTAGAAACAGCCCTTGGTAAAAACAAGACGACGTCCACTATGCTTGACAGCTTCGGCATGTGGCGAAAAGAAGCCGAACAACGCAAAAAGAGAACTGAGAGTAGGTTGGGAAAAGAGCTGCGGAAAGCAGCCCACCTAGCGGCCCAGAAACTAGAGAAAGAGATAAAAGAAAGAGAGGATACCAAACAGAAGCTAGAAATAGAAACATCAAGCCAGTGTCTGGTTAGAACCCCCTCCGCACTCTACCCTGAATTACACTCAAAGCAGCGAACCAACGATGATCTGCTGCTAGGTCCTCCGATCATCCACATGCCCCCTCCATATGCCCCTTCCCAACCCTTAGCCCAACACCCACTATCCCCAGGTACCAGCGAGAGTAGCCCCACGGCTTCAGCCCCCATGGCCTCCGTGCCGGCTGAACTCCTCGTGTTAGATGTTACGCAAACGACCACGCCGGGCGACCCAGAAGCCCGAAGGGTTGGTCCTGTTAGAGCATATAGACTAAGCAAACATGAACGAGCAGGGGTCGACAAGATAGCAAAGATACTGGTAGAGAAGAGGGAGGATGAAGAGTCCGTCACGGATGTGTTTAATTCTTATACTGGGAGTCACAGACGACACTTTACTGTACAACTGTGTTACCACGTCTTAAATGCATACGAGGACCGATATCAAGAAAAAGGTCCACAGAGCCTAACGACTCTGTACCGGAAGGTTGATATCGGGGATGAGAGTGAGAGTGATGTGACGGACCTCCTTACGCGTACGCTTAAGGTTCTCCGCCACCTCACTGAACAAAAATCAAAAATCGAATCCACTACATCTGTAGCAACCGACCCACAAACTGAACGACCTAACACTATGATGCCGATACGAGAGGCTGCCCCTTACTGGGTTCCTCCACGAGGTGAAGGGACTCACGATGACGCAAACAACAAAGATGCAAAGGGAAGGGTAGTATACAATTGGGTCTACCAACCATGGGACCGGCAAGAGATTCTGACCTTCCGGAAATCTCTGCCTGACCTACGTAAAAATCCCACTGCCTTCTATACTGAGTTGGGCACGGCCCTAGGTTCGACGATTATGACTCTAGCTGACATCGACTTGTTCTTCGGGTTATGTCTACCAGCTGATGTGTGGAAGCAAATCCGGAAAGTCGACCACTCTGAGCTGTTTGGACATAACTGGTCACAACTTGATGGCATAGACAGACAACGAGAACCCGGACAAAAGCCTTTAAAAGCCATTTTAGACCTCCCGGATAAAATCGTGCAGAAATTAAAAACCCTGATCCCAGAAAAGAAAGTGGACTGGTCGATAGTAACGGCTTGTCGCCAGAAACCTCAGGAGGATGTATCGGAATACTTCTCCCGGTTTGAAACGGTGTTCTCCGATTACAGCGGCCAGGACCTGACCACTGCAACCGGACACCATCTGTTTGTCCAGAATTACGTTAAGGGCTTATCACCGGAGGTCTCGCAGAAACTGCAGGCCAGTGAAAGTAGTTGGGCAGCCTCCAAACCTACGGCTATCCTCCAGATGGCCCAATATTATGAACATCAGAAAAACGAAAACGATAGAACAACAGAAAGGAAGAAGAAAGAATTAAAGGAGAGGGTGATGATAGCACAACTGCAAGGGGTGACTCTGGGACGAGACCAATACCGGGGAAACCATCAGATGAACGTCCCTAAAACGGCACCTCCCAAAGACCGTGCTTCAACTCCCCACATTGGACGTACAGACATTAGGGAGGACCAGTGTGCCTTCTGTAAAGGATCGGGCCACTGGAAATCTCAGTGCCCGGTTCTTTTGGAACTCACCAGAAATAGAGATCCTAGAGATTCAGCAAACGAACCAAGATATAGGGGACCACAGCGAGGGCCCCCAAACAACGCAACTAATGATAGATCCAGTAGACCAAACACATTTGACCGACCCCGACAGAACCAATGCCAGCAATCTGACTACGATGACGTTCATGACTTTGCATAGGACTGCCTAGGGCAAGGGAGGGATCCAGTCGAGCTCCATGTTGACCAGCAAGGCCCTTATGTCACTGCTAAGGTCTTGGGTACAAAGTCACCATTCCTGGTAGACACTGGCGCAACACGTAGTGCATTATCTAAACGACTGATTCCAAGGGCACCCTTGTCTGGCTTACTAATAACATCGACAGGTTTCGATGGGACGCCCTCCACTAACCCTTTGTCCACCCCAATCCTCTTTGACTTAGAAAACAACACCACTGACACCACGTTTTTGCTCTCCTCCAATAGCCCTGACGCAATTATGGGACTCGACTTATTGAAACACTTCCGAGCAACGATTAGATGTTCTCAAGATGGAGTCCGAGTTTTCCTTTACGACAATCCTGTTCTGCTTAGACATTGCCCCCCCAGACACATGCTTTCCATCACCGACGCTGACACTTCCCTGCTTGACACTCTGCCTCCGTATCTGTGGGCCAAAACGGATTCGGATGTAGGGCGCATGATGATTGACCCAGTGCACATCACTGTTCGACCAGATGCCACACTCCCAAAACTTCCACAATATCGGATATCGCCCGAAGGCGAGAAGGCATTGGTAGAAATCATCCAATCACTGATAGACGCAGGAGTGGTAGAGGAAGTAGTTAGCAACGTTTGCAACAGCCCAATCTTGCCCATCATTAAGAAACAGGGAGAAGGAGATGAGAAGGCATACCGCTTCATCATTGACCTTCGAGAGATCAACAAGGTGGTGGTACCCCAGTACCCTGTGGTCTCGGACATTACCACCATCCTGACTTTGATTCCCTCCACTGCCACCACCTTCACTGTCATTGACCTCAAAAACGCATTCTTTTCCATCCCCATCCACCCAGACAGCCGATATCTCTTCGGTTTCACCCTAAAAGCCCGCTCATATAGGTTCTGCCGAGCACCCCAGGGCTACACAGAAAGCCCTAGCATCTACAGCCAGGCCCTCAAGAGACAGCTGGATCAAGTCCAGTTACCCGATGGAGTGGTGTTAGTACAATATGTCGATGACATCCTTTTGGCAGCCGACACCACTCCACTAGCTGTCACAGCCACCATTCAACTCCTGCATTTCCTTGCAGAAAATGGCCACAAGGTCTCTAAGAAGAAGTTGCAATTCTGCCAACCTCAGGTCACTTACCTAGGCCACCTTTTGTCCAAAGACGGAAGGAAACTGACTCCTGACCGGATCCAAACCATTCTCGACACCCCCGTCCCTAAGACCCAGAAACAGGTCCGCTCCCTACTAGGCCTCACCTCCTTCTGCCGACAGTGGTTGCCCAACTTTAGCCTTGTAGTAAAACCACTGCTTTCATTGTTAGCAAAGGACATCCCTCTCCCACTCCCTTGGACCCCTGAGTGTCAGGCTTCTTTCATGCAACTACGAGATGCCCTCTGCTCGGCCCCTGTGTTGGGTACCCCCGATTACACAAAACCCTTCTCCCTTTACACCCATGAAAGGGAGGGGTGCGCTTTATCTGTCCTGACCCAGTCCATCGGCCCAAAGCAACGACCATGCGCTTACTTCTCAGCCACTCTTGACCCCGTAGCCAGAGCCCTGCCTGCTTGCCTTCGAGCCGTAGCTGCTGCTGCGATCTCTATCCGACACAGTGAGGGGATCGTGCTCTCGAATTCCCTCACAGTACTGGTACCCCATGCAGTTGACACCCTCCTAAACCAAACCAAAACGCAACACCTGACGAGTGCACGACTGACAGGATACGAACTGACTCTGCTCGCACCCCACATCACTCTGAAGAGATGCACCACACTGAACCCAGCAACCCTGCTGCCCTTACCAGAAAACGATCCCAATGCGCACCCTGTACACGACTGTGTGACCCTCACAGACGAACAGACCAGAAGTAGGGTTGACCTCAGAGACACGGCTTTCCCCGACCCCGACGGAGAGCTGTGGGTGGACGGTTCTTGCATCAAACTCCCCGATGGCACCACTTCAGCTGCCTATGCAGTCACCACAGCTCGAACTGTAGTCGAGACAGCCCGCATAACGCAACGATCTGCCCAGGCAGCGGAACTGATTGCCCTGACACGAGCCTGTATCCTAGCAGCAGGAACCACAGCAAACATTTACACCGACAGCCAGTATGCCTTCGGGGTGGTTCACCATTTTGGGCTCCTTTGGAGGGAGAGGGGATTCTTGACCTCACACGGCACCCCCATTTTACACGGGGACCTAGTCTCCGCCTTGATCAAAGCCGTCCTTCTCCCCAAAAAGCTTGCAGTCATCAAATGCCAGGCACACAAAAAGGTGACAGACATTATTGGACAGGGAAATGCACTAGCCGACCTCACTGCCCGAGCGACAGCTGAAAATAGGACGACAACACGCATGTACGTGACCAGGTCACAAGCAGAAAAATGGTCTGACGCTAGGGACACTATCAGAGACATTCAAATGGCTAGCACACAACACGAACTGACTGAATGGACGCAGGTGGGATTGAAAGATGACGAAGGCTGCTGGCGGACAAAAGACACAAACAAATGGTTGTTACCTGACTCATACCTGATTCCCATACTGACTATGGCACATTCCCCTGCCCACATAGGATCAGCCCCCATGATTGAACTTGTCTCCAGAGTTTGGCACAATGATAAGATCACAGAGTCCGCCAAGCGCCTGGTCCAACAATGTTTGATATGCCTGCAACACAATCCCGGGAAAGGAACTGTAGTACCCCGGGGAGGGTTCGGGGTCCCGAATCACCCATTTGAAGTCCTGCAGATGGACTACATCCAACTAGACAGATGTCAAGGCCTGAAATATGTACTTGTGGTGGTATGCGCATTTAGCAAATGGGTGGAAGCATATCCAACCCGTGACAACACTGCTATGGCCACAGCAAAAGTACTGTTAAAGGAGTTTTTCCCCCGTTACGGCCTTTGTCGAATTTTGTGGAGCGACAATGGCCCCCACTTCGTAGCCGAAGTTATCCAACTCATTTTGAAGGGGTTGGGTGTAAAACAAAAGTTCCACGCAGTTTTCCACCCCCAATCTGCTGGACTAGTTGAACGACATAACGCCACACTGAAACTAAAATTGGCCAAAATAGTAGCTACCACAGGACTGAAATGGCCAGACGCACTCCCCCTGGCGTTGCTTTCAATGCGTTCCACCCCCACCAAACACCACTTGACGCCATACGAGGTTGTTTTCGGCCGGCCTATGAATGTCTGGTCTGCACCGAAACCAACTTCCATTCATGATGTCCCGGACGTCCTAATGTCTGATTACTTATGTCAGTTGACTAAAACGCTGTCTGTTATCCATCAACAGGTGCTGCATGCCATCCCTGACACTTCCAGGGGTCCCGGACACACCATTCAGCCTGGGGATTTCGTCCTGATCCGGAATTTCCAGCGTGCCAAGAGTCTGGAACCCCGGTGGACGGGCCCCTGGCAAGTCCTCATCACCACCCGAACAGCACTACGGGTGGAGGGAAAACGCAACTGGCTGCATGCACACCACTGTAAGAAGATCTCCTCGACCCTGACCTCGACCGAAAACATCGACAACCAAGAAGAGCTCCTGAACAAAGACCGACCATCACTAACCTGCTATCCTGATACCGACACACTTGAACTTTCAAAATTCCCTGATCCCACAGTGCCATCGAAAGAAGGGTATTTCCTGCGTCGAAAGGAGGGAGTCTCGGCTAAGTAGACCACGGACTGAGTTAAATCTCAGAACGGTGACCTAAACACTACCAAGGGTTACCCGGAGAGAAGCAAAACAAAGTCTGTGGTTCTGCCCGCTACCGAGCCCCTTGAAGATGATGGAAGCGCCAGATAAGAAGATGATGGAAGCGCCAAATAAGAAGATGATGAAGGAAACAGGAAATACCCACCGCAGAAACCCAAAAGCAGACAGACTCCATAGCCCAAAGACTATTGCGCTCTTCATCACAATCCTCTTCTGCTTTCTCCTCATGACCACACTCTGGATTGTGGAAGAAAATGCACCTGCTCACGAAACATTCCTGACCACTGTCCAGCCTACCACCATGAAGGAACATTATCTGATCTCGCTCTCTCCCCAACTCAGAGAGAGGCAAAAGGAATTTTGGAATAACTCCTTCGTACAACTACTTCACCAGCACAACCTTGCCACCAATGCCACCAATTGTTGGATCTGTGGGTTGCTACCCCACGCCACTGGACACTCGATACCATTCATCCCTTCACCTTTCTCAGTTCACGGCTCCTGTCTTGCCTGGCTGATGCTTCTGCAAGAAAGCTTTAAGGACAATGCCACCTCCAGCAAAACCGTAACGCATTTCTACCACGGGGTCTGGCGGAACAGAACAAAGACACACTTCTGCCCGCAGACCAACAACAACACAGTCCACTTGGACATCCCTGCTAAAGAACAAGTTGAAATGCAAGTGTTCAATAATCCAACCAGAACCACCTTCTCCTACCTGCGAAAACGAACGGCTGCCACTCTGACTGTGGCCCTGTCAGTCATCAACGTCACCGGCCACATGTGCATGGAAGGGCTTGGGACTCAGCTGGTAGGCCACAGTGCCTGCCGGTTTTCTAGAACTCTGGACTCTGCCGACCCACCTTCCTTTGTGGCATCTCCAAACACGTATTTCGTCTGCGGCACGAAGGCTTACACCTGGCTCCCCAAAGGCTGGGGGGGCACTTGTTTCATTTCTTTCATCCTTCCTCCGACTTATGTGGCACCAGCAAATCATCACAGACAAAAACGAGCCAAGGACATCGAACAAGCCGATTCAACAGGAGCGCAATTCATCGATGCTATGAAAGGACTAGTCCCCCTCTGGGGCCCGATGGCAAACAGCCGTGCCATCCGACATCTGACTCAAGCAGTTGAGACAACAATGAACATCACAGCGGGTATCCTTGCTAACAACACCGCTGAACTTCAAGCGGTCCGCTTGGTGGCCCTCCAGAACCGCCTTGTCCTGTATGTGGTTCTTGCGGATCGTGGTGGGGCATGCCGCATTATTGGGTCCAGCTGCTGTACGTACATACCGGACAATTCACCCTCAGTGTACAAGGCCATCGAACATCTTCATAGACTCTCTTCAGAAGTCCACCAAGAACAAGAAGAATGGTCGCTGGGTGGGTGGTTCTGGAGCACCGTTAAAAACTGGGGCTGGAGACTATTCACCATTATCCTGATTCCTGTGGTTGTACTATGCGGTTTATGTTTGGGAATTCAATGTCTACCACCCCTGTGTACATTATGTGTAAACTGTATTTGCCCTAAGACTGTGGACTTTGAAAACGAACGTATGAGAGCAATATATGATGCCGAGGTTAGGAATTTGATGAAGATTGATATTGAGTAAGCAAGTTGGCTAAGATATGTTGAAAAGGGAGGACTGTTAAAGATTAGACTGCAAAACGTCAACATTATCGGCGCCATCTTGCCCCTTTTTCAAGCCCATTCGTGCGCGTAAGCGGCAGCCATTTTGAATGCCATGGCCTCCCTGCCCCTCGCTGATAGCCAGCGTCTCTCTCTCTCTCTCTTAACCTCGCAAGCATTCCCCCGCACGCTGACAACCCCCGCTCTCTCATGCCTTGGGTCATAAACCCCTCTTCAGCGCAGCTTCACCACGGAATCCCATCCTGTTCCCAGCGCGACACCTCCCCTCATTCCTTTCATGGCCTCAAACCCTTTTGACGCAAACCCCCTTTTCCTGTGTCCCCGTTTGTCTTCCTTGTTCCCAGGCCACCACCTGGCCCTGCGGATACTGTTTATTACCCCGTACAGTAGGAAGTTTCCCCTCCCCATCAAAAGACCCCCGAACCGATCAAAGCCCCCACCCCATGAGATCCGATCAACCCCATGCATTCCGTGAATCGGCGGAATGCCCTGCTGTGCGACAACCATCACCTGTTGTGACCGGGGTGGGGAATCCAACTGTAAATGTATGTGGGAACGGGTCTGAAGGGGAGATTCTGAGAATGTTCTTTCAAGTACTAAAGTATTGCGAGAATGTGTTATGTGCAATAAAGGTCGTAAACCCTAGTATAAGAGGCCAGGCCTCAGAGATGTGGTTAGAGCACCTCGTGACGATACTTGCTGTCTGAATTGATGTGTTCTCCTCCGGAGAGACTAAAATCCTCGTTTCCTGCCTTCCAGTCTCCAGCGCCTGCTTCTTCATTGATTAATATTGGTGGGTCATAGAGGCGATACCGCCGGGCAACATAAAAGGGTCTTTGGTTACCGGTTGTCTTTGGAACCCTTTTTAACAGTTTAGTCACAATTAGAAAAATTATTTTACCGAATGTTTTGCAGCTTTTGCTAAAAGTATCCAGGTTTTTAATTTTCTAGCATGGTTTTATACACCGCCATGTATTCCTTATTTTTTTTTTCCTGGAGATGGTTGGATTCCTTTTTCCATTTTTGTTCCTTCCTTCTACAGCATTGTTTTTAGTCCTAAGTTTATCAGTGAACCATGGGGTTGATGGTCTATTTCTCTTATGCTGGGATACCATAGTAGGAGCTGGGGTTGTTTCTACTGACCTCATCCAGTTGGGGAAATTTTCAATTATATTATCTATATCATCTGTCATCTGAGGCTGAGGCTGTGAGTGGGTTAAGACCTGATTTATTGATCAGCTTGAATTTTATGCCATGCATGTGATGTTTGTAGTTTGAGAAAGACTTTGTCAGGGAGCCTGCGATGTGGGAGGTTTATGTCAAACATCACGTTAGAGTAGTCTGACTACGTAAGAGGTAAAGTACTTATGCTTTTTAAAAAGTGGTTGTTAGTAAAAATTCCATCTAGGGTGTGGCCAAAAAAGTAAGTTGGCCTGCTACTACTTGTGTAAGGCCTAGGCTGGACATTATCTCTAGTAATGCCCAAGGGTCTTTATCTGTTTGGCCTTGCAGGTGGTAATTAAAATCTCCTAGTACTGTGAAACTATTGGGAGAGAATGCTAGCTTTCCAAAGTAAGCTTATTGCTGGGTAAAGGTTGTGTTTAGGACTGGGACGGTCATACATTAGAAGTCCACTAAAGGAATGCTTTTTTTTAAACTTTAAAGTTAAATGAGGGCGGAGTACAATAGTTATAAAGGCACCAACAAATGATTGCGGGAAATGATAGCTAGCCTGTCTCCTCGTTTTTGGAGTCTGTCAGCTCTATGGATGGAGTATCCAGGTGGGATAGCTGCAACCATATATGGGCCTGACATAAGATCTTCCCATGTTTTGGTTACAAACGTAATATCCATTTGATGTGTTTCAAGAAAGTCACAGGATTTTAATTTATCTTTGACCAATGTCTTGGCATTGATTGAGGCACAACGTATATTCTTGTCTGTAAAGATCTTAATGTGGGTGGAGATCAAGCACCCTGTGGGAACTTTTGCAAGAGTTTTTAAGCAGTCACAGGTTATAGGGCTGAGATTGTGTCAAGAAGTGCCATTAATTATTATTGGTCTGAGGCTGAACTTTATTGTTGGACCACGTACTAAGCACTAAGTACATTCATTAAACACTTTGCTTTAAGGGTAGTAAGATCAAGCAGGCCAAAGCTTACTCAAGGAGGTTGTGTGGGATTAGTGACTCGGAAGTCTGTAAACCTAATAACAAGCCAACAATGGAATGGCCTATCTATGCTTAATACTTGCAAAGAAACATTGTTTTACTTAAATTGCATTTGTGATTAAATACTGAACATAAATGGGTGAGAAGTAACCAATCAAAATGTGACCAGTAAAATTACTCTTCAGCGATTACTGCAGAAGAGAGTCTAGCCTACTTCCATGGGAAAGCCTGCACAATACTTTCATGCCTCAATCTCCCATTTAGTCTCTGGAGCTCCAAGCAGTATTTAATCTGGGACTTGGAAGTCCTGGTAGGGTGACTGGCTATGACAAGCATCCGTTTCAGCCATTCCATAATTTGTGGTGATGCAGGCCTTCTTCCTCCCTGTACAGGCTCCTTTGTAGTGCACTGTACATTTTTGTGGTCAAGCTGTTTAGCTTGACCACAAAAGACTGACTGATTCCAACTATTTAGCGCTCGGTTGGTGTTCCCAACACTGGTGCAGATCTCAAGTGAGCAGAAACAACTCAAGCACCAGTTGAGGCAGCTGTGGCATTGTGGTGCCAGTGTCTCAGCTAATTATGCACTTCAAAATCCTCATTTAACCTAGGTCCAACTCTCACCACTTATAGTTTGGTGCCTCTCGTGGTTAGTACTTGGCTCCCAGCGTCGACCACGCCGCTAAGATGGCTCTGTTCTAGCACTTCGGCTTGTCTTTTACTTAGACAACTTACTGTGGTTGAGTTTTTTCCTACACTCCTAGATGCTCGGATATATCCGAGTTCCCAAGTACCTTAAATACACAGGGATTTACAGTCTTGGCATGCTCAGGGATGCCGGGCTTCATCTACTCTGAGAAGTCCAGACCTTTCTCTAGTGTCCCTTCTGCGCAACTGATATCCTTTAGGATCATGTTCGCGCTATATAAAACTTTATAAATAAATCCTCAAAGCAGAATCCAGTCTAACACAAACATTTCTGTTTTTTTGTCCCTAATCTGGCAACCATACTTGGCGGCATATATCCCAGGCCTGGAACACAGAGTTTCTCATTGCCACTTGTGTGGAGACCCTGGTATCTGGCTGAGAAATCTTGGCACTGGCTAGAATTGTCAGTCCTACCATTATACTAAAGTTGCAGAGAGTAGTTGTGTATTCCAAGAGTCAGCTCTGAGATCGATTCTGTCCCTTTTGCTTCTTGTACTCCGACTGGTCCAGTCAAAGTCTTGTTGTAAGGTCTGTGCAGCAAGATTGGGGTGGAGATGGGAGCCTAAAGGCAGGAGATCCCACAACATGAGCATACAATTAAAGTATGCCGTCTCACTTTTTACTACCTGCTAAGATGTGGGAGTAGCCCTTCTAGAAAACAATGGGCTAGGAAAGCACAGATGAAAACTTCCTAGCTTCTAAGGGCTCCTCTGTTTCCTCTCTTTACCTCTCCTTCGTCTATCCGACTACAAACGGTGCCTGCAGTTTTCTGGGGAGAACCCTGCAATTCGCATAAGCAGTCGGGTTTCTTTCCAACCTTCCCTTGCAGGTACCATCTGGATGCATCTAATACAAACTGGACCCAGGTGTGGCTATGCCCACCTATTCCACAGGCTTCTTTCATGAGTCCTCTACAAACAGAAAAGGGTACACACATGTCCCACTGGATGGGCAAAGGATCCAGTCGGAAGAGACTGGCAGAGCATCAAAACGTGGAAGAGCTCAGTAGGAGCCAGTGTGAACAGTATCTCTGCCACTGCTGTCAGACCTCTACAGCTCGATCAGCTGACAGTAGACATATGATGTGTCCCTCCTGACCGAAGAACCCTACTCCCAATTAATCTCACAAAAACACCTCCAGAATACATGCACAATCGTTGTGTGTGCTGTGGTCAAAAAAGCTACACCTTGCCTTGTAGTAGGGGTGCACTCTTTCCTGAGCAGCTATTGGACCTTTTTCTTTCCCAACACGTCCATTCGTCTGCTCAAACCCCCTAAAACTTGCACTATCTAAGTTTCAATCTACATTATTTCTAAAATATGTTAAATATCTC